>NC_134139.1:195977857-196605714 GCF_033958435.1 Carettochelys insculpta | reverse complement strand
GAATTAAGGGCAGCAGTCCTCTTTCTTCTGTGCTCTCATTCATCCTGCTGCTAGCATGCAGGCAATGTGGAAGAGGAAACTGCCTGATTTGAACCCCTGGAACGGAACCCACGATTCCCAAGTCTCCCATTCTTCTGGCAGGGATTCCCAACCTATGGGTCATGACCCAAACCTGGGCCACGATTAGATTTGGTAAGAGAATGGTAATACAAAGAGTATCAAAGGGGTAGCCGCGTTAGTCGGTATCTGCAAAAACAACAAGAAGTCTATAAGGTGCCACAGGACTTCTTGTTAATACAAAGAGTGTCCTCTACTGGCACAAGAATAAGTAGCATTATTTGCAACTCTCTATTTAGTAAGTTCAACAAGATTGTTCTTATGTACTTCAAATGGATTCCTAACACAGCTCCTTATATTGGCCTATATAACAAATAAGGCTCCTAACCCAGCTCTGAGCTCCCTCATCAACAGGTTTAAAATACACATTTAAGTAAACAAACTCCCTTATGTACACCCAGATCACAACAAGCTGGACAAGAGCAAGAAGGGGATAGCCTTCATAAACCAGTACAGTGTCTGCTATGAATTTCTCATGAATCAACAATGGAAACCACTCACAGTGCAGAAATCAGCCATGGAGCAAGTTAGGCATGAACTTACATATAGTGGAGATCAAGTATTGCTCATGATAGTTGCTTACTATCAGGATTACTGGGAAGTCAATTCTTTCACATACAATAGCTGCCTCCTTAATGCTGCAAGCCCAGCTTGCTCAACGTAGAATTGCAGAGATGATGGACCTCAGTTTACCTGTTGTGAATTTGAACATATGTTCTCTCCACATCAAAGCAGAAGCAACTATAAAGATTGCCAAGAAGGCTTGCTGAGATCATGAAGACCCATTATAATGATACTGGAAAAACAAGCAGGCCTGGGGCACCTTATAAGAAAACCAATTTATTACACCATGAGCTTTCATGGGTAAAACTCACTTCACCAGATGGATTTGCAATGGAAAAATAGGCTCCTGCAGCAATACATAGCATATGGCAGCAGCCCAGCTGAGTACCTCCTGTAACACCACATGCAGAATCAGCTCACACAAGATGGTGCTCAAGAATATGTAGCATAATTCCTGGATTCTGTAGGACCTGTGAAACTTGTAATTGGCATTGCAAATGTCTACTTGTGTGCAGTGCTTTATATAGAGCTGGTAGCAGATAATAACCCAGCAACAACAAAGAAAGAAAGAAAAACCTTTAATTTGAACCTCCTAGGACAGTGCTTTTCAACTTTATTTACATGTGCAGCCCCCTTAGGTATTTCAAATGGAGGCGTGGACCCCTTTGAAAATATAAGGTATATTCTGCAGACCCACAGGGGTCTATGTATCACCCGTCAAAACTCAATGTCCTAGCAGAATCTTCACCATCATTAGGCAGTTACAAAGAAGGGAATGTCTTATTTTATGTTTATACAACATAGACCATAATGGACTCCTGATTGGGTCACTGGTTGGTACTGTGATGCAAACAAAAAATGAAAATAAAAATTCAAAAATAGTCTGCACACATTTCTGTATACTGGTGATAAACACTTATCAGGCATTGAAAGCCCCAGAATGGAACAACTACCTCCCCTCCCACCCCCCAGAAAAAAAAAACTGATTGATTAGAAGTGGCAGTGGAATGGAATATGAGAGATCATTAAAATACGCTGGGCCTAATTCTGATTATTTAGCAGTTTTACACTTTGCAGCTTTATGGAGCCTGTTCTGATTTACACTTGTGTAAGTCGAAAGAGAATCAGACTCCCTATCTGGGTTATATATACGGCATTCGTTCTGCTGAAGTGCCCTGTATGCAGTATACCAACAAGCTACAGCACCCATTAAAAAACAAATCTATACATGTAACATTTTCTTCATTTTCAGCTGAGAATAACAATCACCTCAGGAGAGGGCATTCATAATTACCTGCAAGTTAATGGCCCTCAGCTGTATCATGACCCATCCAGCTCCTCCCAGCTAGTCATCAATCCACACAAAACACTGGATGGCTCAACTGTTATTGTCCTTGACTTTTAATATATGACACATTTGTGCATTTCACTAATAGAATTTTAGCACTCCTTTTAGGCCACTCTGATCTATGAAGAGTACATTGTATACACTGTGAAGAGCTATATGCATTCTCTCCCCCTTCAAGTTTGAGTGAGACAAGACTTATAACCAACTCAATTTGCCTTGAATATTTTATACAATATTTGAAAAAAACTGAACTGCAACAGACACTCAAAACAAAAGTGAAGTCATTTTCTAACTTAACAGTACTGCTGAACCCAAACGTTGAGAATCATGAGTCAAACCCCCGTAAATTATGAGACGTGTGTGTGTGTGTGTGTGTGTTAATATTATACTGTGTGCTTGGGTCTCTTGATTTTTGAACTCACCCCATGTGCCCATGAAGCGAGTGAGAGATAATTAGTGCTGCCAGCTCCTCCAGATTTACTGTGTAAAGTGATTTTTCCTTCTCTTGCAGAAGCTCTCAGGGGCTGCCAGATGGTGCAGAGCTTCCCGCTTCTCTGCAGCTCCCCAATTTGTAATTAATTCTGTGTCCTCTGAACCTCACATCTGTCCACTCTTCCCCTGCCCAGCAATTAATTCTGTCCCCCAGATCCCTCCACCGAGCTGCCTCCACCTCCACACCCACACCCCACCTTTGCTCTGACCACAGCTCTTTGGTTTTTCACATCTATCCCCCCGGCTTAAGGGAGAACTGCAGTAGTTGTCTACCTTCTCAGGCTGGGTGCTGAAGAAATGGAGTAGGGATGGAGTAAAAACAAAGCGGAGTCGACCCATTGTTCAGAGGAGGGAGCTGAACAATCTCGACTAAGCTCTTTCTGTTCCCTTCTTTCCTCCCGGGAGAAGACTGTTAGCTCCTTGCGGGAAGCGGGTGGGCGGGGGGTGACTAGGAGGGGGCAGAGTTCCACTAGCTACCTGCAGCAACTCTGACTGGCTGATCTTGTCCAAAGGATGGGATGTGGGGGAAGGCAGCCAGTCAAAGGTAGTTTGCTCCCAGGCCAGGCTAAAAATTCAAGAGTGGGCAGGGTGTGTGTGTGGCATCATGAAACTGGCCCAAATTGTGCCACTCACAAAGATATAATGGGATGGATCTCACTGTTTCAAGTGTAACCAATTCTCTCATTTCCACATTTGTACCTCTCCCCCCCAGAATGGCAGGAAACATGCTTGAAGGGAGAGTATTGTCATGACAGGAGTCTATTGATGGCAAGGGAACATATAATCTTACAAGTTCTTTTTCTTGGTACACAAACTGCACACAGCACTGGAAGAAATACTGGGCTGTAGTAGTTTTTGTGATGCAGTCTTTGGATGGAGCTGTGATGAACCACAACAAGTTTTGCACTTTGCTCACTCTCTCTCGCCAGTATCAATTCTTAGTCCAGCGCTGCTTCTGGGAACTCAGCACTGGTGTCCGGGCTGACAGAGATCCCTAAAAATGGGTTATTGTGTGTTTATTACCACTTCTGCTCAAGGCCTGGTGTACACAGTGTAAATACACTCGCTATCCTACACCAAATATCCTACCACAGGGTGAGTAGAGAGCTAAGCACTCTCGTGGTTGGCACACCTGACTTCCAGCGCCTGGCTTCTCTGGTTGAGGTGACTCAGTACTTACGGCAATGTGACACGGTGATCCAGACTCACCCCCTTCACCATCTCACAACCCTGAGCCCTGTGCGAAACAAGCACTGAAAAGGGACCTCCCAGCAGACAGTCCAAGTTCTCTGCCCTCAGCTACTTCCTACTGTGATCTTTTATGGCTGGGGTTCAGTGCCACTGTCCAAACAGTTCAGAGCGGCTTAATGCAAACTGTCCCTTGTGGATCTTGAGCAGCATCCTGCTGCAGCCTGAGTTTGTAAATTTGGCAGGGTCTAACCTCACAACATACCTACGGTTCAGTAATCCAGTTCACTCAGATGCAGGATGCTCTTTGATCTCCTCGAATGGCTCCCTCAGTCAAGGACACAGTGCTTCTTTCCCCAGGGGCTATTCCAGCTGTCAAACTCCTCGTGATGCTCCACTGTGGTAGGGAGGCAGCTAGTTCCTGCCTCTTTGCCAGTCAGTCCTGAGCTAGGTTCTCTCCTTTTCTTTTCCCTCTTCCAGTCCTAACATAGGTTCAGTTAGCTCTGCTCCTCGCTGCAGCCAGTTACACTCTAACTCTTTCCATGCTTGCGAGAGATCTGTCTGCTTTGCCATATTCACTTTTTCGTCAGGGGGAGTCTGATCTGCAAGGCCTTAAAATCCACAGCTAAACAAAGAACAGTGATGTGTTGTAGCAAATTTGTAGCTTTAGGTCACCCATAATTATTTCAATTTAAGGTGTATATTTCATCAGTGCTCCATTGTAATTTGACAACAGTTAAATTATCCATAAAGTACAGCACTACCACAACGAGATTAGTCCAAACCACCAGTTAATAACAGGAGCCAAACAATAGTGAACAAATAATAGTATGCATAAGTTGCTATCAGCACATTGATAATGGTGATAGCAGAGGACAATAAGAAATGTCCTACGAAGATTATGTGATACACTTTTTTTTTTTTTAAGCACAGGGCCAGGGATTGTACAATATAGAGAAGATAACAGTCCATGTCCCAAAGAGCACACTACATACTAAAATATGATTCATACCCACCTAATATAACTGCTTCTTTCATGGCCTGCTTTATTGATATTTTATTCATTTAGAACCAGAGCCAAAGCCTACTGAAATCAACAGAATCAATCCCCTGACTTCAGTGAGCATTGGATCAGAGTCAAAATTGAATTACTTTTTGTTATTTGGCCTGTGTATTTCCATCATCATCCTTGTTTCCACATTGTGACCTATGGAAGAACTATTTAAAACCTGAATCTGTTCCTTTTCCTGGCCTTTTGCATATTATCAAAGTGAATGTTCAAAGCATTTGGGTTGTTTGCCTTGATTTTTCATTCTCATGTGGTTAGTTATTTGGATTTTTAATAATGTGCGCATAAGGGGGCACTCTGAGTTAAGGCATAAAATTTATTATTATTGTCAGAAAATATGGTTTTCCCCTAAAATATTCTCGTACTTCCAGTATAAAATTTTCCCATGACAACAACACAGTTCCTAAGCAACTATGGATATTTAATTATCAGTCCACAAATTGGTTTCACAAGCTAGGCATATGTGAAAAGCTTCAAACTCTGAGTCAGGACATAGTCAAATAAATTGTGGAAATGCCAGAACTGACAGCAGTTTCTGAGAATAACAAAGGTTGACAAAGATCTAACCGACTGACACTAGCCTTCCTGGTCCTAAGGAGGAAGTCCTCTTCCCTATCATGAAATTTTACAATCCACAGAGGGAGTGCCATTACTGACTCCCTCACAGACCCTTAGGCATGCTAAAACTATTTTAAAACAGCTTATTAGCCTGGTAATTAAGAAGTTCACAGGACTTTACTCTCCATTCTTCAAGATGTGAAGAAGGCAGACTCAATCCTTCAAGGTGGGGAGAGGCTGTGGCATTAAAAGGAAATACAAAAAGGAGGCACACTGTCCCTCTCAGTCCCTGACACATCCTGGATAGGGAGTCTATGAACCACAGTGGGAGAGAGATAAGGTCTAAGTATGGAGCTTTATGAGTTCTGAATTTATGTTGGATTTTTCTCTGTTACAAAAGCTTTCTGCCTAACAGCTCTAGTTATTCATTCCATGGCCAGCAAAAGGAAATCCGGCTGCCCACCCTACCCACAGTAAGGCACAGTATGCCATCTGGTCACTGGAATTGAACTCTGGGACCATGCACTGAGCCTCTAGAAATAGTACTCCCACTAACTTCAAAGAAGAGCCCTTGTACAATAAATTATAGACAACAGCCGTCTTAAGAGCTGCCATGTGCACTAAAATGAAGAAATAGGTCCATCAGCATGTTTTCTCCACCAGTAACATGTATGCTCTAGAAACATGGAGATATACCTATCTCATGGAGCTGGAAGGGTCATCTAGTCCAGTCCCCTGCCCCCAAAGCAGGACCTATCACCATTCCTGGCACATTGGTTTTTAATCTAACCTGCCCCAGACCCTTGAAAGGCCCCCTTAAGAACTGAACTCACAACCCTGGGTTTACAGGACTTATGCTCTAACCACTGAGATATCCCTCCTGAGCCTCTAGCCTCCGATCACCTGTGTGGGGGACAAATTCTGGATGTCACATCAAGGGAGGCAGTGGGCATGGAACGAGCATTTTGGAATGAGGCTCTGAGTCTGGGTCAACAGATTTGTGCTAGCAGGGCTCACACTGGTATGAGGCAGGAAGATAGATGAAAAATAATCCTTTATTTAACTTTTTCATCGTATTTTAATGTGTTATTTCATGTCCTTATACGTTGTAATTGTTGGGTGCTTTAGGGTATCTTCATGTTGCATTAGACTGCAAAGCTCCTTGGGGTCCCTGCATTTTGTATTTACGACAGTGAGGCTCTGGTTCACGCCTGGGGTGCCCAGTTGCTAAGATAATGCATATAAATGATGAATCATCCCATCCTCATTCTGCTATGGTGAAAGCACACACTGCCGTGTCACAATCCCATAACCAAATATTTTGTTTCAGAAAAGGAAACACAGATCCTTTGTAAAAGGGAATTTACATTAGGCTATAGGACGGAATGCTCTCCCCTCCTTCTTGGGGGTGGATGCAGGACAGCTACTCACTGGCAGTTTCTTGGGCTGTTCCAGTTGCTACTCTCACACATGGGTTTGGTTGTGACAAAGCCACATAAGAAAGAAGTACAAGTGTGAGGTGAGGGTGTAATGTCCTTGTGAAGCAGTAAAACCCCCAATAGATTGCACCAGGCAGCTTGCCAAGGAGTGATTTGAGAACAGCTCTGAAATTAGTCTGATGAAAAGAACTCTTCAGGCTGTCTAGGCTCCAGAACGCCTTTGTATTCAGCTTCTAATACAGCCATCCAACAAAAGGGCCCAAGATACTATCTGCCCAAGTGCGTAATGAAACTCATATTTGCATTTCAGGAGAGGCCAGCAAGTGTCGGGGCAGAGAATAATGCTGCACTGCCTATGCTGTTTTTAACCAGCTCACATCTCTGTTTACCTCACAAAATGACGCACATTCCTACTGCTCAGCTCCGATCATCTGGAAACCAAAGACTCCTTCAAGATAAAATAAATTGTTCCTGTGGCAGTGCCAAGGGAGTAATTTAATACAGTTCGGAGAGTTCTCAATTCAATTTCACACCCTCATGATTGTACTAGTCCCCTCTCCCACCTAACAAACCTGTAGTGACTTAGTTTTCATCTCTACTGGAGTATGAGCTGACACAGTAGGAAAGCAGAACTTTCATGTCTGAAGCTTTCTGAGATTACAGACACTGCATTGAATACTGTAACCTTCATAATATTGTAAGGTTGACAGACCGGGGTCGTCAGCAGGAGGGAATGATCCTGTGACTACAGTATGATTTCAAGAGGGTCAACTAGCTGGCCAAATACATCGTACTTGGAACAGCCTTGCTAGTCCTGCTGCTAGCACTAGGAACCAAAGTATGCTGTACAGCTGTTTGCTTGGCTCTCCAGGAAGCTGCATCAGACTCCCTGCCTGAAAACTGTTGCAATGAACTCTTTGGTTCTACTGTAAGATCCCTCATACTGGCAAGAGGAAAGGTGAGCACGGGTCTGCAGTGAAGCTGTTAGTAATCTTGCTTTTTGCCTGAGGGAGTCCTCCACCAACGAAAATTGTTAAGTAACACTTTGAAAAATTAAGCTGAGCATTCAGACAGGAGAGAAAAGCTCCAGGGCTGCCCTTACGGAAAGCACATCTGGTGCAAGTCCAAACAATAACGGCTACATAATGTGCCTAGTCAACTCTGATTGGCATTTCAATATATATCCCCGTCCTCATACAACACCTTTCCTAGTATAATGCTGGCTCTGGATCCAGTTCTTCTGGGGAAAAAAAATTAATCCAACTCCGAAAGGCTTGTCAAACAACTTGTAATACAAAGAAGTATTGCCCTGCACTTATACAGCCTGTTCGGAGATGAAAAATGGAAAGAATTGCTAATCAACAGACACTTAAGGAAAAAATTGACTTCTGAGCATACAGATTTGATCAAAATAGTGTTTGTGGGTTCCCCCTGAAAAAATATGGCTAGAAAAAGTGATACGTGGAAGAAGACTCCAGAGACACTTTTTGGCAAGAAACCAGAGTTATCAAACACAACCCTATCTATTATGAGTAACCATATTAAAGATCTTCAGATTAATAATGCTAAAGCCTGGGAGAACTACCATACCAATAATATTTTGTACTTTTATTATGCCATTCATGTCAATGCATTTCAGAACACTTAACGCTCAGCTTCACAGCTCCCCTGCGAACCAAGTTCTGGGTCCTTATCTTTAAAAATCACCATTGCCTTGGCCCGGGATACTTAAAAGGTCATCTAAAGTGCTGGGACAAGAGCCATAACTGACAATTCTCCTCCTCTGGCAAAATGAAATTCTCACCATAAGGATAAAAACCTAAACAACCACCATTGGTCAGGGCTGTTTAAATGCAGTGTAGAAGTTTGGGCTCAGGCTGGAGCCCAAGCTCTGGGATACTCTTCCTCTCATGTCAGTAATACAGGACAAGGACTATGAGAATGAAATTACATCTACTTGAAAAAAAAACACGATCAAAAGAAAACCACAGGCGGAAGAATGCTGTTTTCTGGCTGTGTTGCTGTTTTGCAACCTCACCAGGAGATGTAATATTATAAAACCACCATAAATACACACTATTCATTTTGAGGCTTTGTCACTCCAGTTAGACAAGAAAAATCATCTATGAAAAAGCAGTAAGGATTTTAAACGGAAAGCTTGGCTTGCTCAATCCTGATTTTCCTGATTTACTTTTCTAACCAATGTGATCTACATTTGTAGCATTTCAGCAGTTTTTCCCATCACAGTCATGGGGAAAGCTCAAGTGTACAACTGCAAATACTGTACCAGCACAATTAAAAAAAGATACTGCCTACCTGCCTGAATTCTCAAACCACACTGAAAGTTACCCTCTGCAAAGTCAGAGAGCGGACAGAATTTCTCTACTGTATTATGCTGTTACTATTTATTATTATAGCTCTTTTCCTAGGAGAATCCTACAAGCATTAATCAATCCTTCCAAATGCCAACCAAAGTAGGTACAAAAGAACACCTTACCTGCCATTTTTGTTTTCACAAGACATGCCAGAATTAGAGAGACAACTCTGCTGAAGTCTAGCCTCAATACTACGGGAATTGGAGCTAACTAGAAGCAAGGTTTCAGATTCTTTGGGTGTCAGTCGGGTTAGCCAAGGTACAAATAGTATTGCCCAGGCAAAGAGTGTCACTTCCTTTGCTCCAGCACTTACAGTTCAATCAGAGCCAAAAAGCTTCTCATAAACAGATATCTCATTGTCCTCTGTTAATTTTCTCCTTAAAACTCTCCTTTGTCATCATATTTACTAAAAGTCATGGTTAGGCACCTGTTTTGCTGTGATCACGGCCTACTATTCTTTCATGGTTTCTTCATGCTCCCCAATCTGTACGCATTTATCAATCAATTTATACGTGGGTGTGAAAACATTCCCTCTAATTTTTTCCATCCATAGGCAAAATAAATTTTGTTATAGTAACAGAGGGGGAGCCATCCTAGTCTATATACTATCAAAACAAAAAAGCAGGCAAGTAGCACTTTAAAGACTAACAAAATAATTTATTAGGTGAGCTTTCGTGGGACAGACCCTCTTCTTCAGAACATAGCCATACCAGAACAGACTAGGTATGGCTATGGTCTGAAGAAGAGGGTCTGTCCCACAAAAGTTCACCTAATAAATTATTTTGCTCGTCTTTAAAGTGCTACTTGACTGCTTTTTTGTTTAAATTTTGTTATGGGCACCAAGGCATGTGCAGATGAGTATGAGCAATAGAAACACAGGTTGCCAGCTTCAGGTGGCCGTGGGTGCTCTGCTGTTCAGTTGCTCAGCATCTGACTCTCTCATCAGCGGCCACTCAAGCCCTCAGCTTACAGAGAATACTGATGACAAAGACCTCAGGGCAGGTACTGTCTTCTTGTTCTGTGTTTCTATATCACCTACCACTTTGCAGCTCCTAGATGCAAAATACTACTACTAATAATAATACTACTAATAATAGTAATGAACTCTTCAAAGAATGTGAACAGGTGAGTGTGCTTTATTACAACATACCTGGGAAGGACAACATTGCAAGTACAATTTAAACACAGCTGGAAACAGGTAAGGCATTTCTGATCAAAAACACATTTTGGGATAGGGCAAGGGATGGGAGGGAAAGAATTCCATCCTTTTCCCAAAGTTAGAAAAGAAACAAGTAATGAAACAAGACGGTCATCTCCCTCCCACCTGAGACATATCAGGTTTTGCATTACTAGTGCCTTCTATGAGATACAGAGCTCTTTTTAGAGTCCAGTCCTGAAATCCTTGGGCCTGTTTCTCTTCTTGCATCCATCAGATATAGAACTCCATGCAAACCTATCGGACTGCACCAATGCAATGCAAGATTAGAATTAGTGCCCTGTGGTGGGGGTGTTGACTCCCACATGAATCTAGAAGGGGTTAAGGAGCCTGAGAAGTGACCCATTAACTGGATAGGCCACAGCTAAGGGGAAGTAGGTGGGTTAAGTAATCCTCTGAATGATGATGAAGCCTGGCTGAGAAAGAACAAGCAAAGCTAGGATAAAGCCAGGAAGCTGTCAGCAGAAAGGGGTTGCAGTGAGGGAGCCTGTAGCTGCTCTCTGGACATTAGAGAGGAAAGAAGGAAACTTAGGGGAATGCAAGTTGGGAAAGGCTCAGGGAATAGCAGCAAAGTTTAGGACTGTGCTGATCTTGACAGCTGACTAGACAGTCCCTGGGCTGGAACCTGGAGCAGAAAGTGGGCCCAGATTCTCCTGACAGACACTAATGAAGTGGCTCTAGTTGGGCAGTGAATGAGAGAACCTACTGGAGACAATTTATACAGAAAGACTTTGATACCCTGGAAGGGGAAAAGCACACAGTGACTTCGACGGAGAGCCCAGCCACAAAGGACAAGCACCCAGAACTGCAAAGAAATGGGAGTGTGTGCAACAGGATGGAATGACCAGCAAAAGGAGGCCTCAGACCTGGAAAGAGCTCATCCCCAGGGCAAACAAGAGGAGGCACCTTAATTGTGAGTGTACCCTGTGGCACTCCCCTATCCTCCTCTTTACTTTTGCAGAATTTACATGCAGACCATAATCCAGCAAAGCACTTAAGCATATGTGAAGTGACTGAAGATCTGAAGTCAGTGGAATTGCTCATCCTTAAAGTTAAGCACATGCTTAAGTGCTTTGCTGTATTGGTGCCATATTGAATTTAATAGAAGTTTTGCCTAACTAAGGATTCAGTAAATAAAGATTTCTAAGATCCAACCATTTGTGAGAGCTAGACACATGACACTATAAAATAAACTTGTGATTTGATAAGAGTTTCAGAGGAAAATTTCCTTTGTTTTATAAAATGTTTTACAATTTTTCTACTGCTCACTTTTTTCTACAAAGGGGAAAAACTTGGTGTATGAAAGAGAAGAGCAAGGGTCAGGAACTGCTTGAAAGTGGGTGTGAAATACAGCTGGGGGGGTAAACACTGGAAGTGATGCATGAAGCGAAATAACAGATTTCCTTACACTGAGTTCTTCCTTAGACCTACTGACTGCCTGTTATTGACATTCCAGTGTAAATTAATGCATGTTACATGCCAAGAAGCTAGCTAGATCATGCAAGGTGAATGGTAAGTTGAAGTTTGTGGTGGCCTAGTTCAATTTATGAATTAATGAACCTTCTAGTTGGTTGCTGTTCTTGCTGTACTTTCTCTCTTCAGTTCTCTCAGCATCTGAGTTACACTAACACACTCCTCTATTGGGTTTTTTTTAGAGAAGAAAAAATGGTTGAGATTAAGGTGGGGTTAATTTACGTCAACCGCTTTCCCTATCAAAACAAGACAATATTCAAATTTAGAAGTGATATGTATGATCCAGGGACCACTTGTTGCCAACTGGCAAAGGACACAGAGGATGTGCAGTATCAAAACAAAAAGCAGTCAAGTAGCACTTTAAAGACTAGCAAAATGGTTTATTAGGTGAGCTATCGTGCAGGTTACACATGAATCCCATGGGACAGCTATTAGTTTAGTAATTCACCCAAGGGTGGCCTGTGGGGTCTCTATCAAGAGACAGTAGCTCGCTGGTCATCATAATCACTGTAAAGTGCTTTTTCTAGAGACTATTTAAGGAGTTCTGTGTCTACACTGCAAATTATGCTTTTGAGGTCTTGGGAATAAAGTAGCTAACTAGGAAGTGCCTGAGGAGAACATCTGTGAGGACAGAGCTCAGCACAGATACAAATTTGTATCAGTGGTTATACACCTGTATTTGCAAATGAAATTTAATGTGGGTAAGTGTAAGGTAATGCACATTGGAAAAAATAACCCAAATTACACGTACAACATGATGGGGTCAAATCTAGATATGACAGATCAGGAAAGGGATCTTGGAGTTATAGTGGATAGTTCTCTGAAGACATCCACGCAGTGTGCAGCGGCAGTTAGTAAAGCAAATAAGATGTTAGGAATTATTAAAAAAGGGATAGATAGTAAGACAAAAGATATCATACTTCCCCTATATAAAACTATGGTACGCCCACATCTCGAGTACTGCATGCAGATGTGGTCTCCTCACCTCAAAAAAGATATATTGGCATTAGAAAAGGTTCAGAAAAGGGCGACTAAGATGATTAGGGGTTTGGAACGGGTCCCATATGGGGAGAGGCTAGAGAGACTGGGACTTTTCAGTCTGGAAAAGAGGCGATTGAGGGGCAATATGATAGAGGTATATAAAATCATGAATGGTGTGGAGAAAGTGAATATAGAAAAATTATTTACCTTTTCCCATAATACAAGAACTAGGGGACACCAAATGAAATTGATGGGTAGTAGGTTCAAAACTAATCAAAGGAAATTTTTCTTCACACAGTGCACAGTCAACCTGTGGAACTCCTTGCCCGAGGAGGCTGTGAAGGCCAGGACTCTATTAGGGTTTAAAAAAGAGCTTGATAAATTTTTGCAGGTTAGGTCCATAAATGGCTATTAGCCAGGGGTAAAGTATGGTGCCCTAGCCTTCAGTACAGGGGCAGGAGATGGATGGCAGGAGATAAATCACTTGATCATTGTCTTCTGATCTCCTTTTCTGGGGCACCTGGCATTGGCCACTGTCAGCAGACGGGATACTGGGCTGGATGGACCTTTGGTGTGACCAGTATGGCCATTCTTATGTTCTTATGAGAAACTACAGGGCTCTCCCAGAATGGTAAGAGCCAAAGGAGCAGAATGTGTAGCCACTGTTCCCAGGAGTCAGTGCCCCATGCTGGCAGCAACTCCAGCCCAGATGTACTGCCCCCATCAGGTACCAAGGTCACTGACAGCCATCCCTGATTGCACTTGTGTTCAAGCAGCATGCATGACCCCAGACAGAAAATGCAGACAGCTATACAGAAGGGATGGGAAGGGTTGGAGTTGGTACAGTCACACCAGAGGAGCTGCTGGTGCAGGGCATAGGCTCCTGGCAGTGGCAGCCTCATGTTCTGCTCCTTTTGCCACTGAAGTTCCCAGGAAAGCCCTGTGGTTCTGCAGATACCAATTTGTATCCGTGGACATCTACATCTGCTGATATAAATTTTCAAAACAAAAAGCAGTCAAGTAGCACTTTAAAGACTAGCAAAATAGTTTATCAGGTGAGCTTTCGTGGGACAGACCCACTTCTTCAGACCATATGGACCATATGGTCTGAAGAAGTGGGTCTGTCCCACGAAAGCTCACCTGATAAACTATTTTGCTAGTCTTTAAAGTGCTACTTGACTGCTTTTTGTTTTGATAGTGTATAGACTAGCACGGCTTCCTCTCTGATATAAATTTGTATCTGTGCAAGGTTCTGAGCTGTCTGGCCTTTATGTAGTATCTTCCTCAGAACCTTGGCATGTTTGTTTGCATACTGAACTGGGTTGAATGGGGAGATCCCAAAACCAACAAGAGAGGAATTCTACAGGAAAAAAACAGCAGGGAGCATCCTGTTTATGGATAAAGACAAAGGACAGGTCTTGCTTTTATCTCAGAGAGCAAAGAGATACACTGAATCCTTCACCTAGGAGGTCAACTGACAATAAACCTGTCATAAGGGAAGGATCACAGCCTGCCTGGCTGTAAAATGCTGCAGGGTTTTTGGGTGTCCAATATTTTTTTAGACATGAGAGTATTTCATTAAGTAAATCTAAACCATGTGTGATGATTTTACTTATGTGAAACCATTTGTTTCCAATACTCCTACTTGCTACTCCTTGAAACTTTGTGTTTTGTTAAATAAACTTCCATTTGATTTCAATATAAACAAATTAAGTCCTGGGAGTTGTGTGCAGTAGTGAGCTAAAACGGAACTCGGAAGCAATGGACTGGTGAACACTGAAACCTCTAGAGGGCCCAGGTTCCACACTCCAGGGTGCCCCTTCGAAACTGCTGTGTGCCTACTGCTAACCTGGAGAGTGAGTGGGGCCTGTGGAGGCAGAGAGGAGAGTGCTTGTGTTACAGGGAGCCAGGAGAGTTGGTGAGCTGATCCCCACCTGGCACAGACACTTCCTCACACTAAGGGCAGATGTCAGCAAGATGCCTCACAGCCCAGGATGCCCCTGGGCAGCATCACAATGTGTAAGGCAGCCAAGTGCATCCAAGGCTACACACAGATACTGTGGATATAAGCCTCAGTGAGAAATTGTGGATTGAAAAGTACATCCGGCCTAACCCAGAATAACATACGAACTGAGGGAGGAGGTAGAAGTTACACCAACTTGAAGCTGTCTAGATTTAATTAGGCTCATCATCTTCACTGACACTTTTTGCTCCTAAATAAAGAACAGAAGTTAAATCCTGCACTTCTCTGGAAGTTTAACCTGATTTGTGGAATGAGTAAAGACATCAAGATCTGGTCCAAAACTGCAACTGCCATATACTTCTGCGAAGCTTTGCTCCAATTTGAGACACTGAAGAGTAAAACTATTTCTTGTACTGCTCTCAAAATACAGACTGTGAATTCACTGGCCCATTTTTCTTTCTCCAGTTGCTTCCCTCAGTCTGGGCTGCAGGTAAATAGCTGACAACTCCAGCAGGTATGGAGGAAAGATGTATTCTGAGAAGTCAACAGATGTGTAATACTAATGTGAATTCTACATGCATTCCATTTCTGACATGAAAGTCCCCTCCACACTCTCCGTGGAAACACCCAAAGAAAAACTAGGAGAAACCTTAATTATTTATTCCAGGATGGTCTGGCCAAAACTGCCATCAGAAAAATAAAACATTAGGCAAGTTATTTATTGCCCATTCTCTATTCCATTGATGGCCTTTCACAAGGGGGTGAAAGCAGATATAACTCTCCTTGATGCGAGCAACAGAACCTGCTCCCACAAGGAATGGAGTCAAAATGACTCTGTTCTAATGTTAGGAAGGAAGATACGCACATTATGGTACAAATTCCACACCAGACACATGGGCTGCTAAAGTGAATCAGAGCGGTGCATATGCTTTCAAAGACCGGATCTCACTCTTCAATATATGAATCTTACTTTGCTCTTCAGAATGATCCTTTCTCCACTCAAAGTGTCAAAAGGTAACCATTAGTCAAAAGCTGTCACTGAAAAAGAACAAAATGAAGGATGGAGTTCCGAATGGACTTCTGACTTCCATAGAAGGATCCACACACAACTGTACTCCTAATTTGGCATAAAACAACATAAACATCCAATCCTTTTTATGTGAAGAAGAACATCCAGTGTTACAGTATTTTTTTTTAAATCCAAGACTTTTGAAAAGGTTACAAACCATGTACTTCAGTGCATAAGACAACCTCTAACTATCAGAGGTCAAGAAGAAATTTTTCCTGTGGTCAGGTTACACCATAATTACATAGAAAATGCAATGCTAGCACATTCCTCTTAACAGGACATTGAACAAGATGGAGCATGGGTCTGATTCAGTGTCACAATTGCAAAATATCCAGATTATACAGATGGGGGAAATTCCCAAAGTGCTCTTCTTCAGTTTGGCAAGCAGTGGTACAGACCTCTGAAGAAAGCAATAGTTTGTGACAAACACATGTCACTTCCAAAACAAATGGCTAATTTCCATTTCACAGAAAGTTTGTTTTTGAAACACAATTCTGTTTTATAGGTAAAACATTGTAGTTTTGCTAAACATCTTTTTCACTTACAAATGTGGAGGAAAAGTACAAATCATTAGCAAATCACAATGAAAATTATATTATTGGATTGCACCTATTTAGTACAATGCATTGTTAGCAGAAGGTGTAACCCTGGGGCAGTAAGACTAATGACAAGGGAGAGTGGAGTCTCTGCTTTACAGTCTTGGCTGGGCAGCAACTGGGTTTTAGCTCATGCAGTTGAGCACATGGCTTTAACCCCTAAAATCACAGGTTCATTCCTTGCTTTACACCTGCATCTAATGCGACTACAGCAATCACTGATGGGAGGCAGAGATGTCTTGTGGTTGCCAAAGAACTCATTGACCACAAAGGTGAACTTTGTTCCTGTGCACGAATTATTCACTGTGCAACCTTTCATTTCACTTATAGACACCTTCAACAAAGATATTTAGGTACGCAAAGATGCAGATAAGTATCTGGTGGGATTTACAAATGAGTTAGGCACGTAACTACCCATGAAAGTCACTGTTGCCTAATGATGAATGCTAGGTGTCTAAGATGCAAAGGTGCTTTGTAGGTACATATTTGCATCTTCAGGTGGCTACAAACCTTTGTAACTCTGATTCTTAAAAGTTCAATTCTGCAAAATTTCATTCCACATGAGTAACCCCCCAGAAATCAACAGCACTACTCAAGTGAGTACAATTTTGAAGACGTGGAGTGACATGACAGTGATGGAACCACTTCCTTTGACTTGAATGGGCTTTGGATCAGACCCTGCTAAAGATCATATATAAAATTAAGGGTTAGCGGCAACAGGCCATTTGCTCATGTGCTTCAGACTCACTCCCCGCCTCCATCTGTGAAATGGGGATACTACTACTTACCTACTCTTCTGGAATTACTGGTTGTAAAGTTTTTGATTACCGAGTCCATGAAATGCAGAGTACCCATTGGCAGGTGTAACAACTAAATTATCTTAAATTTTTTGGTTATAATGTAATTTTAAACTATTAATTGTCTGTTGAGAAATGTTGATAGCCAACATTTTTATAATCTGCTAAGTAGTATTAACGTGAATTGTACCCATGTCATGGACTGATTTATTAAAAGGTATTAATTATAGTGGTAACTAGGACTCCAACTATGAACTACATGTTGAATCTCTGAAAGCTGTTACTCTCTGGTCCCGCAACTGTGGATGTTTCTGGATCAGAGAGCCCCTGCAGCCAGTAGTGAGGAGCCAGCTGAGAGTCCTGTACTGGGAGCCCTGGCCAGGGCCAGGATGCTGGCAGCTGGGGGAGCAGGAGACATAACTGGAGCAAGCAGTCAGCAGTTGGAGCTGGAGGAAGCTGGGGCCGTGGCAGCCAGCAGCAGAAGCCGCAGGAAGTCAGGGCCGGGGGAAGCTGAAAGCCTGGGCCACAGGGAGCTGGGGCCAGTAGTGGTCAGGGTCATGGGGAACCAAAGCTGTGGCAGCACGGCCAAGGAGTGGGAAGCTGGGAGCAGGTCAACAACTCAGAGGGGGGCCCAGGAGTTGGACCAACAGCCAGTAGAGAAGCATTATCCTCCTGAGGTCCAGCAAAATCCCTGGTTCAGCACCACTCAGGTCCCCAGGATGCCACACCAGGGATGTGCAACATATAACACTATATTACGAAAATCAAAAAGGACAGTCTCTGCCCTAGATTGCTCAGAATCTGTAAATCACACAGGACATAAGAGATGAACAAAAGAGACAAATATGGTGAGGTGGGGTAGGAAGACGAGACAACAGTAAAACTAACACATTTTAGCAGAAAAATAAGAGACATGCCATTTTGGTTTTGGAAGTAAAAGCTGTAGTGACCAGTGGCCTAGGCAAGCCCAAAGTAACAATTTGAGGAAGCTGTAGGCTTTTGGGGTACAACTTATTTAACATAGCCAGCAAAGAGATATATAGCTACATATAGAACTAGATACAAGAGACTGCAGGTAAACATAAGCCAGACAACCACATGCTCTACTTCTGGATAAGGAAGACCTCTCATTCTCGAGCTAAACACATATCTGTAGTTCAAGATTTCAAAGCTGCAGATGAGTACCAGTCTGTAACCATAAGTAGCTAGCAACAGTATATATGCATGTGTACAAATGTGTGTGTAAATAAGACACACACACACACACACCCTTCTTCATCTTCCCCTTGCCTATACAATGAACACGCTTCCTGTTTCCAAAGATTTTGGCCTAATATTTTAGAGACCTAATATTCTGAAACTATCTCTGTATGAAATCCACTATCTGTGAATACAATTTGTGCCCTTCTATTCTACCTTTGAAACCAAATGAATCAAAAGTGCACACACTATTTCATCTGAAAATGTATCATGGATGCTCAAAATGGCATGACAGGTTGCACCCCCAAAAACTGGCACTCTGTGGTCCAGCAACGTCCATGGTCTGGCAGGACAATGACCACTCCTGGACCAGAGAGCCTGGAAGTCTAAGGGCAGCCACCTTGTCAGCCGAGCTAGAAGCAGCACAGGGGCCGGGGCAATGTCTTCCCACAGCGGGCTGAGGCTAGAGCTCCCTGGAAGCCCTGCAGCAGTGCAAGGCAGACTGACGCCAGAGCTCCCTGGCAGCCCCGTAGCAATGCAGTGGCTGGAGCTCCCCACATGCCCTGTGGCAGTGCAGGGCCAGGGCCAGGATCAGGGTTCCCACTGAGAAGGTGGGGAATGGACCAGACATGATGCCTGCTGGGGCTATACCAGAGAGTGGGCTTGTGGGCTGGTAATCTGCAGAAAATTGGCTGGTCACATTATCCTGGCTTTCCTCCTTTTCAGTTCCTAAATAGCTTTACAAAGAAAACTAAAACACACTTAATACTTGTCTGATATCACTTTTCCAAGGGAGCAAGCATTGCTGTTGTCACAGTGATGCTATGTGATATCGAATAAGAAAGGATGTGGCCCCTGCAGTAGAGGACAGGAAAAGAGGTAGGTCCAGGCCACTCACTCTTTCAAGATGCAGTTTATGCTATAAAAAAGTTTGAGGTTTCCTGGTTTAATAACCATGACTAGGGATCAAACCTAGATTTTATTCCTAGTACTGCCAAACACTTAGGTTGTGTCTATACTAGCAAGTTCTTTCAAAAGATTTTTTGGAAGAAGGGGGCTCTTTCAAAAAAGAGCCCATGGAGCTTCTATATACAAAAAACATTTTTTCCAAAGTAAATTGAAAGAATGCAGCACTCCTTTCAAAAGCGCTCTTCCACTCCTGCTTCAGGAAGAGTGTCTCCTTTTGAAAGAAAGCACTTGTAGATGCTACATGGGGCCCGTCTTTCAAAAAGGCAGTCCTCATGGCACCTGATTTTTCGATCCCTGTGTGTGAGCTCTCTCTTTCGAAAGATCTCGGTAGTGTAGACATAGCCTTACTGTGCTACCTTGGAAAAAAATCACTAAGGTCCAAGTTTTCAGAAGTGCCCATGGATTCTGGATTCTCCATTTTTGGTGTTAAACTGGAGAGCCCTCATGCCTGCTTTTCAAAAGGTACTGAACATTCAGAAATTCATTGTCTTCACTTGGGAACTGCAGGAGCCTAGACATTCTAAAATCAATTTGGTCACCCAAATCAATGGCCACTTTGAAAAACAGGGCCTAATTTTTGTTGTGCCACAATAGCTAGCTCAATAAAAGGGAGAAAACTGACTTATGCCATGCTCATTGTGAGACTCTGAATTAATATTTGTAAATAATAATAATGATGTGCACTTTCAGAGCACACAAAGGAACTCTACAAACTAAACAAATATTAACATCAAAGTATGGTAGGGAAACATCAACAGCCCGGGAAACGACGTAGGTAGATTAAGTTACATGTAATAGTTCAAAAGTAGTGCCCACAAAGTAGTAAGCACTGTTCATACATCTAAGAAGTTCCTGCCCCTAAGAGCTTGAAATCTAGAATATTTTAATATGACTTAGTGTAAATGTCTGACATCTAGGAAGTACCTAGGCCATAGTTACAGGATGGGAGTTATACAGTGGGAAGCAGTGACTGAGATTTGGGGGTCAGGGAGGGTGTACAGTCATCAGAACAGAAGTTCCTAGTGCAATTCTGTGGCCAATCCTGAGTCATGCAGAATAGTGCTGCATCCACATTGAAAAATAAAACTGTGGAAGAGCTTTGGTGTGACAATGGATTTAGTTCTGCAGTCATACAGACAGCAGGCATGAAGTCACTGGAAAACTGTGAAGTCTCCCTCGATCCCTCTAACGCAGAGAGACTCCGAAAATTGCTTGTTTTGATGGCTACCGGCTAAACATACTGCAGGTTTGCTGCTACTTCAGGCATTTTTCAGGGTGATGTGATCCTCATTGCACCTTTCAAGCTCTCCTGAGACATGGTTACTTGAGCAAAACAGCTGACTCCTTGTCTCATGAAAGGAGCTTGTTGGTTTCTTGAGACAGTGTGCAGCTGAAATAGCAGACACTCAGCTGAACATACTGCAATTGTGCCTGCTAAGAGGACTGGATGCCAAAGCGTTAGAGTTTCATTGTTCCTTGTGCCACCAAATAATTATTCCAAAGCTGAGTCTGTTTTGAAAAGTTATAGAGAAGCAAATGGAAAACTTAAAAAAAGAAAACTGAAGTGGAAAAAACCCCACAGGTTGGACCTCCCTGATCCAGCACCCTCTGGACGTAAGCGGTCCAGAACCAGGGAATATGCTAAAGCAGGGGAGGTCAAAGCTCCCGTGCTGGTCGCTGGCCCTGCTCCCAGGCTCCTCTCTGGGGAGATGATTCGATACTAGCCACCAGCCCCAGCCACTGGCCCCTCAGCTGCTGGCTTTCCAGCCCCCAAGCTGTAGCTCCTGCTCCACAGCTGCCCCCAGCCACCGCCAGACCCCAGCCACAGCCAGCGCCACAGCCACTGGCTGCCACCTGCTCCCCAGCCACCACTGGCTTCCTGGCCCCTTGCTCCCCAGCCACCACCAGCCTCTCAGCGGCCAGCCATGGCAGCCTAGCTGCCACCAGCTTCCTGGCCCTGGCTGCAGCTGCACTGCCCAGCCCAGCCGAGGCTCCTAGCTGGTTCCTGTTCCTGGACGCCAGGGCTCTCTGGTGCAGCAACATCCAAAGCCAGATCAGAGGGTCCTGATTTCAGAGGTTCAACATGTACACACAAAGTGAGGCTCAGTGACTTTGAGGCCAGGAGGGAGCACCATGATTAGGATTACAAATTTGTGACGAGTGTTTTTAGCAAGCACCGTGGACAGGTCATGGGAAATAAAAATTCACAGAAGCCCAAGACTTGCCCCTGACTTTTACTATAAATAATTTGGGGGGATGAACAGTCAGAGCCCTGCTGGCAGCTAATCCAGCCCTGCCGCTGCTCCTGTGGCCGGAGCTGACAGACGCTGCTCCAGCCCCAAAGGCTGACCCAGGCCTAGTTCTGCTGTTCTGGCAGGGGGTGTGCTGATGGCTCCTATCCCAATGCTGTTTCTGGGTGGGGGCTAATCACTTCTGTGGCTCGCTGAAGCCAAAGCAGTCACAGAGGGCCCAGAAACTCACGGAAGGCACACATGAAAAAGTGCAGCACCGGTGTAGACACTTGGGAGAACCTTGCCCAAGACCGTCCCCCGTGGAGAGTGGTAATCCATGAGGGGGTGGCGCAATCTGAGAGATCCTACTGCAGTGCAGATGAGGAGAGGTGAAGAAGAAAAGAGCATCAAAAAATGGCCCGCACCCCTCTGACAGCTGCCAACACCTGCCCCTTCTCTGATAAGATCTGCGGCTCCAGAACTGGACCAATCAGCCACCGACGCTCTCACAAACAGAAGGGTGACATGAAGCCGTCCTACTCATCACTGAATGACCGCCAAGATGAGATAACAGAAAGACAAATTGGGGGAGAATATAAAATCCTCCATCTTGTTCTTAACTTCGCCTTTGTCCCATAGTTTCTGCAACACAACTGAGAAATACTAATAGAATGGCTTAACAATGCTCACCACAATACACCTGCAACCCTCAATGACTTCAGTTACATATGTAAATGCCCATTTCCTCCAAGCTAGGCATGGTGGGAATACATGGATGGGCTTCTGTAGGTATGAAAAGCTATGGAAAGTAAAATTAAAGAGAGTCTTGTCACAGCAGTATTCCAAATAAAATTGTGACCAAACTGTTCCACCTTTGGAGGCTGTTTACCCATGGAGATCTATAGCTTTTACTCAGTGACCACTTGGGGAAGGCAAATGCTGGAAAGGAAAAACATGCAGTGCCTTAAAAAAGTGCCTCACAATGTTTCTGCCTGTGCTAGCAGCAGACACCTCAACCGGTATGGCCACATCACCAGCTAAAAGTCTGGTTCACCACAGGGACTGACATAACGGGTCAGATCCCAAAAGCACTCATAGCAGCCAGGCTGTCTCCAGGGCGAAGTTCTGTGCTGTTGTAACTGCCCACAGGCAGACCTGAACCTGACCTCCCTGGAGCTTAGTGCAGGCGCCTCTACAGCTTGAGCTAAAGGCCAGCTGGCTCTCAGCTTAGGCTGCAGAAGACACATTCCTTCTCTGTGAAGTGGTCTCAGTACCACTACATGGGACAATTAACCAAACATAAGCATGTGGGTTACACGATCATGTCTTTGCCAGAAGCTGTGACTGGGTCACAGGGGAGAGATTACTTGATGATTGCCTGTTCTGTTCATTCGTCTGGGACACCTGGCATCAGCCACTATTGGAATATGGGATACTGAGGTAAACGGGCCTGTGGTCTGACCCAGTATGGCCATTGTCATGTTCTTATCAGTCACTTTCCATGTATACAATCTTTCCCAGACAAGGAAAACAGCTGATTATTTAGAGGCTGAGCATCTGTTCTGATTTTGTATTTCTTCATACACATATAATCAGCTGGCAACTGGGATTTTAAACTGAGAACCAGAGCCTAGATTACCCAGCCTATAAACGTAAGTACAACGTTTATCTTTACAACTCTCTTACTTATGTTGAACTCAAGCATCCTGCTTATATACTCAAGCGTGATTCTGCTTTTAAAAACATGAACCGATACTGACAGACTGCTTCCTAGGTCAAAAGAAAGTCTTCTGCCTCTTCCACCACTGTTTGTTATTAATTCCTCTTAATCAGGCAGTGTACAAGAATAGATAACAGGCATTCCCTTAAGCTGCGCTACTGAACTTGTGTGCAGTACACAGATGATTTCAGTGTAGTAATTATATTTCTACCTGATTTACAGCAATTCTGCCAAGTAAGAAACAGCTATCAGACATAAAAGCACTCTAGAGAGAAATTATAAATTACAGTGTTGCCATCTAACATTATTTGATTGCAACTCTTACGTTATTGGTATGTTTCTTCCAATGCCACCTCCTGGAGTCATGAGATTATGTGAGTATCTCAGATATGCTTACAAAAACACAGTCTCTGTGATTGTGGAGAAAAATCTGAAAATGTGAACCCTAAAGGCAGAAAACAGACTCAAATGTATTATTAAATCATAATCTCATGATTTTTAAGACCACATCATGACTTTTTTTTCCAGTGCATGGGGTTGGCAAAATGAAAACGAGTAGTAATACCTGCCCTTCTGGCTTGCCTTTCAGTTGGCTGTCTCAAATCACTTTAAAAACATTAAGCCTACCAACATCCCTGAGAGTTTTACTGTTAGGGAAAGTGTGAGACAGAGAAATTAAGTGATCTTCTCAAGGCTGCCAAACAGATCAGTCTTCAGGGACAATCATACTACCGCCCTGGCACTCCACAAACATTACCAATCTAGAAGTGGTGTCTGACTGACAGACTTTCCAAAGGGAGACCATCAAGGGAAAGGTAGAACTATGACCTGACTCCTCTCCACACTTACATCTCATAATAGGGATATACATACTGTATCCTGTCTAAATGCAGACAGTGCATCTGACTTCAAAGTGCACCATCTTCAGCTCTCCAGAGCCAGTCCAAATATTTCTCCCACTGCCATTTCGCCCCTATTTATTTTAAGTGCACACCATGGATTAAAGCCAAAGCGTTGTCTGGTTCTGCATATACAGCACAGCTTTTTCTATTGAGATCCTTTCCTTACGCCACACAATACCACACACACTGTGCACACGTAACCACTGACAGGCACGCTCCAACCCGGGACCTCTGGAGTTTAATGCATGAGCCTCTACAGTTTAAGCTAAAAGCAGGTGCCTCTCAGCTAAGGCTGTAGAGAAGACTTGCGCGTTTGTTCTCTCTCTCTCCCCCTCTCTCTAAGGCTGCGTCTACACTAGCGAGGTCTTTTGAAAGATTTTTTGACAGAAGGGGGCTCTTTCAAAAGATTCCCCCAGAGCCTCAACACACAAAAAGTGTTCTGTCAAAAGTAAATTGAAAGAATGCAGCACTCCTTTGGAAATCGCTCTTCCTTTCCCATTTTAGGAAGAGTGCCCCCTTTCAAAAGAAAAGATGTGTAGAAGCTGCGCAGGCCCTTTTTTTCAAAAGCGCAGTCCTCCTGGGGTCTGATTTTTCAATCCCTGACCTGTTCCTTCAAAACAGCAGGGGCTGGGCAGACGATCTCTTTCAAAAGAGCAGATCACTCTTTTGACACACTTTTTTGTGTGCAGACACACTCTTTCGAAAGAAGTTCTTTTGGAAGAGCTCTTCCGGAAAGGCTTCTTTCAAAAGATCTCTGTAGTGTAGACATAGCCTAAGCATTTTAAGTGCCCCCCATGTGTGACAGTGAACCACACCAGAAGGTCTGTGGGTTACACATGCAATAGGCTCATAATTCTTTTTCATTAATATTTCTTATTTGCAGTGTGTGGTGCCTAGAGAGTTTAATCAGTGATCAGGCCCCCTTGTGCTAGGTGCTGTAAATTGTATGTTGAAATTCCCAGCCCTGAAGAGGTCAGTCTAGGAATCTCTAATTTGTAACTGACAACCTCCTTCATTTTTATACAATTCTCTCTTTCCCTTAATCAGTGACTTCTGAAATATCTCTTCCAGAAAAACATTATTTTCATTAACAAACATTTTCTTGCTTTACAATTAAATTACAACACAAAGGCATTCAAACAAAGTACAATTCTCATTTAACTTAACTATATAATTTCACAAGTGAAAATGAATTGGGTGTTTCAGTCAACAGTATTTGCATTTACCCATTTAATTTGTATCAATCCACCTAGGATATTCTTCCTTGATATCTAAGCATCATTAAATCTCCATCATGAAACTGGTAACAAACATCCTATCCCTAGGAGGACCAAGCAGCAGCAGCAGCAGCTTTCCCCAACCTTTTAAGCATCAAGAATGTTAAATTTTTTAACAGTCTTTTGTTCAGATGTTTGAGTTAAAAGAAGTTTTTAACAAAAGCAAACAATAATGCGTCTAAAACAGTATGATGCACAATCCCTTCCCCTCTCCACTGCTGAATTGTGGGTTCATGGGTCAATTCCTTCAACACCTCTGTAACCAGACCGCTCCCTTGCACCCCGTATTCTTCAGTCATTCTTCTGGCACAATGCTACTTAAGCTGAGTCTAAACCAGCTGCTACTGAAGTTCATTAGGAATCTGTCGATTGTCTTTTATGCGATTTGTTTTGGGCTCCGTCATTACTGTAGTACAGGTTGAACCTCTCTAGTCCAGCGTCCACAGGAACTGACTGACGCCGAACAAGAGAATTTGCCAAACCATATGAAGGTCAATATTGTCTAGCAGCATTAACAACGCTTCCACTGCTTACTGGGCTCTTAGAAGGCACTGAGGGTAAATTACAGTTAAACAACAGCAAAGAACACTGAAAGCAAGGACTGTAAACAAACTTTATGAGACCATGGGAAACACCCATAAGTTGCCATCCAGCTAACTAAAATCATATTGGATTATGGATGCTGCCAGACAAGAGAATGCCAGACTGGAGAGTTTCTACCTGTACAGTCTCTAAAAATAGCACCATCATTTTATTGTATAATCTGTGTTCAGCATAAACTTTTGTAAGGTGTTAAAAGGCACTGTTCACTCAATTGTGAGTCCCTTTCTAAAATCCCAAACCTCAGATCTAGGATGTTCTTAGATGAACAAACATAAGCACAGTCCAACATGCCCATATACACTGCACCACAACTACCAGAAGCATGCTAGTGCTGACACAAATGTTGTCAGGCCCACATGTAATATGCACCAACCACTAGACTTTCTGGATTTGTTTATAAACTGCATTAAAGCTATTGCTTTTTCTTTTGAAAAAAGAGCCTCTTGAATTAAATAGCCTCCTGCTAGTAACACATGATCATCTGTGCAAAGTTCACACAGTATTACCTGATTGCATCTTAACCGAGCAATAGTGTTAAATAAAGAGCACACATTCTGCGGAAAAATGACTAATGACCAAATTTTCAATCTTAGACTGGTGAGCAGTTACTGACACAAGTCTGTCCCATTTATTTCCGTGGGACTTCTCACATGGGTAATTAGAGGAATGGGTTCCAATTCTTGCCCTGAATAAGCACAGACCTCCCTTCGTCCTCCTCCACCTTCCGAAACAGAAGGGGTAGTGCCCCCATTCAGTTGTTTGCAACTGTGTGCTCTAAATAAAATGTTGCATCTCATTGCATTTTATGTCTGAGCTCTTTGAGATGATTTGTGAAAAATATACTTACACTTCCTCTTTCAAACCTTAATTTGTTGGGGTTCTCTTTCGGTAATGCAAAAATAAATGAAAAAGGTAATTAGGTTCATCAGGGAGCAATTACCCCTGACTATTAGACTACTGCTGCAGAAAATCAAGGATGACGAGTGTAGCACATTATGCCTTAGAATCAAGCACTGGTTTCAATTCATTGATATTACAGCTAAGTTGCCCAGCTTTTTACAGACAGCTATGTTGCAGATGTACCAAAAATACTTGCTACACATTAATGCTTTAATAAAATGTAATATTTGATTTGACTATGAAAAAAGGAATCATGAGGACCACAATAATTGCGGCTATTCAACTGTGTGAAAAAAAAATTAGCCATTTAAAGCTAAGACACAAAGCAATATATTGTTTCCATATCTGAATTATCAAGCAGAAACTGGTATTTATGACAGTTCAGAGCTATAAAAATGACACTGCATTAAAAATACCTCTGAGAAATTAAAAAATGAGTCATTTTTATCAGGATGAAACATTCACAGGCTGCAGTTATGCAACACATTTCCTGGATCATTAAATGATAAACAGAAGACTGTTTTGTTAGCATATCAAAACCCAATGAAAAGCAATCATCGGTTTCTCTCATTTGCTGTAATTAAGATAGCCACACACAGCATGTGTTTTTAGTAGAATTTCATCTGTCTCCTTCTTTTAAGCCGCTCTACACCAACTCCGATTACTCTCAAGGTTCTTACAACAAGCATCTGTAACAAACTGATTGCAGGTGCATACCTTAACCTCTTGATTGGTAAAAATCTCCACATCCACCACACAGGCAACCAGAGTGGAGACATCACAGTCCATGCTACGGGCTGGCATCCCCCCCCTCGTACACAAAGAGTTAGAGAGCCTCACAGTTATGAATGATTAGAAAGCCTCTGATTCAGCACGGCTACTGAACAGTCCAAAATTCTGCTTTCAGCGCTGACGGCAACCGTAAGCCTCTGTAACGCTCTTTGCACCGAACTGAGTCACTCCTTGCTTCTGCCTAGAGCACCCACCAACTGAGCAGGCACAGCCTAGTAACAGCGCTATTCCATCTCTCCTGGCAATGACATCATCACAAAGACTGACATAAGCTAAATCTATTTTTTCAACCCTTTTATCTCCAGGCAGCGCAGTGGATCAAATTGAACATGATTATGTGCTAAGTCTGAACTCGGACTGAATCAATTCAGGGAAAATTCACTGGCAACTGAGTCATAGCTCTCGTTTCATCTGAACACTTATGCTGGCAAAAAAAAAAAAAAAATCTCCTGACACTGAAAGCACCAGTTTGTGTGTAAATTAATTCAGCATTTAAAGCTGATCTTAGGGATAGAAGATTTTATTTACTCTATTTTAAAAATAAAAAAGGAATGGGGGAAATGAAGACACCACATTAACTGTACTGCGTGTTCTAACATTCAGTTGTAGATATTTTTTAACAGCTGCATGTTTGTATTGAAAAAGCTACAGAACACAACCCAGCAGAGTGGAAGATGGTCCAGCTACCTTGAGAGAGGTGGACTGCACATTGCAAAACTGGATCCAACATCTGTAAGCACAAGTAGCAGTAACTAAAACCAGGCAGTTGTAAGGGCTAGATGCATGTGAACAGGACGCTGGCACTCCTCCCGAAATACAAGAGCAGAAGTAGACACTCTCTTCAAATAGGATTCTTTCCTGGACCACCACTACCTTACCCATCCTTTCAGTTGTTCCTTAATAAATGTATAGGAACAGAACTTCACCTAGTGTAAGTCAGTTTAACCCGGGGTGCACAATAAGCAGCCCACAGGCTGGATACACTTTACCAGAGTTAGCCCTGGTGGACAGTCACCTGCTCTGTTTACCTGTGTGTCCACAGGTACAGCTGCTTGCAACTCCTGTTGGCTGCGGTTTGCCATTCCTGGCCACTGGGACCTGCAGGAAATTGTGCAGACTGAACTACCAGTTCCTGCATCTCCCATTGGCTGAGAACAGTGAACCACAGCCAACAAGAACTGCAAGTGACTGTACCCGCAGAGAGACAAGTAAATAAAGTGTCCAGACTGCAGGCCACTTATTGATGGTTTAACCCCTTTGATTTCAGTGAAGAAAAGCTGATTTACACCTGTAAGCCATGGGGATTTGAGTAAAAAGCTAGCAGCACTGACCAGCTCTTGTTGGCTATGGATCACCATTCCCAACCAGTGGGAGTGGCAGGAAGTGGTGCAGACCCAGCCACCACTTCCTGCCACTCTCATTGACGAGGAATGGTGATCTGCAGCAAACAAAAGCTGCAATTGCCAATACCTGCAGAGGCACAGGTAAATACAGAGGCAGCAGCCTTCCAGGGACTAAACCTTGTGGGCCACCGTTTTTTTTTATTGCCCACCCCTGACCTAGAGAGAGGGACAAAGTGAAGATTATTTTGCTAGCAGAATGGTGAAGCTCTGGAATAGGTTACCTCAGGATGTGGAAGAATCTCCTTCCTTACAGGTCTTTCAGTCTTGGCTTGACAAAGCCCTGGCTGGGATGATTTAGTTGGGATTGGTCCTGCTTTCGATGATCTCCTGAGGTCTCTTCCATGATGCTCAGGTTAAGGACCCAAGTAACAGGAAGGACAGTACATTAGTCCCAGTGATCAAGAAAGGTAAGAAGGCAAGTGCTTATGGAAATGAGTTTCACAAACGAGATGTTGAGTAGTAATAAATTATTTCCACTTAAAAGTTTTACAGTTGTTCCCTTTCCCACAAACCTGCACCGTTTTTTGTGATAAACGAAATGGAGGAACTGTCCCGGACTGAAATGTCATTAGAGGAGGTTTTGGAACAAATAGATAAACAATGTTAATATATCAAGGGGACCGGATGGCATTCATCCAAGGGTTCTGAAAGAACTTAAATGGGAAATTGCAGAACTATTAACACTAGTTTGTAACCTGTCCTTTGGATCAGCCTCCATACCTAAGACTGGAAGATAGCTAATGTGACACCACTATTTAAAAAGAGTTCTAGAGGTGACCCTGGCAATTACAGACCAGTTAAGTCTAACGTCAGTCCTGGGCAAATTAGCTGAAACAAAAGTACAGAATAAAATTGTCAGGCACGTAGAAGAACATAATTTGAAGGGCAAAAGTCAACATGGTTTCTGCAGAGGGAAATCATGTCTTATTAATATGTTAGAGTTCTTTGAAGGGGTTAACAAACATGCAGACAGGAGAAATCCAGTGGATATAGTATACTTAGATTTCCAGAAAGCCTTTGACAAGGTACCTCATCAAAAGCTCTTATGTAAATTAAGTTGTCCTGGGATAAGAGGAAAGGTCCTTTCATGGACTGAGAACTGGTTAAAAAACAAGTATCAGAGGGGTAGCCGTGTTAGTCTGGATCTGTAACAGCAACGAAGGGTCCTGTGGCACCTTATAGACCAACAGAAAAGTTGTGAGCATGAACTTTAAGTGAGTCTGTGCTCACGAAAGCTCATGCTCAAAACTTTTCTGTTAGTCAAAAGGTGCCACAGGACCCTTCGCTGAGGTTAAAAGACAGGAAACAAAGAGTAGGCATAAACGGTAAATTTTTCGAATGGACGGGTAACTAGTGGTGTCCCCCAAGGGTCAGTCCCAGGACCAATCCTATTCAATTTATTCATAAATGATCTGGAGAAGTGGGTGAGCGATGACGTGGCAACAAAATGGCAAATGACTTTTTATGTGGATAAGTGCAAGGTAATGCACATTGGAAAAAATAACCCCAACTATACTTACAATATGATGGGGGCTAATTTAGCAATAACTAATCAGGAAAGAGATCTTGGGAGTTATCGTGGATTGTTCCTTGAAAACATCCACGCAGCGTGCAGAGGCAGTCAAAAAGGCAAACAGGATGTTAGGTATTATTTAAAAAGGGATAGAAAGTATGACAAGGAGTCTCTTACTGCCCCTATATAAATCTATGGTACGCCAACATCTTGAATACTGTGTACAGATGTCGTCTCCTCACCTAAAAAAACATATCCTGGCACTGGAAAAGGTTCAGAAAAGGGCAACTAAAATGACTAGGGACTTGGAACAGGTCTCGTATGAGGAAAGGCTGAAAAGATTGGGACTTTTCAGTTTAGAAAAGAGGAAGCTGAGGGGCGACATGATAGAGGTATATAAAATTATGACAGGTGTGGAGAGGGTGAACATGGAGAAGTTATTTACTTGTGCCCATAATACAAGAACTAGAGGACACCAAATGAAATTAATGGGTAGCAGGTTTAAAAGTAATAAAAGAAAGTTCTTCTTCACTCAGCGCATAGTTAACCTGTGGAACTCCTTGCCAGAGGAGACTGTGAAGGTTAGGACTATAACAGAATTTAAGAAGGAGCTAGATAAATTCATGGAGGTTAGGTCCATAAAAGGCTATTAGCCAAGGGTAAGAACGGTGTCAGAGGCTGGAGATTTCACTTCCTCCTCATAAGAGCATTTTTATGAGCCTCTAATTATTTTAGTTTCCTGTCTTTTCTCACCTATTGCTAACGCAATCATTTTGTACGATTTTGAACACCACAGCACACTGAAATGTTTTTACTGAGCTGTCTACAGCATCACCCAGGGATTTTTTTTGGCCAAGTAGTTATATTAACATAACCCAGTAGGGTTTATGAGTAATTCAGCCTATTTGTTCCAATGTGCATCACCTTCCATCTGTTAAAACTAATTTTCAATCTTCCATCAAACTCCATATTTATCCAAGGTTTGTTAGGTGAGTCTGAAATTTCTTACAGTCTTATCTAATGCAAAGTAATTAATTCCTCATTATTGCTGTGATTATTTCAGTTTGTGCAAGAAAAATATATCGATGGCTTGACATTATTTCAGCTTCCATCAGCAAACTCCCCACAACCAACTCTGACTAGGTAACATAGGCATTATAAGACTTCAGCTCTCTGTCACTCAACACAAGAGCTCCCCAGATCAGGAACATTTCTGCTATTCAGAAAGGGTGTGGTAACACCCTGGGGCAGAGCCATCTCTTAAGTTGGCTTGTCCCAAGCCATTGAATGCTTTTTACTGAAAAATTAAACTCATTCCAGAAATATGAGACAGCCAATGTAATGAAGTCAATGGAGTTGCGTCCTCTTTCCACAGGTTAAATGAGTCCACGTGATATTTTTCCTAGTTCCTTCCCAACACATTTTGATTAGTCACTACAACTTTTCCATAAATATTTTTCGCTTTTCCTATCATAAAAATTGTGCACTGATAAAGATGAGCACCATGTATTGATGCTTCAGGGGTGGAAATTCAAAGAAAATGAGACCTCCTATGAAACTGGTCTGAGCCAGGGCAGTCAAATTATTTGTGTTTTTATGGGTGTCCTTACGAAACCATCAAATGGGCTTTATAACTTGCAAAACACAATAGACATTCAGCTCTTTAGTTAGAGACTGGTCCATGACCGGGGCTCCAAGGCACTACTGCAATACAAATAAACCTGAAAAAACAACCACAGTTTCCATTATACCATCAAATTCGGTACCCTCTTACCATAACTTAGAGCAAGGAAGGGGTTTGGTTGTGGTAGTACAATGAGACATGCCTAGAATGGGATTACAGCTCATATAAAACATTGTAGCCAGACAAAGTCTCCCCCTTACAAACCAGCTTGCTCGCTGCCCCCACCACCACAACTGAGGAGCACACAGGGCACGGAAACGGCTGCTGACAGCACAGTCTTTGATGCCCTCATTGAGGCCCAGATGTGCTAGCTTATCGTGACCCTCAGAAACAGAAAGTACAGATAGAAGGCTAACAGGCCAAACTGTCAACAAGCGGTGGGGGGGACCCTCAGGAAATCACCCCAGCTGGCATTGATGAATTTGATGACCACACAACCATCCCAGAAGGGGAAATATCCGCCCCCGCAAAAAGAATGTCCTGTATTCTCAAATTGCTTATCTCCTGTCTTACAAGTGCAAATTAAGAAAGAAATGCCCTTGTAACAAACTGGCGTCACAAAGACAGACCAGTATGATCTGGCACCACAGATAAGAAAGAGAATACGTAACCTAAAATGGGTATAAAAGGTGGGTCCAGCAGAACTCTAACTTTGAGTGCATTCCACCAACTACCTGCTGGTCGGGTCAGGTGATTGCCTCCCGAGGTCCGCAACTGGGGACGCCCAACCTCGTATTCGTCTTTCCACGGAATTGAGTGACTGATCTGGCTTGGATACGCTGGTATCGAGAGACGCAGACAGGGTAAGATATACCCATGCTAGGTCTCCAACTTTTTTGTGCACAGCTAAAGAATTAGAGCTCTGTAACTAGATGTCGTTGTATCAAGATATCATTGTGTTAGATGGTAACAGATATCTTTGTATTGGATTGTAACGTAACTTGTTAACACCTGTACTTTGCTAGCATATATGAAGTAGACAATAGCCTTTGTAACCGCACGCTTATAACTGTAGCTTGATAAACTTGTAACTAGTTAAGCTCTGAGCCTGACTGCTGTTAACCCTTTTGTCACTGCAACACAGCCGGCACAACAAAAAGAACTTTAACTGTTTGGTTACTACAGCCTGGCCGTAGGAGTGCTAGGAGCTCCCTGCTCTAACAGTAAAAACACTGGGTTGTTTAGGACCCAGGGGAGTACCTCACCGCACATTACCCAGCCACCGGCTAACAACCATATAGAAAAATGACAGAATGACCAGGGAGGTGAGAGAGGGTAGTTGGGGGTGCACACCACTGCCCACGATTGACTCATCCCTCATAGCTGCATAGAGCAGCAAACTAGCAGCAGTTCAAAAGGGCCAAGGATCCAGCCACCACTGCAGTAGTGGCATAATCCAAGCCCTTGTGCATTTGTTCCCATTAATTCCCCTGCTCCCCCATGCCCCGCCAGTAGGCCTAGTTATGGCAATATCTAGGAGCCTACAGTCCTGTAGCAGGGCTCCATTTCCTGGGCACTCTACAAACACAAACAACATCATGGTCCAGGTCCCAGCTGTCCAGATACATTCTGAACTGACTCCCTCAAATAGGTCATCGAGTCTTTCAGGCGCGTGGAGGGGATGGGAGCTGAAGAAACGTTATTCTAAGTCAGCCATAAAAATGTTACCATATTGCGGGGCCATGCAGCTGCCCACAGCAATGCCGCTGCTCTGGAGGTATAAATTGTCCCCAAATCAGAAACTGTTCTGGGTGAGGACAAAGTTACATAGCTCAGCCACCAGATGTGCCATGGTAACACCTGGGATAGTGTTCCTAATTGCTTGTAGTCAATCTTCACATGAAATATTGATATGCAGAGCTTCTACACCCATTGTGGCAAGCATAGTATTTTCAGGAAGATTTCAGACATTCTGTAATTTCCTCAGGAAGTCAGTGTTATCTCAGAAATAGCTAGGAGTGCTGGTAGCATAGGGTTTGAAGAGGGAGTCTACATCACTGGATGGTCCTGTAGTAAGGGTAACAATACCTGAAATGATATGGCATCCAGGTTTTCTAGGTTTATGGATTTGGGGAAGCAAATAAAATAATCATGCAGGGCTCTGAAGGTATGTCTGTGTGAATGTGGTCCCGAGTAGCGGCAGGGAGTTCCTTAAGAAGATGGGGTAGTTTCCTTCAGAATTCTTCAGTAGGATCAGAGGAAACAGCTCTGTGAAATGTGGTACTGGAGAGATGTCTAGCCACCTCCTGTTCATAGTCTGACTTATTCCTGATGACTACAGCACCCCCTTTGTCAGATGACTTGATTATAATGTCAGAGTTATTTTTGAGACTCTGGACAGCACTGTGTTCAACACGGCTGAGACTGTGTGTCACTTGGTGTTGTCTGTGTACCTTGTCAGCCTCTGCACAGCTGCAGAAGCATTCAGTACAGAAATACAGACTATTAGTATGACCATTGGGGGAGTCTACATAGAATTCTTCTTCATTTGGTGTTGGTAGGGGGGATCTAGCAGGTCTGCCTAACGTTCACTGGTGTGTTGGAAGCATTCACTTATACCGAGACAGGGAAAAAAAGGCTTCTAGGTCACCAAAAAGTTGTATCAAGTTTGTGGGGGAGGTAGGACAGAAAGAAAGTCCCTGGGATAAGACAGGCTCTTCTGCTGGACTCATCACACGATCCATCACTCCTAGTCAAGCCCTTAGATACAACCACATCTGCTCCAATCCTACTGACATGGACCAAAAATGTCAAGATCTCTACCAGGCACTCGTAAAACTTAATTACCCACTGGGAGAAGTAAAAGAACAGGTTGACAGGGCCAGATGAATACCCAGAAACCAGCTACTTCTAGATAGACCCAAGAAATTCAGCAACAGAACACCACTTGTATAGCCCCAACATCACCTATAGCTGCCAACTCAAACCCCTCCAGCGCATTATCTACAACAAACTAGAACACAATGCTGTACTCTCAGGGGCCCTGGGTAACAGACCTGTCCTTTCTTATAGGCAACCACCTAACCTCTGAAAAATTCTCATTAGCAACCATATACCACACCACTGAAATACTAATCCTGGACCTTTTCCTTGCAACAAACCCTGTTGACAACTCTGTCCACATATTTACACTGGAGACACAATCACTGGACCTAACCACGTCAGCGGCTCATTTTCCTGTACTTCCATCAATGTGATACATGCCGTCATGTCCCAGCAATGGCCCTCTGCTATGTATATTGGACAAACTGGACAATCACTTCACCAAAGAATGAATGGTCAGAAATCAGACATTAGAAATCTAAATCTAAATATATGTCAGTGAGCATTTCAATCTAGCAGCTCATAACACTCAAAACTTACAAGTCTGCATTCTAAAACAAAGAGACTTCAACACCACATTATGAAGAGAGACATCTAAACTGGAGTTCATTCTCAAGTTTGATACTTCACACCTCAGACTCAACAAAGATACCAATTACCTTATGAATTACAAGGACAATTTCCCCATCTTTGATATTCGTAGTGATCCCAGGCAGCCCACTTAACTTAATAGACACTTGCAGTATTTCTCTTCCTCCTCCCTCTCTTCTCTCCTAGCTAGCTGATTTGTCAGTTTTTATTTTTTTCTCCTATCCTTCTCTTAAATTCTCTTCATCTCAGTTTTCATTTATCAGAATTTCCTGGATCTGAAGAAGTGGGTCTGTTCCACAAAAGCTCATCACCTAATAAATTATGTTATTAATCTTTTAAGTGCTGCAGAACTGCTTTTTAGTTTTGTGAAGATACAGACAAACATGGCTACTTCTCTGTGACTGTTCCACGCTGAATTAATCAAGTACGTCTCTTTTTAGGCTGCTACATGTAGATTCTAATTCTGCTGGGATATGATCTTCTTCCTACTCCAAAAAGCTTCAGGTCCAAGACCATTTGTCAATTCTGAGGAATGGAGGGATGATATCCCAGATTCTAGCCTATGTGCAGCAGAAGCTGAGAATGGACAACAGGGGATGAGTATCAGAGAAGTAGCTGTGTTAGTCTGTAGCTTCGAGAACAACAAAAAGTCTTATGGCACCTTATAGACTAACAAATATTTCAGAGCATAAGCTTTCGTGGGCAAAGACCTGCTTCATCAGAAGCATGAGTTGGGTGGTAGTTTCAGAGGGGTATTTAAAGAGTGGGGTCCCAGTAAAGGGGAAGGGCCAGAGCTGACAAGATCTATTCAGCAAGAAGGAAATAGCCCAGTATCAACAGCACTATCAAAAGAGGAAAAAACAAGTCAGATCAGACAGGGGGATGTGAGCCACTTTCAGCGTCTAATGGGGAGCTATCAACACCCAAAGCAGAGAAACTGTTTTCAAAAGCTGCGAGCCACTCCCAGTCTCTGTTTAATCCATGGTTAATGGAGTCAAATTTGCAAATAAATTGCAGCTCAGAGATTTCTCTCTCCATTTGATTTCTGAAATTTTTTTGTTTCAGGACTGTCACCCTTAAATCTGCCACGGAGTGACCAGGGAGACTGAAATGTTCTCCCACAGGCTTCTGTACATTACCGTTCCTGGTGTCTGATTTATGTCCATTTATTCTTTTATGGAGAGACTGTCCAGTTTGGTCAGGGGATGGAAAACTTGATGATTACTTGTTCTGTTCCTTCCCTCCAGTGCACCCTGCACTGGCTGCAGTCGAAAGACAGGATATAGGTTTAGATGGAACTTTGGTCTGACCCATTCTTATGCTAAAACCATATTAAATTAGGCCTTGGAAGAAACCATCTGCAGTGGACTACTTTTGCTCTACATTTTGAAGTGTTATCAAGCTCACTCAAATTTCTAGAGGTGAGACACTTTTACAGGAAGACCATCAATAAAGAAAACATCAAATAAAGACTCTGAATTTTTTCAGCAATACTAACTCGATAAATTGTGTGTCAGATCCAAATCTTTTCAGACCAGAATATATTAACTAGAATTTCATGGTAAGCAAGAAGCAGCTGTGTATCCAGCACTGAGAACACCATTAATCTTTGCTAGCTGGGACTGACCCTCCATCTGAAGTTCCATTGAGTTATGGCTTGACAGGAACACAGGGGTAAAAAAGCCCTTTTCCACTGCACCTCCATTTTAAACATCTAATCATGAGGCTTTTAAAGTATCTCAGCCAGAAATACTTGGTAAATCTAATCATTAGGTTTTGAGATTCATAACAAGCTATAGAATGTTGACCAGAGGAAAATAAATAAATAAATAAAGCATAGTCAACGCTAAAATGATCTCCCGAAATTGATAAGCTTTGGGTGGCAGGAACATTAGAGCTTGCAAAATCTTTATCTACATGGTGCCTTGGCTGTCCTTGGCTTTTGGGAAAGGAACCTTTATGTAAGAGAGGGAGCAGAGGGGAGAACTGGGGAGTCCAAGTTTAAACAAACACACAGCTCTCTCTGCCCCCCCAGCCCCCAGGAGAAGAATTCCTCCGTAAAACAGAAGAGCAACAATCAGAAAACACAACCTAGCCAAGGTCAAACAACATATTGCTGCTTAAATAAATGGCCATATCCCTAGGGCAGCTGATTTTGCTGTCTCATTTACAAATACAATTAGTTCTCGGTTCTGAGGCAGAGCTGTACAGCTATTGTTGCTAGCTATTTGTATAGTAGTAGCATCTGGGGCTAGTACTTTAACATATTAGGGACCATAATTGCAGAACAAAGAATCTTTATCCAACATGGCTTATATTGCAAGGCCTCAGTCCTCCAGATTACATGCCTATTTAACTTTACTCTTGAGTAGTCCCACTGATTTCAGGACCTTGGGTGAGTCATTTTGCTGCTCTGTGCCTCGGTTTCTCCATCTGGAACACTTCCCTACTTCCCAGATGTATATATCAGCCTCCTAATCTACTGGCCTTCTGGTTTCTGTTTAGAAAAAAAAATGGTTAGAGGCTAGGGACATTGCTGTGACACGCCTAACAATAATTAACACATTTATATATATTTTCAAATTCAAGCTTACTGATGAATTGTGTTAATGACTGAGGATCTATTTTTTTAAAACCAGTTTCATTCACTTTGCCTGCTTGTGGATTTGTGTCAGCTGTCTAAGGATATTTGTTAAACATCTTTTTGTTTTCATTGTGATTTGAGGTGCTTTCTCAAGGCAGAATGCCCTTGACAGAGGCTGGAATACCAATGCTCTCAGCTATGAGAGACCTTATCTTCTAACTGCAGCTCTGCACAGGATATGCAGGTGAGAGATTTAATGGCCTTTCTGAGAGAAAACAGTGCTTCTAGACAAGCCTGCAAAATCAAGCCAGCTCAAGCAGGAAAGAAACTATCAAACAGCAAATAATACCTAATGAATCAGTGAAACATTAAATATGAAGTTTCATGCAGTCATTGCTCAAAAATTTTGGAAGGGAAGGGGAAGATGAAATGGGATTTATTTAATTTTGGGCATTTTTAAATGCAGACAGACATTCACTTCTATTGCAGTCATGAAAAACAAACTGCTTCTACTTTACAATGAGTACCATCAGAGAAATATCTGCCTAGTCAAATAATTATAGATACAACAGCAGAGGTACTAACTAGTGTTCAGATCACAGAGAGATATTAGATGACTCTAGAATATGTAAGGGAATATACAGCGTTCCTAACGGCTCCAAAATGAGATCTGAGGTTTCAGCCCAGTTCTAAGGGAAGAAGCATCCACATGATGCAGATTGCTACCAAAATGACTCTCAACAGCCGTGCTGTCAGTCTCAAAGGTACATAGATTCCAAGGCCAGAAGGGATCATTGTGATCAACAAGTAGCCTGACCTCCTGGATAACACAGGCCACAGAACTTCCCCAAATTAATTTTCCAGAGCAGATCTTCTAGAAAAACATTCAATCTTCGTTTGAAAATTGATGGCGATGGATGATCCGCTGTGATACTTGGGAAATTGTTCTAATGCTTAAATTACTCACCATTTAAATCATACTCCTTATTTGGAGTCTGAATTTATCTAGCTTCAGATTCCAGGCAACTGTTTCACCTTCCTTGGCTAGACTGAAGAGCCCATTATTAAACATTTGTTCTCCCTGTATATATGTAGAGACTATGATCAAGTCGTCCCTTTACCCGCTCTTTTTTAAGCTAAGCAGATGTAAGCTCTTTTAATTTACCACTAAAAGGCATATTCTCTAATTTTTGAATAATTTTTGTGGCTCTTCTCTGAACCTTCTTCAATTTATCCACATCCTTCTTCAACTGGGATAACCACAAGTGGACACACTATTGCCATACCACCACCAAATACACATGTAAAATAACATCTTTTCCCCTACTTAGCATTTTCCTATTTATGCATCCTAGGATGGCCTTAGGACAAGGGAGAGTGAAGTTTCTTCTCTACAGCCTTGGCTGAGGGCCAGCTGGGTTTTAGCTTATATGGTAGAACACAGGGCTTTAGTCCCTAAGGTCACAGATTCCTTCCTTCCTGATGACTATTCTGGTGCTGGCCTGATACAGATGTAAAGAATGTGTCAGCAGGAGCTCAACCCTGCTGAAGGGATTTGAAGAATGTGTCCTTTAGAGATCATCTGCACAAAAATGCAAAGGTGCACATATGTAATGCCTAACAAACAAATAAATAAAATATAAGTATACAGAGATATACATCTCATAGAGCTGGAAGGGACTTCGGGAGGTCATCAAGTCCAGTTCCCTGCTCTCTTGGCAGGACTAAGCACCATCCCTAACAGATTTTTTTTTCACCTATTGTAAACGACCTGTTGTTGTAAAGTCACAATTTATGCTACTACCCAGTGTAAGAATTGTGGAGTCTCACCAATACCTGAAGTTGTTGTGAGGCTACAGGGCAGTCATCACCGCTGCATAAGATATGGATCGAACAGGGCTCCCCTCTTCTGAGCTTTGTGAGGCAGCAGGCAGAAGGGATTACTGGTTGAACCAGCTGCCTGGTAGCCTTAGGCCAAACTGAGCTGTGGCCATGTAGCCATAACCATGGTTTGACTAGTTCTTCTTCTTCCCCCCATTGTTCAAAGATAGACCTAAAAGCTGGCTGTTGGAGTCTGAACTCTTGTGTGTGAGAGTCCACTCTGGTGGATGCTAAGCCCGTCTCTACACTCGCAAATTTTTTCAAAAGATTTTTTGAAAGAAGGAGGCTCTTTCGAAAAATCCCATGGAGAGCTCACTCGTGCACACACACACACACACACACACACACACACACACAGAGTGTTCTTTCGAAAGTAAACTGAAATAATGCAGCATTCCTGTCAAAATCACACTTCCTTTCCCATCTCATGAAAAGCACCCCCTTTCAAAAGCTTCTTTCAGAAGAAAACGTGTAGATGTGCTGTAGGCCCTTTTTGCAAAAGAGCAGTCCTCGTGGGGCCTGATTTTTCAATCCCTGGCCAATTCTTTTGAAAGAGCGGGGGCTGCGTGCACACTCTCTTTCAAAAGAGCAGACTGACCTTTGGATCCGCTTTTTTGTGTGTGGACGCACTCTTTTGAAAGAAGTTCTTTCAGAAGAGATCTTCCAGAAGGGCTTCTTTCCAAAGATCTCTGCAGTGTAGATGCAGCCTGATACTGAGAGCTGAAATCGCAGGGGTTTGCCTTGAGCCAAACCCACAAAGCCGCAGACACGAGGTTGGCAGGACAGCTTGCAGGAGCGGCCGGTGGGCAGCCAGCCGAGCAGCTGGAAGGAGCAAGTGGACCACAGGACCAACACAAAGGTGGCATTGCCTCAGGCTCAATGAGGGAAGTCATCAGGGTAACAGGTCAGGGCCTACATGGACTGGACAGAGCTGTTAGTGGGGCTCTTGAAGTGGGGTATGGAGAAAATTTGGGTATGTGAATGGGACTCTTACATTGTTGGACTGGTAAGCCTGAAAGGACACTGATCAATTCATCTAAGCTGGGACGGTTACTTGGAGGTTGGTTCTGAACTCTGATTGTAGCGTTCTTCCCAAGCTGATGCCATGTGAGTTCTCTGCCTCTTTCATTAAAAAAGTTTCTTTTCTACACTCAGATGCTGTGTTTGCGAGTGGGGAAGCACTGCCTCTCTGAGGCGCCCAGAGGTGTGTGAATTTCCCAGGCTATTGGGTAGGAGCTCAAGCAGGTTCTATGTGAGATGGATGAAAAGGAACCTCTAGATATTGAACCCAGCCCTAGCTGCTGCTGACTGCTACCAGCAGAAGGGTTACCAGGTTACACGTACATATAGTCATACTAAACATGGTTTCACCCAGACTGCTACAGATCAGATCACCCAGTAATAGTGCCCTGTGCTTTTCATTATTTGCCATTCCCCAATTTTTGTCATATGCAAAATCTAGTCAGTGATGATTTTATCTTTTCTTTCTGGTCATGGATAGCAATGTTAAATTCTAATCCTTGTAGGCCCCACTTGAAACTCACCCTCTCAGGGTATAGCTAAACTCTGTAGCTTTTAGGGACATGGCTGTGTCCACACAGCTGTGTCGACATGGCTGTGTCACTAAAAGGCTGGTGGTGTAAACATTGTGAAAACTTTTACATCTCTATGAGCTACAACTGCTTTTTCTTCAGGAATCCTGTGCTCTTTACACCAGTACTTGCCAAAGCAAAGCTTTTGCCCTTAGGGAGGAAGCAGTTAAGCACCTATGAATGAGAAACTGTGTGCTCACCTGCCAGGGCATACAGTTCCCCATTTACAATTACATTGTGAGACCTAGCAGTTAGGCAGTTTTTAAATCATTTGGGCTACGTCTACACGTGCACGCTACATCGAAATAGCTAATTTCGAAGTAGCAACATCGAAATAGGCTATTTCGATGAATAACGTCTACACGTCCTCCAGGGCCGGCAACGTCGATGTTCAACTTCGACGTTGCTCAGCCCAACATCGAAATAGGCACAGCGAGGGAACGTCTACACGGCAAAGTAGCACATATCGAAATAAGGGAGCCAGGCACAGCTGCAGACAGGGTCACGGGGCGGACTCAACAGCAAGTCGCTCCCTTAAAGGGCCCCTCCCAGACACACTTTCATTAAACAGTGCAAGATACACAGAGCCAACAACTAGTTGCAGACCCTGTATATGCAGCACGGACCCCCAGCTGCAGCAGCAGCAGCCAGAAGCCCTGGGCTAAGGGCTGCTGCCCACGGTGACCACAGAGCCCCGCAAGGGCTGGAGAGAGAGTATCTCTCAACCCCCCAGCTGATGGCCGCCATGGAGGACCCCGCTATTTCGATGTTGCGGGACGCGGATCGTCTACACGTCCCTACTTCGATGTTGAACGTCGAAGTAGGGCGCTATTCCCATCCCCTCATGGGGTTAGCGACTTCGACGTCTCGCCGCCTAACGTCGATTTCAACTTCGAAATAGCGCCCAACACGTGTAGACGTGACGGGCGCTATTTCGAAGTTACTGCCGCTACTTCGAAGTAGCGTGCACGTGTAGACGCAGCCTTGGAGTGTGAAAGTATAACATTGTATAAGTATAACGTTGTATAAGGGGACATGCTGGATACATTGTATATGAGAGGGACATGCCAAAACATGTTACAAAGTATCTGAGGGAGCACACGTAGGGACAGTTAGCTTTTAAATGGAGAAGCAATTAAGATGGAGCCAGCACGTCTAAGAAGCAGGCATCAGAATGGAAGGTGTGAAGGGCAATTAGTTAAGTTAACTGGAAGCTGTTAAAGGAGATTGTTAAGGGTGGCAGCTAATTGAAGATATGTAACTGGTCTCAGGGATCTCAAAGGGTGGTGACTAAAATCTTTTTCTTCTTTTGTCTGTAACTTCTCTGTAACTGGTTCTCCAAAAAACTGTATAAATTAAGAGACACAAGCCCCACTCGGGGGGCTCACTTCTAAATGTATTAGCAGAGCGGCTTTGCTAATAAAACAGAGTGGTCTGATAAATTGTGAGTCTGAGTCAAACTTTGACAGGAGGTAGGACATGTTGATTTGATATCTTTCTAACTGTTTTTAATCAAAGCAGCACGAGGTACCAAATCAAATACCTTATAGCCGTGTGAGTACACATCTCATAGCAGAGGTCAAGGACTAAGCTGGTTCTGGGCTACCCGTACCTATTTCTCCTCTGCTGATCTCTCTTGGTGCATACTCCACAGGTTTTAGGCCTCTTGGCTCCACTTGTTCTGGGATGGAATCCAGCAATTCTCCAACTCCCAAAGCTGATGCTGAGGTTACCACACCCTGTGTGCCAAACATGATTGCTCAGCTACAAATCTTCCCGTCAGGAGCAGTGACTGGTTGTGTATACAGTGACCTAAAACAGCCTTATCCAAACACAGTCTCATTTATTCTCAACAGAAGAAAAAATATATAACAAAAGGGCTTTTAATCAGCACCTTTATCTGTTCCCTCTCAGACATCCCAGTCTCAGAGTCAGGGCAGGTCAACACTTAACACCAGTGCAGCTGTAGTGCTTAAGTGAAGACACACACTCCTATGCCAGCAAGAGTTTTCTTGTCGACGCAGTTAATCCACCTCCCCCGGAGATGGTGGCTACATCAAGTGGAGCCAAGAGGTGCTCTCACATCAACATAGTGCTAAAAACCTGACGAGTTAGGTCAGTACAACTATCTAGCTCAAGGGTGTGGATTTTTCAGGCTCCTGAGAGACAGGGTTATACCAACACAGGTCTACAGTGTGGACTTGGCCTAAGTCTGCTCCCCAGCACTCTCACTTCTCTTTTCCCTGTCCTTTAAATACTATTTTTTCATCCACCATCACAAAGTTTTTGTTCCAGTTTCTTGCCTGGATTCCCTACTCCCTGTGACAAGCCACACAGATGATCTCAGAAACATCAGAAGTAAAAGTTCGAGACAAATAACACATGCCGTGTCCTTTAAGTATTAGTATCAGAAGTGCTGGTCTCATTTTCTGAATATGTACCAGAAATCTCGAGTGAAATTATCCTCTTGCAATTGTATAACACACACCACCCTTCTCTGTTTCCCTGGGGTATTTCAAGGATAAATTAATGAACCTCTATGAAACACACAGATATTATGACTATGGGGGCCATATAGGTAGATGGGTATTCAGGTGCTTAATTCTGGGACTTGCTGGGGTACGTAAGCCTATATCTACACTAGACATAGCAGTCGACTGCTGATATGCAATTTTAGCTATGCCAATTGCGTAGCTAAAATCCATTTTTCAGCGGTCAACTTCTATGCCTGTCTACATGAAAGAAGGTCAATGGGAGCATTTCTCCTGTTGACCTTCCTTAATCCTCACCGTTCACGAGGAGTTTCAGGTTTGACTTTGACCCCGGAAAGCGATGTTTCAAGCACGTGCAAAACAAAACCATGGAAGACTGACCCTATGTGGGTCAACATTCCACGGTAGCGCGGCTGTAGGCAAAGGGTTAAATAAAGTTCTGGGCAGTTTTGTGGCAATAGAGGGAAGCGGGGGCAAAAGCTGTCCCTACTGATTTATAGATGTGCTTTGCTAACTCCTGCAGGCCTTGAATAAGATAAGCTAAAGATGCACCAAGAATGTAACTTCTAATTAATACCCTTGTGTTCAGAATTATGTTGTTATCTTCCTTTTCCTCCTGACTTCCTGTCGACCTGGAGACTGTATTCAGGGTCATTGCTCCTCTCCCTAGCCTGTAAACTGCTGAATCAGGGAGTGTATGTTGTAAAAACTATATGCTTCAGCTAAAAGTGCAGTAAACAGAAAACCGAGGTAGGCAAAATAATATTCATGACATGGCTATTACTATTCACTGCATGAGCATTTATACTACTAAATAAGGGCTTAGAGGGAGTTGTGATAAGTGTACTTATGTACTAACTTGGAGGTGTCTGACCTTTGTAACTTTGTTCTCACCCACAATTATTTCCGATTTGGGGACAATTTACACCTCCAGATTAGTGGAACTGCTATGGGCACTCACATGGCCCCACAATATGCTAATATATTTACAGCTGACCTGGAACAACGATTTCTCAGCTCTTGTCCCCTATTATTCTTCCTCTACTTACGATACTTTGATGACATGTTTATGATTTGGACCCATGGTATAGAGACTCTAGAAGAATTCCACAGAGACTTTAACAATCTACACCCCACCATCAACTTATGCCTCGACTACTCCACACAGGAGACACATTTCCTGGACGCTACAGTAGAAATCAAGGATGGCCTGATCGGTACCACACTCTACCAGAAACCCACTGACCGCTATACTTACCTACACACTTCTAGCTTCCCTCCTGCACACACAACTAGATCCACTGTTTACAGTCAAGCCCTTAGGTACAATCACATTTGCTCTGATACTACTGACAGAGACCGAAAACTACAAGATCTTTACCAAATATTCATAAACCTGAATTACCCACCAGGAAAAGTAAAAAAATAAGTCGATAGGGCCAGACGAATACCCAGAGACCAGCTACTCCAAGATAGGCCCAAAAAAGCCAAGAACAGAACACCACTGATCATTACCTACAGCCCTCAAATCAAACCACTGCAACGCATTATTAAAGAGCTACAACCTATCCTTAATCAGGATGCCACGCTCCAGAAGGCCCTAGGTGACAGGCCTGTTCTCTCCTACAGACAACCTCCCAATCTTATGAGGCTTCTCACCAACAGCCACAGTCTATACCGCAGGAACACCAGGCCTGGAACTTCTCCTTCCAACAAAGCCTGTTGCCAACTTTGTCCACATATCTGTTCTGGAGATACCATCACTGGACCTAACCAGGTTATTCACAGAATCTCGGGCACATTCTCATGTTCCTCAACTGACATCATATATGCCATCATCTGCCAACAATGCCCAGATGCTTTGTACATTGGACAGCCTTCAAACTCTCTCAGACAAAGAATTAATGGGCATAAAACAGATATAAAAACACTCCTGATTCACAAACCGGTCAGTCAGCACTTTAATGGAGTGGACCATTCTGTTAATGACCTGAAAGTTTGCGTCTTACTGAAGTGGAATTTTCACAACAGTTTGGAAACAGAGGCTGCTGAGTTCTCTTTTATATTCAAATCTGACACATTAACACGTGGTTTGAACCGGGATGGGAATTTTCTAGGTCATTATAGGGGCTCTTTTGCATACTTGGCTTAATCTAATTCTTGATTCCCCCCCCGCCCTTCTGCCCCTCTGCTCTCTGATTTGCTCACCTTGATAATATTTTTCTGATTTGCCAACCTTGATTACTATTTTTTGTTCTCTGTGCCTTAAATATTGAGTCTGTTCTGGTATGGCTATGATCTGAAGAAGAGGGTCTGCCCCACAAAACGTCATCACCTATTAAATTATTTTGTTAGTCTTTAAAGTGCTATTGGACTGCTCTTTTGTTTGGATAAAAGAATGCAACTGTGGTTAATTCAGGGCTCACTCGGACAGGTTTGAGGTCCAAGGTAGAATGAGTGTCCACAATAAGGAAGACCATTTACACCATCTGCCTCCGGGTCTCCCTGCTGTTTTCTTTCCAACAGGATTTAGGCACCTATGTTCAGTTTTAGGCATGACTGCAATCTGCAAAGCTCCAGCTCAGCTGCTGCCTAACCCTGTAGGTGCTGAAACTCACTGCACAACAAAGCTTTTGCAGTAAAAATTCCCTCAGAGCCTGCTTCTGCTGCTTCACACTAAGCATCCAGGTGCCCATCTCCCTGCACAACAATGGGATCCATGAACTGGGGAACATAGCCAGAGGAGCCATTAGCTTGCCTGTACATTTCAGTCTAGTTGGCATGCCCAGTTCCACTACCACTGTACAAAATGAAGGAAAAGAGCACACCTTCAGAACCCTGAGCGCAGTGGTTATTCAAGATATGGATAACTCATCCCACCCCCTACCCAGTTCAAGTCCTTCCTCTGCTTGTGGAAGAGGGATATAAATAAGCATTTGTCACAAGTGCATTGGGCTGTGCAGTCATTCTTGCTCTCTCTGGTGTAGCCTATAAGCATATATATTTGATTAATAGCATGTAAACTTACAGTCAAGCTTATCTAGTCTCTAAATCTTTCACTGTTTTATTCTAGTCTAAGAGTAATGCAAGGACCTACAGGTACTGTAAGAAGTTAACTAAACATAAAAGTGTTCTAAAGCTAAGTGTAACTATGTAGAAATGTCCACCCCTCCTAATTAGGTTAGTCTGACTGCAAAGGAGTCATTGAGCTGGCACAAAATGTGACATTATCTTGTGTGATATCTGAAGGTACTAAAAACATAATGGCCCAGTCCTGCTTTACCGTAAAGAAGGAGTGGGGGGTCATCATGTGGCACTTCTCCACATTCTAACCACAGATACCCCTTTAAGAGTTTGTCCATGAGGACATGAAGTGACACCTCTTCACATTCAAAGGAGCGTCTTAGTCGACTCTTCCAATCAAGTATACATTACTCAAAACCTTAGGGAGTGGAAGTCTAGTTTTGGCTTTGGGAAACCTAGAGTCAGGCAGTCAATTCTTCCTCCTCAAAGAGAGGATTTTCTTCCTCTAACTCTCCTTTACCTTTTCCATCCACCTTTCAATTTCCTCTGCTATAACACTCCATCACCATCAACGGAGCAAGGTTAGTCCTTCAACTTCTTGAGCTGTCACAAGGGAGCGTGAGTAAGGTGTTGTATTAGGCATTTGTAACTGTACACTCAGGTTGCACTTATATTACCAATGGAGTGGGGGGGATTGAATCCATTTATGTGTTCTTTGCCCTAGACACATTACTGTGTGAGACTTGAATACTGACTGCAATAAAAACTGTGCCACAATCATATTGTTCCCTGTGTGTGATCGCTGCAGATCCTGAGACCTACCTCCAAACACGGAGCTCTTTTAGCGCTTAACATTGGTAGTCTGGGCTGGAAGGAGAACCCAAAGATTCTCAGGTCAGATTGGTGAGCCAGACCTAAAACAATATTCCAAATCAAATTCCCAGACCTCTGGTCAACACTGGCCCAGTTCATACTTGATTATTAAATTACACAGTTAATGCAGAATAACTTCATCAGAACAGCCCATAGTCCAAGGTTTAGGGTGCTCACCTGAGAAGTAGAAGATCCCTGTTCAAATACTTTCTCATCAGTTGAGCCCCAGGGGCCTCCCACTGCTCAACTGAGAGCTCTAACCACTGGACTAAAAGCTATGAAGAAAGCTGTTGTCCTCCTCAGAGTCATTTTGTGTGGAGCAAGGTGGGTGCCTAATGCATTCTTGACATAAATGACCTTGATGCTATGCTTCATGCTGAAACAATATATATTTCTGTGGCTTCTCAGCAAACCTGTTTGTACTTTTATAAGTACAAACCAGTCAGAAATGTACATGAGACACCTCTATATGGCAATCTTCCAGAAAGATCTAGGACGTTAAAAAAAAGGGGAGGGGGCGGGAACACTAAGGGTGTGTCTACGCTAGGAACTAACTTCAAAGTTAACTTTGAAGTTCGGCACTACTTTGAAGTAGCCAGCAGAGAGTCTACATATTTTTCCCCCAGCTTTGAAGTCCTTACTCCATTGCCCGGAATGCAGGGTGTGTGTAGATGCACAACTTCGACGGTATTTTTGTAGCGTAGACACAGCCTAAGATAATTAAATGCCAACCACTAAACACTTTAAAAAAAAGGAATTGCAGAGAAATCTATTTATGCGTAGTCCAGACCTGCATTAATCCAGTGACGAGCACTTTCACAGACCTGCCAAACATGGTAGTATGTTGTTCTGAATCTTAACTTCTGATATTGGAATATCCATGCTGACAGATTAAACAAGTAAATTCAAAACTACTTAAAGTATATATTTACAAGCATAGGAAATCTATATTTATTGTTCATGACAGGTATGTTTTCTTTTTAATACTTCATCATTTTATCACCAAAGACCATTAGGTATAGGCCTATTAGGTTTCCTGCTATATCAATTAGCACTACGCTAAGAGCACTACAGTCAACCATAGCTAAACTCGCTTAGTTGTTTGCCATTTAAAGACTGCTCAAGACTGGGAGAATCCTAAGAAAGGCTTTCACTAGTTCTGGTTTTTAAGATCTTTAGAAAATCTCAAGATTGTTACCTTGAGTCATCAATATCTACAGAACGTGTAAGGTTTCAGATCTTATCTGCCCCAATTATACTAATCATTGTAGTTGTATCATTGTAACTCTAGAATAAAACCACTGTTTACAGTAGCGTAGCTTACCCCGGCTTCACAATGGGGCTTTATCCATTTGCTTTGGGAGCTCCCAGCACTGCAGTATTACCAAGGCTGCAACTGAATCAAATCTCCAGTGTGGACGAGACTTTAGCTATCATCGACACTACTCCCTGATATTTTACTCTGCACATCCTGTATATCACATGAAGGCAGCTGAGTGGCAGCACCCTTTTAAGGCAACAGTTGTTCAGGCTGACCTACCAGTAGGTCTTTATTTAGTTGCATTAACTTTTGCTTTGTTAATAAAACAGGCAAGTCTATTTTTAGTTTAACAGGAGTCCTCTTTAATTACAACCGCAGGTATTTTTAAGTGTTTAAAGTCGTCTTCAACTTGTTGTGAAGTGAGCATGTTTTAATATGTTGCTGGCACCTATTCTGCCTTGGGCAATGATGAATCAGGTAATATTGGTGTTTTGGTTACTTTATATTTTTAGCAGGATCTGTCCTGCAGAGTTGTTTGTTTTCTGGAGAATGCCAGCTGTTAAGCTGTGCCTGTTGAAGAGCTCTAAACTTCTTAACTGGCAACACTGCCTGAAGGAGGGCATACGACAAATTAATACGCATGGGGAGTCTTTCTTCATATTACAAGACTGTAGCAGTCAAGATGGAGACTGTATGAAGTAGTGGTGGTCATGTTATATTAAATGTAAGAAGAACCATGTTAATGCCACATTAAGATTGCACACTGAAAAAAAAAAAACACACAAAAAAAAGTCAGACAACGAAAAGTTCCATATGGTCATTAATTCAATCATGTGCCCATCACATATTAAAAAGACTTCTGCAAGACAAAAATGAAATAATCTCAGGGCAAATTTTTTCTTTGTAAATATAGTACCTTTTCTGGTGTTTAGCCCAACTAATTTTAAATGCCCAAATGATGGGCCTACTGCCACTTCTTTCTGGAGATTATTCCAAAGCCTAATAGACCTTATTACAAAAATGCTCTTCCTTTATTCACTTAAATAGTTCCTTATTATACTCCCTAGTACCACTCTAACTAATCCTTTTCCTCCTGCAGTGTTACAAATTTATCTCACATTACTCATCTCTTATCCAATCCATGCATATTTAGCTCTTCTCAGTTTTCCTCGCAAGTCACTTACTCTAACTCACTGAGTAATTTTGTTGATCTTTTCTGAATGGACTCCAATCTGTCCATTTCTGTCTGATAATAGGGTGCTCACAATTCAATGCAGTATTCCAGACAGTTCCAACAGAGAGGTCTAAAGGGGCTCTATTAGCCCCTCTCAATCCATGATGTCATCTCCCCGTCACTTACTGTTACCTTTTATTGGCACTCATTAGTATGCCCCCTATGCTCAACACAATCTTAAATCCAAACCAAAGCAAGAACAGAAAATGTGTACCTCATATTTGAACTGAAACGGTAAAGTTGCTTCTGAAATTAACTTTTACATTCGCTGATTGATTGTTTTTAAATTTGCAGTCTTAATGTTTTATTAGCACCTAAAGTATAAACATAAGTCTTAATTTGTATCCACGACCTTCTGGCAAAACAGACCAGTATGCTGCCATCCTGAGCAATATTAAGATTAGAAATGAAATTGCCCTTTGTACTATACTATGAAGCGAAAAAAAAAAAACATCTTTCTTCTATAGCATAGATTCTTTGCATTCTGTCTAACAACACTACTAAATGCATGCCAAGAAATAGAGCAGTCATTACCAGCATTCAGAGTTGTGTGGAAAAATACAAGAACAGAAGATCACACTTTTAACTGCATACCAGAAAACAATGTTTTTCTCTGATCTGATTTGCGGTTTGTACATTAATCTCAGAGAGATAATTTATTCCACTGAGCTCAGAGACAGGTCTACGAGAACACCACAGTGGGTAAAGAATTGCACATTGCTGAAAAGCCAGTACGCAAAATATTAGTCATCATTCACTGCCTCGTGTATGCAGTTCTAACATTAGGCTTCTCTTCAGTGATGTAACTATCGCTTTTTTAGTGCTTTGTCCTTATGTGACATGACATGGCTTTGCCAAAACACAGAAGCCTACTCCCAGAAAGGAAAGAAAGCCCAGGGGAAAGAAATACTGCTACAAACAATATTTCAACCCAGCAGAAAGAAGCTACTTAGCTTACAGTAACTGTGGTTATTTGGGATAAGGCATCCACTTGTGGTATGCATACGGCTCATGCATGAGAAATAGTTGTTTTGGTTATTTTTAATTTTTTTACCCTCTCCCCAGGTGTTTCCACTCCCTCTCCCTGTCAGACATAAAAGTCAGAGTGGGCTCAACCATCTTTAAGCTCTTTCATCAATATAGAATCAGGTAACAAGGGTGGGTCAATTAATCCATGTGGACATCATGCCTCAAAGAAGAATCACAGTTACTATAAAGTATGGAACCGTTTTCCTCTGTGAGATCATTACACCCGCAGGTTGAAGAGCCATGTGAGGGGCTCCTCAAGAAGATAATGCATCAGACACGGAACCCAAAGAGTGTTCACTTCAACAACAATTACATGCTGTGGACATTTGCCACAGAATAGGCCAGAATCACAGCTTTGAAATTGGGTTGAAGCTGAACACAAAATTGAGAGGAATTTACAGCTGTAGGTGTGAATAATAAAAAGTAGACCACTTTGGTCAAATTACATACTATTTTACTTTGTGCAACATGCCTAAAACATTGCTTGTAATTATAGTAATATGTTTATGTTTGCTTTACTTGTTGTAAGAGCAATTGTATGATGTTGTATTATTGTACCATTACAGTACACAGCCACACCCTTTTTTGTTCAACACGTCCACATCATGTAAATGGCTGACAAAGAGTGGTTATGGTGATGTGAACAAAATGCTATTTTATCTGAACAGCTATTGGTGAAAATTTACAGTATCACAAGAAATTATTGTATGTTTGAATTTGTCATTTTTAACATTGTAATGAACAAAAATTAATACACAAATGTATTTCAATGCCTTGCTTTTATAAATACAGTCTATTCTTATTCCATACAAGTAAATATATAAACATGCAATTAGGCCCTTTTGCTTATTGGCAACATTATAACAGCATCTTTTTGCCAGGAACCAAAAAAATTGCTAACAACTGATATCCACAGCATTTTATTTATTTATTTTTGACTGATGGCCTCAGAATTATTTGCTAATTACACTAACTAATGAACTAGATTAACTAGCGTAACAACTAAGTAATTCCAAAGGGCTTAGAGTAACTGACTACTACAAGACTTCCAGCTAATTGCCACAGACAATAAAAAAGATATAGGGGGTGGCTGCATTCAGAAAGTGGGGTGCAAGGACACAGGGCACAGACACAATCATAGCAAACGTTGCTGGCCAAAGACTCTGACACCATATGCCTGGAGTAGAACCTACTTCTCATGTACATGCATGTGGACAAGCAGTGAATAACAAGATCTTACTTTGGGACAACTATTACTGTTCCTGTTTTCAAAGAAACTGCTGCAACTTGCAATGAAATTGTTATGCCTCTTTTCTTTACCCTTTTTTCTTTCTTTTTTTATTATTCTGAATGCAGCAACTTTCTGCTTGTTAAAGGTGTATATTGGATGTCTAAGAACATTCATGTTACCTCAGGACTGGTTGATGCAGTAATATACTGAACCCACCACTGTGGTATCTGTGCACTAAACACTGTCCTCTGCTAGGCCCTCACATTGAAGTACACCTATCCCACAAATTTCAAACATAATTCGTTCAATGAAAACTGTTTGTAAACTGAAAATTCATAAATGGAAAATTAAATTCCCACTAATTTCAACGTAAAAACTTCTGACTGGTTCCCAACTCCCAAAAAAAAAAAATCAACCAATATTTTTCCTCACCTGTTACAATAATACACAATCAAAAAATAAGAACAGTGCTGCTTTATTGCTCTTTTATTATATTTATTACCACTAGTCAGTTCTTAGATAATGATGAAAAAGGTGGTGCTGTTGCAAGTTCCACTGTATCATCTGCATCATCAGAAACATCTCCGTAGTAACTTCAACCTCCTTATTTGGGGTTTTAGCTTCACTTTTTGAGGTTGAAGGCTGAAGGTAAGATGACAGTGTGGAGAGTTTAAAAAAAAAAATCACAGAACTGAAATTTGTGCTGCAGCCCTCTTTCTCCCATCATACAATTCCTAATAGCATTGGACAGCTTCATGAATTGTCACTTGCATGCTAAACTCTGCTCTAAGTTTAGGTCATTGTCATTGAGAAATTGTGTAGCCGCCTCCACTGCACTGAAGAATTCTAAGAGTGTGTTAGTGTCCAGCATTTTCTGTGGTTCATTCAATTTTCCGCCTCCTTTTCTGATAACCTTTCTGCATCTACCTGAATTAACTCTTCATTAGTCAATTCTTCATCGCATGACAGTAATAGGTCTTGAACATTATCTGTGTCTACCTCATTGAATCCTGCTTGAATTGCCAGTTGCATGATAGAATTTGAATGTCTTTCATTTCACCCTCAAAACCATGGAAATCATGAACATATTTTGGCAGTAGCTTTTTCCAAACACCATTCAGGATACTTTGAGTAATTTTATTCAATGCAGTTGTGATATTTTCTATAGCCATCTTGACATGGTAGATCTTCCACAACTTCTTAATTGTTGGTTTGTCTTCTCCATCTGATGCAGATACAAGACACCTCATGACCAGTTGCAGATAGTAAGCTTTAAATGTAGCAATGATGCCTTGATCTATTGGCTGAAGGATGGGAAAAAAACCCACTCAAATGTTATCACCATAGTCTTCAACACTGATAGGGTCAGCAGGAGCATTATCAAAGATTAGCAGACATTTATTATCCCAGTTATTGTCGGCACAATATTTAATAAAGAGATGAATGATGAAAGGTAGCTTGTTATGTAATTAGCAAAAGCCTGCTTTGTCACCCAGGCCCTTCTATTAGAACGCCAGACCACAGGTAACAATGATCAGACCTTCAAATAATTTCAGTAATGACAAACTGGATTTTTGAATCAGGATATTCTCAGTCAGTGTTACAAATCTTGTATTCTTGGAGGAATTCTGTGCTAAAAATTAAAAATTATGCACACACTATTTTAATAGTCTGCAAAATTCTGCATATTGTATTTGTGAAAATTACACGTTATCACATCATGTCAATTATTTTGGTAATTTATTTCAAAATATTTGTCAGAAAACCTGTCTGAAACAACGGCAACAACTTTTTTAGTTTCCCTCAAAAGCAGAGTTAAAGAAACCCCTATGCTGCTTTTTATGATATGTTGAGTGCCCGAGTTTGGGTGCATGATACGCACAAGATGGGCACAACTTGGGTGGGGGGGGGGGAGCCACTTCCCCTCTTGTCTCCCTTTATCACTTCTACAGGGCACCCCCCCAAATCCCTAAGCCAAACACCAGCACCACTTCCTCCTCAAAGCCCAGCAGCAGGACCCTCCCTCTAAGCTCCCCACACAGGGCCGATATTCCCACCCTGTACCTGCACAAAACCCAGATGCATAGTGCCCCTAGCCAAGATCCCACACTTCCTCCCCCCAGAGCTAGCTTCATGGCACCCTGCAATCCAGACACCTGCACCCTCTACTTGCTCAGAACCCAGCCATACAGTACCCCCTAGAGTCCAGGGGTACAGAGAGAGAAACAACTGATGCCAGGCTCTGTGTCTATACAGAGTTTCCTGTATACTATCTCCTGCTTTCAGGACATGCTGGAACTGCAGCGGCTGGAACCCTCCACAGGTCCCCTAACCCTTGGCAGTGTCCTGTATTAGTGAGCTGGGGAAGCGGACTGTACAGGGTCCAGCAGCCCCAGTGGTGGCCAGCATTTGTACAGCATCAATCCTCCAGGGAAAATTAAGTTTGGTGCAGAACATTAATTATACACAAATTCTGTGTTGATACTCCTGGAGAATTCTGCACCAGTGTACAAATGAAGACTAATAAAGGAAGATTTTCTTGCTTCCTTTGGCATTCCCCCTCTCCAGATCATAGTATACTTCATATCAGGAGAGCATTCACAGACCTCAAATGACAGTAAGGCCCTGTTTTGTGAAGCACTGTCTGCATGCCCTATGAGACACCATTCCTGCCTCTAAGGTGAATGGGGGTGGGGGTGGGAAAGGGGTAAATTCATTTTCTGGGTGTTCCAGACATTCATTTAGTTAAAATCTTCTTCTCAGGAGTTAACTCTTGAGACCTAACCATAATTGCCTTGCCTGTAAGGGTTAAAACCACAAATGGTGAGTCCTGGAAAGTTCCCATGAATGCTAGAGAAGCAAGGAGCTGTCAGGAGGCCAGGAAAGCCAATGGAAACAGAGTATGGGCTTCTAAATTGGAAGCAGCAGTCCTCTCTTCTCCTGTTGTGTGTCCAGAGCAGAGCGTGGGAGGTTATGAAAGGAGCCAGGAGTCAGGCATGGAGAATCCAGCAACATCCATGTCTAAAGCAAGACTAAGTCTTGAAACTACAGCTGTATGGGTAGAACAGGGCATGTTTAGTCAATGTAACCACATTATTTTATTTTTTTGTTTTGTTGGTCTTCTCTGTGATATCACATAGAACTACATCCTTACTCTGTAACCTTTCTAACTGAATACCACTGAAGCAATTCTCTGTTAAACTTTTTTCTTCAGTTGCTCTGTAACATCTAGAAATATGTCACAAATGGTTTTTCTCTTTTTAACAACAATCACCCTTTCAAGAATGCGATCCGATGCCTGTGTCTGAGACGGCTGGAAGTTCTGTATGCATGTGCCTAAGACTGCACAGCCAAACAACTAAAAGAAACTGGAAGTTCTATTTTCAGCTGCTTTCAGTTTAGCAGCTGGGTTTTCAAGCTCTCTCCAGCTGGAGAGTTAAAAGAGCATAAGGGTACCTCACAGGACGGAATTCCCAAGTGTGTCTTCCTGGAATCTCAAAGAAATCCTGCCTTTGGGCAGTGGCAGTTAAACCAATCCAAGGCCAGGAAATCTGTAACTCTGGAGAGTTTAAACACAAGCATTTATTGGCAAGGTATTTTAAAGTCTCTTGTGGGCCCCCACCTTCAGCACTCCAAGTGCCAGACAGACTTGGCAGCCCCCCAAGACAGCAAACTCTAAGGCTACCTGAACACTAGAAGTATCTGCCAACAGAAGTTAGTCAGAAGAGATGTTCCGACAAAACTTCTGTTGAAAGATTGCATCTACGCATAAAAGTGGATCGATCTTTTGTTCCGCTCAGTCAACAAAAGGGCCCACCCCCCAGAGCGTCTACCTGGCTTTTTTGCTGATAAAATGCATTTTGTGCATAGATGCTCTGTGAGTTTTGTAGATAAAACCACAAAACTCTGTAGTGTAGACATAGCTTAAGTGCGTAACGGGATTTTTTGATAAACCTGAATGGGAGCTGGATCAAGCCCCAAGTAGACAAGATAAACAAAAGGTGGGAGAGGACTTTTCTCTTGTTAATAAGGATAGTGCTAAAAACCATTTCTGGCTTCAGAAGCCACCAAATGGTCTACACCCTGGGATCTACTAGGTATTTATTCCTAGTCCATAAATCATTGCCTGCAAACACTGATGAAACACTTTTTATATTTATATGACATACAGAACTAAATTGCGGTCTGAGTTAACAGCTATTTAATGGAGGCAAATTTGGTAAGCACTAATACGCTCATCTTTTATGCAGAGAGTTTTCACTGCAGCTGATGGGGTGTCATTTAGCTGGTGTGTTACATGAACAAGGGATAAGGTTTCAGTGTTCTAAACGGCACACACAGGATGCCAGAGATGAAAGAACATGTGTCTTCAAATAATACAATTGTGCCTATTGTTTTTGTACCAAGAGACAGCTCAGAATTAAGGGAAATAAAGAAGAGTTGCACTCATGAGAAGCTCTAAGAGACTTTCAGGATGCCCACTGCCGGAGTTTTGCTTGGGTCTAACTGCTAAATCCAACCAGACCTAAACACAACCTCACATGACTCAACTCTGGCAGCATCAAGTCTTTGTCTGACTCTACCTCTCAAAACCCTCCTATCTGTGGAGTCATATGGCGGTGTGACCCGCTCCTGCACCACTCCCGCTGTGCTCTGGGCATGCTGCAGAGCAAGTGCCACTGACTACTCAGCACCCCCATTCTGCAACAGGCACTACAGGAGCAGGGAGAAGCAGGACAGCTGAACTCAAGAGAGTCCAGTTGTTTTCCCACCCAACCCAGACCTCAAGCGTGTATTCAGTACCATGGCAGGGTTCTACTCACAATCCTGGTGATGTGTGTTGTATAGAAACCCTCAAGAGAACAGATTTACAGGCTGCATTGTACTAAATCCCCATGCAGCCAGCCAGCTGTAATGGTCAGTTCCTGAGGCAGGAGGTGGAAGAGGATAGAGCAGGGGTCAGCAATCTTTCTAAGACAGAGTGCTGAAATTTGGTCCTTTGACCTCTACGTACAGTCTAAGTGCCAGTGATACCTTTTAAAGTCACTAATAGCTCTACTTACAACAGCTTCATTAATAAAGATGCAGAGTTTTGTCATTTAGGTGGTGGTTGGGGTACTACTAGTTGGTCTTTTGCTACTCCACAGGCAGCATGGCTTTGAGCAAGCTCCCAGCTGCATGGGGGAAGAGGGCCAGGACTGAGCGCCTGCCTCACGTGCTGATGGAAATGCGACTCACATGCCAATCTTGGCATCTGTACCAGGGGGTTACTGACAACTGGGATAGTTATGCACTGATCTCTCCCTTTTGTGCCATGCACCACCCAGAGAATAAAAGGAACAGTTGTTGAATTCTCCTGAGCATGGGAACAGGGATTCCAATTGGCCCGCAGGTAGGCTACAAAAAAGATAGGAGGTACAAGAAGTGACAGGATGATCTTTGCACTGGCTCCACCCCCTATGCTGAAAACCTGGCAGAATCTGGCCCCTAAAACTATTAAATAACCCTCTTGGTATTTTGACAATATTCTTAGCTCTTCAGCTATTTATAAAGTTTTCTCTACAAGGCACACTATTTACCAAGTGTAAAATAATGCCATGGTGAATCTTGAAAGGCTTGAATGGTTAGGAAGAATTTTAAACGTAAGCGTCTGTTCATGATCTAGATAGAGTATTTAATTACAGTGACCCATTAATCCCTCTGAAGAACGAAAGTCATCCCTTAACTCTTTTAAATCCCTTTGAAGCACTGCTCAGCTGTGATAAACTTTACATACTTACTGAATAATTCCTCCTTCCCTTAAAATAGGCATGAATAATTTGTTCTTGCTAATTTTCTTCCTTATTACTAAACAAATGTCTAAAACAGGAATTAAGCCTTTTCTTCAAGCTGAGTAGACAAGATGAAAGCAGCTTTTTGTGTTATTTATTTTTAGGTAGCAGTGCACACGGATAAAATGCTGCATTTTACCAGCATGCACCAAAAATTAGAGCTGATGAGGGAGAAAAAGAAATTAAATCTTTAATAAAAGAGGGGAAACCCAAATAAAGAGTTAGGAAAAGATGCTTCTAGGTGCATATAAATAGATGTTATGACATACTGTGTTTGTAACATAGAAGAAAGAATTGCTTGAAGCACAAAACAGAATAACCACGTGAAGCACTATTTTTTCAGTTGTGTGTGCAACTGCAATGCAGTTTAAGGTACCAGGGCACATAAACTGAAGGAGAATTAAAAAGTACACATCTGTATTTGCTTCTTTTTCCTTGTCTTGCCTGTAGTTAAAGTAAAATGTTGCTGTGGAGAACGACAGCTGTTTCATGATGTCAAACTGACAAATGTCATAGTAAAATGAAAAATCATTATTACATGTTGAGCTCAAATACCCTGCTTGGTGCTATCCTTGCCCTGAGGAGCTTACAATCTAGTACAGCCAGCAGTTCATATACATGATATACAAGGAAAAGTAGGAGCTTTAAGTGATTTAAGAAGTTGGATGGGAGGCTGTAAAGAAAAAAAATCATAGAATCCAGAAGTGTAGAATGAAAGAGGACCTCAACTAATCATCTAGTCCAGTCTCCTGCACTCAGGGCAGGACTATGTAGTAACTAGAGCATTCCTGGCAGATGTTTGTCTCCCTAACCTGTTCTTGAAGGTCTCCAATGATGGAAATTCCATAACTTCCTTCGGGTAGTTAAACACTAGAATAAATTGCCTAACAGTCAGTGAGATTTTCCTAATGTCCTACCAAAACTTCTCTTGCTGCAATTTAAGCTTATAGCTTTTTGTGCTATTCTCAGGGGGCTAAGAAAAACAGTTTGTCACTCTCTGTAACAACCTGTTATGAACCTGGAAAATATTACGTCTTCCACCAGGTCTTTTCTTCTCCAAACTAAGCAAGCTCAGTTTTGTAAAGCTTTCCCCTCTGGTCATGTTTCCTAGATTTTCAATCATTTATTTTGCTGTCCTCTGACTTTCTCTAATTTGTCCATTTCTTTCCTGAAATGGGGCACACAGACCTGGATACAATACACGAGCTGGGGCCTTATTAGCACAGAGTAGACTGGAAGAATTACATTTTGTGTGATTTGAAGAGAGGGAAGTTTGACACATTAAGAGAGAAACATCTAAGCATCAGAAGGGATAACATGGAAGCAAACATGAAAGAAGGAATTCACTTCCCCCTCCTTTGTCCAGAATAACTTAATTCTGTGACTCTGGATATGATGAAAAAGCCATCTATGGTGAAGGGATTTTGTATAGGATTGAGGTTGTGTTCCCAGATGCCAGAATTTAGAGATGGAAAAGGTACCCAAAAAGTTACTTGACCAAAAAAGAACAGCTGCTTTAGGAAAAATGTATTTAGGAGAAATGTACAAGTCACCAGTGTCCCCATAGAAAACTATTTGTGTAAAACTACACATGCATGTGTAACCCACATGTCCATGTGTGGTTCACTGTCCCATGTAGTACCACCTAGACCACTTAAAAGAGAAAAAATGAGTGTCCTCTAGAGCCTGAGCTGAGAGCCAGCCAGCTTTTAGCTCAAACTGTAGCGGTACCTACAGAGGTCCTAGGTTCGAGTCTGCCTCTGGGTAGTTACACATGCACACCAGCACGCCACATCTTTATTGTACTCATGTATCCAGAAGTGAAAGCAGCTGCACTTTTACTTAAGCAACTTTCCAGGTACTTTTCCCATGTCCGCCAGAGTTCAGAAAGGAACCCTTTTTATAGGTAACTGGTTTTAATGCTGCTGTGGTTATGCTGTAATAACATTAAAGATCAGGTTGCCCACAGTGTTTTTAAATTATTATTTAAATTTAATTAAAATCAATGATCAATAAGATGGTGAGTGGAAAGAAGATACTGTTTGAAGGGAGAAGGCTTTAGAGAAGTGAAGCAAGGGCAAATAAGGGTGTAAGAAGTAATGAAAGTGGGGGGAGGATGGTGGCTAGGACTATGGAGTGGGTGGGGCTCTAAACTTGGTGACTGGGGGCCAGGAACCTAAGCGGGGGGAGTGGGACCCCAAGCAGCATCGTCTCAGGATCCCCTCCTGCCATGTGTTAGGGATCCCCGTCAAGGCTGGCTGGGTGCCAGGAACATGGGGAAATATGGACAAGGAGGGACTGGGTTGGCAGGGGGGAGAGGGCATGGGCATCACCCAGGGACAGGAGCCTTGCACGATGGCACCTTGTGGGAGGTCAGGCAGGTGTAGGGCAGCAGCACGCAGCTAGCCCAGCATGTCCTGCAATACTGGTTATGGCACCGCAACAGGACATTAGCTGGTCCCACACCTGCAACCGCCACTCCTCATGCCTGCGGGCAAGGTAGGCAAGTGTTCGCTTTAGGACCGCCATGTACTGACACATGATATCCTCCTGTACCCACAACCTCTTCCTTCAGCTCCAGGGGTGGTGTGGTGGCCACATGGGGGTGGCCCAGCCCTCAGCTGGTGCCGGTCTGGTTGTAATAAACACAAGGAGGAAGGGATGGTTAGTCATTTATGGAACACACCCTGAGGCTGTGCCCCTCACCCTGAGCAGCAGCCAACACCCCTCTGGCCAAGGGATGGTGATGTCCTGGGAGCAAAGGCATGTGTGGCCTGCACAATGGGCCCTGCCACACAGGAACTCCGAGGTGCCTACAGGACTGTGATGGCTGCTGCCACACCCCTCTGACCTTGGTTGATGGACTAGTGACGAAGTGGGGTGTCCAGCCACAGAGGGGTCCCCTCATGGGTGGTGTGGGAGCTGGGCAGAGCCTGGCCTTCCATGGGGCCCATCATGCACCTGTGGCTCACATCCACTGTATGCATGGATGGAATGCCTGTGTGCAGCACCCCTCAAAGGTGCTCAAGGTGATGTTGGCATCCTTGTAGCTAGCCTGCTCACAGAGATGGCAGGTCCTGATGTCCAGCCTCCCACAAGCCTAGCTGCAGGACGCCACCCATGCTCTGGGACTGTCTGCTGGGTCCAGGTGGCACATGCTACCACTGCAGGTGGTTCCATGTGCTGAGAATGCAGTACGAGTCCAACCCAAGCTGTCTGAGCCATGCTTGAACTCTGCCCCTTTGCACCCACCTCCCATGCCCTGGGGTGTGACAAATGGGGCACTCACCTGAGGAACCTGCCCCAAGGTCCAAGGAGGCCTAGGAAGCACCTAGGTTGCTGGGGACCAGGTCCAGGGCAATCACAAGGCTGCCAGTCTCGTCTGGGTCCTGTTGCTGCCCCTCTTCCAGCTCACCCTCTTCCTCCAGCTCATCACTGCGGGTGATGACGGTGGAGTTGAACCCCAAATCCAGGCTCAGGCTGGGGGGGTGATGTCTCCCCTGGTATGCATCTGCCGATTGTTGACAGATCTCTCCCAACAGAGTCGTTCTTCCTCATGTATCAGAAAGGTAGCCGTGTTAGTCTGTATCTTTGAGAACAACAAGTCATCCTATAGCACCTTATAGACTAATAGATATTATGATGAAGCAGGTCGTTGCCCGCGAAAGCTTATACTCCAAAATATCTGTTAGTCTATAAGGTGCTACAGGACTTCTTGTTGTTCTTTCTCGTGGTGAGCAGGGTAGGGCTGTCCACAAAACTACTCCGCTCAGTCAACTTACTGCCAACAGAACGCACTTTGCAATCTAGCCACTCCCTGGGTTTTGTCAACAGAATAGCCATTTTGTCAACAAAGCTCTGCAGTGTAGGCCTAGCCATGGATTTTGGGAAACTGACTTTTCTCTCAATGGCAGGACTTGATGATAAATGGCAACTGCAGGATAACCATAAACTGGCTTAAGCAAGAAGCGATGGATATGATAATGAGCGAAAAATAGTAGCAATGTTAGCCTGTGGAGTAAGTACAACTCAATATTACCTCAGTAAGGAGGTTACATATGGCATGGAAGGCTGAGCATCTGCATTACTATTCATAATGGTGTGCAGGCCCTCTAAAAGCGTAAACCACTATGCAGAGACAGCCTGAACGTTTCTATCATTGTTAGCTTACTGCCATTTCAGCCTGCAGCTGTATTATGTACCATCAATCCTCGAACATTAATGAAACTGGATCATCAAATTCATTTGACATTCTACCAGAGACAAGGCTGGTCCTCTGTCTCGGACCACCAGGTCCTCAAGGAAATGTACAAGGATGCAAATCTAAGACTTTACACAGAACATGTTATCAAAGCTATCCAAATAATATATTTTTCATATTTGTTTGTGTGTCTAGAAGCTTCTCTGGCTTTTTCACTCATTTCAATAAAAGTATCTGAGGCTTTGCCCGTAATGCGAGTGTCCTTGCTATACATCCCACGATAACAGGAGAAAACTGAACTCATTGGTTTTTAGTTCTGAATAGCCTGTTTTGGGACAAGAACCTTATCACCTTCTGATCAACTGGTAATTAATGTAAACACTATTAACCTTTAACATGGATCAGGCAACACTTTCCACACAGAGTTATGTAAACTTGTACTACTGAGTGTAGACCAAGCCTTCGATAGTCTGTTTACCAGATTTCTGCACACAGTCAAAAAGTCAGGAATCTACATATCATCATTTACTTACATTGCAGGCAAAAAATTTGGCAGTGGTTTAAATAAATACTAACAACAAACAGGATCTGCATTTAATTTTTTTTCCCTCAATTGAATTTATTGGTTTTTAAAAAAAAAAAGGAAGATTCCATCAAACATAAGCCGGTATTTTATCTTTATTACTCCCTTTACATTTCTTCTCGTCTTCAAATGTCTGTATTAAAGCAAGATATTTCACTCTGTGCTCACGGATCACTTAGTCATTATGATGGCAATGGTTTTGCGCAGAAACCCAGAATGCTTATAATTGTCTGAATTTCTGGGCAATTCACAGCCAATATTTCTGTCACCTTTCACTTTCCTGCAGGTGAAGATCCACTCACAAAGAGAAACAGATAGCATGACTCTATGTTTAAAATAAGAGGGCTAGTGAAATGTGTCAAATCAATTCAAATAAATTTTATCGCTCACTGCATTCATTTACCTAAAGGGCTTTTTGTCACAAATTGCAGCAAAACTTTTAGCATACGCAATCATTTTGTCACTGATTTTGTGTACGCTTGAATGCATGGGCCCATTTAGAGGGAGAGGGCTTTATGCAACGCTCTCCCTTACAAATACATTCGTGTTCTATGCTTTTATCAAACAAGGTAAAGAGAAAAGCATAAGGTCTTCGTTTACTATTGTTTTTCAGCTAGAATGGAGTGGGACCTGGCATTCTTTATACCCAGATTTTTTTTCCTTCACCTTGTCTATCCCTTTGCCAATCCCTAATCCTGAATGATTCTCCCCTTACTAATGCACTATTATCAATAATGTCCACGTCGCCCAGGCCCAAGAAAATGGTGAAAGAGTCCTGGTCCCAGTGAGCCTGTCTATTTTGCAAAATTCATCACATTAAAAATCAGTGTTTTGAAAGTTAAGACTGTCCCCATGGAGACATCTAAAGTACTTACATGGCCCATATTACCCTGGCATCTCAGCACTACACAACCTTTAATGTACTTCTCCTCACAGCACCTTCATGGGGAACTATTACTACCCCAGATTGGGCACGGAACTCTGGCCATGTGTGTTCTAAGTCAAGCAGGAACCCTAGGGTGGAGCAGAGAATTGAGTGTGGATCTCCCCAACCACCCAGGCTAGCTCCCCAACCAGTCAGATCACCTTCCTCTCCACAACACTGCTTTCCAGAGTGACCCTGGAGGATTTTCTGATTGTACTCTTTCCTGGATCACTTACCTATCACAGTTTCTGCCATTTCTATCACCTGTCCAAACTTGCTTCTAGACATCTTACCTACTAACCAGCTTCAGGTTATGATAATGGTTTCACTCTTTCAACTTCTCATGGCTGCCCCTAGGTGCTAACTAATCACAATGGTCTCCTCTGAAGACTTAGGGCTGCTGTAGCCACCTATAATTTACTTCCCATCCAATTACCCCTGCAGACGTTTTTAATTGTTACCAGAGTGCACTCCTGTGTATTGACACCTGTTAGGCAGACACTAGCATTTACAGAAGCCATTGATGGTGACTGGGAAAACATCAAGCAGTAGCCCTTAAGAAAAAAATCCCTAATTATCAAAAGGTCCAAATTCTGTCTTCATGTATGCCCATGTAATACCACCACACCTAACCCAGTGAAATAAAATACAGCAGCACTAACAATACATATTTTTGCCCAGAAGGTATTTCTGAATCTCAGATAGTCATCTGGATTCCATGTTACCAAGAAAATAACTAATAAGGTTAAAATAGGACTATACTAAGAACTCCGACTGCAGCAATGGGCCAGCAGAAGGCAAACAAGTGGACAAAATGCATAATCCTAAATACTGGACAGACTGCCACCATCATTCATGCTGCGCAGTATCTTACTCTACAGTGGAGAAAATAGGGCTGCTTATGAAGTAATGCAAACATGAACAGACTGTCCCAGGATAAAATGACAAATAAAGCCAGGAGGCTCATTCAGACCTATCAGGATCCTCTGAGCAGCTCCCTACAGAGACATGGAGGAAAGGAGTGTTTACAAACTGGGAACAGCTGGAATGCAATGAACTGTGGCCATGTCCTGATACTGTCTGCAACATGCCTAGGGCTGAGGCAGTGAGGCAGGTAGTGAAGAAGTCATCTATGCCAGCTCTATGCTTGCCAATGGCTCTGCCACACCAGCAATCTCTCCATCCAGTTGGTCCAATGCAACAGGTTTTCAGAACAGCACAAAGGGAGATTAGCAATGCTGATTATACAGATCTTCCTCTTCTATACCAGTTTTATGCCACTGCAACTCCAAGGGAGTGGCTCCTCATTTACACCTGTGTACATGAGAACAGAGTAACATCCCCTTGTTTTACCATCGCTCGTTCTCTCCATCAGGAATTAAAAGGATCTCTCTTGAAGGAATAAAAAGGAATCTATTTCTGGACTTGGATGCCAAGGTGCTCATCTGACCAGTGTCACCTGATTTCTGAGTTCCTTAGTTGGTTCGGTGAGCCCTTCATTATGAATGCACAGCTAAAATATCTGCTACATAATTTATTGCAAAGGTGCATCCTCTCTGTACAGTTGCTGAAGTTGGTTTACATTTTTCTATGTTTGTGGGAAACAGAAATGGAACAAAAGGTGTATGTGATGAACATGTTAGCGCTTTCACGTGTGAAGGGGAAGTGAGCCCTTCTCATGCTTTTTCTCTGTATTGTTTCATTTCATCTGTCAAGGGCCTGAATTTGTCCTGCAATTACAGATATAGCAGCAAAAAGCTAAACTTTGACACAATACTAACTTGGGCTGCCTGGATGATTGATGTGACAGATGTATTGAAGTGATGGACATCATTGCATCAAACATTGCATACTAGCAAATAACTGCTGTTCTAGCTCATTTTAAAAACACTGTACTGAGGTATCATATTGAAAACTATATAAATTGGATCATAATTGTAAATTATGTACCCTATTGTACACTGTTTCACTTGTCAAATAGTCTTAGATGGATACTAGTCCTACTAACGACAGGTTATCCCCCACCTTTTTTCCCCCTTCTTCCCCATGCCCTACCAGTTAAACCCTGGATTCAGTTTTTCAGCTCCATTCATCCAAGGAAGTACGTTTTATGCACAAAACTTCATGACCTTATAAATTTGTTAGTCTCTAAAGTGCCAAAGGATTGCTTGTTATTTCATGAGAAACAAACCACCTACATGGAAACATACATACCTCTTAGAACTGGAAGAGACCTTGAGAGGTCATTGAGTCCAGTCCCTGTACTCACAGCAGGATTTTTGTTTTAAATCTAACCTGCCCCAGACCCTTGAAAGACCCCCCTGAGGACTGAATTCACAACCCTGGGTTTACAAGGCCAATGCCCTGCCCACAGAGCCATCCCTACCCCAATAAGCACACAAAGAATAGGACTGTGATGACAGCTCAGTTCTTCACCTTTCTGCACACCAGTATGTGCTTTCAGCCTAAACTGGTGCAAGTTAGCATAGCTCCACTGATGCCATAGATCCCACAGTCTGCATAAACACTTCCCACAGAACTCACTCAAAATTGTTCTTAGGACATATCTTTTACACATACATACTATCCTAAAACTTGCCCACAGGGGAGAATCCACCACTTGATAAAATTTAATTACGCTATTTAAAAACTGACACTATTTTCCCAGTCTGAATTCATCTAGCTTCAGCTTCCAGACACTGGAGCATGGTATTCCTTTCTCTACAAGAATCAAGAAAGTATCCTTAAAAATTTGTTCCCATCATACATGCTTAAACACTAGCCTCCCCTTTAACCTCTTTGTCAAACTAAGCAGACAGACTAAAAGAGCTCATTCTATCCCACAGAACTGGGAGACATGGTTCCCAAGTGTCCGTTGAAGACCAAGACCACCTCCTTTACCCCACATCAACACTTGTGTCTTCCTGCCCTTACAAAGAGCGCAGCCTTGGTGGAACATCCCTGACAGAGCTACGGCAGTTCACCACATCTCTTTGGACACCTAGGCTGTTTTTCATCCTGATTCTTGATAAGCTGCTGGAGAGGGCCAACAGCAGCCACCTAAGCAAGTTCAACTGCTCCTCTTTTGGCCCAACCCGTTGTGTCCTGCTTCCTGACATGCAAACTCAGGGGGCCTGCAGAGCACTGTATCATCGTTTGCACTTACTAAATTCCTAAGTGGTACAAGTGCACTGTTTGACTCATACCCATCATGTAGCTTACAATGTCATTTACAACCCCACAGCATTTGGCCTGCGGGTTGGCACCCAGTGCACTAAGGACAAAGTCTGCCTGCAGCTCACTGGTGTTTACAGGGTTACTCTGCATCTACACAAGTGTCACTCAGTGCTGAGTCCAAACCCACGCTTGCTTGAATTTTGCCCCCTTTCCATAAAAACAGTGCTTTCCACTGCAAAGATGTCTGCAGAGAATCTTCTTCCCTATTTTGCACTCTATCTCTGCACCAAGCACCCAATGCATGCTGTGTGATCAACCTTCAGTCAGTAAGAGCCAATTCAGTTAGTATGTTGGGAACACTATCCGCACAGTGTCTGGTAACTAAACTTAATTCATGTTGAACCTCTCTAGTCTGGTACCCAACCAGTGCTGAACGAGAGAATTTGCCGAACCGGGGAAGGTCAATATTGTCTAGCAGCATTATCAACACTTCCACTGCTTACTGGGCTCTTAGAAGACATTTAGGGGTAAATTACCAGCTAAATAACAGCACAAAATACCAAGAGCTAGGACTGGTGGCTGTGAACAAACTTCATGGGACTGCAGAAAACTTGGCCACACCCATGACAAGGGGATATTCGACTAACTAAGAACATGCTGGACCCATACAAGAGAGGACCAGATTAGAAAGGTGCATCCTCTAGTGCTGCTGGTATTCTGCACTGAGGCAGACAATTCTAAGGTGTTCCATGCAGCTATGGATTATTTGATGTTGCAAGCCTGGCCAAATACAGGATGTTAACGTGACAAGATTGTGGGAAATGGGATGAGGAAGGGCAGCCTAGCATACATTAAAATATTTGCAACTTAGACATTTGGCCAGCTTCAGATTGCAGATCCAAACATCCATAAATGTCAGATTATTCAAAATTGGGATCTGAATGGTGTGGTTTGCATACATAATTGAAAGCTTACAACAATGCAAGGCACAAACACTCAAATGTCAAGCTTCCCAAGGCAGATATTCTCTTGTAACACAAACTTTGGAGCATACACAGTATTCTGCCTGCATAAAATCTAATCAACTAAGAATTGAGTGTGTGCATGTGTGAGAGAGACACTAAATAGACAGTAAATGTTTACAAAGGATGTAAATTTTAAACCTGTTTTTGTCCTTTAGTCTTTAATAGAAATGTGGATGTTGCCATTTATCCATCCTTCAAAAGAAAGGATATGGTATTGTTGTACATGAGAGGGGCACCAGATGGCACCACTGTCATATGGAAAGACCCTGGAACAGAGAGAAGCTTTCAAAGTTTTTTTGTATGCCATTGCTACGGTTTGCTTACTGACTGATGACTTGTCAAAATATGTGTATTCTAGTGGCCCCTTTTAATCCTGAACCTGATTCTTGCATGCACAAAGGAACTACAGTAATATACTCAAACAGTGGAAAAGACTTCTTGCATAATAAGGCTCCGTCAAAGAATTGTCAGGACAATGGAAAGTAGCATTTTTGCCTGAGTGCGTAGATAACTGGGGATTTGGAAGTCCATTTGTGCTAGCAAAAAGTTATAGATAGAACTATTTAAACAAGGTCAGAGGGCTTCACTAGAGTAGATTAGTATTAGAGGCAAAGGGCTAATATAACATTCCAGTAACTGGCAAGCAGAGTCCGATGTCCATTAATACAGTTGGCAGCTGTTTCCAGGAACAGTGAACCCGCCCCCTTCTGGCACTGCCCCCTCATGTAAATGTGAGATATGCATATTTCGAATGTGCATATCTCAGGGGATGACTGTACGATTATCAAAGATGGGGAAACTATCCTCGCAATGCGTAAGAAAATTGCTATCTTTACTAAGGCCACAGCATGAAGTGTTGAACATAAAAAAAGTTTAACAGAATGGGATGGAAGACACAGGAGCTATCGATGGGAACTAGAGCTACTTTTTAAAATCAGGCATGTTTAAAAAAAAAGGGCAAGCAAATCTCTGTGCGAGGCAGTCACTAAAGGTACCAAGGATAATACATAATCTGATTTCTTTTTAGATGTCATGTGATGCTCTGTCTAAAGCTTAAAGGACTTGATTCTCAGACTAGAGATCAGTGTATAAAGAAGGCAAAAACAAGGTTTTTTTTAAAATAAACCAAATATTTTCAGTGTAAACGACTTTTCAGATTACAGGAAAGGAAAAAATGAAAGTAAACGCTCCACGAGAGAGCCTAACTCATATCTCCCTCAGGAACATGCTACCTTAGCTCTGACTAAGTGTCAATTCCCTCTGCAAACAAGGAGGCTCCTAGACATTTAAATAAATGTGATTACCATCCCCACTATTACACAGAAAAGTTATCTGAAAGGCATAAATGCTAAGAAACCCTGCAGGCTCATATGGATGGGTATATGAGGCAGTGATAAAACCACTACTTAAAAAGCCTTCTCTGACCCACATGACTTGAGTAACTATCACCCAGTTGCTAATATTCCATTCTCGGGCAAGGTGCTTGAGCAAGTGGTGGCATTGCAATTTCAGGCATTATTGGAAGAAACAGACTATTTAAATCCATTTCAGTCTGGTTTTAGACCAGGCTTTGGAACAGAAAACGCCTTGGTTGCCCTGGTGGATGACCTACACTGGGAGATAGCTGGGGGAGTGCATCTTTGTTAATTCCCCTGGACCTCTGAGAGGCTTTTGATACCATTGACCATGGTACCCCGCTTCTGGAACGCCTGGCGGAGATGGATATCAGAGGCACTGTTTTGCAGTGGTTCCATTCTTACATGTCAGGACATCTTCAGAAGTTGGAACTAGGGGGCTGGTATTCAACCCCATGGCAACTGTGCTATGGGGTCCCACAAAGTTCCATATTGTCCCTTATGCTCTTTAACATATACATGAAGCCGCTGGAGAAATCGTAAGGAGTTTTGTAGGACAGTACCACTAACATGTAGATGATACCCACATTTATTTCCCTGTGACACCAGAACCACGTAAGGTGCTAACTGAGCTAAACCTGCGTCTGCGGGCAGTGATGTACTGGATGATGGGGGAGTCCTCCTGGACCCTTTTTTAACATTTGAAAAAATCAAATTTCTTCAGTGGCTAGGAATGTTTTTGGGCAGCTTCATCTGATCTATCAGCTGCGACTCCTCCTGAACAAGCATGACTTGGACACAGTGATCCATGCTCTTGTTACACCTCGACTGGATTATTGCAACGCACTCTGTATGGGACTGCCTTTAAAGAATCTTTGAAGACTTCAGCTGGTCCAAAATGCAGCTGCCCATGTTTCAACTAACACCCATTATCCAGAGCACATTATGCCAGTGCTCCGGCAGCTGCACTGGCTTCCACTATGTTTCCAGGAACAATTTCAAGTATTGGTCACGACTTATAAAAGCACTAAATGGGTTGAGTCCATGGTATTTAAAGGACCATATTTTCCCATATGAACCTGCCTGGGGATTGATGTCAGCTGGAGAAGCTCTGCTCACTGCTTCCCCACTTAAGGGGGTAAGATTAACATCAACACAGAGCAGGGCCTTCTCAGTCTTTGTCTCAGGCTGTGGAATTCTCTTCCTCAGGATATTCGCATAGCGCCAACGTTAACATTGTTTCACACCAGGTTAAAGCCACCTTTTTTACTGGGCTTTTATTGGTGTTTGAGTTTCTTTTTCTGGGAAGTTTTAGTAGTTTTTATGTCATTTTGGAGTTTTATATTTTTAAATCTTTTTATACATATTTACATTTTCTAAAAAAAAATTGTAAGCTGCCTCAAGTATTTGAAAGAGAGAGGCAGGGTAAAAACATTTCAAATAAATAAATAATCAGGTGTCAGAGGGTGAAATAAAGAAAGAGTTAGATAGGTGAGGAAAAGGCTCCTCAGGACATGTAAATCTGTGGCTGTATCCCAAGAGAAGCAGGCTAAGCTCTGGGTTGTATGAAAGAGGAATGGACAAAGCACTGGAGAATACATTTTCAGAAACAAGTTTATAACTTTAGTGCAGGGGTAAGGGAACCCCCAAGCCCAGAGTCTGAATCCAGACCCCATCTTGCCTGGATCTGGACCCCAAGGCTTGGGGCTCCCTCCCCATGGCAGCGTGGCGAGTCGCAAGCTTCGCAAACTGTATCAGGCAAGCCAGGCCTGTATCTGGCCCAAAGGCTTTACTGGGGAGCAGGGGTAGGGGAGCAAGAAGCTGCTCCATGTGTGACCAGAGGTGGTGTGTTCACTTTTAAAGGGCTCTGAGGCTGGAGCACCCATGCAAAAAATAGTGGGTGCTCAGCACCCACTGGCAGACCTGTCGATCAGCTCCCCTCAGCCCCACCCTTTGCCTCCTGCCTGCCACAAGCAGCTGTTCAGCAGCATGCAGGAGGCCCTGTGGTGACAGGGGAAGGGGAAGAAGAGAGCGAACAGGGTGTAAAAAAGCAAAAGGAGATGGGGCAGGGCCTGGGGTGGAGTGGGGGGGGTCTAGCACACCTGCACAAGTCACAAAATCGATACCTCTGTTTGAAGCAGCTGTCAAGAGCAATAGGAAGGCTGTTTGTGAGCTACACCTGCAAAAAGAGATACTGGATGTTCCATTATAGTGGGAGGAAAGGGCAGGAAAGCAACACTAACCGTATCATTCCTCAAGATGCTGAACTCCTTCAATTCTTTCTCAATGTTAATGGGAATTCAAGTAGCTCTGCACCATCAGGGATCAAGCCCCCTGGAGTCATAAATAGCCAGGAACTGCTAGGCAGCTTCCACTCACCTCCTGTGTGGAAGATAAGCTCCAACAGACAAGAATCTGGCCAGTGTAAATAATTAACAGGAGGTATAAATTATTAACGAATCAGGCAAGAACAGATTTCAAAGGAGAGAATGGCTCCTGTTGGTGTCTGTGTGAGAAACCTGGCAAAGGGGAAACGGATGGCCAGGAACAGGTTGTAGAAAGTAACTCTTGGTACAGGTTGCACCTCCCTCATCCAGCACCCTCTGGTCCTGACCAGGCCCAAACAAGGGAATTTGCTGGATGAAGGGAGGCCTCCCAGTTCCGCTACCCTGCTGCCGGCTCCATGTCCCACTGGCCCTCTGCGCCCCTTCCCTACCCCCTCTGCCTCATTTTCAAGCCCCTGCAGCCCCTTTGCCTCCAGCCTGAACTGCGCTCACCCTGATCCCAGATGCAGCCTGGCTGACAGCATTGGCCCTGGGGTTCGCAGCCAAAGCCATGGTCCCATGGGTGAAGACGACTCACTGGGCTCCCCTCTCAACAGCCTCATGGCCTGGGGCTCCCTGGTCCAATAATATCCATGGTCCAACCATGGATGTTCCTAGACCAGAGAAACCCAATTTTGGGAGATGGAACCTGTATGTTGACATCTAGAAGCCTCTGCCGACTGGCAGAGCCTCAGTAAGGGGAGGGATTTTGAGGCAGTTCAGGGCTTTGTAAAGCAGTGTCCAAGCGAACAGGGGACTGCAAACAGGGAGTTCAGAGATGGAGTTTGGAAGGGGCCAGGGACCTTTGCCTTTCTTTTCAACCCCTTTTCTAGGATGGTAGGCATAGATAGTGACAGGTCTGCTGTTGTTACCTGCTTGGGATGTGCCATGTTTGTCTTCCTCCCCGAGGAAAGAAGGGATTTCGTCTGCACTAAGTGCAAGTTGGTCTCCATTTTAGAAGAAAAAATTAGAGGACTGGAGGCTCAAGTGTCGACCCTATCTCAATCAGGGAGGATGAAGATTTCCTTGACAGAAGAGAGCGTTGAATCTCGCAAGCACGGCAGGCAGACGAACCAGGAAGGGCAGTAAGGGATGAAGAAGAGAACTGGAAGCGTGTAACTTCAAGAAGAAAAAGAAGGCCGGTACACGTGTCCCCCCATCAGTATAGAGATGGGTAATTGCTTTCAGGCTGTCTCCACCGGTTCTGCAGTGGTGAATGCTTTGGAAGGAGACTCACAGGGAAAAAATTGGAAGGGAACTGCTTCTACTGCAAGACATGGAAGGAGTAGTCCTAGGGGTAAGGGCTAAATGACCACCACCCCCATAAGAAAAAGACAGGTGGTGGTTGGGGAGAACCATCCATCTGCCGACCAGACCTGGAATCTTGTGAGGTGTGCTGTTTACCGGAAGCTCGAATTCAGGATGTGACTGAGAGCCTCACAAAACTGCTCAAGCTTTCAGAATACTAACCCTTCCTACTTCTGCATGTGGGAACGAACGATACGGCCAAGAATGACCTTGAGCGGGTTACTGCGGATTATGTGGCACTGGGAAGAAGGGTCAAAAAATTGGAAGCACAAGTGGTGTTCTCATCCATCCTTCCTGTCGAAGGGAAAGGGCTAGGAAGGGATTGTCGAATTGAGGAAGTAAATGCATGGTTACACAGGTGGTGTCGGAGAGAGGGCTTTGGATTCTTTGATCATGGGACGTTGTTGCAGGCACAAGGATTATTGGGAAGAGATGGGGTCCACCTAATCAAGAGAGGAAGGAGCATTTTCACAAGTAGGCTTGCAAACTTAGCGAGAAGGACTTTAAACTAGGTTTGCTTGGAGACACTGACCAAAACCCTGAGGGGATAAAGGAACATGGAGGCCAGGAAGAAATGCAAAGAGGAATGTACAACAAAACTGGACCCCTGGTTTGAGTAGAGAGGGCAAGATCGACCAACTGGTTATCGAAGGTGTTTGTACACCAATGCCAGAAGCTTGGGTAACAAGCAGGAAGAATCAGAAGCCCTGGCCCCTGTCCAAGAACTATGACTTGATTGGGATAACAGAGACTTGGTGGGATGACTCGCATGACTGGAGCGCTGTCATGAAAGGGTATAAACTGTTCTGGAAGAACAGGCAAGGGAGAAAAGGAGGAGTTGCACTGCATGTAAGAGCACTATCATTGTCTGGAACCCCAGTACACAGAGGGAGAAAAGCCTGTTGAGAATCTATAGCTCAAGCTTAGTGGTGTAGGTGACAATGGAGATGTGGTGGTTGGTGTCTGCTACAGGCAGCCAAATCAGGATGATGAGGTAGATGAGGCTTTTTTTTGGACAACTGAGAGAAGTTTCCAGATTGCAGGCTCTCGTTATCATGGGGGACTTTAACTACCCTGACATCTGTTGGGAGACTAATACGGCGGTACACAAGCAGTCCAGGAAATTTCTGGAGAACGCTGAGGATCATTTCTTGGTACAAGTGCTGAAGGACCCGACCGGGGGTCGTGCACAGCTCGATCTGCTGCTTACAAACAGGGAGAAACTAGTGGGGAAGGTAGAGGTGGGTGACAACCTGGGAAGCAGTGATCATGAGATGGTAGACTTCAGGATCCTGACCAAAGGAAGGAAAGAGAGCAGTAAATTACACACCTTGGACTTCAGAAAAGCAGACTGACTCCTTCAGGAACCTGATCAGCAGAATCCCCTGGGATGCTACCATGAAGGGAAAAGGAGTCCAGGAAAACTAGCAGTATTTTAAGGAAGCCCTACGGAAGGTGCAGAAAGAAAACCACTCCGATGCACAGCAAGAGAAGTAAATATTGTAGGAAACCAGACTGGCTTACTGGGGAAATCCTTGGAAAACTTAGGCACAAAAAGGGAGCTTACAAAAAGTGGAAACTTGGACAGATGTCTAGGGAGGGATATAAATGTATAGTTCAAGAATGCAGGGCAGTTATCAGGAAGGCAAAAGTGCAACTGGAATTGCAACTTGTGAGGAATGTGAAAGATAACAAGAAAAGTTTCTACAGGCATGTTAGCAAGAAGAAGGTGATCAGAGAAGGTGTGGGACCCCTACTAGATGAGGGAGGTAACCCAGTCACAGATGATGTAGGGAAAGCTGAAGTACTTAATGCTTTCTTTGCCTCTGTCTTCATGGACAGCTCCTGGACTAATGCGATTAGTGATGCACTGTGGGATGAAGGTAGACAGCACCTAACCTGTTCTATCCCCACCAAAGGCTATCTAAAAAAGTTAAACATACATAAATCCATGGGACCAGACCTAATTCATCCGAGGGTTCTGAGGGAGTTGGCGTATGTTGTTGACGAGCCCTTGGCCATTATCTTTAAAAAGTCGTGGAGATCAGGAGAGATCCCAGATGATTAGAAAAAGGCAAATGTAGTGCCCATCTTTTAAAAAGGAATGAAGGATGATCCAGGCTGGTCAGTCTTACATCAGTCCCTGGAAAAATCATGGAGGGGCTCCTCAAGGAAGTCATTTTGAGGAACTTGGAGGAGGGGAAAGTGATCAGGAATAGTCAGCATAGATTCATGAAGGGCAAGTCATGCCTGACCAATCTGATTAGTTTAGATAGATAACTGGTTAGATAACTGGCTTTCTAGATAAGGGAAAAAAAAAAAATCAATGGATGTGACTTACCTTGACTTTGGCAAAGCTTTTGATACTGTCTCCCACAATATTCTTGTCAGCAAATTAAATGAGTGTGGATTGGATAAATGGACAGTAAAATGGATAGAAAGCTGGCTAGAAGGTCGGGCCCAGCAGGTAGTGATCAACGGCTCAATGTTAGGATGGCAGTCAGTTTCTAGTGGAGTGCCCCAAGGTTCAGTTCTGTTCAATGTATTTATCAATGACCTGGATGAGGGGTTGGATTCCACCCTCAGCAAGTTTGCAGATGACGTTAAGCTAGGGGGACAGGTAGATACGCTGGAGTGTAGGGATAGGGTCCAGAGTGACTTAGACAAATTGGAAGACTGGGCCACAAGAAATCTGATGAGGTTCAACAAGGACAAGTGCAAAGTCCCGTACTTGGGCCGGAAAAATCCCAAGCATTGTTACAGGCTGGGGTCCAACTGGCTTAGTAGTAGTTTTGTAGAAAAGGACCTGGGAGTTGCAGTGGGCGAGAAGCTGGACATGAGTCAGTGTGCCCTTGTAGCCAAGAAGGCTAATGGCATATTAGGTTGCATCAAGAGGAGCGTTGCCAGTAGATCCAGAGAAGTGATTATTTCTCTTTATAAGGCTTTGGTGAGGCCGCATCTGGAGTACTGTGTCCAGTTCTGGGCCCCCAATTATAGGAAGGATGTGGACACAGTGGAGAAGGTCCACCGGAGGGCAACCAAAATAATTAGGGGGCTGGAGCATATGACCTGTGAAGAAAGGTTGAGGAAATTGGGTCTGTTTAGTCTGCAGAAGAGAAGACTGAGCAGGGATTTGATAACAGCATTCAACTTACTGAAGGGAGGTTGCAGAAAGGCTGTTCACAGTGGTCACAGATGGCAGAACACGGAACAATGGTCTCAAGTTGTGGCTGGGAAGGTCCAGGTTGAACATTAGGAAAAACTTCTTCAGTAGGAGGGTGATGAAGCACTGGAATGGTCTACCTAAGGAAGTGGTAGAGTATCCATCCCTGGAGGTGTTTAAGTCTTGGCTCGACAAAGCCCTGTCTGGGCTGATCTGATCTGATGGGGTCTGGTGCTGCCTGGGGCAGGGGGCTGCACTTGATGGCTTCTTAGGTCTCTTCCAGCTCTATTGTTCTATGATTCTATGTGATGCTGTGTATTTTTGAATTTCTCAGAGTTGAAGTAACATGGGAGCCACCCTTCGAATCCAGAGTTGGAGGAGGGTTTACAATAACAATCCACGTTAATTTGTGGGTGACCAACCTAAAGGACTCAGAAAATAAATTAAAAGTGAAACTATGTCACATAAGACACAGCATATAACTTAACTAATATCATATTCACTAAACCACCGGAGGACTGATCTAGAAGGTTCAGCTCCCTAGGCTGGTGAGTGCTCCCACCAGGCTGCATGATGAATAGTTAGAATAATGTATTTTGCAATTATAGCGTAAGCATCTAACAGTGTTAGTTCTTCAGACAGCAAGGTTAGGATCTGGAACCTTTATAAACTGCCATTCAAATCAACGACAACAAGGAGTCCTGTGGTACCTTAAAGGCTAATGAATGTTTTAGGGCATAGGCATTCAGGGTTGCAGCTAATTTTGTTATGAAAGCTTATGTTCTGATAAATTTGTTACCTTTTAAGGTGCCACAGGACTCCTCCTTGATTTGCTGAAACAGATTAACATGGTCACCTCAGACCAATAAGCCAGAAGAGCCATGAGCGATCAGGGTGGGGGTGTGGGGAGCACAGAGGTATAAGGATCCTTGCAACCTCACACAGGAGAGCCAAGGGATATCACAGGCACTTGCGCTCTCTGCTTTCCCTGCTTTATCAAGAAATGGCTGCACCTGATCAAGAGAAGAGAGGATCCATAACACACTCCCCTTTCTTCTTCACCAGACAGCAAGCTTTATGGACAAGCCTGAAAGACTATAAAGATATGACCAAGGCTTTGTCAGAACCACCCTATAACCTCACAGTGTTTAAAGAGGGATAAGCTCACCACTTTCTACTTAATTCTGCAAGATATTCCTTTAACCTGGCTGGGTTCACCCAAGGGAGCAGACTGCACCATGCTAAGGGGCAGTCCACTCTGTCTGTATAAGCCTCACAAGCTCCTCAGCTGTGGAGCAGTTCCATACCACTTCAGTCAGGGCTGCGGCTTGATGCTATGCTATACAGCCCAACAAGAGCCCGCCAGACCTGCTGGGAATAAGTTCTTGCCTTTACAATATAAGCAAAAAGGAGATGGGGTTGGGGGGTGTCCAACTGAGTCCATACATCAGAGTCAAAAAAGACAAGTAGCTGGGATTTTCGAAGAGGCCTAAATAGTGAACTAAACTCCCAACTAGCATTGAGTCGCAGTAAGAGTTGGGCGTCTTCCTTCCTTTGGGCCCTTTGAAAATTTCAGTCAATATGATTGTGATTGAGAATTAAAAACAACCTAACATACTCGGAGCCAAGGATGAAGTGGTACTGGACATCTTGGCAATGCTATCTTAGCCGAATTTCAACATGTCTAAGAGTCAGAGTATTGAACACAATCTCTTAATGCATCTTATATTCAGCTGACTTGCAATGAACATTAAAACCACCAAAATTAGCATGTGCGCCACTGCCCATCTTCACCTATGCCTTGATCATCTGATCTTAAACACTGCAACTTTCTTCTCCATGTCTCCCTAGTTCCAGCTTTCTAGATTCAGTCCAATATATCCACAGCTGAAGGACCCCGCAAACTTTCCTCAAAGAGTATAGAGAAGCACATCTGCATTCTCATGCAACTCCATTGGTTCCACATTCATTTCAAGATTCTGTTCCAACATGCCTTCCTTGTATAAAGTGAGGATAAAGTGGATGTAAAATGTTACTGAGCTTAACACATGTATAAATGACTTCACTAGTTCCAGGGTGGTAGAGAATCAGGCTCTTCCATTTTTCAAACCTTCCACAGATGTGCTAATCCTCAGAAGCAAAGATGTGGAGCCAAATGCAGAGCTAGAGCCCCACTGAAGTTAACGGCAAAACTCCCCCTGATGTCAATGGGGCAGGATTTTACCTGAAGTTTGGAGGGTGACTCCTACGTTTTAACATGCTGCATGATCTGACTCCACCAGGAACTCTTTCGCTAGATCCATCTCTGAATTAGACTCCTTACCCTCCTTCGCTTGTATAGTGCCATCTTCCTCTGTCACTGCCACTCTTGATATTGTTCATCTTTCCTCCGCATCTGCTGCTACACGAAACAGCTTCCTGTATGTCTTTTCTTTACATAATCTTCCTTTCTTTCCAACTTTTGAAAGTAATTTCGCCCCCTTGCTTAACTTCTCTCTTCTGCTGCTGTTATTCATTTGATTTCATAATTACACTATTTAAATCTGCATAGTTATAGTTTGAATGACAGGTGCTAAGCAAAATAAAAGGTGTACTGTACTAAATTTAAAAAACCTCCCTCAAAATTGCAATTTACTTCAGAAATAACTGCAAGCCTACTGCACTACATACATTGTTCAACCAGAATGTAAGCTGTACGTAAAAGATGGTGCATGTCTTTTTGTAGTAAAGGCTGACCTTCATATGGAAACCTTTTCCTTGGACCAGAAAACAGATCCTAATCCAGCCACACATCCTGATATCAGTGAGGGTATTAAGATTGGGAACAGCTGTTGCATTAACTGCATTACGCTAGCTTTACTGCACTTTTGATCATCATCAACCAGAAAAAAACCTGCTATCTGTTGACTTTCCATTTAAGAACAGAACTCCCTGGAGTCTGGTTTACCAAAAAAGAGGTAGGACAAAAAAGAATGAGGAAAAAAGTATTTCTATCAGTTGAGATTAAAATGATCTCATGGAATAAACCAAGACCCTATAAACAACAGACATGCTACCTCTTTCCATTTAGAAGATGCAGTGCTTTTGTTATGTTATCTTAATCAGAACACAGAAGAATTGATATCTAACTTTTAACAATGCCCTGAACCAACATTTTTAGCATTTAAATTAGATGCAAAAATATATCATTGTCTGAAAGTCTGAGTTTATTGCTGGTCTCTCAATGGTTTTGACTGAAGTCAGGCAAAGCTATGCCACTCCACAGATACCCTGACTAGAAAGACAACAATGCAGAAACAATGCAGGGCATGAGGTGTAAATAGTACCAGTTGCTAGTAAACTTGACCAAAATACGTCACTGTTGAATATCGACACAAAGCACTCTAATCCTAAACTCTCTGAGCTGGTTAGGAGTAAAATGGCCTACAATTATATGGGTAGATTATAGCAGTATATTTTGTTTAGTTTTTTATTCTCCCAGGTTACACATCATACTACTGTCCTCTGACAGACTCAGCTGTGTTCTAGCACAGCAAACACACTGTGAGTGCATCTAGCCTCTCAAAAAATATCATGCAGAATTATCTAGAGGACAAAACAACCAGCAAAATATGTTCCCTTTCAGAGCACGTTCCTGACTTTACTCCATCTACATGCTTGATCTTCACCCCGTGAATGACAAAGAGTACTCCAGCCTCTAAGTTCCCATCCAGATCCCAGCTTCTGCAAAGATAAGAGAGGTTCATCTCCAGGGATTTGGGTCAGTCTATTACAGAAGGGAGCCAGTTACAGAACTGAGATATTAATACACATTTCCACTGTATATCCTGTAGTATCCCTTATGCTAGAGTAGAGACAGGACTGGGGTGTAATCAACAAAAAGAGGATTCTTAACCGAGGTCACCATATAATTGTTTCTAGCTCACAGATTAACACCACCTTTGCTTCTTAATGTCAGCATACAATCTCTCTAAATCTGGACATGGACTCACCAACACCACACATCTCATTATTTAAAATGCTACACACACTTTATGGGACCCAAAGGCATAGGAGTGTGCTAGGTGCCATTATGTTATTTATACTGATTGGTCAGTTACTTCCACGAAAGCTAAACACCCACTCCCTCTCACCAGCCTTTGCTCATGATACAGTGAGCACTTGCTGCATGCCACTGAGTGCTCATCAAAAGCAAAACTAGGAAGCGTGTTTCCACGGCAGCTTATAAGTAAAAAGAAAGTTTCAAAACGTAAAGCGGAACGCCTTGAGTGTTCTGGGAAGAATGTTAATCAGTTTATAAAATTAGCAATAGCTGTCTTATAGTTGCATGCTTTGAAGCACCATTCCAAACTTTAGCGACAGAAATCACCAGGCTTCCTTCAACCTTACTGATTAGGATCCAGGGATAATTTCCCACCCATGAGAAAGTACTTTTGCACCTAAGCACCCTCTAAAGAGACAGGAAAATAAGCCTCAAAATAATTCTTAATTCTGCATCCAGCATCTGGTTAGTACAGTGATAGGTGCTTGGTAGATGCCTGTTACAATGTCTGAGTTATAAATCTCTGTGGCAGGTTTTGTATTTAAGTGTGTTTGCCACAGAGAGGTGTCTTGGAAATTTATTTGTTGATTTCCAGAAGCCAGGACAGTAGCCACTGGCAGGCAACCTGCCAAGACAGTGGCGAGCAAAAGGCCTCAAGACAGTATGTCTGTTCTGCGGGAGAGGAACCTAGGAGAACCTTCTGACAAGGTTCTCGGATCAGAAAGCTGGCCAGTGGGGAGCAAAATTAGGATGACCTTCTCCCCTCTCATGTTGATAGCCAGGGCCATCTAGAAGAAGGACAGGAACACGGAGAGTAGGCAGAAGGTCCTCTAGCAAATAAAATACCAGCTGTATCAAGCCCCTTTAATTCAGTGGGAATTTTAGGCAGGATTCAGGTAAAAGCAGGATCAGACCCTGTGACCATAAAAATCTAGCTCTTTTTGGAATCAGTAGCCCAAACCACTGTAAATAGCTTTAATAATGGAATGACTATAAAATCAGGAACTTCTCAGTAAGGGCTCCTAAAACAAACTTAATATACCTCCTCGGCCATACGCATTAGATTTATGAAGGGGCAGACTAGAACTGTGAGAACACAGACTCCAAAACATTTCTGTCTCCCTCTACCAGAAAGTATTTGTGTGCCTTACCATCCTTCCACCACTTACCTTTCCAACCTCTCTCTGCCCCCTGCAGTTGGCTCCATTCTAGGGCTAAGCATCATGGGGCACCCCAGAACATATGACACAAAACTCACAAGTTGTAGGGCTGTGGAGACAGTTGTACACGCTAAGAATAGCAGTACCAATCCAAGTTTGAAAACCCCACCACTATCATATACCTGGGTTCAAATAAATGGCAAACCACTGGATGTGCATGACTGCTGACCTGTTCTTGCAGAAAGCCAGAACAAAATGGTCTTGCGAGTTTTTGACCCAAAGACCTATCCCAGCTGATTCTCTAATTCCAAAAGTGGGAACCAAGTGGATTCTTCAGCAAGGGCTAGCACCCTATAATAAACAGCACTCAATGGAAGACTTGGGAAGCACAAAGACAGTCATGTGTACAAATGAAAGAACTAAAAACCCCACCTGCAAGAAACTCAGACTGCTAGAGAAAATGAATAAAGGTATGGTCACCCTCTTGTTGTATACTTAATATACTCTATTGGCACAGAATACTAGTTAAAGTCCTTTCCCAGCAGAGACAGGGGGATACCACCACCACCACGGGAAATAAAGGTTCTTGTTGGATTGTGTGATTCAGAACAGGAAGCAACTTCTGTTTTCACTAAGGGCAGATCTATACCACAGGCTGGACCAACAGGGCACCAATGAATCCAGAGACATGAGAAATCGACTACCAATCACCTTCCCTGAAACTCCAGAACTCCACCTTAATGAGAAGTGTAAGAGGAATCGATAGGCAAGCATCTCCCATTGCCACACCACTACAAAGACATCGCTGTAAGTCAGCCTAAGTATGCTGATTTTAGCTACACTATTCCTGTAGCTGAAGTTGCAAAACTTAGAATGATCTATACCAGGGGTCAGCAACCTTTCTGAGGCAGAGTGCTGAACTGTGTCCTTTTAACCTCTATGTACAGTCCAAGTAATGGCGATATTTGTAAAAGCCACTAATAGTCCTACTTACAACAGCTTCATTAATAAATAAATAAAGATGCAGAGCTTTATCATTTAGGTGGTGGTTGGTAGCATTAGCTGGTCTTTTGTTAATCTACAGGCATCATGGCTTCGAACAAGCTGCCGGCTGCATGAGGGAGGAGGGACAGGGCTAAGCTCTCACCCTGCGTGCTGACAGAAATTGGCTTGTGTGCCACTCTTGGCACCCACACCAGGGATTGCTGGTCTCCAATCTCCATCCTGTAACATAGAGAAGCCCTAGGCACCTAAGACACAGAAGTGTTACTGAGTTCTCTAGATTCTTGTCTAGATGAAGAAGAGGATGCAATGACACTAGCTTAGGGTTTCATAATGAAGATATGATCCATAAAATGGTAAAGAACCCTATTCTGCTTCTCCATGACCTCTCTGTGCAGCCTCTTATATAGACTCCTGCCTATATAGGACATACCCTTTGCAGAAGGTTGTGGGTTTTTTAACCAAGTGATGAATTAAAGTATTCATACTATGCTGTGTTCTGCTATATACACAGTAGGTAAAAATCCCAGAGCACAAAAAACACCCAACATTTCAAGTGTCAGTTTCTGATAGTGTTATCGCACCCAGGCAACCCTAACAGGTAGGAAAAAATGAAGGTAAAATAAAACAATAAGTATACCAGGAAGTCAGGAATGGAGTCTGCATTCCATTCCAGCCTTGGCGCAGTGACTTCATCTTTGCTGTGGTGACTTTCCACAGAGTCCAGGCCTGAATATTATTCTTAGAACAAAACAAGTGTGCCACATCCTAAAAATAATTAGGACTCAACACTTAGAGGCTCCAGTGACGTCATATTGTCAGAGACACTCTAGATTATCACAGACTGAGTTTTAAAAGCCAAATAAAATGTGCACATCTCCCAACGAAGAAGCAAAAGCTGTCTGAGCCTATGCCTCCTGAGCCAGCCCTTTGGTACCTGTACGTCAGGACACTTTGTACACCTGATGCTCAGTAAGCAAGGAATGAAAGCAATGCGACAGAGTATCCGGAGTGTAAGGTGTCCTGACTTCCAGGTACCAAAGGCTGGAATGGAATGCAGGTTCCATTCCTGGCTTCCTGGTACTCCTCATTCTCACAAGGAATAAGGGAGGTCGATGGGAATGTTTCTCCCATTGAACTCCTGCTGTGTGGAGAGCCAGAAAAAAATTGATCTACGATGCATCAATTCCAGCTATGCAGCTGTCACAGCAGAAACTGCTTATCTCAAAAAAAAAATCGACTTTTTGGCCTAGTGTAAACCTGGCCAAAGATCATGAAGACTTGAACTGAGGTTCGCTTTGGCAGCCCTGCAACAACGAAGAGTACCAGGGTCGAAAGTAGAGCCCTGATAGTCTGATTTAGCATGCACCCACTAGGTGTGCTAACCTATCCACTGAAGATCAACCCTGAATGAGTCAATCTTCCAGCAGCATAGGCGTGGCCCTTATCAGAAGGGCAAAATAACTGCCTGTTTTGGTTCCGAATGAATGTTATGGTTGTTACACAACACAAAGAGGCAATATAGCAGTTCATTGCATTTCAATGCAAACTGCGTATTGATAGTAGTTGTAGAGGTTTATTTTGCCAACAAAATGAATTCAGGTACCTAATAAATAAATATTATTTTTGCTTATTAAACATTTACTTACATAAAAACTCAGCTTTACCTATCACCAAAGTCAACAGGACTTACTTACCATGCATAAAACACATGTTTAAATCTTGGCAGGATCAGCACCATATGTGAATACAGACATCCTCTCCTGGGCAAAAGAGGTCACTTAAAACATGACCTTGTGTAGATTGAAACAGATATTCTACAGATTGACACACTCAGGCCCTCTCCAAGGTCCAGAGAAGCACACTCCCCTTGCAGCTTTAGAGGCTCCTTGCCATAATAATAATAATAATAATAATAATAATAATAAAAAAAAAGATGATGCATGAAAACAAAACAAGGCACCAAAAAAAGACAATTTGAATATTTTTTATTTAACAAGTGCTTTTCTAACTTTTCTCTGTGAAAATACAGAAATTATTGATGGATGCTCTTAAAAACAAGTTGTGAAACTCATCAAATGCCAAAAATTAACTGGTATCTAAATGTGAAGCCACTTTTGGAGCTTGAGGCCAAGCCCAAATGGCTCTGCCCTCCTGCTGCCCCTCGCTTCCCCATCTGACTGGTCCTGGAGATACTCAGACTACATAAAACATTTATATTCTCTTGAAGGCTGTGCTGATAATGACCCCAATCCTATTGCTACAGAAATCACCAACCAGATCACAGTCTAACGAAAGTAGGATAGTGCTCAATGTAATAGTAAAGCTGAAAAATCTTAAATTGGAAAAGTAACATGAAACTACGAGCTGTTTCCGATAAAGCAGACCACTGACTTACACAATTTCAACTTGTGTTTCCTGCAATAATGCAAGACAAAATTGTGAATAGCGAGGAGCCGGGAACCAGGTGGCAGCCTGGCTCCTGGCTCTGCTCCACTCCACCTGCGGGAGCTGGGAAAGCAACCAGCGCTGCTGTGCTGGTCAGTTTCCTGGCTCCCGAGAGTGGTGGGGAGTTAGAAACCAAGCAGCAGCCTGGCTCCCAGCTCCTCTCTGCTTGCAGAAGCCAGGGAAGTGCCCAAGGTTGCTCCACTGGTTAGTTTGCCACCTTCTATAAGCAGAGGGAAGTCAGGAGCCAGACTGACACCTGGTTCCTGGCTCCCCACCACTCCCGGGAGTCAGGAAACAGAGAAGTGCTGCTGTGCCTGGCTCTGGGCTCCCTGCCACTCACAAGAGCAGGGAGCCAGGCACAACCAGGACCAGGGGACCCAAAGGCTGCAGCACCCCTCCCCCACCCAGTTCCAACTTACACAAAATCTGCTTTATGCATGGCTGCCCAGGAACACAACCTATACAGAAGTCATGGGTCTACTCTACTGCTCTCCCAAAATTATAACCATGCCACTGAAAGCTACAGTCCTGCATCAGCAGCTCTGCTGGAGTCTTCTTTCTACCCCAACCCGCCCCACCCCCTACCACACACCCCTATTACAGTTTGGGATATTTATTTTAAATTGAAATTGTTATTTACCACCCCAAAACCTACTCTCCAGTCACAGACCAGAATTACTGAACTGAGGAGGAAGCAAAACACCTGCTGTTAGTTCCTGTATGGCTCTCAGGACTGATTCAGGGATGAAAAACACTTTTCTCTCTCACTGCCATGAAATAAAACTGTGAAAGACAAACCTGTAATGTGACCTGAGCTATAGTTCAGCAACCAGCTATGCCAGAATGACCTAAACCTACAGGACCCAATTCTCTTCTCACACTAGCTTTTCCCCATCAGGTTACTCCATTCCCCCTTGAGAGCACCACTCCTGATTTACACCAGCGTGAGCGAGAGAAGTAGCAGATGTGTAGTTTTTCCAATGACTTCACCTAAAAGAAAAAAGTGTCCATCTCTTCTCCGTCCATCTTACATTACTAAGGCACCCCCAAGGTTGGTATGTAAGTACATCCTGAAACTTATTAAAGTACAACTCTAAAGCATCTCAGCAAAAGAGAATAAATATCTGCTTCAATCTAACAGGATATTTTTCCCACTTCAGCCTGAAGGGAGTTGCAGAGTCAAGTTACAGAATTCCCACAGAGGAGGGGTTTACAAGGAAAACACTAATATACACAGTACAAAGAAATGCTCTTGTACTAAACAGAAAGATCAGGGAGTGGAAAGCTCTATGTCACACAGACCAATTAGCTGCATTAAAAGCAACACACATACTTAAAAAGTAATCAAAGTCATGCCCTTTGGCTTCATAGCACAGCTTCCTTATCAGAGACAGGAAAGAAGCAGCTCCTCTCATTCAGCTATTCTAGCAGCCAGAAATAACAGGCCCACTTCTACCCAATCTCACTCACAAGTAGTCCCATCAGTTTATCGCAAGTGAGCAGTGACTTAAAGCAACTACTTAGGCTGCGTGTCATTTCCCAGGGCTTCAGAATATTGTTATTCCTTCTCATTCGTTTTCCAGTAGCAAAATGCCTCCATGCAAATACGAGGTGGAGCAGCTGCCCTAGACCCCGTACTTTTGGGGTCTCGGCAGCAGCTGTCCCAGCTGTGTTATGGATGGGAGGATGGAGGATTACCTGTGGCAGGATGCGGGCAGACAACAGCAGCAGCAGCCACAGGGGGTCACCTCCCCTCAAACCCTGCACTCACCACATGGAGTGAGCAACAGACTACTTCACCATGGCCCTTCATCCTGCTGAGCCATGTTCCTCTGCGGCGGCGGCCAGGAGGCCTCCGCACCCAGCCAGCCACGGAGAAGCAGGGCTCAGTGGAGGACTATGTGATGAGTGTACGTAGGAGAGAGGCTGGGATAGGGAGGTGGCCCATTGCAGCTGCTGCTGCTGCCAATGCCGCCATCTGCCAACCGCCACCCACACCCTGCCCCAGGTAACCCCAGCCAGGCTGGCATGATGGGGGCAACGTATGAAGCTCTGCAGGGGGAGCATTGCCTGAGGCTCCCCTTCCCTCAGGACAGGCTGCAAAGAAAAAAAAAATTAGGTAAGATCTCATGGCTTATTTAAGCTGGTCACTGCACAATCAGAGAATAAAAAAAGACAGTCTGCTACAAAAGGCTTGTAATACAAAAATACAAAAAGCAAATGGGTGGAGCAGTGACTGGGAATCAGAAGACCTAAGCTCTGTTCCTAGCTTTGCAACTGATCTGCTGAGTGACCTTGGGCAACTCTCTTCACCTCTCTGTGCTTTTGTTCCTTTCCCCAAGCTCTACCTCTTCTAATCAGATTGCATAAGGTTTACTGCTAGTTTATATTTCATATAAAAAGCATGACATTGTCTACGCATAGGCTAGCCACGGAAATTGTCAGAACATACATGTTGAATGCCCCTTCCCTACCCATCCATCCCCAGGAACTAGTTCTCAGGAAATATATTTTTCCCCCAGTATTCAGGTTTCTTTAATTTTCAAATTATTTTTGGGAGTCAGGAATTAGTTCTGAGCCAAAGGCTCCTCAGTTTCAGTAGTGCAGACATTCATGGAGGAGAACTTTGTGCACTTACAGTCTGTGTCACTGAGCAAGCAGTCGCTTCTCCGAGGTGGATCTACAGATCAGAAAGGCCTGTTCTGCTCTAGCATCCACAAGGTCTCCTCATGACATGGAGAGAGCTGACAGCAAGAGAAGCAGTGGTGATTTCACAATCAGAAAAAGACGACCTCACTCTAAAGGGGCTATGTCAAAGGATATTGTCATCAAGACCAATGGTCCCAGCATGGCTTTACAGTTAGCCATTCTCTCAGCCCGGCATCATTTGTCTGTAGTCCTCAGCATAATACAGACCCAAAAATTTAGGTCACATTTAACTAAACTGGAAGAAACTTCCCTGAGCCAAGAAAGAACAGAAGGGAGAAATGCAGAAAAAAAGAAAGAACCAAAAAAAAAAAAAAAAATCTAAGGTGGATAGATAAGAGAAAGAAAAAATGAAGATACTATTAATTTCCATTTTGAGGTAGGAACATGCTATCTGAATTATTGGTAGTTACAACTTAAGTTTTTTGTTTTTTTTCAAATTTACACACAACTACCTTGTGACAGGTTATGGGAAAGAGATCTCTGGATAAAGAAATACATATTAATCTTTCCATTTGGTTTGTTTTACTTTATGGAAGAAATCTTCCAAAATAACAAGTGCCTAGAAATACAGTTTGTCGCAAGTGCCTTCAGATCTAGGATAAAAAACATCAGGTGTATATAATGAAGTTTAAAAAAAAAAAAAAAGTGTTGGTGTGACCCTAAAAGGCTAAAATTATGATATGCCATTTGCACCTAAAACTAAATTTAATTTTAAACAAAAATATTTAGGCTGCAAATTCACAAACCGATCAAAACAATAATTTACTCTAACAACTCCCTCTGGCTCTATTATTTTGTAAGAACCCATCTGTACTGGACACCCTCCACCTCCATAAAAAAAAGGTGTGTTAAAAGTTAGCAAAACTAATACAAAATTATTGCAAAGTCCTTACTCTGTCTGTAAAACACATAAAACTTAATGCACATAACATAGGTATAAAATTTGTATCGGTGTGGTTTTCAGAGCAGACCACTGTGATATTGGTATAAATTTGATTTAAAAGTGATACTGCCAGATCTCAGATCATTAGTGGCATTTACTAAAATACCAAAGTCAACCAACAGTTACTTTAGCCTAGTAAATGTACAAGATTCTATACTGAAATCACGCGTTCTTATCCTGTTGTAGTAGTTAATAATAGAAAAGGATTATGAAACCAAAAAAGCTGGGAACACAAGTATTTGTTCTAGGGAAATCAGGTCCCTTAGTCCACATTTCTGTTACTTAGAAGCTGTACTGTAATTCTATTTAGTTTCACATACAGACTGTGAAATAAAAGGAGAGTCGCTACTTGCCTGTAGGCAGAACTCCTTAATAATCCATTGTTATCTATGGATGTACACACCCAGTCTCACTAAATGCATACATCGTATCAGAACATTTAGCTCCAAAGCTTCACTTTTCTGAAGATATACTCATTATGCTTGCACATCTTCAGCAATTGCTGGCCCTTACCTCAGTTACATAACCACCATTTTTTTAAACTAACTAAGCCATCAGCTAAACAATCAAGTATCAGAGGGGTAGCCGTGTTAGTCTGGATCTGTAACAGCAATGAAGGGTCCTGTGGCACCTTATAGACTAAGAAAAGTTTTGAGCATGAGCTTTCGTGAGCACAGACTCACTTCATCAGATGCTGGTCTTGGAAATCACTAAACAATGTAATAGTCCAACTCCAAAACAGAAATTGAGCAAGTTGCCTCAGTGTCTCTAAAGGAAGCTACTGGGAGAGGCTGCTTATGATTTCAGAAAAATGAATTTCTCTAAAGATTCTACCCAAAGATCCACATTTGCTTCCACCTCTTTTATGCTGCCAGAACCAAGTAAACTAACATGCCAATCGTGCAACATACTGTGTGCTCTTAACTCCCCCCAAAATCAAAGCTGGGGTTTTTAAAGATATTTAGGCATTGTTGTTTTTAGCTTAATTTTCATTTTCAAAATGGATTTAGGAGTTCATGAGCCAAAAATCCCACAATGTGATCTTCACCCAAGTTAAAGAGCAATGAATCCCCATCATCTGCATCTCAAGAGAGCAGACAGGACAAAACCCTTGCAGCGCAAGTCAGCTGCAAAGATTCAATAAGCCATGATGGACCAATTGGCAACACCTCTCAGCTGAGCATGGCATGGGTAGCTTGTGTTGCAGCTACCCCTCTATTAGGATCTATAATTGCACAATACTCCAAAGGTTATTATTTCAGGCTAGCAGATTGCTGATCACTTTAGTGCCAATCTGGCTGCTAGCAGTAAGCAGAGTTTGGAATTGCACAGCAGATCATTTTCTTTATGGTGCAGAGTCGCAATATTCCTTCCTACTCCGTGTTATTTACAGCGGATACACACAAGACATCTTTGCCTTGAAAAAAAGAAGTACAAAAAGACCACCCCCAAACTAAAAGTAAAGCTATGCACAAGTAATTACACTTGCAGAACCTCAACCAAGAACACTGGTCTGTGCCTTTAGCTAGAAGCCTACTTCTGTGTAAACTTTTGTGCTGTTGGTGCTCTAGCCTGGGAGCAAGACAATCATACGAACATAAGAACGGCCATACTGGGTCAGACCAAAGGTCCATCCAGCCCAGCATCCTGTCTGCCGACATTGGCCAGTGCCAGGTGCCCCAGAGGAGGTGAACGGAAGACAATGATCAAGCAATTTTTCTCCTCCCGTCTCCAGCCCTTGACTAAAGGCTAGGGGCACCATACTTTACCCTTGGCTAATAGGCATTTATGGACCTAACCTCCAAAAATTTATCAAGCTCTATTTTAAACTTTAGAGTGCTGGCTTTCACAGCCTCCTCCAGCAAGGAGTTCCACAGGTTGACTGTGCGCTGTGTGAAGAAAAATTTTCTTTTATTAGTTTTGAACCTACTACCCATTAATTTCATTTGGTGTCCTCCAGTTCTTATATTATGGGAACAAGTAAATAACTTGTGACACTGGGATGGTCCCATATTTTAGGCAAACGTCCCTTTTTTTTTTTTTTTCTCTCCTCGAAAAACAAAGCTAGTTGTCCCTCATATTCACTCCCTCTGCTGAGCTGGCCTTTCCCCAACTCAGCACAGCTGCAAGTAAAATCAATCAGGAGCTTGCCAGACAGCACCTACCGACCAGCCAGTACAGGCAGCAGCAAGAGAGGAGCCAGGGACCCTACTATAGAGGTACAATGGGTATGTTGAGGGGGTAGGGTACTGTGTTTCCACCCCCTTAGGATTTTAAGGGGGACCTGGTTCCCCAACAGTTCTGGGCAGTAGCCAGGGAGACCACTGTGGAGAGGTAGCCCAATCCCCACTGCAGGACAACCTCCCATGTAGCTGCCTCCCTATCCTAGAGGGCAGCCATCTCCACAGCCAAGGAGCCCTTGCAGTTGGGAAGTTCTCCCACAGGACGGCAGCACTGCTGATGCACCCCAAGACATGGGACAGCCACGGAGCTCTCCTGTGGGAGGACAGCCCCATTGCCAGTGCCCTGAGAGGTGGGGCAGCCTCCCTTCCATAGCTGGTGAGCTTCCCTTAAAGCTGGCAGCCCCACTGCCAGCACCCAGGGGAGTGGGGCAGTCAGGAACCTCAGCAACCCGCAGAGGGCAGCCACCACTGTTGCCAGGGAGCATCCCTGCAGCGTTGCCAGAGCCCGGCGGCATGGGACAGCTGGTGAAACCTGCCCCCAGCCCTTCCGCAGGACAACCACCCCATATTTGGCATACGGAAATATGGTTCCCCTACTAAAGCCATACCCCCCCTACCTCACACACCTCCAGACTCTGTTATCCATCCTAAATAAGCTTTAGTCCTGCCCTTTGTCCAGGTGCCTCTTCAGGGGGTTCTAATGAAAACCGGCGTTCACTGGAGCCAACTTGTCACACTCTCCATCCAGAAAAAAGAGCTTACGTCTAGCTACTCAGCAACCCTAACTACGTGGCTGGACGTCCCTGCAGCAGCCAGGCAAGCCTAATCCCAGATAATTACAGAACAGTATCAGTTTAATTTTAAAACCAGCCACCATCTAATACTACCCCAACCTGTTTCCTCAGAAACAAGAATCACACACCTCCTGCATAAACCTTTTCCCCAACTACAAATCCTGCTGCTCAGCCATCAGCATTTTAAGGGTTCCAGTTCAGATTTTAAGCCTAATTATAGTAATACAAATATTTTCAAGTTTCCACATAACTAGCATAGTTGAAGATCAGCAAAAATGAAACCAAAAGGGAAGGGGGAGGAATCTTTTTCCACTTTCCCAGGTGAGAAGTTGCTTCAGATCAGATTTTAAAACATTTGTGAGCAATACAGGACAGGCAGTAACATCACAGTAATGTGTTACCAATGAACAGCAGAAACGTTCTTTCACATGTTGCACTTGCCACCTCCACCATGTCTGCAGCGATGGTTGCTATGATACATGTGCCCACACATTTGGTGAGATTTGCACAACATTAACAAACCCAACCCCTTTCTGTGCACTGCAACTAACAGTAAGTTTTATGTAAATAACTAAGTCAAATATTGAAGGAGACCATTGTTCTTTTCCCAAAGAAGCCTCCTGAAGTCAGGACTCCAACTTCCTCATACATGATAAACATTTAAAAAGAAAAGTTTTCATATAAGTAAAAATAGGCATTTCAACATTCAAATGTTAGCAAATACTTTCCATACTTCATACGCAAGTGGAAAAGTAAAACTATACCTTACTGTCCTCTCCTTCAAACACAGACTGGTGAACGTTACAAGCGAAGAGAGAGTTTGGGAGATCATTGAAATCAGTTATTTCATGAAAATCTTCCTCTGCAAAACATCTCTTTATATCCTTGTCTCTGCCAACAGAGTAGAGTAGGAAAAGTGCCCCATCCTCTGGAATACAGCCATAGTGACCATGGCCTTGCGTTCCAAGGAAATATGATTCGCCCCTCATTCCTAATGGTATGGAAAAAAGATGACCATTAGTCTATAAGGATTTTACACTACACACACAAATCACTCCAGGATTTCTTAGTCCTGGAAGACAGACTTGAAATCAAGCTCAATTTTAAAGCCACTTTGATTAAATAGCAATGCAATCAAAAACTGTCACTGGAAACTCTACCATCAACTTCAGTGATGTTCGAACCAAAGTTTTAGGGCTATTTCTACACTATAAACTCATAAAATGAAGGGGCAGAAGGGACCTCAAGAAGTCATCTAGTCCACCCCACACACTTAGTCAGGACCAAGTATTCCTAGGCCATCCCTGATTGGAGGTATTTAAGAACAAGTTAGACAATCTTCTTTGAAGGGAATTCCACAACCTCCCTTCATTTAGTAGAGGAATTGTTTAACAATAGTTATAGGTAGAAAGATTTTTCTAGTATCTTACCTAATCCCCCTTACTGCAGATTAAGCCCATTACTTCTTGTCCTACCTCCATTGTTCTCCATAACCACTCTATCACTATCCACTGTAGAAACAGTCATTAACATATTTGAAGATCCTTACCAGCTTTCCTGCTCAAATGTCTACCCTCAGGACTAAATATGCACAGTTTTTAACCTTTGCTCATAGGTCACATTTTTTAAACATATTATTTTTGTTGCTTTCCCATGGACTGTCTCCAATTTGTCCATATTTTTCCTGAAGCGTGACGCTGGCTTCTCTCGTTTATCAAGATCATTTTCAATTTTAACCTTGTCTTGCAAAGAGCTTGCACTCTTTCCCTCCCCCACCCCCGCTTGGTGTCATCTGCAAATTGTACAAGCATACTCTCCATTCTGTTACTCATGTAATTAATGAAAATATTGACTAGTAGCCTAAAAGGCCCAATTATGTATTAAAACCATGCTGAACTCTAGAAAACGTTTAGAAGTTTGACACACTCTTAAAATATACATTATCATTGCACCTCGCAGCCATAGTACATGCTGCTAGGTGTTGTACAAACGGATAACAAAAGGACAGTTCTTGCACCAAGGAGTTTATAGTACAAGTCAAGACACAACAGATGAATACAGAGAAATTGATAGAGGAGTTCAAGAAAGCAATAAGACAACACTAGCTGGCATGCTGAACTGTGGTCTCAGCACACCAGCAGTCTAACTATTGTCAAGTTTTTTGTAGGCATCATGGCAAAGAGGAGTTTAAAGGAAGGATTTAAAGGAGAACAGTGAAGTAGCCTTCTGGATTTTCACAAGGAACTTCTCCAGAGCATGTGGGCAACTTGGGAGAAAGCATAAAAGCTGTTTACTTGAAAATTTAACAATTGAAAGATTGAGGCAGATTGAGGCTAGCCTCAGCAGCCAGTCAGATGTGGGAGTCAACCTCCCCATACAGAACAAGAGCTGAGGGTAAGGATAGGCCATGATGGGCCTTGAAAAGAAAGGCATGAATAAAGTCCTCTCAAAAATGGATGATCCTGTGACTGGGTCATGGAAAAACTCCGCCATAAGAGGGAACTCAATGATGATGCATTGTAGTCCGGATTGTAGCCAGCAAGATGCAAAACTTCAGTGCGCTAGCCTCTGACAATGTCTCTCTCTCTCTCACCCGCACCCCTGCAAAAGACAGGTTTTCTAAATTGATTTAAAAATGAAAGTTCTCTGATCATTCTAAACTGCAAGTCAAATTACAAGAGTTAAACCTCCTCAAAAAATAAGATTTTGTAGAAAGGACAATATATCAGAATATTATAGCTAGGCAGTTACTTCCCCTCTAGCAGGGTGTGCTCAATACCCCACCAGACCCCATTCTACCCCTTCCTCCAAGTCCCTACCCCACCTCTTCCCACCCTGGGTCCACCCTCATTCTATCCCTTTCCCCAAATCCCTACCTCCACCTCACCTCCTCCCACGAATGTGCCTTGTCCTGCTCCCTATTCCATGGCAGGCACAAGGCAGCAGGTGGAGTGGGTCAGCAGGGCCACCACTAGGTGAGAGGCATTTGGAGGAAGGGAAAAAAAATTGATTGCAGGGAAGTGCTGAACACCCACTAATCTTCCCCCACAGGTGCTTCAGCCCTGGTGCACCCACTGAGTCAGCGCTTGCAGTTGAAAGAACAGTGCATTTAGCTAAGACAGCACCCTGTGATTTTACTGTCTCCGTACAAAATAAAGAGCAGTAGAAGTTAAGGATTGCTGTTCAATGTATGCTCTGTTGTTCTACACTCATTAACACTTCTTTAAAATGAGTTTTGTGAACAAGGGGGAAGGGAAATATACCTGAGAAGGCGACTTTGCTTCAAACCCCAAGAGGAAACATGGAAATGAATATGATTAGACGCTCCAGATTACTGAAGACAATTATACACAAGTGTTGGAGCACATTTATCTTTTGGGAAGGAAGTGGTTAGAGAGCTACATTCACATAGTTTGTTCAGCTGTTTCTGATTTGCCTTATATTCTTGTATACTACCTGCTGTTCCTTTTAATGTTTGTAAATACTGCTACAATTAAAACTCTTTTCCTAAATTCTGCTCAGGGTGGTACTCTGTGCAGCTCCACTGGTATATTTAGAAACAACAATCTCAGTACGTGACATGAATCCTCCAGGCCCCATCTGCCATAACTATACCCTATGTATAACGCCACTGGCTTGCATAGCATACACCTAGCTTACATTAAAAGACAGCACAAAAGTAGCCACTGGTGGGAACATGAGTAATCAAGAAAAAGAATCTTAAGTAGCCCTCACAATCTATAATTTTTCCCTGTTACACAGGAGGACTCCTGCAGCAGGGAACTGCTGGCCCTTTACTCTGCAGCAAAGAAATCACCATGAATGTGGAGGCAGTGGCAGTAGGACATTAGGCTGCCACAAACAGCAGCATGGAAAGGGAGGCATTGCTTGGGTAAGTTGAGAGGCATGTAGGGCACATACCCCCAGGGTTCAGGAGTGTTTTTACTTGCCTAACTGGTGCTCACCATCCATCCTGGTATTTGTACCCATGCTACTGGGGGAGAGTGGAGGAAATATATGTTGTACTCTGCATACATAATGAGTGTGCACTGTACAATTACCCTCAGTGTAAACTGTGAGGATCCAAGCTAATTACCCTTCCAGGACACTTGGCTATGAACATACACAGTTCTACCGTGGTCAGGCAGCGACACTTTGGCTGTGTCTAAACTAGCCCCCAACTGCAAAGGGGGCATGCTAACTAAGGTGTTGGGAGATGACTAATGAAGTGCTGTGGTGTATATGCAGCACTTCATTAGGTTAAATCTCCCTCACGGCAACTCCAAAGTGCTGGCTTGTGTGTAGCTGTGGGTCAGCCACGGGTACTTCAAAGTGCCTGCACTACTCTAAAGTCCCTGTAAAGTACTTGGAACTACCCACAGCTGACCCGCAGCTACACACAAGCCAGCACTTCAAAGTTTGACCCTTCGAAGTTGCCATGAGGGAGATTTAGCCTAATGAAGTGCTGCATATGCACCGCAGCACTTTATCTGTCATCTCCCAACACCCTAATTAGCATGCCCCCTTCAAAGTTGGGGGCTAGTCTAGACAGCCTTTGGAATGTATGCCCTGAGTAGTGCCCAGTGGTACCAAACCTGGTGTATTGACCAGCATACCCTTTGCCAATGGTCTGTAGAGAGCTGGCTGGTCACAGGGCCTTGGCTGTCCATATTATACAGGTGCTAAACTACATTAAAAGGCAGCTAAAAATAGATTAAATACTTTCCTAGTATTACTGTTCCATGCATGCTATTGCTGTAGTTTCCACAGGGATGTTGCGTGCAGGGAGGTGGCCCTGTAAGGGAGCAAAAAAAAAAAAAAAAAAAAAAATCAAATGTAATTATAGCATGATGTCAAATCCTAAGCCCCTCTTCTACTGAGTCATCCTGATGTCAGGCATATGAACTGTGCACAGAGATGTGCAAAGATAATTTTTCTGAGTCCCTCTAAGGTTAGAGAAGCTGTATCCAATTAATACCAATTTAAGAGGGTCTCTCAAGCAAAAGGATCAACAAACAGACGATACAGATCCTGAAAGGAAATCTTAAGAACAGCCAAGGTTGGGGAGAAAGCTCTTTAGTTTCTGTTATTATTTTAGTTAACAATAAAAGCAAGTTCCATGGAAAGGATTATATTTAGATCAGGTACCACTGAGTGATGTTGTTGCACAAAGAGCAAAAGAACTTAGAAGACTGAGTAAGACAGTGTTCAGTCTTAGAAAGACGAGTGCAGTAGTTAGTTTTGTTGTGCAAGGTTCTATGCAGAAGTTGTATGAGCAGCAGTAAGAGTCTGCCTTAGCCTCTGACTGGAGTAAATGCTAAGCTGGAGTAGGTCTCTGGGAACTGGAAGTCAGTGTTGGGTTGAAATTTCTGAGAAAATGTCCTGCATGTTTGGAAGCACCTCTATTCCAGGACTGGTGCTATAAATGAAACAACTTACACATATATCCAAAATCTAAGCCACTAAGAAGCCAGTCTGCATGGCTCTGATATTGGCTGCTATTTGGCAGCGGGATAACAGCATCTGCTGTCCAGGACAGGGTGAGAAGTTCATGTATACACAGTAGTCTTCCCACAAGCATACAAACATCCTAATTATTGTATACAATGTTGTTGTAAAGCTCAGTGTCTGCCCACAAGCTTGTCTCTCTGCACCAGAAGTTGGTCTAAAGAAGAAAAGTTCCTCACCCCATTTTATTAGGGGCAATTGACCCGCAGAGAAAAAAAAATCAGTTACAGGCCATACGCAGTCCAGTAGGACACTCAAAGCTCAGGGTGGAACCAGAAATGAGGGGTTCAGGGTGCACAGGGCTTTGGCTTAGGGAAAGGAATGGGGGTGCAACAGGGGTTGAGGACTCCAGGGTATAGGTTCTGGGTTGAGGCTGGGAATGAGGGGTTCAGAGAGTAGGAGGGGACCCATCACTTTGGCCAATGCAGTTTCCGTGCAGGAGCATGCTCAGGGCTGGGGGTTGTGATGCAGGAGGGGGTTCAGTCTGTGAGCTCCAGCTGAAAAGCACTTACTTCAGGTAGCTCCTGGTCAGTGGCAGAGTGGAACTAAGGCAGACTCCCTGTCTTCCCTGACTCTGCACTGCACCCAGAAGCAGATGGTAGATCCAGCTCCTAGGAACTTGGGCTAGGCAGCTCTGTGCAGTGCACACTGTCCTGCCTGCAGGCACTACCCCCACAGTTCATGGTTCCAGCCAATGGGAGCTGCAGAGTCAACACCAAGGGCAGAAGTAGCACATGGAATTCCTAGGGGGCTGCTGGGATAGGCTTGGAGTTTCCATCCCACAGCACACAGACTTGCCATGAGCCAAATGGAATGAGGCACTGAACTGGATCCAACCCATGGACCATAGGTTCTCCACCCCTGCAATAAAAGATATGGCCTTTACCACCTTGTCTCTCTAATATCCTTGATGACTGTGTAACACATGCCTCCTTAGTGTGGCACTCTGTCCATCTTTAGTGGTGGGTTAGGCCAGCTAGAGATTGATGAGGCTGCTACAAACCTGGTTAATTGAATATCTTTTAGCTCAAGTAATAGAGCTTTATGCACGAAGCTCCTGAGGTGGCAGCTTTGATAGTAATTGCTGCCAACTAGAGTCTATCAGCATCACAAGTGAGGGCTCCTTCTGGATGTCAACCAGGAAGTCTCTGAAACATTAATCAGGGCTAGCTCAGTAAAAGTCCTCAAGAAACAGGGATCTGCATAAACAACAAGAAGTCCTGTGGCACATTACAGACTAAGAGATATTTTGGAGCATAAGCTTTCAGGGGGCAAAGACCCACTTTGTCAGAGATTTGCATGTCATCCGATTGGCTTCAGCCAAGTCTGTTACTTATAAGACAATTAGGATGCACATATGTGATTTGACTTGGCAGCTCTTATTCCATATCTAAGCTTTCTTGGTCTCTATGTAAACAAAAGAAGTTGCCAATGCTTCCAGATTCTTCTTATCTGTGTAACCCTAGGAATAAAGTCATGATGTTTATAACTAAAAGATTTTGTAGTTATCAAACATCTGTTTTGTTTCAGTATTTACTTACCCATTTAAATCCATCTATCACCTGAGACAGAGCTCTTCCAGAAACACTCTCTTGCCAATAATTCTGTGAAAACATTTAACAATAGCAAACCGGCACTTATCCTTCTTGGTGTCATCACTCTCACCCCCAAAAAGACAGTTAATTCCTTATAAATCACTGAAGTCCATCTAGCTGGTTAGTTTTAAGAAGGCTTATTGATTAAAAGATCGTAACTGAGCCACATTCTGATTTACACCAAGACCCCATTTCACTGCTACTGGCAAAACTTATTCACTACCACTTTGTGCAGCTCTGACAAGGTAACAGGAGGCTGTAAGACTGATAGCCTGCTCCCCTAACACAGTGAAGGACTCACCTGGAATCTTTCAGGCTCTTCCTCTGGGACAACCTTTTCCCCTTGAAATACAACTTAGGCAAAACACCAAAACAAAACTGTTTCTTGGCCTACCAGTCCTTTTCCCCTTGCTGTTCTCCTGTTCAAGAGCTGTTTCTCACTTCCAGTTTCTGCACCACCTGGACTATCTCAACCCTTTGCAGCAAACACCTGACCCCTTTCCAGTGCTCTGATCATCCAGCTACGCTGCATGATCTAGATTCTCTGGCCCTGAGGGAAGATCACCCTATTATAGGGCATTAGTGTAAGTGAGAATCAGACCATCTACCTTTTAAAAAATTACTTTTGGGGCACAATTTAGCTTTATTTAAACAAGCTTTTACAAGCACACAATATAACAAAAGAAGATACTTGACTAATAATTCAGAATTACAATAGGAGTCAAACAGCCTCTCATTTAATGTGATTTAAGCATGCTGTGATCTTATCATGGAATTCACTGAATATTAATGCCTGGCATTTTACTGAAGTCACTGAGCCCTGGATTGAGCACTGGGGCCTACACTTGCAAATCTCACTGTATGATCCATGCCCAGCTGAGTCTGAAATGTTATGTCAAGTTCAGTAGCAAGTCTGAATCCAAGTTTCACCTTCTGACTCCCTGATATGTAATTGAGCCTCCTTTAAATCACCTTACCAACATGTAATTTGCATCCTTTTACCCATCACTGCTGGGTTTGGCCTTTCGTTTTAATTCTGGGTATTTAAACTGTCATTCCCAAGAGATGAAGCCAGAGCGCACGCGCGCGCGCGTGTGTGTGTGTGTGTGTGTGTTAAACCGCAAATGCGTTAAACCAACTTGTGCATCCATGAGTGTGTTAGACCCATTCCTAATCATCAAAATGATAGTACAAGCCCTTGCTACCACTCCTTAAGTGTACTGATCACACAAGCGGCCACTGCCCTTCCACAGCTCTTGTATGGAGTCTCCTGGCCACTCTTTGTGTGCACCCCAACGTTCTGCTTCATGTTGATCTATTCTAAGGCAACACAGATCCCACCTCTAGAATGCTGAAGTGAAGTAATGCAAAGGCCCCTATTGCCCTCTCAGGTCACTGATTCCTCACAGATAAAGGGGTTCAGAGACTCTGTGATGGCCTTCAGCATCAAGATGAAATACGTCATCTAAAATCCTCACTTTCCTGACACCTAGCTGAAAATTCTCGGCAGATTCTTTCTGGCAACCAGGTTGTGAATCTATTTAACCATTCGGATAGTCTAATGGTTCCTGGAACCAATGGCTCTCCAGCAAAACTCAGCAGAGGTCAGCAGGAACCAATAGAATCAACTGATGAATTCTACTGGAATTTCCACTAGGGGCATTGTAACATCAGGACAGCTGAGAACAACTTGCTAAGCAGCGAAAGACTGAAAATACATTTAAGAAAAGGCCTTTCCATTTGCAGGGGTTATGGTTCCAGAGAAAGCCAGAAAGGGCAAAATTTACACATATTGGGGACAAGGATGGCTTGGTGGTTTGAGCATTAGCCTGCTAAACCCAGAATTGTGAGTTTAATCCTTCAAGAGGCCATTTAGGGATCTGGGGACAAACATATTTAAAAAAAATCTGCCAGGGATGGCGATAGGTCCTGCTGCACATGCAGGGAACTGGACTCCATGACCTCTGAAGGTCTCTTCCAGCTCGATGAGATAGGTGTGTAGATATAGGGGAAAGTGTTTGCAACACAAACAGGTTGCCTGCAAAGAACATTTTATTGCTGGCTGTTTAACCATCAGCAAGCAAGATTTAACTTAAAAGCAGTGAATTAACAACTAAACTGGAACACAAAGATAATGAAATCAACTTTCACCCCCCAAAACAGTTCTCTGAGCTCGCTGCCTGGGAATCTGATTGTTCCTCTGGGAGGAGAGGGTAATGGGGCAGGTTCACAAAGAAACATTTCCAAGACCAGCATCTGATGAAGTGAGTCTGTGCTCACGAAAGCTCATGCACGAAACTTTTCTGTTAGTCTGTAAGGTGCCACAGGACCCTTGGTTGCTGTTACAGATCCAGACTAACACGGTTACCCCTCCGATAAAAGAAACATTGTGATGGGAAGCTATTTAGCCTTGCTCTTTAAGTTCTTTAAAAATTTCCCACCATGACAACATTACAGCAACAGCATCCCTTTTGTTTTGCTCCTCTTTTAAAATGTAACACACAGTAGACTCGTTAATGCCACACAGTCTCTAGCTTCTGAAGCTGCAACATGACCACTGCCAGTTTATCCAGTAATTCAACTTTCTGGATTAACATCATCACCTTTTTTTCCCCCGCTTCTTAGCCTGTTGACCACTGTCTGCACCACTCACTGTTCTTTCTGGTACAACCATTAAGGCTGGCTGTTCCATTAGCAGCCTTGATGTGACTGTGAGGGAGCTCTGAGAAAGAATGAGCATGCTGAATCATGTGCTCGGGACAGTATGGCGAAGCACAGCACAGAGGGAGCGACGGATCGCAGCAAAACTGTGCAACTGCAAGGCCTTCCTGTATGTCTTACTAAGAAATTGGACCCTGAAGTAAAGCAGTTAAGCACGTTTGTACTAAATGAGGATGGACCTAAGCATGTTTTTTGCAGAATTGGTGCCTCAACTGCCACTATTTACACATCCATTTGTACACTCTTTTTCTGGAAACTAATAATGGATTTCCTGGGATATTGCTTTTTTTTTTTCGTCTTATGGTTTTTAAGAGGTCCCTTAGGGACATCTTTGAGATACAACTAAGGATCTCTTGAAACTGCTAGGAAGCTTTTCTTTTTTTGACTAATGCTGGCAGCCATGACAAACTACTTAACTAAAAATAGAATAACGGAACAAAATACTACTAATGAAGAAGATTTAAATATAACCAAAATTGCAACTGACTAAATAATACTAAATAAATATAAACCTTCTGGGAAAATTACTTCCACAGCAGAGAAAAATAAGAAAACAAACCAAAAATAAACCAAAAGGAATGAGCAAAGAGCAAGGGGCCCATTTCTGCTCCCACTGAAGTCAATGGTAGTTTTGGCTTCAGGCCCTACATGTGAGATTTTCATAGCACTGTTTGCAATGTCGTAACCAGGTTGGTCCCAGGACACTAGAGACATTTCAGCAATCTCTGAGATCTTCAGATGCACTCAACATTGGCCTAACTTGGCTCTCACTAAAGTCAATGGGAATTTTCCCAGACCCCTAAGTACTGGCCTTACTGGAGTTCCCACTGACTGCAATAGCAGCAGAGTTAGACCAATGCTGGAAAACATGTGTGTGTGTTTATTAGGCCAAAATTCCAATCCTGCAACCCCTACCATGGCAACACTTCTGTTGACTCCAGGGGATCTGTTATCTAAGCAAAGACAGCTACACTGAACCCCAAATGCAAAAGGAATGGATTGCTGCAGACTGTGAAGCAATCCAGGCTATTATCTCCCTGTGATCTACATCTGCTCCCCCTGCACTGATTCCCAACTTTTTCAGCAGCATGGTGTACTTCAAAGAGACAATTCAAAGGCACCCCACCTTTTTTCAGCTAAATTGATTGATCATAAACATCACACACACTTATATTTACTACATTTATGGTCTTACTAGAGAGGTTTGCAACACAGTAGTGCATACGACAAGCTAAACAAGGATCAAATGCATTAATGTTTCAAATCCAGCACAGAATATGCTATCTTTTCAAAATCTACTCAACTCAACTATTCCTAATTATTCATAGCCCTAAACCTGTTCCTCATGCAGCATTCAGTTCAGGCATCCGAATTTCATCTTTTTGCATTATGAATTTAAATATTTGTACTGATATTTTAAATATATAATTTTATTAAATAATTGAAGAGATGAATAACCGATATTCACTGAAGCAAAGCAAAATGCAAGGTAAAGTAAATAGCAACTTACCAGGTTAGTAGAAAACCTGGGCTTGCCAGTGTGCAAAAAGAAAGACAAGTCAGGGGGTGAAGGGGAAGCATCTCCAGAGGGCAGGCTCCTCTCCAGCCTGCTGGAGCTTGAATGTGGCATTTAAACCATGTCCCAGCTCCAAGAGGCTCCCTCCCTCCCTCCTTCCCCTTTGCCACAGCAGGGGGCAGGCTCCCCACCTGCCCTTTTGGATTTGGAAATAGCATTTTAGCTGCCTCCCAGCACAAACAGGCTCCTGCAGGGTCAGCATTTCACCTCATGGCAGCTCTGAAAAGAGCCACCATGGAAGGAAACTGATCAACTCTGTGCCAGTAGGGACTCAGGCAGACTTGCTGCTTGAGTACCAGCTAGAGAGGAGTCAATTTGCCCCCTGACTGGAGCTGGCTCTGCAAAGAGCCACAGAGAGGGGAAATGGACAAAATTTCATGGCACACTTGGACAGTGCTTATGGCATACTGGTTGAAAAATCACTCCTCTAGTGATAACAAAAATGTCTAAATATGGAGAGCACTCAAATTCTTCCCTGGAGAGCTAACACCTTTAAAAAAATTCTACATACAGTCTCCCTCTAATAAAGTGACAAAGTTATAGAATAAGGAAGTGGTACTTTAAAACAGTGAAGCAAATCCTTTCTTCCCCTAATCCTTTCATGTTAAGTTTAGATCAACCTTTGGGACAATTTTGGGGAGTTTTTAACATCCACAGGGCTATGCACACTCATTTATACTAATTTTTAAGACCTGAGTTCAATTAGCTTTTGTTTCTCTTTCCATTGCCTACATTTTTTACAAACACCCACATACAAGAAACACTGCCCACGTGGCACTTCCCACTGCAGTGCAAATGACCTCACTCTGGACACCTGTGATGTATACTATTTGGGTATTAATATTCATGGGTGGCTCCAGTTCACACATTTCTTTCCAACCGTCACCACTAAGAGAAAGAGAAAGACCCACATATGACTAATAATATCCACCTTGCTTAATGAACCTTTGGGAGATATTCATCACCCTGGAATCTGAATGTGGCATGACAACATGAGTAGAACAAATTTTAAGTTAAGGGGAGCAGCATGAGTGCAGAGTCCACACATCACTTAACGCAGACATACATGGTAAAATGGTAAGGTAAATAAACCATATTTTTAAGAAAAGAATTTCAAGACAATCTTACTGAAAGTTAACCATCTAGGCAATCTTTTTTCTATCATATTTTCATTATAGTTAGGAAATTAAAACTGAAGGTATTACAAATAAGAATCTGGAGAAACTTTACAGATAGTATGACTGGTGAATAGTAGTTCACAAATGAGGCACAATCATATCAGCGCAACCATAAGTGCTCTGAATACAGGTGGACACAAACCAAAATCCAGTATACAGTTAGATCCCATATTATTAGACCTATAAATGTCAGGCTAAGAAGGTGTTCATTAACTGATTCCTGCGTATCACAAGCCATCAGCACTACCCAGCAACTGCAAACTAACCCCAATAACAAAATTCGGCTATACAATTACAGCACACAGGAGTGGATACAGCACTAGATTACTGAATACCACAGACAGAGAACAGAAGGGGCTGAGATGCACCAACGTTCAATGCCCCTTCACTAGGAAGGAAATGATTATGTGAGATACACCCAGATGTTCCAGGTAAATGATCCTCACCCCATTCTGCAACAGAAGGGGGGAAAAATGAAACACCCAAAAGGCACTTCCTATCTGACCCGGGGGAAAATTCCTTCCCATTCCACATGCAGCAACTAGACTGTGTAGCTCATGAGCATGTGAGCAAGAACCACTCAGCTAAGTGCAGTGTTTGGTAGAAGAAGATAGAATAAAAATGGATTAGATAGATAGTGCCCAGCTACCTCAAACTGGGGTAACGGAGGAAGACCTGTCCCTAGTTCTTATGACAATGAAGAAACCAGAGCCAGATTTACAATAGCTGTGGCCATCTTTCCTACTTAGTAACCACCTACTGAACAAAACAGAAGCCTAGTTTACAGTTCCTGTAAGTATTTCCCATCAGCATAATGGTTTTAAACCTCAGACTCACAAAGGATGATGATGTATTTACTGTGAACGCATATTGTTTATTCTCACTGGTTTTGTATGTTTACTGAAGCAAAAGAGTTGCTTAGGAGTAAAGCTGTAATTTTAAAAGAACAATGCTTATTTATTACACAGAGCAATTCCTATGAATACGCAAAAAAAGCTGCAGTAAACTATTTATTTTATTTATAGTGTAAGGAATGTGCCAGCAAGAACTCAATGCTGCTGAAGGCTGGGAGGAATGTGTTTCCCAGAGGTCATTTGCATGAGAATGCAAAGGTGTGCATATGTGATACCTTGCAAACAAAGCCTGATGGGTAGCAAGGAAACCAAAATGCAAGTCTACAGAGCCTGCATCCTCAGCACCCTCCTTTATGGCAGCGAGACTTGGACCCTGTATGCCCGCCAGGAAAAGAGGCTGAACGTCTTCCACTTGCACTGCCTCAGGCGCATCCTTGGAATATCATGGAAGGACAGAGTGCCCAACACCGCCGTCCTCGAGCAAGCTGGAATCCCAACCATGCACACCCTCCTCAGGCAGCGTCGCATTTATGGAAAACATAACTAACATTTACTTATGGTTAAAATGCTGGTTATTTGAGAGATTCAGATGACAAAATGCTGGATATGAAAGATTTTACTGTAATGTGAACAACATTCAGTTAACAAATTCATAGAAACAAACTCTCAGTCACTTTTATTTTTAAATCTAGTTACTGAAAACAACACACACAGAAATTTGGAAGGTGATGGGGAGTGAACCTTTCTTAGAGGACTACTTATGGAGCCAAGAGAAAACTGGCTGCTGATCAGGGAAGGCAGTTAAATAGAGGTCAGATAAAACCATACCGGAATCTCTTTACAGCCACCTCTTAAAACAGGGCAATCTGTTTGTGAGGGTCCTGTGGTGCAGGTTTCATTGTACTTGAACATTCTGAGGCAGGACAGGTTTGTCGTCACTTAATCTGCATGGATTTGTAGGTGAGCTAAGGTGTTTAATACAGAACAGCAGACCCTCATTCAGCATTCCCATATTTAGTCTTTTATCCAAGTGATATTTACCTCCCTGCACCTCTACACCAGACAACCCTTCATCTGTCAATTCCTCCATGTAATCTAAACTCCCTCTACCCCAAGTAAGTAATTTCTTCCGCAACTCCCGAGCAAGCTCCCAGATCTCTGCATTATCCAGACACCCTACCCCTTATTTGCAACACACCCAGACTGTAGTCAATTCCTCACAAAACACACAAAAAGACCAGGCCCCAAAGATCTTACCATCTACCCCCAAAAATTTCAAAGGGCCCAGCTTGATTGGATCCTGCGGGGTTTGCAGTGCTTGATGTGTGGGCACTGGGGGAGGGACAGGGTCTCAGACGCTGCCAAAAATGATCTGAGTCTCCCTTGACCTTCGTTACCTCCCCGCCCCACACGCGCTTTTTCCCCAGAGCACCTGAAGCGTCCGAGGCTAGGAGCAGCCCTGCACCGGGCAGGGTCCGGGGGCACTGAGGGTGCCCCAGCCGAGCATGACACGACAATCGCTGATCCCCTCCGCCCAAACCATGACCCCCAAGCGCTGGGGCACCGTTCGTTTCTTGCTCCGGGATCCTGCCCCCCCGTCAGCAGCATCCCCACTACCGGAGAGGGGCACAAGCAGGATTTCATCCCCCCACACAGGCGAAGAGCAGTAAACTACCCTTCCCAGCCCCCTGGGAGGCACCCCGCGGGGGTTATGTAACGGGCTAGGCTGGAGCGGTTAATCCTACTATAGCCACCCGGCGTGGGGTCCCCGGTAGCACCGTAGGAGGCACTACGTGCCTGCACTTACCTGCTGGGGCTCGCTTCTCCGCCCCGCACCCGGTGCAGCGCCTCCACCACTAAGCCGCCCAAGCACCCCGCGCGCCTCAGCTCCGCTTGCGGCTCTAGGGCGCCACTAGCAACCGGGCGGAGAGGGAGGGCTGCCGCCGGCCCAATCAGCCCGCCCCGCGGCTCGCACTCACAGCCTAAGCCACCAATCAGCCGCGAGCAACCCAGCCTGCCCCCGCCCCAGCGCTGCCTCGCCACACGTGGGTGCCCCTTTGCTGCACAAGCGTGGGCACGTCTGTGCGGCCCTAGCGGGTGGGGAACGCCGGTTCTGGGGCTCTGTGTTCGCAGTGGCGGGTAGACGCGGAGCTTGATTTATAGAGAAAGAGGTGCCTGAGCTCAAGCATTTTTTATTTTCGTAAGGGAGGCAGCAAGCCCAGAAGGGCCAAGGCTGGAGCCTCCCCCCAAGCCCTGGCAAGCTCTACTAGCAATTAAGCACTGCTTGTAGCCCTTGCTGGCGCTGCTATTGTAACTCTCCACAGGCAAATATTAAGTCTGTTCTGGTATGGCTATGGTCTGAAGAAGCGGGATCTATCCCAGGAGAGCTCACCACCTAATGCATTATTTTTAGTCTTTAAAGTGCTACTGGCGTGCTTTTTTGTTTTGATAAACTATACACTAGCATGGCTATCTCTCTTACTGTTCACAGTAGGTCTCCGGAGCTTAGTGCAGGCACGTCTACAGCTTGAGCCAAAGGCCTGTGGGCTCTTAGCTTCGGCTGCAGAGAACACTTATTCTGTCAAGTGGTGTAGGTACCACTACATGGGACAGTCAATCACACCTAGGTATGGTGTGTGTTATGCTAGTATTCCCTTTGGCTGGGCCTACACTTGCATTCCTTTTTTGAAAGAGATATGCAAATAAGGGAAATTGAAATGCAAATGAGGTGCAGGTTTGCATATCTGGCACCTCATTTGCATATTATTGCAAAATAGCTTCTTTTGAAAGAAAACCAGTGTAGACACTGCTTTTTCAAAAGTAAACCCCATTTTCAAAAGGATCCTTCTTTCCATAAAAAAAAAAGGGAAGAAGGATTCTTTGGAAGATGGGGTTTACTTTTGAAAGAGCAGTGTCTACCCAGATTGTCTTCTTTCAAAAGAAGCTATTTTGAAATAATATGCAAATGAGGTGCCAGATATGCAAATCTGTAGCTCATTTGCTATTTTGATTCCCCTCATTTGCATACTTTCAAAAGATGAATGCAAGTGTAGACACAACTGCAGAGTCATCATACTGAGGCCTTCAAAGTATTTGATCTTCAGAGGTGAAAGTTAGTTTTACAACTGATGAAAATCCCAGTAATAAGGGAAAAGAGCTAACTTTGGTCCTTTTTTAAAAAAAGATGAAAATTAAAGAGTTGGGGTTCTCTGCGTCCTGGGGGACAGGGGAAAACAGTTCCTTTCCTTCCCATCTTTATGTTTGTAACTGGTGACCCTCGAAGTTTTCAGTGGTGTCTCCTCCCCCTAAAATTTAAGGAGAGTAAGGAAAGTCAGAGCAGTACAGAAGTGACTGGGGAAATCTATAGAACATAATAGAACGAGATCATTCCCATATTTTTTTTTTTAAGGCAGCCTACTAAAAGCTACAGGAAGGATGATTTTATGTTAAATATGGATAGGCAGTTTTAAAAAAAGCCCAAACTCTTTTCCACTGAAGGCCCTGATGACTTGCTGTGCTGAATGACCACAAGTACCATCTCAGACAGTGACCAGGAGCAATGCTAGAAGATGGTGCAAGAAATGCCAGCATGGATAGTTATAGAATAACCATCACACAAGGAAAGTCTCTTCCTGAGCCTGTTACTTAGAGGCTGACTTAGGTTCTGAAGCATGAGGTTTTAGATCCCCTCTAAAGATTTTGTTCTGTTTCCATTTTTGCAATCTTAGGGTGCGTCTACACAGGCACAAATCTTCGAAATAACCATGCTAATGGCCATTTTGAAGATTACCAATGAGGCACTATTCAATTCAGTGCCGCATCAGGACACTTCTGGCTGCGGCATTTCCAAAGCATGTGGCTCGGCATGGCTACACAGGGGTCCTTTTCAAAAGGACCCTGCACCTTTCAAAATCCCCTTATTCCAATCAGTAAGTGGGATAAAGGGATTTCAAAAGGTGAGTGTCCTTTCAAAAAGGACCCCCGTGTAGCTACACTGAGCCACATGCTTTTGAAAGTGGCGCTTTCGAAGCACCACGGCCAGAAGCAGCCTAATGCTAATGAGGTGCTGAATATTCAATTCAAAGCCTTAGTAGTAGTCTCCAAAATATGGCTATTTCAGAGATTTGTGCCCGTGTAGACACAGCCCTAGAGTTGTAACTGGATAGCCTTGTGAGCCATAATTATGACTGGTTTGTAGTACAACAGCAGTCTCAGATCCCCAGCTCATGAGCCAGGAGCCTATTATACTATGTGCTGTCTGGCCACTGACAATAGTCCTCATACTGAAGAGCCTGCAAACTAAATACACATATTCAATTTTCACAGCTCCAGAGCACCCCTGTCTGGACACTATCTTCCTGCTATTACCTGGCTGTCCTCCTCTATCACCTGTCAAGACTCCCTTTCCTGGCAGTGCTGACATTCTGGGGTCCTCCACTCCTAGGGAAGCCAATTACCTCTAAATCTACCACTTTCCTCAGTGATCTACTGATATTCACCATCTAGTCCTTCCCTTCAGGGTCAAACTGCAGTCTAAACTAGCCCCTCATAACTGACAAGAAAGGGGTGGTTTGGACCTGTTGCTAATTCCTACCTCAGCTACCCCTCTGCAGCCCGAGTACCATTGCAGGCCCTTATAGCAGATCCTCTGCCAGAGTGGCAGTCAAGCCAAGCTTGCCTGATCTCCAGTACAGCTGTGTCCCAGGTACCTTCCTGGTAAGTAACTCAGTCCCTCTTCCTCAAAGCTAGAGAAAAAGACTGACCTCCTTTTGCCTAGCCACCTTTTTTTTTATATAGCCCAGCTAGGCCTTCATTGGCTATTTCAAGCCCTCTCCTGATTGGTTGCTGTTTAACACTTTATTGCCCAGGACAGAGCATGTACTGTATCATAGTCCCCTAGTTTAGGTATTCTGAGAAAGGGTGCATCTGATTTATTTTCTCTATGCCATTCTCATGCCATATCTCTATGGCTGTGTCTACACTTTGCCAAATTTTGAAAGGGCCATTCTAATTGCTAAATCAGAGAATACTAATGAGGCGCTGAAATGAATATTCAGCACCTCATAGCATGCTGCCGGCCACAGCACTTCGAAAGTGCTACCTTGCAATCATGCATGGCGTTAGTATTCTCTGATTTGACCATTAACGCAGCCCTTTTGAAATTTTGGCCAAGTGTAGACACAGCCTATATCATGTCCCTTTTTATGTGTCTCCTCTTTGAAGTCAACAATCCTGATTTTCACCATTCGTTTTACACAGCCTCTTTCAATTGAGGATTAAACTGGGAAGAATGTCAAGGTTCACATGGCAGAGTTTTTCCCTCAATCCCTGAGGATCTCCACAGTGGGAGGTGAGCTAGCCCATAATTAGGAAAATTGGGAACATCTAAGCCTGAGCTTTGGCAATGCTTTTGTAAGCATTCCAACATTGTTATTGGGACAACTGGGGAGACAGCACAGGATTCCAGTGTTTAAAGTATCAAACGTCTTTCAAATTAAGCACTAACAAGAATGGAAACAATGACAGGGTTCTGACTATCTCCCCCCACCCCCCTTGTAAGTATGTAAACATTCACATTAAGGAAATTCCATGATAATGTTTTTAAATATTTCAAAACAACCCAGAAGAAAGCTTCCTGGAAGCTACTGAAACCCACCTTTCAGAGATAACCTTGGCATTTACTCATGTGGACCCAAACACCCTGCTGAATAACCAAGCTACGCATATCAGAGTGCTGCCAAGGTTCTCCCATGCCCCATGCATCTGCAGAGTATCACAGGGATATCAGGCTTGAGAAGGAATATCTGCAACAACCACAAAACAGCTGTTCCTTATAAGATCTGCAATTAGGGACTCAGTGCTAATCACCCAGAACTCAATGAGAATTTTGCTTGATTGCAGCAGATGCAGGATCAGACCTGATGAGCCAAATCCTGAGCTGTTTGATACCCTCAGCTTGCACTGCAGATGATGAAAGGTGACAAGTATGCTACAGCTCTCAGGATTTGACTCACTTGGCCAAGTTACACTGGGCTGCCTCATTACAACAGAAGTACTGATAAGATACAATACTGAAGATATGTGATGAGCAAAATACAATGAAGGACCCAATCCTGCAGTCTTAGTAGAGCCTTTAGGGTCAGAGTTTCATTCTGTCCCCCCAACTAAGCAGATCAAGACCCATAAAGTTCCTGTCCTAGATACTGGCTCTTAGTCTATCTCTGCCATCTTTGAATGCCACTGGTTCCTTCACCAGCTGCATTTGGAATCCTTAAAGGAAGAGTCCAGAGATCAGATTGGGAAAACATGGGTAAAATTAATGCTGACTGAGTCAACACTAAATTACCATGAACATACCCTGTAGCTGGTTAGGGGGACAACATTGTCTCCACAGTCCTTAGTCTGATCTTTAGTATCAATCAATAGCCTTCTGTAGAATGCAACAAAGACAACAAATAAAACTGGGGAGGCAGGAGCTATTTATGTCTTTTATTCATCTGCAAAGCACCCTGCACAGCTACAGGTAGAGTGGACATGATTAATAAAATGAAAATGAAACATTGCTATAGAAGTACTGTCTCCCTTGATTAGCTGTATAATTCAAATGCCGTACAAAATATGTGTCTGTCTGTGTGTATATATATACATATATATAGTAACATAGGCACTATGATTATTGCTGCACAAGTCACTAATCAGAAGTGACAATAAGTTTTAAAGCAACTGACAGCAGAGGCACAGCAGTAACGTGTTCTGTCCACAAGTCACCCTAAAAGTCCTTTTCTTCAACATTGTAGAATTTCTGACCCAATTTAAAGCCCTCTAAAATAAAGATTTGTTTACAGTTAACCTTAAGTTTTGAAGAAAACTACGTCTGCCTATCCAGCTAAGGAATGTTTTTACCTAAGAGAAATGTTTAGTAGCCTTGATGATTGGTACAGTAGGTGGAACAAAGAATTCTACGACAGCTTGTACCTTTGAAATCCAGGACTCTCTGGTCCAGCAAAATCTGTGGTCCGTCTAGGAACTGGGGGCTAGCTGATAGTCCAGGGCTGGGAACTCTGGCTCAGGCCAGGCAGCCATAGCTGGCCTGGTGACAGGAAGACTGGCAGTAGCCAGGGATATGCAGCCAGGATGGAGAAGCAGCAGCCTGGCTGGGGCTCTGAATTTGTGGCTGGGGCCATGAACTTGATGGCCCACAGCCAGGGAGCATCAACTGGAGCCAGGAGCAGCAGCCAGGGAGCCAGCAGCCCATGGCTGGGAGCCAGGGGCTGAGGAGCATTGGCCTGGGCTGGGGAGTAGTGGCCAAGGACCACGAGCAGCGGCCAGGAAGCAGCTGGGACTGGGAGCTGGTAATGGGCCTGGGCCAGAGGCCAGCAGGAAGTGTTGACCTCTCCTGGTCCAGCAAAATCCCTGCACTGGGACAACTCAGGTCCCAAGGGTGCCAGACCAGGGAGGTTCAATCTGTAGCTTTTAAAATAATCACTATTGCTATCAGAGACAGAATCTTTGTTCTGCAATAAAGGTCATCTTGAAGCATAAGAGCAAGTATCTCAGTGAAAAGCTGTGGATTGCTGTGCTCAGTGCTGGTTGACCGTAGTATAAAAGGGATGTTGAACAAATTTGGAGAAGTTCTCTTTTGTCTGGATTCCTCCTATGGTTTAAGATTGTTATGCCATCTACTAGCTATACTTTCTAGCCAAACTCATCTGTCACCACCAGGCCCAAATTAAAGAAGAGGTCTCTGAACTGTGAGCTGTGAATGCATCCCTTACTAAAGCTTTGAGCATCCCATATTATGATATAGGGAGTTGCTGACTGGAGGTGGTGTGATAAAGAAATTGATTTTTTTATTTATGGATTTCTCCTTTCATGTCCCTGTCACCAATAATTTTCCTCGCCCAATGCCTGACACTACAAATTCTTACTGCTTCTATCCTGACTGGACACCTGCAAAACTCTTCACAAACAGAGGTACCATCTAGCACCTATGCCTCATGATATAATGCAGCAGTTTTACCTCACAGGCTATTCAGACTAGTTCCTCTATAGATGTGCCTTAGTTCTCTAGTAAAATCATTTCAGAAAGCTCTGTCCATTCCAGCATAACAGAGTCCTGCCATCAAAATTTCCAGACACCAATCATTTTCAGACCAGCCATCTTGGCTGTGAGTCCTCTTTCTGGCAGGCAGGCTCCTAGCAGCAATATTGTGGCTCAATACCAGCTTTCTCGGCTTCCATCACACCAACAACAGGGTTCAGGCCCACCATTCTGCCAATGGGATCAAGTATAATGCAGTGTCCAGACAGCTCCTAATCCAGAACAGGCTTCTTACTCCACACACAAGTAGCTTGTGTGCCTTCCCTATGAAGTCTTTACACCTCTCCCCTCCTTTTAAATCCCCCCTCCCAGGCCTAATCTAACACCCACCAACAGTTGTTAAAGGACAGGGTAATTTGAGTCTATGCTTGTTCCTTAATCCCTTCCTGTCTGGTATGGGTTTGTGCTCATTGTCACAGTCCCATCTGAGCTATATCGTACGGTGAAAGTGGTCTCGGAGGAGTGGAGTTGCCCCATTACGTGATATACGTCCCCATGAAAACAGGAGAGAGCACTCATTAGCATCACCCATGGCATTAGATGGCCCCTGGTTACTCCATGTTTTCAAGCAACAGGTTTTGAGGTTTTGGCTGTACTCAGGCAAAAGCTTAGTTGTGAGGCTGCAGCAACTGGCTTGTCAGAATGACTTCCCAGACTGATAGATTGCATCCTCCCTAAATTGGTGAATGGCATATAGTAGCATGCAGCTATTCAAGGAAACCATCTGATTTCTGCCTACATCAAATACAGTTTGTGGAGGAGTGTTAAAGATGACAGGTCAGCCAAACTACGACTGCAGTCTGTCCTTCATGTGGTTTCTAAACATCCTGCCTGCCTTTCTCGTACACATATTTCCAGTATTAGACTGGAGATCCTCTGGGGAGAAATTGTATTTTTTTTCTCTCTTGTATAATACTGTGTATGTTATAAGCACTTCATAATCAGATCCACCCCTGGAATGACTTGCCTGCTATGTATCAGACTACAGCAAAATATACAATATGAATAGAGCTTCCGTTTTGGGGTGTTCCATAATTTTTAGAACAACAAGAAGTCTTGGGGCACCTTTTAGACTAACAGATATTTTGGAGCATAAACTGCCTTTGTAAACTGCTTCTCTGCCCTGGGTGTTAAGATATCCCCATTAGACTCTGACAATGGCTCATATCTCCCTGTCTGATCTGACTTGTTTTTCCTCTTTTGATACCTACTATTGATAATGGGCCATTTCCACCTTGTGGAATAGACCTTGTCAGCTCTGGCCCTCCCTTTTTCTGGGACCCCATTATTTAAATACCCCTCTGAACCCAGACCACCACTCATGCATCTGATGAAGTGGGTCTTTGCCCACAAAAGCTTATGCTCCAAAATATCTGTTAGTCTGTAAGTTGCCACAATACTTCCTCTTGTTCTTGAAGCTACAGACTGACACAGCTACCTCTCTGATACCATCATTTTTATTTTGTCAGGATTTATTTATAGCAATATTTAAGTTTTATGTAGATTACCAAAAAGCAATCATTTTCAGGGCTTTCTCCTGGTATATACCAGACTAATGTATACTACATATATTACCTATTGTAGTATTGCATACTGTAATGAGCAGGGCTTTTTTTGTGATGGTGTGTGCCAGTACAGAGTACTGGCACCTCCTCAGCCCCAGACACAGGATTCCCATGGCTGGGACCTGGCTGGTGCACGGACTTGGCCAGGCTGGGGAAACCTCAGCAGTCCTGTGTCCAGGAGCCAGCCAGTGCGGCAACTTCAGCTCCAGGGAACAGTCCGGGAGTGAGGGAATCCTGGCAGCCCCAGGGCGGGGAGCCGGCCAGAGTGAGGAACCTCACAGGCAGCTCTAGCCCTGGGGACCTAGATGGGGCCTGATGATCCCCAGCAACCCTGGGGCTGGGAGCCGGCCAGGCCATGGAGCCCCACCAACAGGTCTAGCCCCAGGGCCCAGCCAGGGGAGTGGGGGTCCCTGGCAGCCCCAAAGCAGGGAGCTGACTGGGATGCAAAGGCTCACTGCAGTCCCAGCCACAGGACCCTGGCAGGAGTAGGGGAGGTAGAGAGCCAGCTGCTTACCAGCTCCTCTTTTCTTACAAAAAGAGCACTGGTAATAAGTAATCTCTTTGTAATGTTCCCTAGTGCACTTTACCACATACCGGTGGTTCCCAACCTGGGGTCTGAGAAAAAAATAAAAATTATCATAGAAAACAAGCTTTAAATAAATTTCAAACGTATGACCAACTGCTGTCCGAAAAGCTATGCTGTGGCGCTTTTGTGTGAGGAAACAATCACAACAGTTAGATGCATACAAACATTAGCCATACATTCAACATGGATCTGTTGCTGAAATCAGGCTCGCTGAAGAGAAAAGAGACTGATGAGCAGTGTGAAGCATCCACAAGTAGAATGTCTAATTAAACAGACACAAGTAAATAAAAAGTGAGAAAATATTCTGCTGACTACTTAAGGTTTGGATGTCCTTGGTCCAGCAGTGACAATGAACCGTGACCAATGTGCGTCCTGTGTTGCGAGATGTTAGCAAAGGAAAGTCTAAAACCAGCCAACCTTCACCTAATACAGAAGCATGGTGAATAAGAGTCCAAGCCTCCTGATTTTTTTCAAAACATACTTACCAAGTTCAAGCAAAGCAAAAAGATTATGATGACAACAGTAAAGGGCAGTGATAATACAAGGGCAACAAAGGCCTCCTACCAGGTAGTTCAACTAATAGCCAAGACAGGAAAGCCACACACGATCAGAGAGGAGCTAGTATGACCAGCAGCCAAGATGATTGTAAATACTATGCTTGGGAAGAGGCATGCAAAGAAATAATTCTGAGCCCACTGTCAAATAACAGAGTTCTACGCAGAACTGAGCAAATGTCAGAGAACATGAGGGAACAGTTGATGACCAGAGTACACCAGAGTTGCTTCTATGTGCTATGAATGGAGGAAACAACTGACGCTGCAAACCTGGCAGAACTTCTTGTCTTTGCCAAGTATGTAAACGGTGGGGACTGGACTCGATGACCTCCTGAGATTCCTTCCAGCCCTAGGATTCTATGAGTCTATGCTTCTAAATGAGGATTTACTTTTTTGCAAACCACTACCCACATGCACAACTAGAGAGGCAATTTTTAATATGCTGAACTGTTGTATTGTTGAGAATAATATTGACTAGAAAAAATGTGTTGGGGTTAGCAGAGATGGGGCTTGTGCCAAGACTGGTCAACACTGCGGAGTTATGACTCGTATTAAATCAGTCGCTCCATGTGCAAAAAGCATTCAATGTAGAATTCACAGGGAGGCCCTACCCACTAAGAAAATCCCTGACAACTTAAAGAGCGTATTGTATGAATCTGTGAAAGTTGTTAACCATAGCAAGGCCCATTCTCTCAATTCAAGATTGTTTTCAGTTTTATTTGATGAGATGGGCAGTGACCACCATCAGCTGGTGCTCTAAATGGAGGTCTGCTTACTCTCCAGAGGGAAAGACCTGACCTGTATTTTTGAGCTGTGAGAGGAAGTGAGAATTTTTCTGATGGACACAAAATCTGAACTCACCCATTGGTTTCGTGATTTTAATTAGTTGGCTAAATTGGCTTACTTAGCTAATGTTTTTGGCCATCTTAATGGTCTCAACCTGAGTCTGCAGGGACAAGCAGTGACACGTTTTCAAGTTCAAGACAAAACTGAAGCAATGATAAAGAAATTAGAACTGTGGTCCAGTCAAATAAATCAGTTGAACTACAACTCATTTAGCAATCTTTCTGACTTTTTGATTACATCAGAAACCCAGCTCCTCGGTGATGTTAAATGTACAATCGGGGGTGTCTGCAAAGCCTGAAAATGCAACTGTGAAAGTACTTTTCAATTCCAGATACCAATATTGACTGGATTAGAAATCCTTTTGAATGCATTAAGAGTAACACCCCTGTTCATTTAACATAAAATCATAGAATCATAGGGCTGGAAGTGTGCTCAGGAGATCATCTAGTCCAAACCCCAGCTTCAAGCGGGATCAACCCCAACTAAGTCATCCCAGCCAAGACCTTGACAAGCTGGGACTTAAAGACCTAAACCTAAACCTAAACCTAAACTTAAAAACATCAAAAAAGCAAGACAGCCTAATCAATATGTCTTGTGACAATGCTTTAAAGCTGGTCTTCTCACAAAAGTTCCTCACTGAGTACCCGCTTCATGTTGCCACTGAGTATCCAGAGCTGTCCAAGAGGGCCACATGATTTCTGATCCCCTTGGCCACAACATACATGTGCAAAGCAGCGTGACAATAAACTTCAGCTCTCATAGCAATAAACACCAAATACCAGAGTAGACTTTGTGTTGAAGCAGACCTACAACTGAGACTGTCAGACCTACAACCCAGACTGCCATCAATCCAACTTGACAACCAGTCTTTGATTTCAATGAAACACCAGGGATCTCACTAGGTAAACCAGAAGTTTAGTATTTGTTGCTTCATATGCCCAATCGTTGTGGTAATTTGTTGTGAAGAGGTGTGCAATTGAATTGTTGTGACATCGAAAATGAGTATGCATTGCTGTAAATGTTAATTGTTTATGTTTCCTTTTCCATTTAATGAAGTGTATATAGCAGGTAGAATTGGCTTTGATGGGGGTCCATGAATAGTTTGGGAGGATGGCTAGGGGTCCACACTGGTAAAAAGGTTGGGAACCACTGCCATACATTGTTTCAACCAATAGTACATAATAGGGAAACTTTAGTGAGCACCAAGTAGGGTCTAAAGAGACCAGTTAGAGCATAACATGTCAGTGAACTTCAGCAATCATATCCCTGTAGTTCACATTAATTAGGGTGACCAACCGTCCCATACTGGGCGGGACAGTCCCGTATTTGGGACACCAAAAAGGTGTCCCAACTTATTTTTTAAAAGGGATGAATTGTCCTGTATTTAGGCCCTTGAGGGCTGGGGGTAGGGGCAGGAATGCCCACGGCTGCGGCTTCCCTGGGGCTTGCGTTACAGGAGTGCTTGTGGCTGCCACTTTTCTGGGACACTGGGGCCGGGTTACACACTGCTGCCACTTCTCCAGGGCTCAGGACTGAGAGCACCCATGACCACCGCTTTCCTGGGGCTTGGGCTTGGTGAAGCTTGGAGGAGCCATCCACCCTAACATTAATGCACTGTGTAGGCAGACCCTTTGATACAAGTTACCAGCGCTTTTTTCAGTGTTTATTGGATAAACACCAATTTCATGTTTTGGATCAGGCATGTCTTAATGGCTAAAATGTAAAATCAGAAGCCCTAAGAACCCAATGGGTTACTGCAATGTGACCAATGCAAACATTTCTGACCTGTGTGCCTGCCCTAAATGCGGACCTCATTTGCACAATGGTCCTCGAACTCAGACTTCAAAAGTTGTAGCCTTATGTCTAAAAGAAATGTGCAAAGACCAAGGGCCCATTTCTGCTCCCATCATAGTCTGATTTCCAGAGGTGCAGGCACTTTGAACATTATCCAATGTCTAACCAGAGATTTTATTGCCTAAACTGTGAATTTTGGACAATCTGCTTGAAGATGAAAACCAGTAAGAAAACATTCATAGTACATGTACTGATTTTTATTTATGCCCACTAGGGCTACGTCTACACGTGAAGCCTACATCGAAGTAGCCTATTTTGATGTGGCGACATCGAAATAGGCTATTTCGATGAATAACGTCTACACGTCCTCCAGGGCTGGCAACGTCGATGTTCAACATCGACGTTGCGCAGCACCACATCGAAATAGGCGCTGCGAGGGAACGTCTACACGCCACAGTAGCACACATCGAAATAAGGGTGCCAGGCACAGCTGCAGACAGGGTCACAGGGCGGACTCAACAGCCAGCCGCTCCCTTAAAGGGCCCCTCCCAGACACACTTGCACTAAACAGCACAAGATCCACAGAGCCAACAACGAGTTGCAGACCCTGTGCATGCAGCATGAATCCCCCGCTGCAGCAGCAGCAGCCAGAAGCCCTGGGCTAAGGGCTGCTGCCCACGGTGACCATAGAGCCCTGCAGGGGCTGGAGAGACAGCGTCTCTCAACCCCCCAGCTGATGGCTGCCATGGAGGACCCCACAATTTCGACGTTGCGGGACGCGGATCGTCTACACGGTTCCTACCTCGACGTTGAACGTCGAAGTAGGGAGCTATTCCGATCCCCTCATGAGGTTAGCGACTTCGACGTCTCGCCGCCTAACGTCGAAGTTAACTTCGAAATAGCGCCCGGCGCGTGTAGCCGTGACGGGCGCTATTTCGAAGTTAGTGCCGCTACTTCGAAGTAGCGTGCACGTGTAGACACAGCTTAGGAGGTCAAAAACAAGGCAAAAATTTGAGATGCAGATCTCTGAAAAGTAGAAAGTCTGAATTTGCTATGGTTTTTAAAAAGTATTTATTTGCTTTGAAATAGCACCAGGAGCTGGAGCCTAAACCCGGTCCCCATTGTGCTAAATACACTTTCGGTCCAGCTATATTGAGAATGAAGTAGATAGGCCTACAATTTCCTTTGCCAGTGAAAGTGTTTCAGGACCTACTGATCCTCACTGGAATGCATAGGAAAAAACATGCCTTTTGGCTTACATTAGGAGGCCATTTTCTAAATTGCTCTGCCCCGTTTCATTATGTGAAATGACTGTATGTGCTTTTAAGTTTTTATCTGTTTCTTCCCTTTCTGATATCTTCATTCATTATTATGATGACCCCATCAGTGAGTTAAGCAGGACTGAGTGTCATTTACTCAGCAGGTGGGTCTAACAAATCTCTGTTAAGGCAAAGCACTCAGCAAGTAGTGACCCACTGATCACAAGTGGGAAGCTCATGTTAGAGGTTGTTTTAAAACATGTTTAAACACATATTCTGTAGCTATAATAGTTATGATGTTACATTCAAAAAGAAGTTGTACCACCTAGCTAAGGTTCCCTTTTAGGCTCAGCCTTCCAGAATTGCTAGTCAAGGGCAGTTATGAACCAGAACTAACTGTTTTTTCTGTCCATTTCTTGAGCATTCCGTTTTACCTTAGAATTGTTTCCCACCAAGGGATCACGAGGTACAGGTTTTCCCACCTAACCATATATAGAAAGACTGTGACCTACATTACAATCAGCTGTCCGTCACTATCCACCACAGAAGCAGCACACTGCCTGTCCATCGTTGTCTGTCTGCTGCCTGCCAAGGAAGGAGAGGAAGGAGGTCATCATATCATGTACCATCTACATACCTGCAAGCTCTTACCATCAGCTGTCTTCCTTCAGTGAATCCATCAACGAGTGATCCAGTGATCCTCCCTGAAGACTTTATGGAGCCTAAAGGTCATAGGACCTGAGCACCTGCTGTCCTGGCAGAAGCCACATGTAGGTCTGCAAGATCAGGTCTTTATATTCGGCCATACTTACCACATTGGTTGTGCACAGTAACCATGCTGGGCCTGGGCTTCATGACTATTGGGAAGGTAACTGTTCCACAGTTGTATGGTTTATCTTAAGTGGATATTGTTTTCTAATTCTTTTCCCCTTTCCCAACACTGTAAAAATACCTTTAGTACACTTCATTTTGATTTGAACAATACTTTTGTTTCCTCATTATTGAGTTCAGGGAGAGGGAGGTAACCTGCTGGGATAATCCACAGGTGATAGACCATGAATCAGCAGAATGAATTTGCTTCTTCGTGGGCGGTGTGAGGGAGGTTAACACACTCTCGCACATACACATCAAATTCTTTAACCTCCTCTTGAATACTTGGACAATTGCCCCACACTGGACAATTCTGTTTCAAACTCCTTTTGTTACACAAATTCATTTATAACTTTTTGTTATCTTTTCTTATACCTATGTATTAGTCTCCTGCTAAATCCCTTCCCCCATCAGTACAGGTTTGGTGTTAGTTCCATCTGGTCTTTTCTAGACTTTTAGCTAATTTACCGCTTTCTTTTTCTCACAAACATTACTACTTTTCAATTATTTGCACGTGCACCGTTCTGTTTATGCTACACTGTTAAATACTATCTAAACCAACTCTTAAAAGCCACCTAGGGATGCCAGCTTTCTAATCACATAACACTGAACACCCTTCCCTGCACCTCCCCTGAGACCCTGCCCATATTCACTCCACACCACTTCCCTCTGTTGTTTACTCTCCCCCACCCTCATGCATTTGCTCATTTTCACTGGGCTGAGGCATCAGAGTGGGAGGCTGAAGGAAGGGAAGGCTCTGTCTGAGGGGAGCTGTGGAATGGGGACAGAAATGAGGGGTTCAGATTATAGGAAGGTGCTCTGAGCTGGGGTAGGGGATTAGGGTGTAGGAAAGGTTACTGGCTCTGGACTGTGGGTGTGGGCTCCAGGGTTGAGCCAGAAATGAGGGTTTTAGGGTATGGAAGGAGGCTCCATGCTGTGGTATGGTGCTGGGATGTGGGGTTTGAGGGTCCTGGATTAGGAATGTGTGTTCTGGGTGAGTCCAAGGATGAGGGGTTTAGGGAGTAGGAGGGCTATCTGAGTGGGGGGCCAAAGGGTTCAGATTTGCAGAAGGGGGTTCCAAACTGGGTCAGGGACTTGGGATGTGGGATCTGAGGGGTGTTAGGATGTAGGAAGATGCTCAGGGTTGAGACAGTGGGTGAAGGTGCTGGAGTGGAGAAGATATGCAGGTTATAGGCAGTGCTTACCTTGGTTGGCTTTCTTCAAGCAGTGACATGTCCCTTAGCTCCTAGGCAGAGGCATGGCCAGACAGCTCTCCACAATGCCTCTGCCCATAGGTTCATGGCCAATGGGAGCTGCGGAGCCAGTACTTGGAGTGGAGGCGATGTGCAGAGCCTCAAGTTCACATCTCCACCTCAGAGTTGAAGGAAATGTCATCATTTCCAAAAAGTCCTGCATAGCCAGGCAGGAAGCCTGCCTTACCCCTGACTTTTAACATCCCAGTCAGCACTACTGACTGGAGTCACCAGGGTCCCTTTTTGACTGGGCATTCCACTAAAAAAACAGCCACCTGATAGTCCTAAATCAATAGCAGGCTTCTGTCACACCTAAATATGCCTTTGTTCCCAACAGATTACCGTACAAATGAGTATGCTTTCAGAAGCAGAGCAGTGTGGATAAGTTATTATGGTTATTAGTCATTTATATGACACTACAAATATGTACAGCCACTAGAAAATGAGCAGTGTGAACAAAAATATTATTTTATGCAAAATAAGTTAACACAGACATGAGGATTCATGCCCAGTTTGCTTCAAACTGGGTTCATTGCTCTCAGATACTGAAGTGTTAACCCTGTTAGAAATGTCTACACACAAATTAATCTACTTGAAGTTGGTCCTGAGGTGGCTCAATAGCATGTATACTGTCATCTGAGGGGAAGAGTGGAGGTGGGGGAGCAGGACCTGACTCGTGCACTGACATTATTAAGAGCACACTGTAAGACCTAGCCTCTTCTGCACTGATCTGCCAGTGGGAAAAAGTGGAGTTTCTGCTCTTTGCATAATCCACAAGACAGAAGCTCCCAGCCACTTATAAGAAAACTGTAGAAGAGATGGTCTGGCCGTCCATACATTAGCTCCTCAAAGATGTTTGACTACAATGGGAGTTAGGCACCCAAATGTGTTTCAGAGTGGGGGCCTATGTCCCACAGAGGTGAGTGTAGATACTTTAGCTATTGCAATACATTTTTTTGCTCTGTCAACTAACTTAATTGTAACTTGATCCAATCCTAAAAATGCATATCTTTGAATATGCAAAAATGTCATCATCATCTAGTCCCAAGCCTGGATGAAGGAGGAGGGCTGGTCAGATGAGTGTCCATGCACTGACTGTCAAACAACAATACGAATGAAATCTGAGGCCAGTACAATTAAATGATAAAAGATGCCGGCTCGGACAATGCTTGGATAAACAAGGTCCGCGATACCAATCAAGCGATTGGGGTTGGGTTGATAACTTGGTTACCAAAAGAAAATTACAACTAACCCATATGCTGTCCATTGGAACATGGAACGTCTGAACACTGTGGGCAACTGGAAAATTAGAGGTGCTTCGGAAGGAGATGGAGAGATACCAATGCGATATACTTGGACTGGCAGAGATGCATTGGACGGGAGAGATATGCAGTTGCGAAGTCATTTGGTCAGGAAACGAAATGGAGCATGAAGCAGGAGTTGTATTCCTTCTTACCAAAACAGCTAGAAGAGCATTATTAGGATACAAACCGGTGAGTACAAGAATGATGGTAGCAAGATTTGAAGCAAAACTGTTCAACATGTCAGTCATTCAGGTCAGCAAGAACATGCACACTCACAAAAACTTGGCTGCAAAGCCATGTCACCTGTGGATTAACAAAACACCAGCCAATGTGATCTACCATCATCTAAATGGTAAAGCTCTGTACCTTTATTTATTTATCAAGGAAGCTGTTGTAAATAGGACTGTTGGTGTCTTTAAAAAGTATCACTGTCACTCGGCCCATATGTAGAAGTCAAAAGGTCAAATGTTGGCACTTTGCCTCAGAAAGGTTGCTGACCTCTGCACTATAGGGTACATGATTCAAGTTCATGGCAAGCAAAATCCAGTAGTCCACCTCTTGGATAAAACATTTTTTAGTTTGTCTTCATGGAAAAGGAACTTAAAAGCTCTGAACTGCACAGCTGTAATCACCCTTTATATCCATGTTTTATTTTAGTTCCGTAAGCAAGCTTAAAATAGTACATGATAATACCAAGATTTGGATAGCATAAGAGCAATATATAGCAATACATAGCAATATGTCAGGCCAAAGTGAATTACTTAATAAAAGGTCAGTGGTCTCAGTGAGACTTTACATTTTATCATGCATTACTTAGCTATTAAATTTAAGTTGGATGTGACATTTGGGCAGAGGTCATTATAGGCCCCAATTCAGGATAGCACTCCATTGTGCACATGATTAGTACTTTGCTGAAGTGGGATGCTTTTCTGAAGTTGGGCCATATACATTAAATTCACTCCAGATTTGAATTAGCAGTAACAAAGACTAAGTGTGCAAAACCTACTGAATACATCAGTTGACTGGGGGATACAGAATCTTTGCATTAGCAGCCAGAGGCCTGCTACTCATATTTGCAATACAGAAAACATATTATCCCTCTGCCCCCAGATCCCATGTACCTTACACTTGGTAACTGATAGTGATCTTCTCTTCCTTTTGGTACTTAGTTAAGATACAAGAAAGTCAAAGGTGGTTGTAACACAGATCTTTGCCATGAGAAGTGATGATAGACGACATTTCTTCTGTTTACAGCATATTGCACCAGTCGAGAGCCTACATGCTTATCAACAGTTGGACAGAAATTACACCAGACAACAAACCATATCCTCAGATCTTTAGTCATCATTTACTTGGACCAAATGTTCAGTGAAGTCATTGGGCGTTTTGCCTGTATATGGAGAGCTTATGCCACCCTGAAAAACATTGATTTTGGAAGGATTATTTATAGAGTAAGTAGTGAGTAGAGATGGCAGAATCTAGACCCAAGAGAAGATGTATAGTATTAATAAGTCTTGAGGCCAGAAGGGAGCACTGTGTTCACCTAGTCTGCCCTGCTGCATAATACAAACCATAGGACTTCCCTGAATTAATTACTGTTTGCATTCCTGTTTAGATTGTCTTCCAGGAAAATATCCATTCTTGATTTATAAATTTCCAATGATGGTGAATCCGCCACAAATCTTTGTAAGATGTCCCCATGATTAGTTACCCTCCCTATTAAAAAATTGCACCATACATCCAGTCCGAAGTTGTATAGCTTCAATTTTCACCCATTAGAACTTGTTATGTCTTTACCTGCCAGAGCAATAGTGGGCAACCAACGGCCCCTTGGGGTTCTACATGCTACCCATGCACCCCCACTTGGTCCCCTCCTCCACACCTCTCATGTGCTGCAGTCCCAGCACTTACCTCCTCCCAGAACTTCTGGAGCACCGTGAATCACTCAGGAGAGGAGGCAGGAAGTAAAAGTAAAAGTGATCAGTAGTCTTTGATTAAACTAAAGATATAAAAACCAGGCTATTAAAGTGTATCAAATTTGTGTATTCTAAAAGACATTTTTAATTTGAACATCTTTCTATAAAAGCACGTTTTCCAGATTGTCTTTTTAGCGTTAGGCATTTTTAGATTTATGCACCATCCGAAAAAGTTTGGCATCTCACATGCTGCACATCATTAAAATAAAGCAAAAGTCTTCCAGATCTTCAACAAAGTTTTCTTGCAAGTTCTCACAAAGTATAAAGTGGAAAACAAACAGCATGGCAGGGTTTCATTGTGTGGTACTACAGGAGCCAAATCTGCATCCCTGGAGTCAGTAAAGCAAATAGGATGTTAGGAATTATTAAAAAAGGGATAGAGAATAAGACGAAGAATATCATACTTCCCCTATATAAAACTATGGTATGCCCACATCTTGAGTACTGCGTGCAAATGTGGTCTCCTCACCTCAAAAAAGATATACTGGCATTAGAAAAAGTTCAGAAAAGGGCAGCTAAAATGCTTAAGGGTTTGGAAAGGGTCCCATATGAGGAGAGGCTAGAGAGACTGGGACTTTTCAGTCTAGAAAAGAGGAGATTGAGGTGTGATATGATAGAGGTATATAAAATCATGAATGGTGTGGAAAAAGTGAATATTGAAAAGTTATTTACTTGTTCCCATAATATAAGAACTGGAGGACACCAAATGAAATTAATGGGCAGTAGGTTCAAAACTAATAAAAGACAAATTTTTTTCACACAGCGCACAGTCAACCTGTGGAACTCCTTGCCAGAGAAGGCTGTGAAGGCCAGCACTCTAACAGAGTTTTAAAAAAGAGCTTGATAAATTTTTGGAGGTTAGGTCCATAAACGGCTATTAGCCAAGGGTAAAGTATGGTGCCCCTAGCCTTTAGTCAAAGGCTGGAAACAGATGGCAGAAGACAAATCGCTTGATCATTGTCTTCGGTTCACCCCCTCTGGGGCACCTGGCACTGGCCACTGTCGGCAGACAGGATACTGGGCTGGATGGGCCTTTGGTCTGACCCAGTATGGCTGTTCTTATGTTCTTATGGAGCATTCAAAGCTCAACAGATGTCAGTGGGAGTTCTCGCTGCTCCAAGGATTCAGGATCACTTTCACTTTTCACATATTCCATTCACATACATTTGGCTTTAGATGAGACACAGGTCAGCTCCTGCTCTGGTGTAACTCAGGAATCTTAAAAGCAAAGACAGAGGAGCTATGCTGATTTATACCAGTTGAGGATCTGGTCCACTGAGCCCAACTCACTACTATCCTGCACTGTGTGCATTCATTTACACCAGAGTAAGGCATTGCTGTTCAGATCTGCTAACGCTTACCAGCCACTTTGTACTGGTGTAAGTGAACATGCAGCAAAACTGAATTTGGAAAAGAAGAGGCCCTGATTTTCACAGCATAGGCCTCTGACTCTGTGCCCAAAGTTACAGTGAAGTCAATGAATCTGTCCCCTATAAATGCCTGAGTTGTGGGTGCCATCAGTGACTTGGATAATTACACACTACCAATAGTGACACCCACACATTGCCGATACATAATGGAAGGCTGCCTTTTAAATACTCCGCCCTAGGCAAGCAGGCTGAGCTGCTTAGATACCACAATGAAAGACATGATTTAAAAAAAAATATACAGAGTGCCTACAGCATTAGAAACGATTTAAAAACTGCTTAAGGTACTGATTACATTTGGGCCTCAATAGTAACGCCAAAGTGAGACTGAGCTATTGTCCTTCATACACACCAGCTGGCAAAAGAACCAGAGTTAGTCAAGTCAGCTTTCACTACTGGAGTTGGTACTGAACCCAGCATTCTGCCATGGGCTGCTGTGTCCCCACTAAATGGAGAGGGCTCTGCAAATTGATAGAAAAACAATAGGAAGACATGATAAATATGCAACTAGGTTAGTTTAGTGAACACAGCCTTTGTCTCAGTTTCCTTTGGCATTAATGTTATAAGCATTGCTTCTCAGAGATTTACTTTGCTTTGTTACACAGACATGAGAACCAATATTGAAGCCAGTTCTTAGTTCCACTGAAGCCAGCTGGAGTTGTCATTGTCTTCAGAGAGACCAGATTTTGTCAGATTTTAGGTCAGTATTGGCTCTAATACAGTACAACGCATGGGACCTTATGGAACTCTAGATTAGAACACATACTAACAACTTGTCTTAAACTCTCTGATCTTGTCAAATAACAAGCAGTCATATAGCACCGTAGAGACTAACAAATTTATTAGGTCATGAGCTTTTGTCAGAAAGTCCAATTTCTGATCTTGTATTTAAGCTGTGATGCTCTAGGCACCATCTCCTAACACCAGGGAGAGGATGTTGGCCAGAGGGGCACTCTGTGACTAGGGCCTATGCCCATTCCTCAATGGGCTCATCTACACAAGCCCCCTCCTTCAATGAGGGCATGTAAATGAGCCTGATCAGTGAATAGCAATGATGTGCTGTGCTGCATATGCAGCACCTCATTAGCATAATTCTCACCACACAAACTTCTAAGTTGCTAAATTCAAAGCACCAGCAAGAAGTGTGGGCACAGGCACTTCGAAGTACCCACACAACTTCAAAGTTCTCTTACTCCCAAAACATGCGTGTCCTTGTTTTTGTTCTGTTGTCCCCCATGTCTGAGTTCTGGGCTTAGCGACTCCTCCCATTATGCAGGGGAAGTACCTTTAGCAATGGGGTGAGGCGGCAAGCTAAAGGCACTTCCTAGAACCCAAAATCTGAAGAATAGTGCTGTCAAGTTTGGTAGCTTGTGTCTCCCACCTACAGAAGTTGGTCCAGTTCAAGACATTACCTCACCCACCTTGTCTCTGCAGAAACTGTACATTCTTTAAACCAGTGTGCACACAATCATGCCTTTAAAGGTTCTGGTTTGACACAGGTCTGTCCCTACCAATACTATGTAGCCCAGCACCGGCATCCTCTCCTCCCCCGACAAGGGAAGCAGTCAAGGCCACTCCACAAGGGGAGTCTGCAGGGTGACAAGCTGTGAGTGGGGACAGGAGAGTTGGCAGCCCTACTCCTGCTCCCCACAGCTTCTGCTCTTGTAGCTCCCCAGCCCCTGCTTTGCCCCATGTTGATTGGATAAAAAAGGCTTAAAGTTACATTTACACTTGGTTTATTCCCATATTAAAACCCTTTTACGATGTCAGAGGCCGTGTCTACACTAGCCCCAAACTTTGAAATGGCCACGCAAATGGCCATTTCGAAGTTTACTAATGAAGCGCTGAAATGCATGTTCAGTGCTTCATTAGCATGTGGGCGGCCACGGCACTTCGAAATTGATGGGCCTCGCTGCTGTGCGGCTCGTCCTGACAGGGCTCCTTTTCGAAAGGACCCTGCCTACTTAAAAGTCCCCTTATTCCCATGAGCTCATGGGAATAAGGGGACTTTGAAGTAGGCAGGATCCTTTCGAAAAAGGAGCCCCGTTGGGACAAACCGCACGGCAGCGAGGCGCGTCAATTTCGAAGTGCCACGGCCGCCCACACGCTAATGAAGAGCTGAATATGCATTTCAGCGCTTCATTAGTAAACTTTGAAATGGCCATTTCGAAGTTTGGGACTAGTGTAGACGTAGCCAGACAGGTGTAAAATGGCTTTGGTGTAAATAAGGATGGAGACCTATGTGTCTAATGGGACAACCTGTGATCAATATTAAAAACATTTTCTAATGCAACTTCGTGGTCTGGAATGCTTTTGTTCATACCTTTGTTTAAAAAAAAGACACTAACCATCAATGAGGTCTAATCCATACTCTAGCTTCAGCCGTAAGCATCTAAAGGGATATTACTCCAACTTCCTGTAGAAGAAATCTCTTGCAGCCAAATTTACAGTCCTCATAGTGAATGTTTTGGAAATAACTCTTTGCAAAATGAATTATTCTGGATGCCAGCATGCACCTGCTGTAATACAGCCCTTTGATTTACACTAGGGCTACGTCTACACGTGCAGCCAACATCGAAATAGTCTATTTCGATGAATAACGTCTACACGTCCTCCAGGACCAGCAACGTCGATGTTCAACTTCGACGTTGCTCAGCCCAACATCGAAATAGGCGCAGCGAGGGAACGTCTACACGTCAAAGTAGCACACATCGAAATAGGGATGCCAGGCACAGCTGCAGACAGGGTCACAGGGCGGACTCAACAGCAAGCTGCTCCCTTAAAGGGCCCCTCCCAGACACAGTTGCACTAAACAACACAAGATACACAGAGCTGACAACTGGTTGCAGACCCTGTGCCTGCAGCATAGATCCCCAGCTGTCGCAGAAGCAGCCAGAAGCCCTGGGCTAAGGGCTGCTGCCCATGGTGACCATAGAGCCCCGCAGGGGCTGGAGAGAGAGCATCTCTCAACCCCCCAGCTGATGGCCGCCATGGAGGACCCAGCAATTTCGACGTTGCGGGACGCGGATCGTCTACACGGTCCCTACTTCAACGTTGAACGTCGAAGTAGGGCGCTATTCCTATCTCCTCATGAGGTTAGCGACTTCGACGTCTCGCCGCCTAACGTCGAAGTTAACTTCGAAATAGCGCCCGACGCGTGTAGACGCGACGGGCGCTATTTCGAAGTTGGTGCTGCTACTTCGAAGTAGCGTGCACGTGTAGACGCAGCTTAGATGTAATAAGAGATCGGAAAGAGAGATTTAAATTATGTACCCCTAAAGTTGTTATATTATGCACTCAGAAGCCAAGTCATTTTACAGCAGCTCATCTAGGTTGTATGAACTTGAGATGGGATTCTTTTTGAGCACAATGTTTCTAGCTTAATTTTATTGCAAGTCTTTTAATAGCTAGTGTTTTTTCCTGCTCCTGGAGTCAGGAGATTATGTTTTAATCTCAGATTTCATGGGATAGGTTGGGAGCAGTGGAGTCGGGGAGGGAAAACCCCACCAAGTTTCTAGAACTCATTGCAGAGAGCAGCTTGAAAACATGAACCCTAAAGACTCCAAAAGGCATCAAATAAAAAAATCTTCCAAAATTTATTATTTTTCAAAATATTGTGACTTTGCAAGGACTGCACCATGCTTTATGAGCACATACACCTGACACTACTATACTGGGTGATATCTCATATGATCAGTTCACACAAACTTTTACAGCCCCAATGCCCTCCATTCAGTGCTTCCCCTCATGTGAGACCCAGGTCAGTACCCAGCTGAGACAGAAAGCTACATGCACTGTGTGTTCAGAGAAATTCCTCAGCTATTACTGCGGGAAAACTGTGAGTGCAACATGTCCAAGGTATCTAGATTAACCTGTCAATCAGCTGACACAAATATTACCTTTTTCAGCCAGAGCCTTCTGAGTGACAATAAAAAGGGTGGAGACATAGCTGTAGCTTGTTATAATATAAATGACAGGAAGCTTATCAATGGTAACAAGAGGTCCTGTAGCACCTTAAAGACTAACACATTTATTTATCAGATAATCAGCTTTCATGGGTAAGACCAACTTCCTCAGATTTTGGAGCAGACAATTAGAATCCAGGGTTTATATACCATGGAGAGGGGATGGGGAAGGAGAAGGTAAACAACAGGGTTACCTGTCATGAATAGAACCAGTAGATGAAGCAAATTGAGTTAAGTAGGGTGTTTGCTATTCCTGCAAATATCTTCATCTACTGGTCCTGTGATGCTCCTCTGGACTGGCTGCTGCTGTTTTCAGCTCAAAATATTGCCCAGGCTCAGCCCAGGACAGCTGATATTAGGGGAAGTGGGGTAAGGCAGCTGTCCAGCTTTCATGCTGCTGCTGGCCTGCTCTATTGGGCAAAGGTCTGCCACGACAATTTTTTAGTTACACAGGTTTGTTTACAGGATAAAGTTTCTATGGGTTCTGCAGCACTCCTGCCTCATTCGGTGAGCAAGTTGGATCTCATTCAGTGCATGGGATACCTAGTCCTCTAGCACTAAACTGCCTATAGAGTCCTGTGAAATTTTTCAACTGTCTCTTTACAATGAAAAAAAATGCAGATTTGGTGTCAACAAGATGATTTGCAAATTCATGTAAAATTTCAATGAAATGTTTGTGTGGGGAAGAAATCCTTAAAAAAGCCTCTGAAAAAAATCAAAACATTTTGCTGCTCAAGCACCAGCATTTCCTATCTCATGAGTGCTTGATCATTTATGGTACTAGATCTGCCCAATAAAGAGACTCATGCTGTACCACTAGTCATGGGTCAATGGATCCTGCACCTGTCACGTGGACTTTATTTGCTGATTCCATTCACCTGTCTGGGATCAGGGTTACATCCTTTACCCTCTGGGATGGTGTAACAATATCCAGTGGCCTACCTCATTCACTGCTGAATCCAGAGTTGTAACCAGAGCTCTCAACTATGCTAACACAGTGCAAATTCAGAATAAGTCCAATGGCTGCAGGCAGATGACTCCATATTTATAATCAAACAATAGCCTATATCATCTAAATAACACTCTGTACAATCACATGCTGTGCTTAAGAATAGCGAATCTGTGTCTTAGTATTACCCATTCTAAATACGTTACTCAGCTCTGCTAGGGAAATGATAGAAAAGAGATGGGTGGGGAGAGGTTATCATAGGGCTATTTTTTCAACCAGTTCTGCCTCCTCAACCCATACACTCAAAAATTAGAAGATGCCAGAATTAAGGTTTTCCATGCAAATCCCTTCTGCAGTTGCATAATAATACAACCTTTAATTTCATATTTAGCTACATTTTTTTCCATTTGACTACTACTTCATTCAATGCACAGGATTCATGGCATTTGAACAAAGTGTCATGGAAAGACTCTTGAAACTGCTGCGAACAAGGATTAAGTTCCTGGGAGGCGGGCAGTTTCTATTGTCCTTAACACCATGGTGACAGGTCTGGTCATGGAGATCCCCTTAAGACTGTCACTTGATGGACTAACCATTACACTGAACCCACCTACCTGCCTTCTGGGGCATCCCACCTGCCTTTGCTGCTGAGACAGAACTCTTGTCTCTCCCAGCAAAGGCACAGAGTTGGGATAACAGCCCCCTCAACACCAGTGTAACACAGACAATAATAACAGCTCAGAGCTCAGAGTGCTCAGTTACAGGAACTTAATAGAACTATGGTGCACAACACCAATGGCACCAAATAAATCCATCTTATGCTGTCTAAAAGTTTTACACAGAGAAACCTGATAAAGTTAATTCTCTTTAACAATGAAAGAGAGATGTGCAGATATTGTCCCCATGTTGCTCCGGTAACCATTATTGAAACCGGATTTGATAACAGAAGTTATTTTATTAAGTATAAAGAGTGTGATTTTAGCGGTTGCAAGTGAAAATAGCTCAATCTCTTCCTCCGTACTGTCTGACGTGGGAGCATACACCAGAACGACTGAGGTGTTGAACAGTTTTGCTTCTAATCCCACTACCATCATTCTTGCACTTATTGGTTTGTATCCTCTAGCTCTTTTGCTAAAAAGGAATCCGACTTCTGCCTCATGCTTAGTTTCATTCCCTGATCAAATGACTTTCCAACCGTATATCTCTCTCGATGCCGTCCAAAGCCTCTCTGCCAGTCCAAATATATTGCATAAACATCTCTCCATCTCCTTCTGAAGCAACTCTAATTTTCCAGTGGCCAACAGTGTTTGGATGTTCCACGTTCCAATTGATAGTATATGTGTTAGTTGTAATTTTCTTTCAGTAGCCAATTTATCGACCCAACCCTGATTGCTCGATTGGTGTTGCAGACCTTGTTTATCCAGGTGACGTCCAAGCTGGCATCTTTTATCATTTAGTTGTACTGGCAACAGACTTCAGTTGTGTTATTGCTTCATGGTCAGTGCATCATGACTTGTCTGATGAACCCTCCGCCCTTATCCAGGATTAGGACTGGCACAGAACCCCCAGAGGCTTCATGGCGGAGTTGCTACGGAGCACGAGATGGTGATCTGCAACATGAGATTCCAACAAAAGGACTGTAGGAAGCAGACTGTGATCGAATGATGGAAAGTCCAAGAACACAATAGACATGATTTTCATAAGAAGATGGGTAACATCAGTACAGCAGTGCCAAAATTTCCAAGGAGCTGATGTAGACTTGGACTACAGTCTAGTGATTGCAAACACCAAGATGAAACTCAAGAGAAAGTATAAGACGCAGTTCACGAAATGAAGAGACATGGGGAGGCTAGGAGAGGAGGAAATAGGGAATGCATATAGAGCAGGGCTCAAAGAAAAGATAAGGATTGTGAGCACAGAGAAAGACCTAGGTAAGAGAGCAGAAGGGATAGCCACATTGATAAAAGAGGCAAGTGAGCAGATGGCTCCAGAAGAACAAAAGATCAGCAAAAAGTGAGTTATGCAGGAGACGCTGAAGTTGGTCCAAGAGAAGAGACCATTGAAGATCAAAAGGGATGCTTCCAAGAGGGCAGAACAGCAACAGAGAGTGAAATACAATGAGGTAAGAGAAGTGGCCAGAATGGATAAGGCAAAATAGTTGGAGGAGCAGTGTGATGATATAGAGAGGTATTACAGTGAGTGTAAGATCAGGGAGGTGTATTAGATGATCCCAAATATTAATAGGAAGTGTCAGCTGAAGCAGATGGTGATCAAAGATGAGAACGACAAAGTACTCAAGAACAAGGAGAAGATTGTGGAGCAATGGATGAGACATTGCACCAATCTGTACAAAGCACAGTTGAACCTGACTGTCTCTGAGAAGACCTGAAAGAGATATCACCGCCAAATATTGAGAGTGAAACTGATATTTTGAAGGCAGAAGCAGAAAGAGCAGTGAAATGAACAACGAGAACGATGTTGAGCCCTGGAAATGATAAGATCAAGGGAGAGATGATCAAATATGATGGAGAAAGTATGATTCAGGAAATATACCAACTACATAATATAGCATAGGTTTACACTTTTTATTTCTAACTTCATATACAAATAAGATACATGAACACAAACAGAATAAAAAAGCAGTTAAGTAGCACTTTAAAGACTAACAAAATAATTTATTAGGTGAGCTTTCGTGGGACAGACCCACTTCTTCAGACCATAGCCATACCAGAACAGACTCAATATTTAAGGCATAGAGAACCAAAAACAGTAATCAAAGTTGACAAATCAGAAAAAAATTATCAAGGTGAGCAAATCAGAGAGCCGGGGGTGGGGGGGGGAGTCAAGAATTAGATTAAGCCAAGTATGCCAAAGAGCCCCTATAATGTCCCAGAAAATTTGCATCCTGGTTCAAACCATGTGTTTAATGTGTCGAATTTGAATATGAAAGAGAGTTCAGCAGTTTCTCTTTCCAAAGCAGACTGAAAATTCTTCTTCAATAAGATGCAAACTCTTGACTCATTAACAGAATGGCCCACTCCCTTAAAATGTAGACTAACTGGTCTGTGGATCAGGAATGTTTTGATGTCTGTTTTGTGCCCATTAACTCTTTGTCTGAGAGAGTTTGAAGTCTGTCCAATATACAAAGCATCTGGGCATTGTTGGCACATGATGGCATATATGATGTTAGCTGAGGAACATGAGAATGTGCCCATGATTCTGTGAAGCCGGCAGCAGGCTTTGTTGCAAGGAAAAGTCCCAGGACTGTGGGGTATAGACAGTGGCTATTGGTTAGAATCCTCATGTCACCTAGGGCCTTCTGGAGTGTGGCATTGTGATTAAGGATGATTAAGGATACCAAATATTCATAAACTTGAATTACCCACCAGGAGAAATAAAAAAACAAATCGACAGGGCCAGACGAATACCCAGAGAGCAGCTACTCCAAGACAGGCCCAAAAAAGCCAAGAACAGAACACCACTGGTCATCACCTACAGCCCCCAACTCAAACCACTGCAATCAGTTATTAAAGACCTACAACCTATCCTTCATCAGGATGCCACACTCCAGAAGGCCCTAGTTGACAGGCCTGTTCTCTCCTACAGACAACTTCCCAACCTTATGAGGATTCTGACCAATAGCCACAGTCTATACCTCAGGAATACCAGTCCTGGAACTTTTCCTTGCAACAAAGCCCGCTGCCAGCTTTGTCCACATATCTATTCTGGTGATACCATCGCTGGACCTAACCAGGTTATTCACAGAATCACGGGCACATTCTCAGAAGCGGCCAGAAGCATCCTAATGCTAATGAGGTGCTGAATATTCAGTTCAGTGCCTCATTAGTATTCTTTGATATTAGCATGGCCATTTTGAAATTTTGTCTAAGTGTAGACACAGCCAAACGGTGCAGGGCTCATCAGGAGTGAGCCAGCAACAGGCTGTAATTAAAGCACTTGTGACCAGTAAAGGCCTCCAGGCTTTCTATAAAAGGCCTTCACCAGGCAGCAGGAGAGAAGGGATGTGGTGCCCAGAGAGAAGAAGGCTGGAGATGTGGAGAGTGGAGCAGAGAAAACCAGAACAGAGCCGAGCCGAGCACAGCCAGGTACCCCAGCAACACAGTACAGGGGTAAAAGACCCCAGAGGGTAGTGGTGGTGAAGAGGCCCAGGGAAAGGGCGCTGCCGTGGGGTGGGGCAAACAGCCCCACTAGCTCCCTCCTTCCCTAGGGTCCTTAGCCTGGAGTCCAGGGCAGTGATTGGGACTGGACTCCCCCCAACACTTCCTCTGGTAGGGCTAGCCAGCGGGGGGCAGAGCCAGAACAGTTTGAGGCTGGTGGAGAGGGACCTGCTCCACTCCAAATTCAGACTGGCCTGTAATGAAAATGGCTTGGTAAAGGGCAAACCTTGCCTTCACAAAGTCCCAGGGCAATGAAAGGGACCTCTGAGTCTGTGGCACACAAGGAGCCACCCAGAAGTGCAGAACCTTTAAGGGACGGTCGAGTGGTCTGTCACAGAACCCACCGGTCCATCAGACAAGGTGAAGACTTCCTTGACAGAAGGCATCATTTAGTACTGAAGGCATAGCAAGTTGAGCAACCAGTGAGGGCAGTGCAAACAGAGGAAGAAAACTGGAAGAATGTAGCCTCCAGGAGAAGAAAGCCAGTTCAGGTATCTTGAATTCCTTTGGAGGTAAGCAACAGCTTTCAGGCTCTCTGCATGGGTGATATGGTGGAGAATGCTGTGGCAGAGACCTCTCAGAGAAGGGATCAGAAGCAGATCCCACTGACTGGAAGGCCTGGGATGTGTAGTCCTTGGGATGGCAGTTCTACCACCACCTCCAAGAGAAGAAGACTGGTCGTGGTGTGGTCACGGACTCCCTTCTAAGAGGGATGGAGTCATCCATCTTCTGCCCAGACTTGGAATCTTGGGAAGTTTGCTGCTTACCAGGAGCTAGAATCCAGGCTCTGATAGAGTTCCAAAAGTCAAACCTGCAGATTATTACCCCTTCCTACTTCTCCATGTAGGAACTAATGACACAGCAAAGAACAATCTTGAGCAGTTCACTGTGGATTACGTACCACTGGGAAGTAAGATCAAGGAATATGGAGTGCAAGTGGTGTTCTCATTCATGATCCCTGTTGAAGGCAGGGGTCCAGCTAGAGATTGTCGAATCATGGAAGTAAATGCATGATTGTGCAGGTGGTGTCAGAGAGAGGGCTTTGGTTTTTTTGATCATGGGATTTTGTTTTGAGAACAAGGATTGCTAGAAAGTGACAGGATCCACCTAACAAAGAGAGGAAAGAGCATCTTTGCAGGCAGGCTTGCAAACCTAGTGAGCAGGGCTTTAAATTAGGTTCGTCAGGGGACGGTAACAAGCCCTGAGGTAAGTGGGGAAGGAAGAAGGAACAACAAAGAGGCCCCCTTGTTCAAAAGGAGAAAGTAGGCCAATCAGCCTGTTATCTAAGATGTTTGTACACAAATGCAAGAAGCCTGGGAAACAGGAAGAATTAGAGGCCCTGGCACATTCAAAGTAGTATGAGGTGGCTGGAATAATGGAGACTTGGTGGGATGACTCACATAACAGGAGCACTGTCATGGAAGGGTATAAACTGTTCAGGAAGGCCTGTCAGGGGAAAAAAGGAGGAGGAGTTGCAATGTATGTAAGAAAACAATATGATTGGTCAAAGCTCCAGTATATGGAGGAAGAAAAGCCAATTGAGTGTCTTTGGGTTAAGCTTAGAAGCGGAAGCAACAGAGGTGACGTTGTTTTTGGTGTCTGCCATAGGCCACCAGATCAGGTAGAAGACGTAGATGAGGATATCTTCAAACAACTAAGAGAAGCTTCCAAATCACAGGCCTCGGTTCTCATGGTAGACTAATCACCCAGCCATTTGCTGGGAGACAAATACAGCAGCACACAGACAATCCAGTAAGCTTTTGGAGAAAGTTGGGGATAACCTCCTGGTACAAGTGCTGAAGGAACTGACCAGGGGCTGTGCGTAACTTGACCTGCTGCTCACAAACAGGGAAGACTGCCTAGGCTTAACCAGGAGATCTTGCATGATCTCAAAATATAAAAAGAATCATAAAAAAATGGAAACAAGGACTAATTACAATGGATGAATATAGGCAAACAATAGAGGAATGCAGGGGCAAGATTAGAAAGGCAAAGGCACAAAATGAGCTCAAACTAGCAACAGGCATAAGGAGAAGCAAGATTTTTTATAAATACATTAGAAGCAAGAGGAAGACCAAGACAGGGTAGGCCCATTGCTCAGTGAGGAGGGAGAAACAGTAACAGGAAACTTGGAAATGGCAGAAATGCTTAATGACTTCTTTGTTTTGTCTTCATCAAGAAGACTAAAGAAGGAATGCCTAAATTAGTGAATGCTAGTGGGAAAGGGGTAGGTTTACAAGATAAAATAAAAAAGAACAGGTTAAAAATCACTTAGAAAAGTTAGATTTCTGCAAGTCACCAGGGCCTGATTAAATACACCCTAGAATACTAAAGGGCCTGATAGAAGAGGTATCCGAGCCTTTAGCTATCATCTTTGGAAAATCATGGGAGACAGGAGAGATTCTAGAAGACTGGGAAAGGGTAAATATACTGACCGTCTATAAAAAGGGGAATAAGAACAATGCAGAAGACTACAGACCAGTCAGTTTAACTTCTGTGCCAGGAAGGATAATGGAGCAAGTAATTAAGGAAATGATCTACAAACACGTGGAAGGTGGTAAGGTGATAGGGAACAGTCATCATGGATTTATAAAGAAGAAATCATGTTAAACCAATCTGATAGCTTTCTTTGATAGGATAACGAGCCTTGTGGATAAGGAAGAAGCGGTGGATGTGGTATACCTAGACTTTAGTAAGACATCTGATACGGTCTCGCATGATAGTCTTATCAATAACCAAGGCAAAACACAACTCAGATGGGGCTACTATAAGGTGGATGCAAACTGGCTGGATAAATGTACCCAAAGAGTAGTTATTAATGGTTTTCAATCCTGCTGGAAAGGTATGAAAAGTGGGGTTCCTTAGGGATCTGTTTTAGGAACGGTTCTGTTCAATGTCTTCATCAACAATTTAGATATTGGCTTAGAAAATACGCTTATTAAGTTTGCAGATGATACCAAGCTGGGAGGGGTTGCAACTGCTTTGGAGGATAGCGTCATAATTCAAAATGATCCGGACAAATTGGAGAAATGGTCTGAGGTAAACAGGATGAAGTTTAATAAAGACAAATGCAAAGTGCTCCACTTAGGAAGGAACAATCTATTTCACACATACAAGCCGCGTCTACACGTGCTGGCTACTTCGAAGTCGCCGCGCCAACTTCGAAATAGCGCCCGTCACCGGCTACACGTGGTGGGCGCTATTTCGAAGTTGATATCGACGTAAGGCGGCGAGACGTCGAAGTCGCTATCCCCATCAGGAGATGGGAATAGCGCCCTACTTCGACATTCAACGTCAAAGTAGGGAACGTGTAGCCGTTGCGCGTCCCACTACATCGAAATAGCGGGGTCTGCCATGGTGGCCATCAGCTGAGGGGTTGACAGACGCTTTCTCCAGCCCCTGAGCTCGATGGTTGCCACGTGCAGCGGCCCCTTAAAGGTCCCCACCCCCTGCCTTCCTGTGCAGGAAGCTGAGAGAGGGTGCAGGCGGCAGCCCAGCGACACGGCCAGCCTGCACGCTCCTCTGCAGCCACACCAACCCCCCACCGCTGCGATGGCCGCCCCCCAGCCCCCTAAGCGCTCCCAGGGCACCCCCCCGCAAGGGGAGCCAGGGCTTCCAGACCAGCAGCCAGGCTGGGAAGCAGCAGCAGGGCCCCTCCTGGATGGAGGCCGAGCTTCGGGACCTGCTGGGGCTCTGGAGTGAGGAGGAGGTGCTCCAGGTAATGGGGAGCAAGAGGCGGAATGCGGATGCGTTCGCTCGGCTGGCTGAGGGCCTGGCCGCCCAGGGTCACCCTGCCCGCACTCCTGACCACATCAGGAGTAAGGTGAAGGAGCTGCGGCAGGGTTACGCCTGGGCCCGTGATGCGGCTGGCCGATCTGGGGCCGCCCCTGTCACTTGCCCCTTTTACAGGGAGCTCAGGGCCATCCTGGGCCCCCGGCACACCTCCTCCTCTCTGGCCACTCTTGATACCTCGGCCGACGAGCCCCAGCAGGCCCCGGAGGCGGAGTCCGCCCCAGAGGTAAGCCCTGCACCCCGGGGGCCCCCCCAGGAGCCCACCCCTGGGGCACCGGAGGAGGAGGAGGAGGGGGGATCCTCCTCCACTGATGGGGGGCTCCAGATCCACATCCTGTCCCGGAGCTCCAGCAGGGCGTCCGCCCACCGGGTGTCCCCGGACCGTGGGAGCGGACCATCAGGTATGTACCCCCCCCGATGCACACCCCCAGGGTTGAGGGGCGGGGGTAACAGATATGACCAGGGCCCTCCACATGCCCAGATGACCATGGCCCAAGGACAGCAGTGGCATGTCCCTCAGAAGAGTGCATCAGCCCCTGCCCCCCCAGCACGACAGTGCCATAGAACCTAGGGTCCCCCGGGGGGAGGGGGTGAGACACCCATCATCATCATCAGCAGCATCTCCCAGGGACGGGGATGGGGAACCAGCAGCAGAGGGGTGGGGGGACAAGGGCCACGGCTCAGGGCCCACACTAACGGCTGTCTCCACTCTTCTTCCCCCGCTGTGTCCGCAGCTGCACCATTGGAGGGACCAGAGAGTGCTGGCAAGGTGTCAGTGGTCCCGGAGAGCCCACCGGGGCCATCACTCCAGGCTAGCCCCTCGGCGGAGCACTGACCGGCCCCAGGGCGGGGACGACGGCGGAGCCAGCATCATCCGAGGACGGCAACGGACCCCCAGCTGCTGGCCATCCTCCGTCAGCAGCTGGAGGTTTCCGAGCAGCGCCTGTGGGTGGAGGAGCGGCGCCTCCAACTCCAGGAGCGGGAGCTGGCCTGGCGCCAGGAGGCATAGGGGGCCTTTATGCGCACATTTGAGCGCATCGCAGACTACCTGGCCCCTCATGCCGGTCCGGCCGCCGCTCTGCCTGCCCTGCCTGCTCCACCCGCCGCTCCACCCGCCGTCGCACAGCCGTCTGCCACCGAGGGCCCTTCCGCTGAGGGGGACCTGGGGCCAGCTGACACCCGCCGGCCTTATCTCCCGGTCCACCCGGGCCCCAGCCAGCCCTGGCATGGGCTGTGGCTGAGGCGCGGGTCGCGGCCGCCCACCCCCAGTGCTGGACATTAGGGGGTGTGGGGCCCAGGACGTGCCCCCCCACATTGTATATATCCCCTTCACCTATCTTTTGTAAATAGTTTGTGTTAGACCCCTGTTCTGTTATGTTATGATGATACCTGTCCCCCCATGTAAATAGTTCTCCCCTTCCTTGTCTTCCCCTTTTTTTTCCTTTCATCTTATAATACGTATATATATAATATTTATTTTGGCTGTACATAGTTATGATATAATAATGAGTTCAACTTATATATTCTGGTTTGACGAAAAACATGTCTGTTTTTATTTACAAGAAAAGTGGGGGGGTGCTCTTGGGTGCTCTGTGGTTTGGGCGTAGGGGCAGGGAGAGTTGTGGAGGATGAGGGGGGTGCAGTGGGGGGCCTGCCAGCGTTCACCCCACAGCCTCGTCGAACTGGGCCCGCAGGGCCTTCCGGACCCGGGTCCCTTCGGGGTCCACCTGGCGACTGGGGGCAGCTGGTGGCTGCACAACGGCCCTGCCGGCCTCCACAGCCCAGCCCTGAAAGAAGGCCTCCCCCCTTGCTCTCCCTGAGGTTGTGGAGGGCGCTGCGTGTGCCTGCAATCTGGGGGATGTTGGTGGGGCCCGCATCAAGGCGGGTGAGGAGACACCTCCAGCACCCTTTGAGGTGCCCAAATGTGCGCTCCACCACCTGGCACGCATGGTTCAGGCGCATGTTGAAGTGCTCCTGGCTGGCTGACAGGTGGCCCGTGTAAGGGTGCATGAGCCAGGGCCGGAGGGGGTATGCCACGTCCGCGATGACGCAGAGGGGCATGGTGGTGTCCCCCACAGGGATCTCCCGCTGGGGGATGTAGGTCCCCGCCTCCAGCTGGAGGCACAGGCCCGAGTTCCGGAATACCCGGGCGTCGTGGGTGCTGCCAGGCCAGCCCACATATATGTCCAGGAAGCGGCCCCAGCTGTCCACCAAGGCCTGGAGGACCACTGAGTGGTAGCCCTTCCTGTTTAGGTAGCGTCCTTCACTGTGCTCCGGGGCGTGGATGGGGATGTGGGTCCCATCCAGAGCCCCAAAGCAATTGGGGAAGCCCAGGGTGGCAAAGCCTGCGATGGCGGCATCCGGGTCCCCAAGCCTCACGAGCCTGTGGAGGAGCAGGACGTTGATGGCGCGGATGACCTGCAGGGGAAGCACATGGGAGAGCACCAGTGAGGGGTGTGCAGGGTGTGTGTGGCCCTCCCCTGCCAGGGCCCCCCTCCCCTCCCCTCCCCTCCCCTCCCCTGCCAGGGCTCCCCTCCCATCCCAGGGCTGCCTCCCCCTCCCCCTCCCCCCATGAGTCCTCTTACCTCCATGAGGACAGCCCCGACGGTGGCCTTGCCAATGCCGAACTGCTGGCCCACGGATCGGTAGCTGTCTGGAGTTGCCAGCTTCCAGACAGCGATGCCGACCCATTTCTGCACACTGAGGGCATGCCGCATGAAGGCGTCCTGGTGCCTCAGTGCGGGGGTGAGCCACTGGCATAGCTCCAGAAATGTCTGCCGGCTCATGCGAAAGTTCTGGAGCTAGCAGTCGTCGTCCCACTCTCCGAGCACCAGCCGCTCCCACCAGTCGGTGCTCGTGGGGTAGCTCCACAGCCAGCGGCGTGTGCGGCAGGGGGAGGGGTGCTGCAGGGTTGGGGGTTGCTTCCTCCTCCCCTGCGGGCAGCTCCTCCCCTGTGGCTAGGATGTGATCAGCTGCCTTCTGCATGGCATGGAGCAGGGCAAGCACTGCTCCTAGAGGGGCGGCTGGGTGGACCTCTGGCTGCTGCTGCTGCTGCTGGGGGTCCATGACTGCATCGCTCGAGGTGTGCGTGCCTATGGCTCTGCAAACCGCGTGCTGTGCAGGCTGAGTGTGTCTGGGAGGGGCCCTTTAAGGGAGCGGCTAGCTGTTGCCCCAGAAACGCTAGTCCGCCCTGTGACCCTGTCTGCAGCTGTTCCTGGCACCCTTATTTTGATGTGTGCTACTTTGGCGTGTAGACGTTCCCTCGCAGCGCCTACTTCGATGTGGTGCTGCCCAACGTCAACGTTGAACATCGACGGCACCAGCCCTGGAGGATGTGTAGACGTTATTCATCGAAATAGGCCATTTCAATGTCGCTACATCGAAATAGGCTATTTCGATGTAGCGTTCACGTGTAGACATAGCCACAGAATAGGAAGTGACTGTCTAGGAAGGAATATGGTATTATTATTACTTCTTGGTACTTATTGAAACAGGCAGTGTCCATACACTCACTGTAATCTTATTCTTTCAACGTTCATTAAGGTTTACACTACTATTTTTTTTTTGGTCTGGTCTGTGTTGTTGGTTCATAATTTTATTTTTCTCTTATGCTTAAATGTAATTCTTTGAGTGAGTTCAAAAATGCCCAGTCGATCCTGGCTGGAGTAATTATCGATATCACTTTTAGTATCATGTTGTGCTTTGTCATTAATTTTTAAAATGGTACAGTCAAATAATAATGTCCTTCTAGAATTAAACTTAGTTTGTAGTCACCTTAGCAATGACAGTTTTTTTAAAAAATCTAAACACACAACTTCTTAGGCACTATGCACACGAAGGTTGCTTATTTTCAACTTGTATTTTTAATTATATTTATAAAATAATTTAAAATTCAAATGGAAATAAATACAGTTCCAAATCTGAAAGTATTAGTAATGATGGACTCAAATGTTAGTGAGTCACATGATTTTGATCAATAAACATAAAGGCCAAAATAAGAAAAATAAATTATAATTTTTCATAAAAAAGTGGGGAAAATTTAAGTGTGTGTATTTAAAATTAAGTAAATACATTTTAGTGGAGTGAAAAGAGACAACTGATTAAAAGAGAATAGATAATGGAGGTAACAGAAAGAACATCAGATTCATCTCTACCAGAAGTAGCATACAAAGTATCAAACTTCCATTTCAGATATCTGTGTTGAGGCTCTAAAACTGACACCTAAATACTTGGCTTTAGGAATATTTTACTGTATTATCTCATGCTTAATCTAAATTTACATGTAAACTTAAAATATGGTTTTAATTTGAGATTACATTGCTTTAGTTTGATAGGAATTCGAATCAGTGTTCCTGTCAGCTGATTTAATTTTAGCTACTGTGTGAGAAAGAGAGATTAGGCAGAGGATTGATGAAAGACTACATTTCCCACAAGCCTCTCTGTACGACTTAGTTATGTCACTGAGCAGAGACGGTGGTGTGGGGTGAGTTCTGGTTGGTGCTTTTTGACCTTTGGAAATAACTTCAAGCGAGTGCCTCACTGACTTTCAATTCTTTACAGACTCTTTTGGATGGGTGGGTTAGTCTGTTATGTTACATGCTGAATGTTTCCCCCAGGAGGAGAGAAGTTTGCCTTTCCCAGAAAGATGGCCCGGAGTCAGCAAGTTCGCTCTGTCAGCCTGTGCAGCGACTGTTGCAGAACTAGGTACTAGCTACCGTGATTTGATTAGAGGGAAGTGATTTGGAAGGGGAAGGAAGGGGGGGAAAGTGTTCAGCTCCGTTGCCCCAGCTCTCTGGTTTTTGCTGCTTCAACTTTCAACAACTTCCCAGTGTGGAGAACTTCTTACAGCCCCTCTCCACACTATGCTTGTCTGTGTTTTGCCAGTTGCAAAACAAGTTTCATCACATGGTCATCTGGATCTGTAGCTTTGCAAACTTGATTTGGGTCCTCGGTAAGTATTTGAAATCTAAATCTTTGTGGAGAACAGTGGAAAGAATAGTAAATCAAAACAAGTTATCACATATTTAAATCACTCACATCTTATTTCTGCCAGAACAGCAAAAAGACAGAGCAATCTCCTTTTAAGTTGTCAAAACAAAAAGCAGTCAAGTAGCACTTTAAAGACTAGCAAAATAGTTTATTAGGTGAGCTTTCGTGGGAAAGACCCACTTCTTCAGACCATATCCAGACCAGGATATGGTCTGAAGAAGTGGGTCTGTCCCATGAAAGCTCACCTAATAAACTATTTTGCTAGTCTTTAAAGTGCTACTTGACTGCTTTTTGTTTTGATAGTGTATAGACTAGCACGGCTTACTCTCTGTTACTTTTAAGTTGTCTGTGAGAGTAATTTGCATTCTACAGTACAATAGAGTAGCGCAGCCCTCCCACTCCTTGAAAAGAAAAGAGAAATCCAGTCTAGTTGGGAAGCTATTTCCAATTCAGCAGAGCTTTCTTTAGAGACATGAGCCCAACAAAACAATAGCAGAAATTTAAGGAAGTGGAGTGTCTATGCAGTGCTGTGCTGTTATCAATAATATGTAATAGCTATGTAGTGTAGGCTTTTAATAAGTCCATCCAAATTTGGTGCAATGTCCTACTGATATGAGGTTTCTCTTTTTATTTAAAGGTAGCCATTAGAAGAAATAATAAATAATTCTAATAACAACACTGAAGGGTGGCCACATATTGTAAACTATTATTTATGTTACTGTTGTGCCTCAGAGCCCTAGTTGTAGGCCAGAACCACACTGTGCTAAGTGCGGTCAGTAAGGAACCAAGAGGTAGTCTGTACTACAAAGATTACAATACAAATGTAATCTCAGAGCTACTGAGACCACTCACAAAGGAGAGTGAAGTCTGTGCTCTACAGCCTTGATTGTGTGCTAGCTGGGCTTTAGTTCATGTGGTAGAATATAGGGCTTTAGCCTCTAAGGCCATGTCTACACTAGCCCCAAACTTCGAAATGGCCACGCAATGGCCATTTGCGTGGCCATTGTGAAGTTTGGGGCTAGTGTAGACGTAGCCAGTATGTGAAAGTGTGGGAATCACTGAAAAAAAGTTGATGGGCTCCTGCATTTTCTAGAAACTCCAAATGCTTCTCCACAGAAACTTCAAAGGCAGGAGAAGGTGGTAAGCTTTGGATTTGGAAGGGAAAAAGCTTGGGATAGAATGAAATGTAATTGATGTATTTTTGCTTCCTTGTCAACCATGGGCACTGAGAGTACAGCTTTTATGTAAGATGCCTCAGATCCTTATATACCTGTGCAGCCTTGAACCTCCTGCCTCCGTCAGTATGAACACCTGCTAATAGAGCCTGGGTCAAAAAGCTGCTAGCCTGTGTTTCACAACATAGAGTTATACAGCCTTGGGCCTTGTTCAGCTGTGTTCTCTCTCTCTCTCTGTGGGTTTTGTCTTGTCTGCTAGTAACCTTTCCTCTGGACCTCATGAAAACACGACTGCAGATCCAAGGTGAAGCTGCTGTTCATCGGTATGAAGCTGCTGCCAGAAGAGCTGTACTGTACCGCGGCATGTTACGTACTGCAGCAGGGATTGTTCAAGAGGAAGGCTTACTAAAACTCTGGCAAGGAGCAACGCCTGCTGTCTACAGACACATAGGTGATTATCTTATCCCATAGCAGTGAGTCAGAACGCTATATGCTAGGTCTTACACCTGTACTGCCTTGTACCATCATCCTGCCATGTCTGTAATCCTTCTGTCAAGTACCAATGGCAGCACAAAGATTCATTTGATATGCCTAGAAGTCCTCTAAAACTATGGTTTGAGCCCTCATCCACAGCTGTACTCTGACTTCTGGCTCCAGAAAGCTAAAATAAGCCCCACTCCCTTTACTGTTACCTTTGCAAGTTGTTGTTCCCCACTCGCAAGATCCTCAGCATCTTTGGGATCCTGGAACCACTAGTTTATTTTATTTGGGGGTAGGAAAAATCCCAAAGCATGATCACTGAAAATATAGTAATCCCTTGATTTACATGAAGGTTGCCTTGTAGGCAACCTCTATGTAAATCAAATTCTGTGTACATTTTGGGGGAGGAATTAGGGGAGTGGGCTGCTGGGGGAAGTGGGCGGGCAGTCATGCAGCCCTGGCTTCTCTCAGCTGGGGGGCACACAGCTGCTTGCACTGCAGTTTCTGAGAAACTACAATCAGCTGTGTGCCTGCTGGACTCCTCAGCTGGGTGAACTGGCACTGCAAGCAGCTGTCTGTCAGGGATGGCAGCCTGACTCATGGCTGCCACCCCTGGGAGAAAACTGCTCCTGTCAGGAGCAGCAAGAGTCTGGCTGCCACCCCAACAAGAGCAGTTTCCCCACTCCTGTCAGGGGCAGCAGTCACATTAATCCAAGACATGCACAATGTGATTGCATGTGTCTCAAGGGTTTACTGTATATGCAATACAACAATCCAAACCCAGTCCCTGAGTTAGTTTAGTTAAACCATATTTAACACTTGTGTGAACACTTACTCAGAATTGAAGTGGCCTCATTTGACTTAGCTTAGTTCACTTTAGAAGTGGTCTCAGACTCAGTTCCTGTCAGTGAGTGGTTCTCCTCTGTCTTTTATCTGTTCTGGTCCAGGGAGGCCACATTCCATGGTGAAGCTACCTAGTCCAGTTACAAGAAAGCTGCTTTTGTGATGCTGATTCATTTGGGCCTGACTGGGAAGTCAGTTTTGCACCTCTGGGTTGGTCATGCTGAAGTGTGAGCTGTTTCTTTCCTGCAGCTGTTCTGGTTGTGATGTCAGTTCTTGCATCTCCACTTCAGTTGTTCCAGTTGGACTCAGAGCATAGTCATTTCTGCACCACTGCCACAGCTGGTCTGATCTGTCCTTATTGTAAAATCAGTTCTGCACCCCTGCCTGATTTAGTCTAACTGGGTCTCAGTGAGGAGTCAGTTCTGCATCCCTGCCTCAGTTAGGGCAGTCATTTTATGAAGAAAGGCTGAAAGAATTGGGCTTGTTTAGTTTGGAAAAGAGAAGATTGAGGGGGGACATGATAGCAGTTTTCAGGTATCTAAAAGGGTGTCATAAGGCAGAGGGAGGGAACTTGTTCTTCCTTGCCTCTGAGGATAGAACAAGAGGCAGTGGACTCAAATTGCAGCAGGGGAGGTTCAGGTTGGACATTAGGAAAAAGTTCCTAACTGTCAGGGTGATCAAACACTGGAACAAATTGCCAAGAGAGGTGGTAGAATCTCCATCACTGGAGATATTTAAGAAGAGGTTAGATAGATGGCTTTCAGGGATGGTCTAGAAAGTGCTTGGTCCTGCCATGAGGGCAGGGGGCTGGACTCGATGGCCTCTCAAGGTCCCTTCCAGTCCTACTCTTCTATGATTCTATGATTCACACATCCCCAGAATATCATATATACCACTACTTGTGGGTATGGTGTATGTCTGCACAACAGCACCCTACCAGTGTGACTTCGCATTCACAGTGTGCATGAAATCATGCCAGCAGGGGTGGGGCAGTGTACTCTTCCACATATCATAACCTAGCTAGCTATGCTATCAGACAAAATTGTATCCTGAGTTATCTCAGTACAAAGTAGGGGACAAAAGATGTAAAAACAGGTCTGTCCAGCCTAAAACTGGACAAATGGCCTACATAACATGGTTGATCCAGTCAGGCCTTGCTATTAAGTCCATTCTTGGACCCCTGTTGCAACTTCTTGAGCTGCATCTCACTGTGAAGCCAGTTCTGTGCTCCTACCACAGCTGGTCTAGTTAGGCCTTGATGTAAAGTCAGTTCCACGCTCCTGCCACAGTTCCTCTACTTAGGTCTCCTGTAACGTTAGTTCATCCATCCTGCCATGTCTAGAGTGCCACTTACACATGCCCTGCAGACGGGACATTTCAGTACTTCTGGGTCTGGCATGGGCCCACTCCATCTGCCTATCCTCATCCTCCATCCATAGTGGCCATGTAGGCAGGATAGGGCAGTGTGCTCTTCAAAATGGCATCCCTTTGCGTACCAGACAAAACTGCGTCCTGTGTGGTCTCACTAGAGAGTAGGGGACAAACAACTGAAAACAGGTCTGTCCAGCCTAAAACCAGTTGAATGGCATGCTTTATCTGGCTGCCTTTACTGGGTCTTGCCATAAAGTCAGTTCTGAATCTCCACCACAGTTTGTCCAGTTAGGTGTCGCTGTGAAGTCAGTTATGCAGGCTTGTCACAGGTGGTCTGGTCAGGGATTGCTGTGAAGTCAGTTCTGACACTTTTGCCATTGCTAGTCTAATCAGGCCTTACAGTTTGGTTTCATTGCCATTGCCATTTCAATCAGTTCAGTCCTACAGAATCACTCTGTGCAAGGTTCGGAGTTTCTAGATGCAGAACGGAGAGGAACTCAAGACACAGAGAGGGAGGCATGCATGCTAGGACAGAGCTCATGGTCTTCGGAGTGTAGTCCTCCAAACCCTACCTTGACAAACATCAATTACATTCCCTAACCAGTCTGTACTACTTGTCTGGTTGATCCATCTACTCTGGGGCACATCTTGCACGTTGCCTATGATAGTCGCAGAGAGGTAGCCATGTTAGTCTGTATCTTTACAAAACAATAAAGCAGTCCTGTAGTGCTTTAAATACTAACAAAATAATTTATTAGGTGATGAGCTTTTGTGGAACAGACCCACTTCACCAGATCTGGAAAATTCTGATAAATGAAAACTGAGACGCAGAGAATATAACAGAAAGATAGAAAAAAATTAAATAAAAACTGATGAATCAGCTACATAGGACAGAAGTATGGAAGAAGAAGAAAATTACTCACTGCAAGTGTCTATTAAGTTAAGTGGGCTGCCTGAGATCACTATGAATATCAAAGATGTGGAAACTGTCCTTGTAATGCGTAAGGTAACTGATATCTTTGTTGAGACCAAGGTGTAAAGTATTGAACTTGAGAATGAACTCTGATTCAGATGTCTCCCTTTATAATCTGCTGTTAAAGTGTCTTTGTTTTAGAATGCAGACTTTTTAAGTTTTGAACGCTACAGCCTGGTCTGTTGAAATGCTCACTGACAGGTTTATGTGTATTCAGATTCCCAATGTCTGATTTGTGTCCATTCATTCTTTGGCAAAGAGACTGCCCACTTTGTCTAATATACACAGCAGGGGGCATTCTTAGCACATAATGGTATATATCATATTGGTGGCAGTACAAGATATGAGCCCCTGATCATCTGACTGATGTTGTTAGGTCTAGTAACGGTGTCTTCAGTGTAAATACGTGGACGGGGTTTGCAGTGGAGTTTGTTGCACGGAAGAGTTCCAGGATTAGGGCTTCTGTGGTGTGGCATGTGTTTTGCTAGTGAGAATTTTCCGGAGGTTAGGAGGTTGTCTGTAGGAAAGGACAGGTTACCCACCCAGGGCCTGTGAGAGTGCAGCATCGTGTTCCAGTATAGGTTGTGGATTGTTGATAATTTACTGGAGGGATATGAGTTGGGGGCTATCGATGATAAGTGGTGTTCTGTTATTAACCTTCTTGGGCCTATGTAGAAGTAGCTGGTTTCTAGGTAGTTGTCTGGCCCTGTCAATCTATTTTTATTTTTCCCAGTGGATAGTTGTTTTACAAATGCTTGGTAGAGATCTTGAAGTTTTTGGTCGCTGTCAGTAGGTTTAGAGCAGATGCAGTTTTATCTAAGGACTTGACTACAAACGATGGAGCGTGTGATGTGTCCTGGATGGAAGCGGGAGGCATGTAGGTAAGAGTCACGGTCAGTGAGTTTCTGATAGAGGGTGGTATTGAGCTGGCCATCAGTGACTTACGCTACACTGATATCTTTGTTATTTGGACCCATGGTAAAAAGACTCTTGAAGAATTCCACAGAGACTTCAACAACCGTCACCCCATCATCAATCTCAGCCTTGACCATTCTACACAAGAGGTCTATTTCCTGGACACCACAATATAATTCACGGATGGCCAAATCAATACCACTCTCTACCGGAAACCCACTGACCACTACTCTTACCTGCATGCCTCCAGCTTCCATCCAAGACGCATCACACGATCTATCTTTTGTAACCAACCCCTCAGATAAAACCACATCTGTTCCAATCCTACTGACAGAGACCAAAAATTTTAAAGTGCTACAAGACTGTAATCTTTCATGTATGTAGTTGAATAACAACGTGTTTTTATTTTGATTGTATGAATAATTAGTTCCAACACCCTATTTAGATCAAGAGGTAAACACCATTGTAATTAAGACTAAGCTGTAGTCATACTAATAGGAGTCATGCACATATCACAGTCAATAAACAAAAAATCATGGCCTGTGACTCATCCAGGACTTATGATACAAGTACTCCTGAATAAATCTTACCACAGCTGCCCTGGGGTGGGGCACAGGAATGGGGCATTGGGCTTCCAGGGCACTGCTTCTGCTTTGTGGGGGGTTGCAGCAGGGGAGCACTCTGGGGTGCTTCTGTTACTTGGGGATGACTCTGGCCCAGGATATCTGAAATCCAGTCCCGTACCCCATCTGCTGATTGGAATAAGGGCATTTCAAAGTTGCTGGGGTCCTTTTGAAAAGGAGCCCCGTCTGGACGAGCCACGCAGTGGCAAGGTGCGTCAATTTCGAAGTGCTGCTGCTGCCGCCGGCATTCTAATGAGGCGCTGAATATGTATTTCAGTGCTTCATTAGTAAACTTCGAAATGGCCATTTGCATGGCCATTTCAAAATTTTGGGATAGTGTAGACATGGCCAAAGATTGATGGTGAGATAGATGTTGAAGTAAAGAGTCTCAAAGTGCTGACATATCTTGTATCTGTGACAAGAAATTCCACTTAACAAAACAGACTCCTTTACACTAAAAAGTTTATGGATAGGACAGGTATCCAACTCAGCCTCTTCGTCCTCCTCACTTGGCTTATTTCTTATTACAACAACACCCAAATGCTTCAGGGTACATTTGTACTTACCAGAAGATCAATGTGGTTGTCATCAATCTTTCAAGAGACGACAACCACATTGATCTTCCCGGATTTAATTTAATGTGCTTAGAGGGGTCATGCTAAATCAGCCACCAGAGCTCCACTGTCGACCCTGGTGCTCCTCGCTGTCATGAGGAGTAAAGGAAGTTGGCAGGAGACTTTCTCTCACTGACCTCCCACTGGGGGGATGATTCAGTAAATCAGTTTCTGATATGTCAGCTCCAGCTACGCAATTCATGTACCTGGAGTTGCATATCTTAAATCAGTTTTTCTTCATAGTGTAGACCTGGCCTCAGTTGGAACCAAGGATCTGATTGTGCTAGATAGGTTTTCAATTACATTTCTTGGGTTTCTGTCATAGTACAAACAAAGGACATGGCTGCCCTAAAAATTCTCATGTGGTTTTGTTTTCTGTAGTATACACTGGAGTGCGGATGGTTACATATGAGCACCTTCGTGACTCCGTGCTTGACAGAGCTGAAGACAAGAGCTTTCCTCTTTGGTAATTCTGATTAAATGTGCTACTACTTACTGCTGAGGTTTTGATTGTTATAGTAGTTGTGTAGGCCCTGGAATACTGTCTCTCCAGCTTGTCAACACAAAACAGCTGCACTGGTTTGACTAAGGTTGAATTTTAAAAGATTAAATTAATCCAGTGCGAACATATGTGTGTGCACTCCAACTTCAGTTGAAGGGCAGCTTCTCTTGGTTTAAGTTGACTTGGAACAGACTTGAGTAAAACTGAAATAAGAGCGTCCACACAAGTGTTTCCACTGGTTGTACAGATTTTAAATCTATTTGGCCAAATCTTCCTGAACAGACAAGATCCTGGAATGAAGTTCATTCATAGGCACTGGGCCAACACAAGCACTTTGCAACACAGTAAATTACTGTTGGATCTCTACTTTAAGGATTTATATGGTGCATTATCCTTGCATTGGCTGTTTGCAAGAGTGAATTTCATCTGAGATCACTAACTTGCAAAAGTCAGTAATCTGCAATAACTATCCCTATCATTGAAGAGAGTTGGCAGTTTTTCAACAAGACATTTATTAACAACATAAGAGTAAAGACTTCCTATCTTTCCTGTGTACTAGGAATAGTGGCAAGAGACAACTCTGGCTTACCCAGGAGATCTTTAAGGATCTGAAAATCAAGAGTCCCACAAAATGTGGAAATTAGGTACATTAGAGAGGATGCATGTAAACAACACAAGCCTTTAGAGACAAAATACGGGTGAAAGCACAAAATGAGATCAAATTATCTTGAGATATAAAGAACAACAAGAAAATACTGCATGGAAAATAGTCTTGTGGGGGGTAGTCAAGTTAGTCTGTATCTTTGTTGGGTATGATGTGTGGTAAGTGAGCACTTTAACTGGGCAGGACACTGCATAAAGGACTTTAAGGTTTGTGTATTACTACAAAGAAATTTTAACACCAAATTATAAACGGAGACATCTGAACTGGAATTCATTTGCAAGTTTGATACCTTTCACCTGGTACTCAACATGGATCTCAACTATCGTACGCATTACAAGGACAATTTCCCCACCTTTGATATTCTCAGGGATGGCAGACATCCCACTTAATTTACTCTTCCCAGAGGACTTTTCCTTTTTCTAAATTCCTCTCTCTCTCTCCCCCCTCCCCCATTAACTCCTTACTTTTTATTCTATATTTTGCTGATTTCTCAGTTCTTTCTCAGTTCTGCTCCAGATTCTGAAGAAGTGGATCTTTCCCACTAATAAATAAAATTTAGTCGTCAAGGTGCTACAGGTCTGCTTGCTTTGTTTTGTGAAGACAACATTATACAGACACATTAGAAGCAAGAGGAGAAGCAAGGACAGGGTAGACCGGTTACTTAATTAGTCTGTTTTAGTTTGCATTCAGTTCCTCAATTAATATTAACTGTGTCGAGTATGTTGGCTGGAGCAGCTCTCGTCTGCAAGCCACCTGGTCTGGGAGTGCTGTGGGCCAGGGTGCTGCAGTGCAGCCTGAGCAGCTCTGGTCCAGCATGTGGTAGACAAGAGCACTCCAGCCCAGCTGGAGCAGCCTCCATCAGTGGCAGGAGCTACAGGGGGAGTGGAGATGCTCCAGCCTATCTGAGCTGAAGTGGCTGCCCTGGTGGGTCCCTTCCCATCCCTGTTTAATTGTTTAACCAGGTAAACTTAATGTGTAACCAATTAACTAATTAAACAGGATTTTACATACCTAGTTGTTAGTAAACCCCCACCATGATATGACCCCTATTTTAACCCTTTTATCTTTATTCAGCGACTGTCAGTTGATCTGCCTCCCACCTACTTCTGGCTTCAGAACAAGTGTGTGTACCCTTTCTCTTTTATGCCACTGCTCCTCCTTATCTCAGCCTGTCTTTTTCTGAACAATCTGTACCACTGTATACCAATATTTCCCCCTTCTCATTGCCTTCTTTTTGCCCTTATTATAATTGTCCATGTCCTTTTCCCCTCCCACTACCATGCCCCAGCATTTAACCCTCTGTTAAGGTCACCTTTTTTGGTTAAAGTAGTTATACTAGTAATATAAGAGCACAAGTAAAGGCTTATTTGTAAATAATGTGTTCATTTTTATCTTATGCTTTGTGCTTTTAAATCATAAGTATGGAAGAATTCTAAATTTAAGTGGTTTCAGAGGTTTTTATTTCCTCTCCACTGCAGAATCCAGTTTCCTTTTGTAAGTGAAAATGTGGGTATATAAATATTTTTATTGAGACATAGAAATTACCAAATGCCTGATCCCTCATGCTTCAACACCACTGACACCAGTAGCTGTGATACGTTCAGGGGTGTCTCAATGGATTCAGTGATGCACAAGTTAGATTGACTGTTCAGACAAACAACCAACTCCTTTTGAAGTGTTAATATACTGAGTGCCCCTCCCACTTAGCCTGGCTACCTACATGACCTATCTAAGCTCAGACTTCTGTGGGCTACATCCCAAGGTGGATTGATTTAACTCAAGGCAATTTAAATCACTAAAAATAATAATGTATTTAAATCTAGTTGCCATAAGTCCTAAAACTTGCTGTGCTTAAAGTGCCCTTAATTTTGGAGTAAGCCCCATTGATCTTGCTGGCACATCTTTTTGAGAAAACAGTTATAGAAAAGGTTCCCTTGGAAAACCTGAATTATGCTGAAGTAAAATAGGGAATAGACTTAAGACATCACCATTATGGTCTGTGGTCATCATGTTCCAAAACAAGGGCCATGTATTATGTAATATAAAAAAATGACAGTGGCAAATGACAACTCTAGATTTCTCTTACTGCAGCTTTCTGTACTGTATATTTGAGTGGTAGATTCTATTCCTAATTAAAGAAGCTGTAAGGATTAGCTAAGCTAACTTTTTTTTTCCTTGCAACATCCAACACAGCAATCAGCTTGGGAATTTACTTATCAAATCACACATGCTAAAAGGCATTAAGAGTCTTGAAAAATGATTAATTGCAAAGTGCCTTAAAGTTATTAACCAGTTATTTTTCCCAATACAGTGGTCTCTCGAGTTATGCGAGGGTTCCGTTCCCATGCACAACTTGAATTTTGCCTAAGGTGGGGGCGCTTTTTTCCCTGGCAGAATGCACATTGTGCAGCCAGGGAAGCAGCAGGAGCATCTGGACTTCCTGTTGAAAGGGAAGTCCTGGGGCTGGGGGTGGGGAGCAGTTGGGGAAGTTAAGCCTGGTGGTGGGTTGGAGACATGGGAGGGGGGCAAGGCGGTTAAACCTGGGGTAAGTTAGGATTGCAAGGGGGCAGCAGGTGTAGTTGAGTTGGAGCCACGCTTGGGGCAGTTGAACCAGGGCTGAGGGTTGGGTGGCGGGGGGTTGAGCTAAAACCACACGTGGGGGTGGGGTGGTGAGCTGGAACTGTGTTTGGGTTGTGAGCTGTGCTGTTGGGGGTTTGAACCAGGGCTGCCTGTGTTGGGGAAGGGGGCTTGAACCAGGGTGGGAGGGGGTTGAGCTGCCAGCAGGGGTGGTGAGCCACCAGGAGTTTGAACATGGTGGGGGTTGAGCTGGAGCTCCATGTGAGGGGTGGTGAGCCAGAGCTTTTGTGGGTGGTAAGTGGGGCTTCGGGGATGGGTTGAACGGGGGCCAGGAGGAGCGAGATTTTGAGTTGTGCTAAGCTCGCATTAATGCGAGTTAAGTGCAACTCAAAATCGCATATTTTAAGGGTTTACTGTAACCAGCTTTCCTTGTGAGGTTTCATTCTTGCAACTAGACCTTGCATCATCTTCTTTTGCTGCTTACACTTGACACAATTTCCTCTTTTACCCATGGAACGAATTTCTTAAAAATATACCCAAATAGAGTCTCTTACTCCCATAAGCCGTGACCATTTTTCTGTGGCAAAAGCATGGGAGGAATATAGGAAGTGCTGTGTGTGATGAATAAGGTCTTTTCTTTCTAGTCCACTCCACTGTTCCTTTCTATGCTACCTCCATCCATTCTTATACATTGTCTCTCAAGACAATGTCTTAACTAACTTCTCTGCCATATTTGGCCAACGTTCACCTCCAGATAAGCAAAGAACAACAAAAAAAAAAGCTTGTATCTTTCTTTGCGTGTTACTTATTAGTCTACTGAGAAACAGAAATTGAAGGCCCAGATCTTTGAAGAAACAAGGTCTAGTAGATATGCTGGACAGACTGTCACTGTTAATTCATTTTTATGAGGCTGTAAGTGTATTGTATTCCACATTTGTGATAAGACTTAATTGTAACATATTTTTAAATGAGAAATTTAGTATTTTATGGATTATTTAAAAGCAATTTAAATAAAACCTCTGATTTTTTTTTTGTTTTTTAATCATTGGTTTTTATCTCAACTACCTCCAAAAATCTCAAAGCTTTAGAAGAGATTGAAAGTAACAACTTGGAATGCAATGGGAAGAGTAAGAGTTCCCAAGAGCCAAAAGCTCCACTTTAAATAAAAACTGGAAAATATTATATTGACTTTAAGTATTTGATACAAATTTCTTCACAGATGAAAAAGAAATCACATAGGGAACATGCAATTAAAGGGAAGGGGCTATTAAAGCATATCTGGTTCCTGAGTGCAAAAATGAAACACTTATTAGTGATGTATATCAAATATTTTACTTCCAAGTCACCTTTAACACTGTCTGACACTGACAAGAACATTGTAGACTATATTAGCCATCTGGAGTTACTATAATCATTGATTAAGCGCTGGCTGTTGGTGTGAGAAGTGATTATTTAAGATTCCACTTCACCTGGAAGATGCTACAAAGCTTGTTAGGTCAGGCATTTATTTTCATTGGGGAAGCAGGCATTGTGGTTTTAAAGTTGTTAACATCTTGAATGTATTTTGGAGACAAATTGGAATTTAGGTCCCTCTTTACTTTTGTACAGGAAATCTGTATTTGGAGGGATGACAGCTGGTGCCATTGGTCAGTTTTTTGCCAGTCCAACTGATCTGGTGAAGGTGCAGATGCAAATGGAAGGAAAGAGGAAACTAGAAGGGAAACCATTACGGTGAGCTCTCAAGTAAACTAATTTCAATTGGCATTTTTTGTTATCAATGATCATACTATGGATGTTGACATGTGTCATGTAGTGTGGGACAGATTTTAGGATTTTCTATCTGCAAAAACGCATGCATTTAATTTATACACATCATCACAACACAAAACTCCATGGTTTAGGTAATGTTTGGTTTGTTTATTTTACAGAGAAGAACATTGTTACACAGATGATTAAGTGCTTAGGTGGGCAAGAATAGTGCAGATCCTCAGCCAGTATATTTCAGTATAACTCCATCAATGGAACTGTGTCTATTTATACCAGCTAAGGATCTGGCTGGAGACTGAATTTCCATCAAAATAGTTCCATCAAGTCTTGGATCAGGTACATTGGTGGGGAAGATTGCATAATCACTGCTCTTAACGTAAAGGGTCTCTTCTGTGGACAGACAGAAGACTCCAGTACTTTCAGGTCAATAATTGTTAATAGCATTAAACATCCCTATGATTTTTTTAAACATATTCTACAGAAAACCCAAGAAGTCCCTGCCATAGGTGTACAACAGAAGTTTGTCCATCACTGAATTCTTTACTCATTAGCTGTATGATTGAATGTTTGTAAAGACGTGTCATGCAAAATAAATGTCAAATGTTATTTATTTCAGATTTCATGGAGTGCACCATGCATTTATGAAGGTCCTCTCTGAAGGGGGAATTCGGGGACTCTGGGCAGGTTGGGTGCCAAATGTCCAAAGAGCTGCTCTGGTAAACATGGGAGGTAAACCTAATAATGTAGGCTTGAGCTCTTATGTGACTCTACCTTTGTCCTTCCCAGCTTCTTTCTCCGCATCAGTTTACTTTTAACCTTTTGTCATTTTTTCTGTGGCCTGTTTAAACTTGTTTAGCAGAATGGCTACTTATATATAGGCCACATGATCCAAGAATATTTTAAGTATTGTTGCTGAGGTATGTAAACACCTTTTTAAGATTGATGTCAGAGGTTGCATAAGTTACATATCACTAACGGGCTATAAAAGAGTCTAGGAATGGTTTTATTTACACAGTAAGAGGCCAGTAGTGAGGGTTAGGAAAAGGATAACAACTAACAAGATAAAAAAGCAGTTCTGTAGTATTTAAAGTGCTAACACAATAATGTATTAGGTGATGAGAGTTCATGGGGCAGATCCACTTCTTCAGAGAAGTGGGTCTGCCCCACAAAAGCTCATCACCTAATACATTATTTTAGTCTTCAAAGCGCTACATCACTGTTTTTTGGTTTTGTGGAGATACACACTAACACAGCTACCCCTCTGTGACAACTAACAAGATATAAAAGTTAAAATATCCCATTGTGTCACAAGTGAGACTGGTCCTTTATGAAAGTGTGGGCCTACTCCAACTATGTCCAAGTGATTACCTCTTGATAAGGCTAGAAGGGAGTCATATGATAATTATTAGGGAGAAGGAGGTGAGCATGATACGATACTGGAAGAACCAGCAGGGTAAAAGCCTTTTGAGGGGTACCTAGAATCACTGATTTGGGGAAAGAAAAGTAGTTGGGGCTTAGGAAAGAAGCCTGCCTCTGGTGAAAGCCTTGGGAGAAACTGCTTTGCAAAGGGAGTCTGGATGCCCAGTTTGTAAGGACTGGGTTTTAGACAGACAGTTTTAAGGAAGAAAATCCCAGGAACGATTGAACTGGAAGAACTCTAGAGAAGAGCCTGTCGTTCTGTATGAATGGTGGGTATTTGAAGATAGGGAATCCTCCTGTGACGGTGGTAATAAGATGGTAAAATTGTGCTATTAAATTAGGCCCAGGTGGTTGAAGACTGGTGTAATTCTTGTATAAAACCCTTGCCTGTGGTTAAATTGAGGCTTATTTAGCTTCCCTCTTTGGCCCCTTTTTTGTCAGTATTCAAAAGCCCTTATTGAAATATGATTTCCTTTTTTTTTTTTAACTCATAGGACCCTGTTTCATTTACCCCATGATTGCAGCAGTTCTACAGCTATATCTCCTAAATCCATAACAAGGAGCCTGAATACCATGCTGATTTATGCTGATTTTCCCCTTAATACTTTCTTTACAGATCTGACTACATATGACTCAGTGAAACACTTTTTACTTCTGAACACACCACTCCAGGACAATAGTGTGACTCACAGCATCGCAAGGTGCCTTATTTTTTTATTATCTGCCTTCCACATATTGAAGGAGATAAGTCTTAGCCACAAGCTAGTCATTCAATGATGTTACACTTTTCAAGACTGTCACATTACTGCTTAAACAACTGCATCTTCAGAGGTACCCAGAAAAGAACACCCAACTGCAGCCTGGGGACTTGGGTACTATTTCCAGCTCTGCTAGTAATTACTGTGTAGTCCCAGGCAAATCACTTCTTCTTCTTCTTCTTTTTTTTTTTTTTTGGCTTCAGTTGCCCATCCTGTGGCTGGCAATAGAAGTGCTTACACAATGATATAACGCACTTTTAAGATTCCATATGAAAATGCTAGGCAGGGGTTAAATTATACACAATGTATTTGGAATTCTGCAACTATGTATTCTGCCCTGAGATAGTGGAGGAGCAGACAAAGACTAGAATAGCTGATGGGTAACCAAAAAGAAAAAAAAGTGAAATGGAACTATTAGAAAGAATAGGAGGAGACAGACTATGGTAAAGAGCTTGATCAGCAGCAGAAGTGGGCAGATGTAGATAACAAAATGTTCTTTTTCAAGTGCTGTCCCTGTGAGGTGCTCCTTGTTAGGTGTTGATGTGCCCCTGTGCTTCTGGTTGGAGATTTAAGGTACTAGTGTTCATTTGGGCCACACGTGCAGACGTGCACACATGTGCTGCCTGAGACAGTTACCTGATGCTCTGTAGCTAACTTTCCACCCCTCTCATTTTTTTCATTACTCCCATTGGCTAGAGTTGGCGCATTCAGCAGTGCTTCACAGTTGTTACTAATTCCTCTTCAGCCCCCTTTTTACCTGTAGTCAATAGTCCTCAAATAAATTCTCCTCAAAGAAATTTTTTCCTCATATGTTTCATTTACCCCATGACTGCAGCAGTGCTACAGCTGTATCTCTTTCCATACAACTGAGAGACTGCACTCCTTTTGAGGCATACTTGCCTTCCTCCAGGCTTTAAGTGTGGCACTCCCTGCCAGCTGTGAATAGCGCTTCAGACAGTCGCTCTCAATGCAGGACATATACAACAAAAATGCCTGCACTGTCACAGCTTCTAAACATGGACAAGAAAGGCAAGAGATTTACAGCTAAAGCAACTCCTTATGGAGAAATCTCTCCATCCAGTGTCTGAACTGCAGGTACAAACCCTTCTTGGCCAGAAACTGCCTATGGATGTGTCAAACAAAGGCCCTTTTTCCAGGGCAGAGCAGCCTCACCAAACGGTCAAGAAGGTAGCAGAGGGGAAACTGCATCCCTGACCTCAGAGACACCTAAGAAAGATGCACTGATAGCTCCTAAGCACTCATGGTACTGGCAGTACCAGCTGTATCCATAGCCATCACACCAGGTCCCTCCAATATCAATGATGCCAACACACATAGCACTCCTGAACACTTGAGCTCTGCGACCAACGCCAGGGGGAAAGTTAAATCCCATGTCTCAGCACCTACAGCAGCCAGTAAACTATACTGAGTATGTCTGTCCATTTGTTTCTTCATGCAAAATTACTCTCCCCATGAATTTGGCGATTCTCAAGTGTAATGTTGCAGACAAGTATGTTTTGCGAGCATCATTTCCAATGTTTGTATATCATATGGTGTATTCCTACAGTATTGTTGCTTGTCCCTTTCATTTACTACATCTATAGACAGTGAATTTGGCACTGAATGTGAGAAGAGAAATTCAAATACTAATGTTGTTCATACCTGTGAATACAATGCAGTATATGGTACCATGTACGCCTATCACACCAGTAGTGACCACAACCACATCATAGCAATTCCTGCACCACAGTGATTCATTTGTCTCATCAATATCTCAATAACAATGATGCCTTGATATACAGAACTCTTTCCCAGCCCAGCTCTCCAGTTGTTAGCACACTGCTATAGTGGGGAGGATGAGGGAGACGAGGATATGATAGGCTTGCCTCAGCATTCCTTTCCTCAAAGTTGGTCCTGCCACAAAACTACCACCACTGGCTTCTCTGCAGACTTTGGCCCAACCAAGGTGGGTTTTCAACAATGGCCATTCTGGCATCTGTGGACACCATATCCACAACAACAGGGAATACCCAGCACTCTGCCTACAACTAGTGCACATCAGAAATCTATGGTGCAATCACACACACCTCCTAGTGTCTCAGAACAGCGGACTGAAGAACAGGAGGAATTCTCCAACCAAGATGACACAGCCAACACTTGTTTTTCCTATTTCTCCCAGAAGACACAATTATGCTACCATCTCCCACCACCATGGAGGATTTCAGGCAGTTTCAGGATCTTGACAAGATCCTTTGACATTCAACTGGAAGAGGCAGGAATTGTGTCACAAATTGGTGGACATAACACATACGTCCACTTCATCCAAAATCACTCTCCCCATGAATCTGGTGATTCTCAACTGTAATGTCGCAGCTGAGTATACATTGTGACCATCATTTCCAGGGTTTATCATCTGGTGTATTTCTACAGTATTGTTGATTTCCTCTTTCACTTTTTGCATCTATAGACAGCACATTTCTCACTGACGCTACATCTACACTAGCAAAAAACTTCAAAATGGCCATGCAAGTGGCCATTTCGAAGTTTATGAATGAAGCACTGAACTCCCTGGAACTAGACAGAAACTTCCTCAACAGGCAAGAAGTTGCATAACTGTCTGTTATCATGCTTTTATATTTTCCTTTGAAGTATGTGCCCTGACAAAGGCTACATCTACACTAGCCAAAAACTTCAAAATGGCCATGCAAATGGCCATTTCGAAGTTTACTAATGAAGTGCTGAAATACATATTCAGCACCTCATTAGCATGCGGGCGTCCGCGGCACTTTGAAATTGACGCGGCTCATCCAGATGGGGCTCCTTTTGAAAGGACCCCAGCAACTTCGAAGTCTCCTTATTCCTATGAGCAGATGGGAATAAGGGGACTTCGAAGTAGCCGTGGTCCTTTCGAAAAGGAGCCCCGTCTGGACGAGCCGCACGGCAGCGAGCCACATCAATTTCGAAGTGCTGCGGCTGCCCGCATGCTAATGAGGTGCTGAATATGTATTTCAGCGCTTCATTAGTAAACTTCAAAATGGACATTTGCATGGCCATTTCGAAGTTTTTGGCTAGTGCAGACACGGCCAAAGACTGGTTCCTAAACTACAAAGACCATTATTCACACAGTTTGTCACTTTGCATGTTTTCTAATCATTGTGAAAGAATCATAGAAACATAAGGCTGGATGGGGGACCTAGAGAGGTCATTTAGTCTATTCCCCTATCCCTCTGGACAGAGGTGATACCATCCCTGACAAATGTTTGTCTAACCAGTTCTTAAAAACCTTCAGGGAGATTCCACAAACTCCCACGGTCACATATTACAGTATATGTTTATCCTTATAATTAGGAATTTTCCCCCATAGTATCTCCCTTGATGTAGATTAAGATGATTACTTCTTGTCCTATCTTAAATGGATAGGAAACCCAGTTGACCAATATGCTGTATGACAGCCTCTTAACATACCTGAAGACTTACAAGAGCCCCCTTCAGTCTTCTTTTCTCAAGACTAAACATGTCCAGTTTATTTGACCTTTTCCCATAGGTCAGATTAGAGCTGGAAAGTTAGAGCTGCTTCAAAAGGAGATGGAGAGATACCGATGTGATATACTTGGACTTGTGGAGATGCTGTGAACAGCATCGGGAGAGATGTGCATTTGTGAAGTAATTTGGTCAGGGAACGAAATGAAGCATGAGGCAGGAGTCAGATTTCTTCTTAGAAAAAGAGCTAGAGAAGCATTGTTAGGATACAAATGGATGAGCATGAGAATGATGGTAGAGAGATTCGAAGTGAAACCATTCAACATCTCGGTCATTCAGGTGTATGCCCCCATGTCAGATAGCATGGAGGAAGAGATTGAGCTATTCTATAAAGACTTGATAAAGATGCTGGAGATACTAAAGAGAAATGTGTTGATAATCAGAGGAGATTGGAACATGAAGGTTGAGAGAGAGTCATCGAAAGGAAGGAAGAAAACAACGAGGCAAGAAAGTGCTAGAGTTTGCCACAGAGTACAATATGGTGATCTGCTATACGAGATTCCAACAAAAGGACTGTAGGAACCAGACATGGTGATCGAACAACTGGAAGTCCAAGAACATGATAGATATGATTTTCATAAGAAGATGGGCAACAACAGTACAGGAGTGCTGAACTTTGCAAGGAGCGGATATAGACTCGGACCACAGTCTGGTGATCACAAACATCAAGATGAAACTCAAGAGAAAGTACAAGACACAGTTCAAGAAATGAAGAGACTTGGGGAGGAAGAAATAGGGAACATATGTAGAGCAGCGCTCAAACAGAAGATCAGGAATGTGGGCACAAAGAAAGACCTAGGTAAGAGAGTCAAAGGGATAGCCACAGCGATAGATGAGGCAATTGAGCAGACGGTTTCAGAAGAAATTAAGAAGTGGAGACGCTGAAGTTGGTCCAAGAGAAGAGAGCACTGAAGATCAAAAGGGATGTTTCTGAGAGGGACAAACAGCATACTGAATGAAATGCAACGAGATAAGAAAAGCAGCCAGAATGGATGAGGCAAAATGGTTAGAGGAGTAGTGTGATGATATAGAGAGGTATTACAGCAAATTTAAGACCAGGAAGGTGTATAAGATAATCCCAAATATTAATAGGAAGTGTCAGCTGAAGCAGATGGTGATCAAAGACGGGAACGACAAGGTGCTCAAGAACAAGATTGTGCAGCGATGGATGAGATATTGCACCAATCTGTATAAAGCACAGTTGAACTCGAATGTCTCTTAGAGACTGATCGAAGACCTGAAAGAGATATCACCGCCAAGTATTGAGAGCGAGACTGATATTTTGAAGGAGTAAGCAGAAAGAGGAGTGAAATGACTAAAGAACAAGAGCCTTGGAAATAAGATCACAGGAGAGATGACCAAATATGGTGGAGAAAGTATGATTCAGGAAATACAGCAACTATGTAATATAGCATAAGAAGAAGGGAAGGCACCTAAGAAGCAGACAAGATCCAGGCTAGTGACGATACACGAGAAAGGAAGTGTATTGGAGTACAAGAACTACAGAATGATTGCCATAGCAAGTCATCTAGGCAAGGTGCTGCTGCTAATACTGACGGAGAGACTGAGATCACATACAGAAGAATATGTAGCAGATGAGCAAGTGGGATTCTGGAAAGATAGGTGTACCATACAGCAGATATGGAGACTAAGATTGATAGTGGAGAAGTTTTGACAAAAGAACAGAAATATCTGCAGTTGTTTCATGAATTTTCAGAAGGCGTTAGTATAGATCAGAAAGTGACTTGGGTGGTGTTGAAGTTTGTACAGAGTGGATAGCAAACTGGTACAGTTGTTGAAGGATATCAGTGACAATGAGGCAGTGGTGAGAATGTGTGAAGAGTTGGAAAATTGGTTTAGAATGAGCAGAGTTATGCGAAAAGGAGATCTGATATCCCCAAATATCTTCATCACGCACCTAGGGAGAGCAATGGATAAAATCAAGAAGGTACAAGGAATATCTGTGCCTGGGATGAGAATTAACAACTTGAGGTTCGTGGATGATAGTTATCATCAAGCAAGATGACGAGAAACTAGCAAGAATGATGTAGGCGCTAAATGAGGAAGGGAAGTGGTAGGGACTGATTATGAACATCAATAAAACAAAGACAATGGTATTTGGAGATAAGGAAATTCAAAGGAAGATCAGTGTAGATGGAATCAAACTAGAGAATGTAGAGAAGTTCACATATCTGGGCAGCAACCTGATGTATAATTTTTAGATTCTAAGAAGGAAATAGCTAGGAAAGTGAAAGCAAGAGCGAATGTTTATTCAGCAGCATGTTGTACAGATGTTAGACATGGGAGATGATAACAGATTCAGAGAGAAGAATATTGCTATTTGAGAGTTGTTATAGAAAGATCTTGAGAATAGGATGGATACAGAAGGTCACCAATGAGGAATTATACAGTAAGATACAGCCAAAAGAGAACCTACTGCAGAAGGTTATACAACAGAAGCTACGGCTGTTTGGGCATATCTGCAGAATAAACAACAAGCAAAAAGTCAAAATCCTGGTATTCGGCATATTGGACGGCTCGAACAGGACAAGCTGATCCCACAGAGAATGGGTTGATGATATAATAGATTGGTACAGAGCTAGTCTACATAAACTAAGCCACTCCACACGGGACAGGGAAATATGGAAGGAAATAGTGAGGGACACATCAGACACCAATGGGTGCTGAGCCCATGGTGGTGGTTGAAGATGATGATAGGTCAGGTGTTTCAAATCTTTAATGCTTTAATACTCTTTCAGAGAACTTGGTTTTCTCGTATCTTTGTTACAGCAGAGTGCCTAAAAGTGGACACATACTACACCTGAAGCCCTATCAGTGCTGAGAAGAGCAGCTCAGCTACCTCCTGTGTCTTTCACATAAAATTCTGTTAATATACCCCACCCCCAAATTAGCTTTGATCACAGTGGCGTTACAATTTTTCTTCATTCACTTTCTGATGCACTATAATCCCCATGGTTTCCTTAATTTCACCAGTCACACACATCCAAAATTAAAAGACTTTACATGGATTAGGCTTACATTTTGGGAGTTGTTAGTGACAGGCCAGTTACTCCACTGTTGCAAATCAGTTTAGTGCCATTATAAGTGAGTGATGCAATGCTACTTTATAGTCATTACCTTCCATTATTCCATCTGTTTTTTCTTCATTTTTCCTCTGTCTGAATGGAGTCTTCTGTTCTATTTTGTTGTGTGCTTGACTCTACAGAACTGTTATGTAGGTACTGTTGAGTCACACCATACGACTGTATTTTGCAGAGTTTTCTGGTGCTTGTCTATTTGTGCATATAGCTCCCTTAGGAAGGTCCCATGTGCTGTAAGATTTTCAGTTGTATTTCAATGATATGCATTACTTCATGACAACTCATGCTTCCTGTTATTCAGGGGACACAGTCTAAAAGGGAGAATGTGTCAACCCTATTAGGGATGTTAATGATTAACCAGTAAGCCTCACCCTGAACAGATGGGGCTTACAGGTTGCCCCATGGGCAGGGCATTGCTCCAGCCCTGATGGACCGCTGCAGGTGGAGAGCACTCCAGCACGGTCAGAGCAATTCCCCATTTGTCCTGGTCAAGGGGGTCAGGATGGCTGGGGAGGCCACTCCACTCTGGCCGAGCTTGAGAGGCTTACCTGCTGCAGACAGGGACTGTTCTGGCTAGGTTGGAGTACCTGCAGTGCTCTCATGCTGGGCTACTGTGGGTGGGGACTCTCCAGCCTGGTCAGAACAGTCCCTGTCCATGGCAGGGGGCTGCTCCAGCACAGCCAGGTTGGAGTCGCCACCCCAGCTGCCCTCCCGTGATTAACTGGTTACTGGTTAGACCTAATGTTTAACCAGTTAACTAAATGAATGGGATTTTACATCCCTAGATCCTATGTGTCTCCTCTGCTCAGTGACCTCCCTGGCCTGCAGCAACCTGTGTTGCCACACTCTTGTCACCCCACCAGTTACCTGTGGGGATACAAGGAGCTCTCTCCTTTTCCTGCTGCATTTCCCCAGGTGTTATGGACCCTGTCACTGGGAACTGGGCTCAGGCGGAGAACAGGAAGGAGCCACTTCTTACACCAAATGAAGTTGGCTACTCCAGCTTCTAACTTTGTGTTTTTTGTCCACTGCCTGCAAAAGTCTGGTTGGGGCAGTGGGCTGCTCCCCTAGCCAGGCTCTCTCTCAGGCGGCCGCAGTGCTGCACAGAACAATCACGAGCAGCTGGTGTGAGAAGCTACTGATCCTGCCTGTTCTGGTCCCTGCCCAGACATGGCTGCCAGGGACTGAGCATGCCAGTGAGGCAGGCACAGTAAGAGAAGGGAGATGCTCTCCCACTCTGCTGGGCAGCCCAAGCAGAAATGGGGGGTTCACTTCACCTTGCATGACCCCGGTGAACTGCATATGCCTCAGATTGTACCAATGAAGCCAGAGCAATTAGTTCTGAGTAGAGATACATGAGTCAGAGCTGGACAGTTCTTCCCAGCTCTGTCCTAACTGGGAAACCCACATTAAGTTATGAGACATTAATTATAGTTTAATGACAATGGCTCTAACATGTCTTTATTTTTGAAACTGGAATTTAGGTTGTTGAATTGGAATGATAAACCCTGATTTTTTTTTTCTTCAAATACTATCTTTTGTTAAAAGTGGGTGTTCTGGCCTGGTAGCTGCTATCCTGGGAACTCCTGCTGATGTCATTAAAACACGGATAATGAACCAACCAAGAGATAAACAGGGAAGGTATGGATATTTCAAAGAGTATTTCCCCACTTCAGTAGTAATTTGGGACCTGAAGTGCCAGTGATGTCAACGGAAAGACATATTGATTTCTTTAATACTTTCGGTCTTAGATATATATCTAGTGTACTCTTAATCTGTCTGCCTATTATCTTTGATGTTTGTTTTTGCATATAAAAGCTATTTTTGTAGTAATGATCTATAATTACATTTTAAAATAAAAGACACTCAGAATTTTATATATAGTTTACTTTTGGTGCTGAATTAATCCAAGGCATACAACTTCGTTGACTCTAGTGGGTCTATGCCAGGGCTCTGGTTTCTAAATGTAACCTTTATCATAAGAGCTATGCTGCCTACTGCTGCTCACAGTGTGGAAAGGACTGCCACTCCCGGACTGGATTGCACAGCCACAGAAGACGCTGCTTGAATCAGTCCAACTGGGGTGCAAACCCATGATCCCTCGGGATCCAAGGATGCCTACTACTACTACTACACTGATGGAAGATTGGGGGGTGCTATATTACATGGCAGTGAGAGTACTAACAACTTGCATTTCATATAGTCTACTTGTGTATTTGTAACACCAACTTTTTGTTGTTCTTTCTTCTTGCTAGGGGACTGCTGTACAAGTCTTCTGCAGATTGCTTGGTTCAGGCTATACAAGGTGAAGGATTTATGTCTCTATACAAAGGCTTTTTACCCACCTGGATGCGAATGGTAAATGACTTTTTTCCTCTTTTAGTGTAAATTCCTTACAATTACATAGTTTGTAATGCAGTGTTGTACAACTACAGGAGTTCCTTTGATGCTTTAAGAGCCTTATCCTGACAGGCATTGAATGCCTTCAGTTCCCATTGACATTGCTGGGAATGGAAGTTAGAACTGAACACCCTGCAGGATTGGGTCCTAAAACAGAATAAGAGAACTATACAGAATTTTTTACAGCAATACTGATATTAAAATATGTATTTCATAGTCTTGTCATATTTACTATATCATTAAACTTGGAGAATACTAAGATGAGATTTTAAAAATTAACTGAATTAGTGTGCTTTGTTAGTGCACTAGCCATTTCACTCTGCAGGCATGAACCCAAGCCTTGCCTCCCTGGGAAAGATAGGTCTCACAAATACTTTCTTGACAGGAATCACGAAACTCCTTAGCTAGATTAGAGTTCTCATTGTCCACCTTACCAAACCACCACATTGGCTAACATGACCATCAGTGTTTGCTCAGAAGAGGTCCCTGACTTGGAATAAAAGGGATGTAAGTCAAGACCGATGTATACTGACAGAGCTTTGTTTTTGGGTATGTGCTTGCCTTCAAACATCCTGGAGTGCTAAGTTCTCAGATCTCATAAGTTAAGTGCTACTCTACACAGGTAAGCAGACAGGCATAGATAAAGCAGGATACTAATTCTGCTATAGCGATGCCAGTATAACTGTGTGGATACTCTACTCCAAAATAAACTTGACTTTATTACACTTCTCATCCCAGTCTTTTTGTCCAACCACTGCCATTTTTGCCTCACCTCCCCCAGGCTTCTTGTCTCATTCTTCCTGCTCTATCAGATCCAATCTTCCTCTGGGTCCTTGTCCAATGCCAGTCTTATCCCACCCCGCTTATTCCCAGCCCTTCAGTCCCCTGGTTTCCTTTCTCCATCTCCCAGTCTCCTTTGCCAACTAACCCCAGTCCCACTCCCACTATTCCTTCCCCCAAGTCTGGTCTGGTCATCTGGAGTTAAGTTTAGTAGCTTCCTCCTTCAGGCTGTCTGGGCACCAGCAAACAGAGCACTGAGAGCAAATCAATGAAAATATTTATGCTCTTGGTTCCTGTGCCTTGTATCACAGCAGCTGGAAGGAACAATTGAAATGAAAGTCCAACTCAGCGACTGCATCTGTGGGTTGGACTATGCTCAGTACAAACAGAATTTCAGAGAATTTAGCAGCCTAAGTCTCCACTGAGAATATGCTGGGTTTTTTTCCTAAGGTTTATAATTTGGCCAAATGTGCATGTTTTTAATGGGGGAGGTGGGGACAAAAGCACATCTCTGACAGAGGCAAGCACCCCTATCAAATTTCAATCCCTTTCCATAAAGTATGTTGGTATTAGAATTGCTCATCCAAACAGTTGTCAGAATTGCTTTAGTGTGGGCAAAGGGTTAAATTTTAGCAAACTGAATTGGAAAGAGGGTCTTATGGGAAGGATCGGGCAACCTTAACTATTGGCAATACTCTCAGCTTGATATGTAATACATAGTAAGACACCCTCCATAAACTGAAAACCTAGCTACAAAAACCACAAAGGCTGTGTCTACACTACAAAAATAACTTCGAAGTTGAGTGTCTACACACACTGTACTTCAAAGTTAAACTTCGAAGTAGGGCACTACGTGTTAGCCGATGGCCGGGTAATGAGTGGTTTGTGAGCCTTATCACATCCGAGTCTTTAACTGCTAGGACAGAATATCCCTTCGCAGCAGGCAGCCAGAATGGCTGACGGATGCCCCAGAGATCCACCCGAGTCTTTAACTGCTAGGACAGGCAGTCCCTTCGCAGCGGGCAGCCAGTGTGGCCGACAGGTGCCCCAAATGTTGGTGCAGAGAGCTTATTCCACTGGAGTCTTTAACTGCTAGGACAGGGAGGCTGACAGGTTCCCCAAGAGTCTGCTCCGTGGAGGCAGCATGACTCAGTGCTCAGCTTTTACTGCACCTTTCCACTGACCAGGCTGATATAGCCAAACGGCTGAGGTTCCTTCTTTGTGTTCGGCCAAGTTACAGTAACTGGAAGGAGTAAGTCTGAAAGCTTAAATGGTTGCTGTTTATTAAAAACAGAAACAAGAAGCTTAATGGTTACAAGGTTATTGCTTCTGTCTTCTTAACTACTAGTAGGATGATACATATGACATGCCAATTAGATTACAAGTGAAAAGTTACCCATTTGAGGACGAGACGCCTCAGCCTAAAGAGCTCTTACTATTAAATGTGCACAAAAAGTACATTGCAGGTATAATTCTCACCCCTGCGTCCTTCGACTCCTGGTGTAGCCAACATCGTTCACTTAATCCCTCGGGAAGAACAACGCAAGGAGGGCGTCCCCTGGGTCCTTGGGAGGCAAAGACCTTACCCGACCGGCAGGTATAGGTAACTGGAGCTCAGTTAGAGTGGTCTGCCAGGTCCTTCTTCATACCCCTTGGGTCACGCACATTCTTCCACATCTAAAGGTACCAATTTTACTGGTTCATCTGTGTGATGCCAGTTCTTACAAGGCAGTTGCAATTTAATTTACACTTGTAAGATAGAGATAACTAAATCATTAAGACAGGACATTCTTTTCGTATGGGCGGGAGACTCCTCTTCTTGGATGACATGTGGGCGTCTCAGTTATCAGTACTAGCCAAGGGCAGTTTGAGGGCCTGTGGTCAACAGCTAGCCTGTTAGCCCCCTTGTCTGTATTCTTCAGTCCAGGGTCATGCTGACACAGCACATCTGTGTTTTGAAGCATCAAAAGACTGGGCCTGAGATAAGCGCATCTGTGCTTTCAAACATTCTAAGACTGTGCTGTTTCTTTGTGCTTGGTGCTCAAAGGCACAAAAAGGGGCAAGATGGAGTAGAGCAAGGGGATTCTGTCTGGCTACACTACTTCATTCCTGGGAATGGAGTAAGGACTTTGAAGTTGGGAAAAAGTTAACTTCGAAGTATGGGAAAATGTGTGTAGGCTCTCTGCTGGCTACTTCGAAGTAATGCCTAACTTTGAAGTTAACTTCAGAGTTAGCTGCTAGTGTAGACGCACCCAAATAGTTTAATATAGTTATATATTCATCCCTGTTTAGATTCACCAATGAACACTTACTACAACGTTACCTCTCTTCTAAGGTTGTAAATAATCTGTGTGGTTACTTTTGCAGGCTCCCTGGTCATTGTTATTCTGGCTTACCTATGAACAAATCAGAAGGATCTGCAAAGTTAGTTCTTTTTAAGATCTTGAAAGCATCTACTAATAATCACATAACAAATAAAACAGCACTGGAAATCCAGTATGTCGTCAATAAAACAACCTATCCCTACTGAAACTGATTATTTTAGGATATGGGCCATGGTCTCTCATGTTTAAGCCATCACTTCAAATGTGTTTGGTACTGATTTTAATGTTACCTTCTTTCACATGACAAACTAAAGAGTGCCCACTCATGAGAGTTAGCAAAAGTAGTCACTTGTGAGAGGTAATCAACCTTCAAAGATTTTCACACAGAAGAGCGTTGGCTGCTGGCCCAATACTCATCTTGGCCACCTTAACCGGCAGTGCCACTACTAGCAACAGCACAGAAGTACAGACAGTGTGGTATGGTAAATTAGATCACCACTGAACCAAAATAGCAGTCATGTAGCACTTTAAAGACTAGCAGAATAATTGAATAGGTGATGAGCTTTCGTGGGACAGACCAATATCACCTAATAAATTATTCTGCTAGTCTTTAAAGTGCTACATGACTGCTACTTTGGTTGACAGAATAAAGACTAACATGGCTATCTCTGTCACTAGATCACTACTGATAAGCAAAGATCAGTTTCTCCTACTAGTTTGTTTTCATGGATGGGAGTAAGAAAACATGGTCACTGGTTGCAGAGGGCCAGCTCGTCGCTCTGCGGTTTCTTCACAGATAAATTATAAGGGGAAAACTTTCTGTGGCCTCTGCAAGTAGTCACTCATAAAAGGTCTGACAAAGTGGGTCTTTGCTCATGAAAGTTTATGCTACAAAAAATCTTTTTAGTCAACAGGGTGTCACAGGACTTCTGGCTGTTTTTGTGGATACAGACTAACACGGCTACCCTTCTAATACTTTTCACAAAGGAAAATACATCTTCATAAAGGTCTGTCATTTCTTAGCAAAACAAGCATTAGGTGCTGTAGTAAGTTAATACAGTAGACTCAGTTGTGCAGACTTAGCCTTAGATATGTTTGATATAACGTGAAAGAAGTTGATAGACTCAACTTATTTCTCATTGGATGTATACCCACTTCACACTACCACTTCCTGTAAAGCAGGAATCACAATGATTATAGATGGCATAAGTGCCACAGCAGGTCTTTTGAGAAATCCCAATGGTAAGTTAGCAGGTCAGGACTAATTTATAGTACCCGAAATGCATGTAAAAACATGTATAGTCCCTGCCCAAAATGTTTTCAAGCTACAAATTTTAAATGATATGAACATTTTGAGTATCTTTATCAGGATGGATGGAAACTGAACAACAGCTTGCAATGGGAAGATCAAAACTGTATCTTGTCTAACCAACCCTCTACCAAATGCTACTTGTATTGCAGAGGAGGTGTGAGGATACAACCACCTGATACTGTGACTGCCAGCATTTGGATACTGTGCTGGAACACAAAGCACAGTCCTGCTCTCTAAAAAATGTAGGGTCCCATGTTCATGTCTCAGTGACTTTCATGTCAAATATTTTCTGCTGATAAGTAGAAATTTCTTCTAACGGTTCTGAAAAATCAGTCCAGGTTTCTTATTTCTCACACATCATAATTAATAATAAATCTGCAGGCAAATTCTGCCCTCAACTTTAGGGGCTCTGCAAGTCTTGCGATCCAAGTAGACACCACAGTGGATACTCATAGGTAGCTATCTTTTCAGAGGCTATTTTTACAGTCACTTTTCAGTGTATTGCAGCATTTGGATGAAAGACGAGATTTGGATTTGTAGTAAGATGGAAGGCCTAAGCGCATAAAGCACATGCCTGGTTTGAGGCCTAAGGCCTAGCAACAATGGACCAGACATGGCTAAAAGCAAAACTAAGCTGTGAACAGGAGGCAGGCCTCACCTAACAGAACTTAGCACAGACAAGGCTGAGAGTACAAAACACTAACTGGTAATTGGTCCAGGTGCAGAATGATAATTGGTATAGTTCATAAGCTGAAATCACAGAATACCATCAGCTCATTAAAAAAGACCTACTCCTCACAGATACAGACCTCAATTAAGGAAAGGATCTAAAATGACAGCACGGTGGAAGAGATGATCTAACCAAACCATGAGGTACAGGGTGATGAGTGCTATCTAAGAAGTGTCAAAAGGTAGTAACCTGACAACATCAAAGGGTAGCAACTTGATATGTCAGCAGTAAATTGTGCTTTGTTTGTATCTCTATATAATGTGATGTCTTGAGGGGTCTTGTCTGACCTAGGGGAGCAGTGGAATTCCCACTGGCTGTGTCAGTCAGTTGTGGCAGGTGCATATATACAGTGTATCAGTACAGTATACTACACTTGCTAACTGTTATTTCTGCCTTGCTTGACGATAAATCCTGGCTGGGTGCCTTCAGTCCTTTCCTGGTCTTTGGTCCTTGGGGAACCTCTGCTGTGGTCACTGGGCCCGCATCATTGAAAACATACACATGCACACAGCCTTCTGGTTATCATCACTGATGGAGCCAAAGAGCCATGAGGACACCACAGCAGTAAATCCGCTGGACTACAGGATTTTACTAGAGCTCTTACCTGAGCAAGAAATATTATTTAATATTAAATAGCAGGAGTCTGACATGCTTTATGTTTACAAATAAATTAAAATGTATGTATTAAAAATTGTAAGAACATTAAGTGCCAAATACACTAACATTCAGTAATCAAAACACTAGGCCACTATGTACAAACACTGGTGCTCAGAATTAGACACCCAAATCCATTGGCAATCTGAATAAATTGCCAGATGTTCAGCCACATTAAGTGATCATAATTTTTGTTAACTTCAGTGGAAAACTAAGTAGCTGTGAAAACCAGCCCGTCTCATTTAGATGCTTTGTTTTAAACACCACATTTGATCATTTATTGTAAATTTATATGTAAACCTACAATTTTTTTTCACAGAAGTGACAGAATCTATGACTTCCAGGGCTTTATGAAACTGTAGCCTGCAACAGGCAGGAGCTCCTGGCCACCAAGCATAACGGGTCCCCCAGAGCTCCAGGATGCTATGGGCAGTGGGAAGACACTGGAGCTCCAAGCCTGCATAGGTGCCTAGCTCGTCCCCACTGCTACCTAACGACTGCTGGTGCTCTGGGGACCCTGCAACTGAGCTCCCCACAAGTCACAAACAGGTAATGGGTATCCATGATTTTATTACCCATGTACTGTTCATGACTTTTATTAAAAATGGCCCTGAAAAAAATCTTAAACTTGATTATACACATTGTTTGGTTGACACTTCCAATTACGCCGTGTATAAAATTGCTTGAAAGTATATTTTAAAACATGTTTAGACAAGCTGGCTTCATTTCTGAGCTGCATCTTTCCTCTGTGCCACGGGAATACAGATGGACTATGAGAGATCACAGAAGTGGTGTAATACCTTAAAACTCACTTGCTCCAGTTCAGCCCTGCTGCAGGGGTGTATCAGGACAGCTCTGGGGTACAGTTTGTTCTTCTATAATGACTATTCTGGGTTGGTGAAGTGGTCCACAGACAGGTGTAGGCAGCTGTTTAAGTTCTAGCTGTCTCCAACCTCCTAATTTGCAAAACTGTACTTTGGACACCTAATGGCTAATTTTAACTTTGTTTTGGGAGAGCTGCGTTTACCACCCACTCCTGGCCTTATATGCCTTAAAGAGATTTCACATGCAAACTGTAGGATCCCCTAATAGAGGTGTAACACAGATTCCACCCACACAGAAATGCACTTCTCAGCAGAGGCAACCCAGGATGTAACCCTTGACCCTAAGTCCAAACTCCCACTTGCTGAGCCAGGTCCCAGCATGAAATGCTCCTCCCCAAGCTTGACTAGTGACAAGTCCCAGCATGCAACACTTCACCTTGTCCTTCAGCAGCCTGTATGCAGAGGGGAATCCTGCGCCTGGAGCAGGTCCCAGCAGGCACTGCTTCCCCCCAGGCCAGATGCCAGCCCACGTGGCTTGCCTCAGGCCCCAAGAGCCCCGGACGCCTCTCACCAAACAGCTTCCCCTACAGCTGACTGGCCTGTGGAGACAGCTCGCACAAGCCACGCGTCACCCTGCGCAAGGCCGAGGGGCAGCGTCCACCTCCCAAGAACAGGCCTCGCACACACCTTGCGACGGGCCCCACCAATGGAGTGAGGGGTGTTTCCTGCCCTCCCACCCTTCTTTTCCCGCTGACTGCGCCCTCCAACCTCTGTGTCCCTCCCTCCCCCAGCACAAAATGGACTGGACCGACGCTTCCTCTCCCCCGCCCTAGCCCAACCGTCCGGCCTTTAGCGGCTTCTCTTTCTAGGGAGTTCTCAGGGACCTCCCGTCAGAAGCGGCGGGAAGGATCACGTGAGCAGGAACAGCCTATGGCCGCGCAGCTCCAGGGGCATAGCTGGCCAGCCTCGTGTGGGACTGTTTGGGGGTGGTCACGTGCTCCGCAGGACAGGAACGGCAGCTAGCGCGTGCGGTCGGAGCTGTGCGATGTGCTCGGTGCAGGGCATTCCCAGCCCCGGCACCACCGTCAGCCTGCGGGTCTCCTTCGTGGACGTCCATCCGGAGGTGCCGCTGGTGCGGTTGTGGGGCCTGCTGGGCGAGCGCCGGGAGGAGTATGCGCGGCTGCACCAGGACATCCAGGCTAAGGCCGGGCCACGCCTGGGCGGCGCCCCGGGAACCAGCTGGCCGGCGGCGGGAGGCGGGCTGTGCACTGGGGACCTCTGCCTGGTGGAGGTGGGAGACCGCTGGCACCGCTGCCGGGTGGTGAGCCGCCAGAGCCAGCACTACCGAGTCTTCCTGCTGGACGAGGGGCGCACGGTGGTGGCCGGCGCCTACTACCTGGCCCGGGGCAGGGACGAATTCTTCCACTTGCCTTCCGAGGTGCTGGGCTGCGTACTAGCTGACCTGGTGCCGCCGGGAGCTGGATTAGCCGTGGGAGGCAGCGGGGAGCAGCCAGCCTCAGGCTGGACGGTGGGCGCCCTGGAGTTCCTTGGCTATTTGCATGCCAAGGAGGCGTCTGGGCTAGTGCGGGAGGTGCTGATGCCGCAGCGCCTGGTCCTGCTTGAGCTGCCTTGGCTGCTGGCCCAGATGCACCACCTGGGCCTGGCCAAGCAGGTCACCCCAAGTTGCTTCCGAGCCCTGCTCAAACACTGCCTGACAGCACCCCGCCTGCACACTCAGTTCAAGCCCGAGCCTCCTGCCTGTGCTCTGGCTCCACAACTGCCTTTTCCCACTGCCCCACAGACCAGTCTGGCCACCCTGGATTTCTTCTACCCACGGCTGCAGCTGGGGGTGACTGAGCCTGTGCTAGTGACCCAGATCTCCGACCCACACCGCATCTATTGCCAGCTGCAGAGCATGTCGCAGGAGATTCAGTGCCTCTCAGACTCCTTGCACCAGATGTATGAGGCAGTGACTGGGCGGGAGGAGGATCCACTACCCACACCGGGCTCTCCGTGCGCCGCACGCGGCATAGACGGCCGCTGGTACCGCGCGCTGTTGCTGGAGATCTTTCCTGGGGCACAGGGTCGGCTCGTGGCCCAGGTGATCTGCGTGGACTATGGCAGGAAGGAATTCGTAACTGGGGCTAACCTGCGCCGCTTGCCCATGGAGTGTTTCCGTATGCCTGTAGTGACTTACCCCTGTGCCCTGCAGGGCATCTCGGACGGGGGCTGTGGCTGGTCCCGCTCCCAGCTCAGCGGGCTCAAGGCACTGCTGCTGGGGAAGGCAGTGGGTGCTCGTATTGAAGCCTATAGCCCCTTCGAGCACCTCTATTACGTGAACCTCTACGGTGACAATGGCCTCAACCTGAACTGCCTCTATGGGGTGCAGGCCAGCTGCCTGGCCCACAGCCTCCTAAAGGGGGCCCAGGGAGCTGCGCAGGAGCAGCTGGAAGAGCAGGATGCTGCCCCTGCTAAAGCGCTAGAACCGCTGCCAGCCACACTCCCTGCAATGGCAGCCAAGAGGCACGCAGCGGCTGCCCCTCTGCCGGGCATACGGCTGAAGGTGGGAGTGTGCTACGATGCCCAGGTGTCCTTCCTCCGAGATCCGGACGAGTTCTGGCTGCGTCTCAAGGAGCACCAGCTGCCCTTCAGCCAGCTGATGCAGAGCATGAGTGACTTTTACTCTCAAGCCCAGAAACTAGAGGGCATCATCCTGGAGCCCCAGCCGGGGTCCCTGTGCTGCGCTAAGTGGAAGGAGAATGCTTACTATCGAGCTGTGATCACCAGGGTGCTGGGGAATGGTGTGAAAGTGCACCTCGTGGACAGAGGCAATACTGAGATTGTGGACTGGTACGAGGTGAAGGAGCTGCTGCCTCAGTTCAAGGAGCTGCCTGTTGTTGCTCTGAAGTGCTGTTTGGCAGATGTTTCTCCCCTAGGAGAGACTTGGAGTAAAGAGTCTGTGGCTCACTTTAAAAGGATAGTACAAAGCAAAGAGTTGTCAATCCAGGTTTTGGGCCTGCAGGGTGACAAACAAGTGATTGAAGTTCTTGACCACTCTCAGTCAGGGGAAAAAAATATAAGCAAAATCTTGTCTCAAGCAGGCTATGCAAAATTCCAGGGTGCTGAGATTCTAGAGACGCATCATAAAGTATATACTCAGCCTCTGGGGCAGGGTGCCAAAGAAAGTATGGAAGAGGGGAAGATAGTGAGTTCAGCAGCCAGGAAGAGGGGAGTGGAACCTAGGGCAGTAAGAGACAATATAGTGCTGAATCCCTCTGTGCCTTTGAAAGTCAAAGGCCAGCCTACTGCAGAAATTTGCCACTTACGAAGTGACTCTACTCCTGATGAGAGAAAAAATAATAGAAATGTAAATCTGCCTTCCTGTGTTATGCAGAACTACTTGGAAATAAAGCCAGGATTTACTTGTGAAGGTCAGCTGGAAGTTGGCAGTACAGTTCAGGTGGTAATATCCTATATTGAAAGCCCTGGCTACTTTTGGTGTCAGTTGAGTGAAAACAGTCAGCAACTTAAGACATTAATGGCTGAAATTCAGGATTATTGCAAGACTTTAGCACAACCATATAGTTGGTCAAATCCAGTGTGTTTAGCTAAGTATTCAGAGGATGAGAAATGGTACAGAGCTTTAATTATTAGTGAAGAGCATTCTGAAGAACAGGTTGAAGTAGTATATGTTGACTATGGGAACAAAGAACTTGTTTCTGTAAAGAATCTGTGCTCAATTAATGCTAACTTTCTGAAACTAAAGGCTCAGGCTTTCAGATGCAGCCTTTACAACTTAATTCAACCAAAGGGTCAAGATCCTTTTATTTGGGATGAAAAAGCAATCCTAGCTTTTCAGGAGTTTGTTGAAGCCACAGCATATCATTTGGAACTGAAGTGTACAATATTTGCTTTAGCTGCCATAAACAATAAAGAGCTATTTAATATTGTGGACTTAATTACACCTTTTCAGAGCGTGTGCCATTTCTTAACTGAGAAAGGGTTGGCCAGATCTGTACCACCTCAGAAACCTCTAGCGTCCTCTGTTCAGCTACATTCTTACTATTATTCTACACATGATATCAAAATTGGAAGTGAAGAAGAGATTTATGTAACACATGTTGACAACCCCTGGAAATTTTACTGCCAACTGGCCAGAAGTGCAAATGTCCTAGAACAGCTCACAAATAACATTAGTCAAATTAGCAAAGTACTGCACAGTTTAAAAACATCACAAAACCCTGGAAACCTATTTCTTGCAAGATATACTGACAATCACTGGTACAGAGGAGTAATTTCAAAAGGCAAACCTAATAAGGAAATCTTCTTTGTAGACTTTGGGAATACACAATTGGTGAATAAAGAAGACTTGATTCCTGTACCCAGTGAGGCATATGATATCTTGCTTTTGCCAATGCAAGCCATAAAATGTTCACTGTCTGATATCTCTAATGTACCAAAAGAAGCTACTATGTGGTTTGAAAGAGCTGTTTTGGTTAAGCCTCTAAAGATGATTGTGGTAGCAAAAGAACCTGATGGAAAACTGATAGTTGAACTATATGATGGTAATATTCAAATTAATGCAAAAATGAAAGCGGGTTTAAGCTTACCAAAAGATAGAGGGTCTAATAAATACGTAGAAAATGAAATTCTACATTTGGAAAACATAAATGCTAAAGACATGAAGAATGAAAACATGAAGTCCTCAGAAACATATGCCTGTGAGTCTCAGAATAAAACTTGGAGATCTGAAATCCAAAGAGAAGAGTGCAATACTAAAAGCAATAATACTACAACCAATGTTGTATGTAAGGATGCAAAACATTTTCAGCCTGCTGCAAAAAGAGAGTTGTCAGTTAAGCGTCTAGACTCTGTGGAAAGGTTTAACAATGATAAAGCCTTATCCTCAGTAAGTAGTGTCTTAGAAGGTGGTAAAATATGTAAGAAGGAATCTTTACCCTTTATAAAGAAAGACACAAAATCTGATATTGTTCAATCTGCTACTGTTAAAAGTAGATATCAGGGAGAAAATAGTTCACTCTTTTCCCTTAAAAGCATATATGATCTGCCTCCAAAGAACTTAGTGCCTGGTTTGAAAACTTTAGTATACGTTTCTCATGTAAATAATCCTTCAGATTTTTATATTCAATTAGCAAGTGATGAGCCTCTACTTAACAGTATTTCGGAAGAATTAAACAGTAAAACAGAAACAGAGGGTCTCAGTCAAGAACAATTGCAAGTAGATGATTTAATTCGTGCAGTTTTTTCAGAAGACAGCTTGTGGTATCGAGCTGTAGTAAAAGAGAAGCTATCTGATAAATTGATCAGTGTACAATATGTAGATTATGGCAATACTTCTGTAGTTAATGTATGCGAAACAAATAGACTGCTTGAAAAACACTCATCAATTCCAATGATGAGTATTCATTCCTCCCTGGCTGGAGATGAGTCGAAACAGCTTAAAAATTGGACACAGGAAGCGGTGAGTTACTTTTCAGAAAGAACAAGTGAAGTTCAAATAAACTGTGAATTTGTAGAGAAAATCAAAGATAGATGGGCAATTCATCTTTATGATGAGCAAGGTATGATAGCCAGGGATTTGATTAATGAAACCTTTGCAGTGAGAAAAGACTCTCATTCAACAGAAGCACTTAAAGGAAGAGAGTGTGGTGCTGATGTGGCAGATTGGTGTGACCCTCTGCCTTTTGATGAGAAGAATAAAGCTGCTAGTGTAACTGACATTAAATCATTTTTCTGGAAGGCTCCAGAGGTAGCTCAGACTGTAGGAACTTATGTCACTGTTGTAAAAGGTCCAGAATACTTCTGGTGTCAACTAGCTGACTCAGAAAATATAAACTATGTAGAAAAAAAGCTAGAGGAAACTGGAGAGCTTGACATTAGCAATGTGAATGACTTCAGATCTAGTGTTACAGTTGGTGATATTTGCATAGCAAAGTATAGTGAAGATGGGAAACTTTACAGAGCAGAAGTTAGAAGCATAGCAGGTAACAACCTAACAGTCAGACATGTGGATTATGGATCTGAGGAACTTGTTGGCAGAGAGATGATTAGACAAATTCCTGATCAGCTGCTTAGAATACCTATGCAAGCATTTCCATGCTGTCTGTCTGGATTTAATTCTGCAAAGGGCTCATGGAGTAGTGAAGCAAAAGATAAGTTCTATGACATGATTGCAGAATATTTACTAGAGGTGACAGTAGCAGAAATACAAAAGGATAACTCTTCTGAAATTCCCTTATCTATTGTTAAACTTCAATGTAATGGAAAAAACATTAACGAGGAAATGAAACATTTTTGGATGTATAACACAGATACTGACGTGTGTTTGGCACACATTGAGAACGCTTTCAGTGAAAAGCATGAAGGTCCAGGGAAAGGTAACGCAGATGATTTTTGCCTTGAAAAAGCTGCTGCTTCTAGTGGAGATGCTGAACAAGAAAACAGCATTCTGCAGGATGTTTTGCTCTGTGCAGAACCATTACATGTGACAGGGAATGGATATATAAATACTGCAGAAGTCAAAGAAAAGATGGTACTCAGAAATGCTAATAAGCATCAGACCAATTCTGAAATACTAAATGAAGTAGAGAATCCTTTATTGGGAAAGAAGAATAACAAAACAAAGGTACCTGAACCACAGCTTCTTGCCAAAAGCAAGGTAAAGAAATTAGATCTTGAGCCGTTTGAAACACAGTTCTTGGAGGAGGCTGAACTGAAATCAGAGATGTTAGAATTATCACTTGAAGTACAGCCTTTCGTGGGTGAAGAAAGAGAGGAGCTGTTGGAACTGCCATCACCTCAGGTGCAGTCTTCCATGGATGAAAATGTGAAGCTGTTGGAAATGGAGCAGTTACAAACACACTCTTCAGGTGATGAACTAGAGGTGAAACTAGAGTCACTTGAAGAGTGCCCTTCCTTGGGTGACAAAACAAAAGAAAAGGTGCTGGAACTAATGTCCCTAGAAATGCAGACGGGCTTGGATGAAACAAAGGGAAAGTTGTCAGAACTGGAATCTCTCAAAGCACAGCTTTTAGGTGATGAAACGGGGGAGCTAATGAACCAAAAATCACTTGAGGTGTCATCTTCATTTAGTGAGACTGAGAATTGGTTGGAAATGGAGTCATCACTTGAAACACAGCCCATATGCAGTGATGAAAAAGGGGAACTACTGGAACTGACACCATGTGAGGCACAGCTTTCCTTGGGTGAAGAAACAAAGGAGAGATTGGATTTGGACTTACTCAAACTTCATCAAATGAAAGCTGAACCAACTGATTTGGAAGTGGAGTCATCTCTAGTAAGAACTTTACTTGGTAATGGAGACAGGAAGGAACTGGAGACAGAGATACAGAAAGTACAATCTTTGTTTCTTGTTGAAAGACAAGAGGTATTGGAACTGTTGCAGTCTGACGTGCAGTCTTCTCTGGGTGGTGAGACAAGGAAGGACCTGCCAGAGTTGGAGCCATCTATTTTAGAGCTTTCTGCAGGCTCTGCAGTTCAGCTTTCATTCCCCAAAACTGACTTAAAACAAGCGTCTCGTTGCCCTGTAGAGCTGGGAGGTGTAGAAGAAGATGACAGTAGAGGTGAAAAATTTAAGAAATGGCTAACTCTGCAAGAGAAGAGTTGTACAGAACCGACTAGACCAGACTTTGATGAAGTATTCGGAGAGTATAAAAACACTCTTGTGAGTGGGGAGTCCTTCAGTTTTAAACCTACAGATGAGGAAGGAAGAGAAAAGGAAGACACAACTTTAGCTGGTCATGGTGCAAGTATGTACTTTAATTATTTTAAAGAGCTTGAGGCTCAAGCATAGTAATGCTTTGTTTTAAAAATCAGTAGTTACAAATGCAAAATTTAGCTTAAATGTTTTAAAAGTACCTGAACTGGGGCATATTTTTGGAGAGGAATTGTAAAGCTTACATGTTAAGCTGAGCCTTGTGGCGAAGGGTTGGGGGAGTGAGGACTGTGAGGTAAGGTGCATAACGTGGTGGAGTTGCCAGAAGAATGATACATGAACAGAGAGTTTGTGGTACATGCGATGCTCTTGATTTAGATCTGTTCCACCCTTTAAACCTCTTAAATTCTGGGACTCTAGTAATAAACTAGCATTTTACAGGAACGTCTCCTGTAAAACTTATTGATTACTAACTTGTAGCAAATAGGATTAGTTGCTTACCTGCAAATGGAGACATGAAAAGCAGCAAACGCGGGCAGTTAAATAACTTGACAGCTTTCAATAAAGTGTAAACCTGTTACAGCAAATTCTGGTGACCTCTCAAATCTTGTAGAGCATGCCTATAATCTAGAAGGTTTTGCTGTCGGCTCCAAATGTATGGTGTGGACATGTCTGAAATGGTGTGAGGCTCAGATTTTGGAGATATCTGATGAAGGCACTAGGGTAAGTAAACATGGAAAAAGCTCTCAAGTCCTAAAATTCTATATTTCATGTACATTAGAAATGCTTTGGTTGCTCCACGTGCATCCCACAGTCTCCTGAGGTGGGTCAATCTTGGGGATGCGGGGGGCACATTTGGGGCTGAGAAAGGTTTACACCTGGGGATGGAGGGCAGGCTTGTGGGATAGTGTGGTAAATCTTGAAGATATGGGGGTGAATTTGGGGGCTGAGGGTTGAGGGTGGGTGAAGTCTGTAGATGGGGGCAGGTTTGGGGATTAAGAGGGGTAGAGCCTGGGAATGATGTGCCGCAAAAATCTTTCAAGTTCAAAAGGGGTTCGTTGGCCAAAGAAAATTGGGAAACACTGGTGTGGACAAATAAATGCCTAAACTAGAAACTGAACACTATTACCTGTACTTTTTCTTCCTTCTTTCATTTTAGAGGCATTATAAATTTAGTGTTCTACATGACACACCAGTTGTAGACTTTTTCAATAAATGTGTTAATTTATGCATTCTGTATAAATGATAGTGCCTGCTAGATTACAGTTAATATTTTATCTATACAGGTTTTGAACCTATCTAATGGTACTGAGGAAGTGGTGAGTCCTGAGAATGTTTGGAACGGTATTCCTGATGTGACTAAGAGTCCATATGAGGTACAGTGTGTAAGTCTTTGTGAATATTTAGGGGAACCTAATGGAAATGTACTGTTAAGTATCTGGAATTGTAAATTGTAAACTTTTGTGTGACATCAAGGGGTGTTTAATATACTTAGAACTTTATCTGCAAAATCTGAATGTTGAAGTTTATCAACTGCTTTTCCTTCTTTAAAAACTGAAGAGTGGTGTCTAACTGTCTAACACAGCAAATTAGTTGAATGAGGAATGTTTTGGTTTGTGGGAAAAACAGTTCTAGAGAAAGTACTATTGAAAATTGAGCCAACACAATGTTAAGCTGAAGGAAATAAAAGCAGGTGTAGAAAGCTGCTTATTGCTGCTGGATTTGGCAGGTTTGAATGATGTTATTGGTCCATCAGTTCTGAAAATATAATGCTAATAAGGAGTTTGCGCAAGGAAGAACAATGTAAAATATTTCATGACTATTTAGTAACTGAAATGATCTTAAAAAGGTCCAACATTTGTATTTTGCTTTGTAGGCAGTGCTGTTATGGTAAGACATATGTCCAGGAACCTAATATTGAATTATGCCAGAGTAATTTCTAACATGTTGATTATTATGAAGATGGAGGAATCAATTTTCAGCTTCTTCATCCCTGGAACACAAGATTCATTTGAATCATAGAACACTAGAACTGGAAGGGACTTCAAGAGTTCATTGAGTCCAGTTCCCTGCTGTTTCAGCAGGACCAAGCACTGTCTAGATCATCCCTGATAGATATCTATCTAACATGCTCTTAAAAATCTCCAGTGATTGGAGAATCTATGACCTCCCTAGGTAATTTATTCTAGTGTTTTACCACCCTGACAGTTAGGGAGTTTTTCTTAATGTCCAACCTAAGCCACCTTGCTGCAGTTTAAGCCCATTGCTCCTTGTCCTAGTCTCAGAAGTCAATGAAAACAATTTTTCTCCCTCCTCCTTGTAACCCTTTTTAAGGTACTTGAAAACTGCTATCTTGTACCATCTAAGTCTTCTCTTATCTAAACTAAACAAGTCCAGTTCTTTCAGGCTTCTCTGATAGCTCATGTTCTCTAGACCTTTAATCATTCTTGTTGCTCTTCTCTGGACCTTCTCCAGTTTCTCCACATCTTTCTTGAAATGTGATGCCCAGAACTGGACACAGTACTCTAGTGGAGGCCTAATCAGTGCAGAGCAGAGCAGAAGAATGACCTCTTGTGTCTTGCTCACCACACTCCTGTTAGAATCGTGAAGGAATAAGAGGGATACAAAACCATTTTGTGGTTAAGACTGGAAAATAATTCTCATACCTGAGTATGAGTGGATACCTGAGTTTTAATGTAACAGTCTACTTTTAAATCTGATGCAGATGCTCTCTGGGTAGTGTCTTTGTGCTTTTCAACAAACTTGGTTTTGTTTCTGCTTCAGAAAGCATTCCATGTGACACGTAATGTTCACTCGTTCCAAGAAGAGGACTCAGAGGTGAAAGGTAGAATTTCAGTTTTACTTTCTAAGCTTTGTATGGCAGGAGAGTTCACTGCTGGATGGATAAGTACCTGTCCTATTCTTCACAAGTTTCTGAAGCAAGATATTCTAGTATATTATAAACAGTAACTTCCAGCTGTGAAATGCAGTTTGAATAACTGGTAATTGTAGAATAATTTTGGGGTTTAGGTGGGGTGCAGCACAGGCAGTAACATTGCAAGCCTCCACATATTGCTTTGTCTAGAAAGACCATTCCTAAGGGGAAATAATAATAATTCTATTTCATGCCTGGTCAAAGCCTTGGCCTTTCTGCTTAAGGTGCCAATTGTGGTGGAGTGACTGACTTACTTGGATACTTTTCCACTTGGAGAATTGAATCATGATCACCAAGTCTGGTCTTGTAGGCCCCCAGTCTTTCTAACGTGATGGTGTCTGTCACATTGAAGTCTTTGTATCCCTTCCTGAGCTCTTCCTTTATTTTTGTTTTTTTCCTTACCAAAAAGTATAAGAAACTTTGTGGTGGTCTGTTTATTCTCTGAAATGACAGAGTTTAGCTTGCCAACCGGAAAACTGATGCGAGGAATAAAAGGTTAGCTAGGGATACTTTCTTCCTGCTTCTTTACCGTGTTTGAGAAATCTAATCTATTTTTCTCATTTGAGTCATGGATGTATAGACCTTCCTATTATCAAAAACAATAAGTTCTGTGGCACCGTATAGACTGACAGATATTTTGGAGCATAGGATTTTGTGGGCAAAGACCAGATCTGACTAAGTGGGTCTTTGCCCACGAAAGCCTATGCTCCAAAATATATGTTAGTCTATCAGGTGCCATAGTCTGTATTTTCAAAAAACAAGAAGTTCTAACTCAGCTACCTCTCCGATAACCTTGTTTTCCTATTATCATTGTTTTACTTTAGTTTGGTGTATTGCCAGGCTTCTTTATTTTTTCAGTAATATAAAATATTGTCACAAGTTTGGGAATTAACTTTTAAAGATCTGGTCCAGTAAATTCTTTGCAGAGTTGTGGTGTTTTGAAAGGTCACACTTGTCAATTTATGATAGATAGGAATGGTAGCCCCAGGGAAGTGGCAGCTGCCTGTGCTCCCCCCCCCCCACAGGGAAGTGGCAGCTGCCCCGCCCCCTCACCCACCCACCCAGAGCCCCAGGGAAGCAGCACTGACGTGGCAGCCAAGTTCTCTGGCCAGCAGTTGCTGGTGGGTAAAGTTCAGTAGGTTGGGGGGTTCAAATATGGGACAGTTAAGCCCTTTGAAAAGATAAGTAGGGATGCCTTTTTGGCATCCCAAATACAGGACGGATGATCACCCTGTCAAGAGGTGATTGAAAGTCTCTAACTGTTTGTGTTGCACGTAAATGTGAGTGTCCTGTATGAAGGAATTTATCTTTTTCCCCCTACTCATTTTTCTGAAAAGCAAAGAAATTACACCCACATCTACATTTGGAAGAGGACAAAAGGCTGTAATGTCAAGCCCTCAGAAGAGAAGAAATGCCACCGTTGAAGTGCAGTCTTAATTTGGCCCCCTTGGGCACATGCGTTTTGATGGTCTTTAATTACATGATATATTACTTGTTCCTGCAGGCCTTTTGCCTCATTCATTGTACGGCGTGGTCCTGGCTTGTGGTAGGGGAGACTGTTGTCTACAGCAAATTATCAAGACTTCACAGAAGTTGAAAGGAGTGCAGTGAATGAGGCAACATATTGTAGGAAGATAAACTAGGTCTGGGGAAACAGGGAGCTGAATGCTACCCTGGAGAACTGGATTCTGTCCTTGCATGTGCTGCAGAGTTCTTGTGTGATGCTAATGGTATATTGGAATGCTCTTAAACTAAAATTTCTACAGGCGGTTGCTAATTGTGTTCCTCATTTTCTGAGTGTTCAAACTGAAGCCCTGGCTTCTGACGTTGAGCATTCATATTTCCTAGTGAAATCAATGGGAACTATGCTTTGAACTTGTAGAGCACCATAGAATGCTAAGTACTCTGACAAATCAGATCCTAAGTGGCTTTGTACTCAAAACTAGGTGATACTTTGAACATATTCTCTGTCTCAATTCCCCATCAGTAAAATTGGGATATCACCCACAGAAAATGCCTCTCTTGAGAGTAGGTATGAATAACGTGCAGTATATGAAGTATGACCAAACAGTGAGAATAAAACAAAATATTAGATATGTCATCATTGAGCACCATGAATCTTGTGCATAGAAGGATGCTTCTGTGGAAACAATAGTATGTAGTCTTGTAATTACTGTTGGTATGTGCATACATAAGTGCAGAGATCAGTAAGCTTCATGCTTGCGTTTCCTAACTTTTGAGTGACTTTGCAATGTTCTTTTAATAGTTTTTCTGTGTGCACGCATGTCAGTGAGCTCTAATTGGAATATCTCAGTTGTGCATAAGTGTGCAAATGGTAGCCTGTTCCACTTCACTCAATCCTATTTGTGACTGTCTTTTTACTGATGTAACGTCACAAATGGATCTGTCCACAGAAACTGTATCTGAATGTCAGATACAAACTGTATAAGTTAATGGATTCAGTGTTCTATCGATTTTTAAAACATTACGGAAACTACTTGGTAAAGTATCTGCTGTGACTGTCATTCCCCCTGAAGGTGGAATGGGTTAACTCTCAAACTGAACAGTACAATACAACTGCAAACTGTCTTATAAATGTTGCACACTTGTATCCAAATGAATAACTTGACCCTTGAGTAAAGTTCCAGTTTGCCTTAGTTTAATAGTTATACATGTTTGGAAGGCCATTGTGTACAATGAAATCTTTGGGGTAAACTTATACAGGACTATAATGTAGACACTTGGTCTGAAAATGTCCTGCAATCTTTCAGACGAAAAAAAAAAAAATGCTGGTCACACTCTTCGGTGACCATTATTGCATAATTTTGTTTTTGGGTCTTCGTGTTCCTACTCTCACCTCTCTTTCTTTTTTTTTTGTCCTAGAAAAAGCTAGTTGTGGCTCAGATGTAATGGTTGATCCATATATGCTGTCCAGCAGTCCTGCAAATGCCACAGAATAAGACTTGTAGTTCATTAGCATCCCATTTTTGGAGAAGTGAAGTTTTGGGAAAGTACATGTTCATAAAAACTTGATATTAGCGAATTATACTTTGTAGAGGTACTCTGAGCATGGTTTTCAAGCACCTGAGCAAGTAATGTCTAACTCATATGCCATATTTCTGTAGTAGTTCTTCAGATTTGTGATAAGACTACAAAATGCCTATATGGAATGCTTTGATATATGCCAGCACTAACTTCTTCAAATTGTGCTGCCTTCTTTTGAGTGAGACTTTGGGTAGTCCATGATCAGTAGAGTTTCAGCTATTAAATGTTTTAGTCTGTTGCACCAATAGTTGCAATAACTACATTGTTAAACTTTTTGCATCTGTAGATTGCTGAAGCTCTGTAGTTCTTTTGGAACTATACTTGCTTTAAGTTTGAATTTGCTTAAATGAAGGTTACTCAGATGTATACCTGCCACTGTACATTATGCAACACTACTTTCTTATGAGCACTGAAAATATTTTTGTTAGAATACCTCTCTTAAAAATGGAGGTTATTTTGCCCCAGTTACTATGAATGTTTTCCTCCTTTATGGTAAACAATATTTACTTCAGCTTGTATGTGTACTACTATACAAACAGTGGAACAAGAAGAATAAAGCTGATAGTGGTACATTATCTGGTCTTCATCTTTCCTATATCTCTGCTACTTTAGTTAGTTTATAAGGGATACATTCTTTAGCTATAACTAAATCTGTTGGATGAAAAGTCTTTATTTTTAAAATAGGACCAATACAGGTGGAGGACTCCAGGCATATTAAACATAAGAGCATAGGAATGGTCATAGGAGGTCAGAGCAATAGGTCCAGCTACATTCTTTGGATAGTTTGCCACTACATGCTTCCAGAATTCATGTCTCCTGCAGATTTCTTAGCTTCCCCACAGAAAATGATGGGGAAGCAAAGGAAAGCTAATTGAGTGGTCTTGTAATTCTCCCCAACAGAGTGAGTATGTTGTTGCAGGCACTTGGAGCAGTTGGTGGACAAGTAAATCACTGAGGTAGAGGTTTTTACCCTACACTGGACTTGCTGCTAGTCCTGGCTGGGCTGAGGCAGGGAAGAACTTTCTCCTCCATTACAGGGCATAGCTGGTGCCAAATGAAACCCACCACCCAGAGGCCTCCTTGGGTTGCAGGAAGCTCCACACATTGCTGCTTGGCCCTTCACTCATCCTACATGCATCTAGACTGCCCCCATACCTAGAGTGCTGCTACAGAGTTTCCGGCACCCAGCCCACTGAGCTTAAGCATCCAGAGTTTTCCTGCAGCTGGATCCTGTCCTCAAGGCCCTCCTCCTCCCCTGTCTTTCCTTTATACCCAACCTCCCCCCAACCCACCTCCCACACAGCCTTTAATCTTCTGCAGGTGGACAAACCCAGTGTGCTATGTGCCTACACCACTGAGCCTAACCAGCTGCAGGTGGACCTCCACCCCACTAAGCCCCCCTCCCTCAGCACCTGGATCCTCCTGCAGAGTCCCATTCTCTTCACCTTGTACCCCTCAAACAACCCTCCATGGCAAGATCCCACCCCTGCAAGTCACCCACACCTAGGTTATCTCATACAGGAAAACCTCACCCTGCACCTGCATCCCCTCATACTAAGTCCCTCCACATTTGGATCCTCCTGGGCTGAGCCATCTTGCCCTACACCTGGGCCAGGGGACTGTGGGACTGTCCCTCTTGCTTACTATTTTGGCACACCTGGCAGGGAGAGGCAAGGCCCTGGAGCGTTTGTAGAGCAGGAATGGCCCTTGCACAGTGTCAGTTGAGTAAAACCTCATGGCCAAGTGCAGGGCAAGAGGGAGAGGAGGAGCACTGCGGGGTGATCTTCCACTCCTGTGTAGCGGGTGGATTATGCTCTTTCCTGGGACAGGGCAGGAATGCTTAAGCACGTGCACCGTGGCTTCTGAAAAACAGAATTGTTCATTAAAGTATAGGTGGGGTGACAGTCGGTCCTGTTCCTAACCAGATTGTCCCTTATTTAAAGCCTCTTTCAACTGCCCTAACTCCTTCAAAAAAAACCCACCACCATATTTTCAGCTTCCCCCACTACCCCAGCTGGGCAGCTGTGATCAGGGCAGCTACAGCAGCCTCCTCTTTGGGAGGCAGGGTGTGGCCAGCCAGTGATGCTCTCAAGCAGGGCTAAGACACAGCCAGACCGGAAGCTGGGGGCAGGGGGGTGTCAGGGGCAGCCTGTGTTGGTAGCGTTAAGGTGTGTCACCCCCCCATGTGCACCTTCTTGCAGGGTTTCTCGGGGGGTGGGGGATGGAGTCTGTCAGCCCTTTTAAAAGGCTGGGGGGCTGAAGACCTGATCCCTGGCTTCCCCTTGTCCCCTATTGAAGGTGGGAGCAGTGGAGTTGAATGCCCAAGTTGATGACCCTGCAGGGCTGAAGTCAGAAACAGTGTGCCTGGCCCCAGTGCACTATGAACTCCCCTGCCTGAGGCTGGATCCCCAGGCCCTAGCATGCTGCTGCTCCTAGCCCTGGTCCCTGTTTCCTCTCTCTCCTGCCAACAGAGCTGGGAGCTGCAGGGCTGAATGCCCAAGCTCTGGTGACCCCTAGGGGGCAGAAAGCAGGAGGCAAGGGGCTGAAGTTCCAATTCCCCCAAATTGAAGGCAGGAGCAGCAGGGCGGAAGCCAGGATCCCTGGTGCTCCACATGCAGCAGGAACCCAGCCCATGGGCAGAGCTTGGGGATACTAGAGCCATGTCCTTCCCAACAATTTATTTAAAAAAAGTGTAGGGTGGTCCCAAGGACAGATCCACCCTTCCCCTCTCCCTGCCTCTGGCCAGCTCCCAGACCCCCTTTTCACATAGCCAGTTAGAGCAACAGGAGTGAGAGATCCAGCTCTGTAACTGGCAGAGCCTTCTGCTAACAGGTGCTGCAGGGGAGCCCTCCTGGCACAGCCTACACGTACCTCATCCCTGCCCCCTGAGCTATCCCCTGCCCACACATAGGCCAGGAAACAGAGGGCAGCGTGGGGCTGTACACAGGGAGGGGGTCGTGACAGGCTATCTCCTGCCTGCAGTCTGAGCTAGCTGCCTGTACACACACAGCCCCTAGCTACCCTTCCCTGCGACTTTGAGCTGAGCCTCCCTTCCAACCCCCCACCGCCACAGCCAAGATAGGCTGGGTGGCCTGCTGGCATGAATGTGGTGGAGGTGGCGCTGCCTCCCTGGTCCTGCCATACAGGCCCTGCACCCAAAACAGAAATCATACTACACCTGTACCTGAGCCATTCTCCCATGCCCCCATCTTCCTCTGCCCAGACACCCATGACCTCACTGGCCCCTGAAGTGTTTAAAGCATGTTGGGGGCAGGGCTTCTCACAGGTCTAGAGATACCTGGGCCACTCCTAGCTTCTGAGTCCCTTCACCATCATACACAAAATAAATGATGCAGGAAAACAAAGTTCCAAAAAACCAAACCAAAACCAAAACAAAACACCACCACCAAATTGGAATACTTTATTATTTAACGAATGCTTTCTAGCCAATCAAATGCCAACAAATTAACAAGTGTCTAAATTTAAGGCCGCCTTTGAGCTTGAGGCGAAGGTCAAATGGCCCTCCTGGTCTCCATTCTGATTGACTCTGTATGCAAGAAGGATATCACATAGTTCTGATTGATGGCATTGAACTCACTTGAATTTGAGCAATTTTACCAGGTATCGCATATTCACCATAGGGAAATATGGTCACCCTAAGTATACAGCTACTAAAATTACATTCCATGTGGCACCTGCAATCCAAATTGGTGTAAATGTTAGGAGGCAAGAGTGTGATTAAAGTCCCTAGAAGCCAGTCTGTCGTTGCACTCCTTGGTTCTGGCTCAAATCCAAAACTAGAAGGAGCCTTCCTTCAGTTTGCAGCTCAGATGAACCTTCACAACAAGAGTCAAATTTCCAGAAATCTTACAGGGAATCTCCTAAGAACAACTGTTCCAAAGGGGCTTCCAGTGTTGCTGGTGGGCAGTGTAATGGGTTTTACAAAATATCTTCATTTGGGATCAGAATCTTAAACTGAATCAGGGCTTCCTGTTGGCTATTCTTGAAGTCAAGCCATCTTAGGCTTAGTAATAAAGAAAAAAATTAGCACTTATGTGGCACTTTGTATACATTGTCTGATAATGCTGGGTAGGTATCTCCAGGTTAAAGAGAGAGCTGCTGAAGAGCACAGAAGGTAGACATTTTGCATAAGCTCTTGTCAGAACAAAAGTCTCTTGGTTTAAACATTAGCCAGTATTGTTTCTTTCCTAATTTAGAACCAGACCTCCATTTATAGATGATTTAATATTTAATTATTAGAACAAGTTATTACAATATTTAAAGAATAAGTTTATTTGTTGGTATGAATTTCAACTTCTGCAAACTCTTATCAGTGTGCAATGAAGCTAACAGTCACATGTCTTGATGAGTAAGTTAAAAAACAGCACCTGTAGCTGTGGGTAGTAGCTGGCCAGCAGTATTGTACTTCTACTTCAACTTGTTGAAGACTTAAGTATTTTAATATACATGGTATTATCAGTTTTGTCAGTCTGATGCTTCTAGTGATCTTGATGGTAGATCAATGTTGGTGTCACGAATGATGTTAGGTCCTTCGCCATCTACAAGAGTGTTCCACTGGTCAAAATCTTTCTCCAGTCCTGCGAAACATGGGAGCAAAACAAATGTGACCAACTACTCTTTGAAGGAGTTCAATGTACAAGCTAATTACTTGCCATTCTTTTAAATCAATGTGGTTTGGAAGATTTTGGGAGTGGGGAAATGCTAAATTGTTTATACTGCTAATGAATCAGAAATTAACAAAATTGAGAAAATGTAAGTGTTCTTCACTTGAGATGCTTTAAGCTGATCTTGCAGTTGGGAGAAACTTTTTACAGTCTGGTTACAAACCAAAAAAAATAAATTATTAAATTATTCATACATTTTCAGCAAGAGGCAGGTCAGCAGACACTGACATAATTCACATTTTAATTTATGTTCTAAGTAAAATAGTTGGCTAATTTGAATAAGGGATATAAAGGGCTGCATGGAAATAAAGTGTTGATTAACGCTCATTCATATAGGACGTGAGTCACCTGAGCCTTATAAACAAAACTAGTTTTTTAGTACTGCTACTTACCTAAATGTTTCTGTAAGAAGGCTAATGAAGCTTTGTTGCTAATGTCTATAGCTGTGTTTGGGTTTATTTCTCCCTTTAATTTGAAGATCTTTCCAACAAAGTTATCAGCCAGGAAAGTAAAATCAGGAAAACTCTGATGAACTGATCCCCTGTAAATAGAAAAGAGACAATTTTAAGCAAGTTCCTAGGAAGGCAGTTTTGCAGTAAAAGGCAGTGCAATGTAGAGTCATTTACAAATATAACCATAGAGTACATACTTAATTGGGTTAGGAGACTTGTATTCATCTCTTTGTTATTGCTACCTTGGGACTTGTCTATACCCATGTTATTTGGGAATGGATAATGTGTGTTAAATTCAAATCCTTCCTTAATCAGAAGAACTTCCAAGTGCAGAAGAACCTTAAAGGGGTCGATTCTACATGACTATCCTTGTAGTCAAGGACAGCACTTTTGTCTACAAGTCAGAGATCCTTAGAGCTGAAATAGTCCTCTATCCCTAAAAGTTCTTGCCCAGTTGGTTGGGACACATTTACTGCATCTGTTCCCCATACCCTCCAAATGCCCTTGAAGGACCCTTGAAATTCACAGAGTGATAGATTCATGGTCCAGAAGGGATCATGTGATCGTCCAGTCTGCCCAATATAACACAGGCCATAGAACTCCCCTCGCACACCCAAAAAAATTTCCTAGTGTGTATATCATAGAAAAAACATTCAGTCTTGATTTAAGTGCTAGTGGCGAAATATCCATGACCCTTGGTAAATTATTCCAATAGTTAATTGCCTTTCTTGAAAAATTATCCTCTATTTCCAGTCTATATTTGTGTAGGTTCAACTTTCAGGCACTGAATGAGGTTGTACCTTTTTCTGCTGAAATGAAGATCTTTTTATCAAATATTTGTTCTACATGTAGATATTTATTATAGACTTGGATCAAGTTACCTCTTCTCCTTTGTAAAGCTAAATAGATTGAGCTTCTTGGGTTTATATCTGTATGTCACTATTTTCTAATCTAATCTGTTCAGGTCTCTGAACCTACTTCTCTTTACTGACATCCTTGTTTTCTGTGTCACTCAAAGATAGCCCCTTTCTTTGGGTTTCTTATGTTCTCATCCCCATCCTTTTGTGCCAATGGATGTGTCATGAATTTCTCCTCTGTACTGCCTACAGAAGTGCTTACTGCTTTGGCAAGATGAAGCTCTCAAAAAAGGCTCCTTTTAATGGCCTTGGGCAAGTCACATGGCCCAGCTCAACAAACATATGTAAGCACCTAACTTCACTTGAAAGGATATGTGAGTAGGCCAGGAAAATGGCTGAAGTTCCCTCTAAGCAGTGTTGCTGGGTGGCTTTCCATCAGGCTATCAAGGACTGTACGCTTCAGATGTACCTCACCTCAATGTCAGATTTCTTCTGCCCTCTGCTTCAGACACCCTGGTCAGCTGCTTCTGGGAGACTCTCACTTTCTGTGTAGAGCAGGGAAGGATGTCAGGATTGCCCCCCGCCCTTCCCAGAATCCCATCTCCATTTTGTGTGTGTGTGTGTGTGTGTGTGTGTGTGTGTGTGTGTGTGTGTGTGTGTGTGTGTAAAACGGGGTTCAGGAATGGTCAAACAGCTGGCAGCTACTGCTGTGTTTAAACAAACAGACTTCAGACTGCTGATTGTCAATGTACTAGAAAGGGGAAGGTTCAAAAACAGAGCATAGTACTTAACATGTCTCTCACACACATGCAGACACATCTTTCACACTCATCTTCAACACATACTTGTGGTGTTGTTACTTCTTGGTGCTGCTTTCAAAGTATGTTATTTTAGGTTATTGACTGGTCTATGCATTTCAACATTTTTATTTCTCTATTATGCTTAATTTAATTCTTTGAGTACAGAATTCTAAGATGCCTATCCTGCCCTGGCTGTAGTAATTGTCCATCTGGTAACTTTTAAAAAACGTACCTAGTTTTTCATTCCTATTAGTGGCATACGTTTGCACATTACCTTGATACAGTTCATATAACACAATTCATTTTGCATGGATGGAAAAATTAGAGGGGACCCTAGAGGTAGCTGGGGTCTGCAGATCCACTGGTCACAAATTCCATCTGGGTGTTGCACAATTGGCTGCATTTGTTACTCAGGCCCATAGTCTCATGGTCAGATTACACAGATACTGTGGTGATGGACACAGCATAAGAACTTGAACACAGTAGAATAGGTATCTTGCATTTTTGGGTGGATGCTGTGAGAAGTTTGTGTTGTTTCTGTGTATAAAACCCTTTACTATGACACCAAATTGTAAGGTGAAAATGCACTGTCTGCTTAATACTTCTCTTGTGAGGTTGTAATAACTGGAGAAACACTCCTAAATTCCTACAGGTAACCACCAACTCTGGTTAGAGCCCTGTAATTTTCCCTACTGTCTAGAGAGGAAAACAAGACTAACGTGCTGCAATACTTACTTGATAGTGATCATTTTTCTTTCTGTGGAAGTGGAGTCAAGTTTCTTCATTTTTAGAACGTTTGAAGCCCACTGGAATTTTTCTGAGTTGATAAACAGCAATGGCTGGTGGACTCTGGGATAAACTTCATCATCTAGAGGAAGCATCCATGCATCCAAGGCAATGCCACATCTGTAGAAAAGGAACTTTGTGATCATACCTCAGTTGTCGAATGGTGCATACGGTTGTCTCAGTAAGCTTTCAGTTACAATGGATGTGGATAAGGGCTCTGTGAGAGAATTCCTGAAGGCATAGCTTGCTTTTATTTTAGACTAGAAATCCATTTGGTATGGCAATGGGCAGGCTCTTGTTCTACTCAGTCCTGTCTCTGCCCTACAAAGTGTCTGCAGAGATGCATCCACAAGGTACCAACAAATGAGGAAGTGCAAGACTCTGCTCCAGATGTGGGCTCCCTGGAGCTCACAGAAGAAGGAGTAAATACAGGAAAAATCTCCGTGCAGGCAAAGCCATTTTGTTTACAATTGCTGTAATAATTACAATTAGTACTAGTTAAATGAGATCTCAGCATAGCCAAGAAAAGCAAAAAGCTTAAATGCAGAAAGATGTCCTTGGGCTTGCCTTTGCTTTTTGATACTTACTTGAATCTGGTGTCTTTGCTAAGTGTCTCAATGGCTGTGGCAGCACCAAAAGAGTGTCCCATCACTGCTATTCTGTCATTATCAATAGAGTTCTGTAAAAGAAATAAAGACACCATAAGGAACATTTCTTTCCCAACTTTTAATCTTTACTGAACTTCTATTTTAAAAGCTAGAGATTACTGAAATGGAAATAACAGCAGCTATAAAACCACAGGTTCAGGATCACATGAGATGAAAATGTCATACAACTAGTATACTTAGCTGATGTGAGGATCACAGAAAGAGAATACAGAAGGATGATCAGGCTATTATTAAAACGAGTCTAGATCTCTTCACTCACCTCCAAGAGAGTCCAATCAAAGTCTAAAGGCAGTACATTCACTACACGTTTTCCAGAATTAATATCAAGAATGACATCAAGAGCTTCGATGCACTCCTCTCTTCGCTGTTGCACCTAGACATAGATAATAGACAACCATTATCCTGCTGAACAGAAAGAACAAGCTTCCAGGCATTCTTTTAAAATACTTAGGAACAAATCTTAGAAACAGCTAGAGCTTCAAGTCAATGGTATTTCCCTTACTTTCAAAAATAAGCACTTTGCAAAATGTGAGTTTGGATCCATAAATGGGAAAAAAACCCAATGTAGCTGTATCGTTTTTACATCAGTAGAGAATATGGTCCTTAGGACTAAAATGATGTGGTGGCCTTGAGGTCACTCTCTGCACAAGACTTTTCAGGAGCAGGCTTGTCTCAGGACTTGAATAAAAGGTGTACTTAAAACTTGGCGGTTTGGATGACCCTTTGCCTCTTGTGGGGTTTGCCTGAATGATCTACTGTGTTACAGTACAACTTGCCCTATTTCTACTAGAGCTTTAAAGTGTGTTAATGTGCTTGTTTGTCTTCATATAGACAAGCCTGCAATGGAAAATTGTCAGAGAGCCCTTCTTGTGTTGTATTCACATTACGAAATGACAGCCCTGAGAAAGTTTTGCATTCCTTTTATGTTTATATTGTAACAAACAGGAAAAATAGTATTTCTGTCTCTTTGGAACTAGATTTCTATATGACAGTGAAATTCACTGCAGTGCAGATGCCCAGGACAAGGCCATGTGCCACTGACATCCTTGTGAATCCCTGAAAGAAACATCTGTTGAGCTTCTCCAGAGAGATTGTTCCAATGGGCAATAACTCTGCAGGTTACTCTGAACATTTCTTTAATTGTCATGAATTTAGGCTCATAAAGAGGATGTTAGGTACGTCTGTGACATGTCAGTTGTTGCCTTATTTATGTGTACACTGTCACCAGAGACTCACTAACCACCTCACCCAAAGCCTGTGGAAGTCAGTGGAAAGACTTCTACTGACTTAACTCAGGACTGGATTAAGAGAAGAAATTGCTGGCAGGCTTCTGAGGCTAGGTCTGCACTTGGAAGGCTTTGTGGGTGTAGCTGTATAGGTGCACCATACCAATTAAACATCCCTAGTTTGGACACAGCTTCTACCAGCAAATCTCACTCTTTTGCTGGTATAACTTATTGCAGGCTTCCCTTTTTCTCCTACCTCTGAACAAAATAAGCTACACTGCCAAAAGCAGTTTTGCTGGTATACGTACATCCATGTGAAAGGCTTTTGCAGGCACACCTGTCAGTCACAAATCATAACTCATCACACACCTGAGCCACATAGAATAGTCTGTAATGAAGACCTGATGGGTTATTGGCCTTGCAAATACACCAGCCACAATCAGTCCCTTAACACATATTGGTTGCTTCTTCCCGATTTGGTAGATCATCATTCCAAAATATATACAGGTTGAACCTCTCTAGTCTGGCACCCTCGGGACCTGAGTGGTGCCAAACCAGAGAATTCATTGAACCACGGGAGGTCAATATTGTCTAACAGGATTACTAACACTTCTACTGCTAACTGGGCTCTAAGAAGACATTTGGGGTAAATTACAGCTAAATAACAGCACAGAACACTCAAAGCCAGTACTGGGGGCTCTAAACAAACTTTATGGGACCACAGAAAACTTGCATGATAAGTGAACACCTGGTTAACTAAAATCATGCTAGACCGTGGACTTTACTGGACCAGAGTGCCGCACTTGAGATGTTCATCTTGTACCTGTTGGTGGCGTAGAGGAAATTCCTCTTCACCTCGTTTTAGTTGTCTATAATAGATCCATTCCTCTTCCAGATCTCCTGTAGCCTCTTCTCGTGCTTCAGAAGCAAGATTCTTTTTATAGTAATAAGTTGCAGAAGAAGATTTATCTCTGTAATACAGAAAAAAAAAGTTATTTCTGAAAGCTAGTTCACACTCATGCCACAGTAGTCAACTAATATGAACTTTTGCAGTGAAATTGTGGATCCATTGAATTTAATGGGGCTGGGATTTCCCCCTATATCAAAAAAGACTGGCTCCTGGCACCAAGAAAATAACTGGAGTAGCATTATAACTAAATGCATATAATAAAGGATAAATGAAAAAGAAACAGATCTTGTTTTTCCAGAGTAAAATATTAAATGACCACAAATAGTGTGTTTTTAAAAATGCATGGAAAACTGACAGAATTCAGAAAACTTCCTCTTTGTTTAGCTTGACCTTTGAGCTACGAGAATTACTGCGTTTTAAAGAAAATTAATACTATTTTAGTCTTTTAAAATAAATCTAAGTTATTCTGTGCAATAAACACTAAATTCTTTTTGTATCTTTTAGACTCAGAATGTTGTTGAGAAAAATAATCTCTCACAGTCATATGTGTTTTTTTCAAGTTTAAGGTCTTAGGTTTTGCCCATATCACCTTGCATGATCAAATCATAAGCTTTGTGAAATAACTCTTTGCCTCTTGTAAGCCAAAAATCAGATGTATTGTATTTACCTGTGCTCTACAGCAGCAACAATAAAACCCTGAGATGCCATCTCAATGCAGATAGCAGAATATAAAGTCCTGAAATAAAAAGCATACAAAGGTTAATACACACAGTTTCACTATCTTGCTCCTGAAATAACACATAGGCCATATTTCTACTGCACCTAATTTAATAATATACTTTGTATATCAATGCCTCCTTTCTTTCTAAAGTTACTAGTGGACTGATTTTTACATGGAAGTCTGTAAACCACATTTAAAGTCCTACATGAATAATAATACCTAGCTCTTATATGGTGCTTTCATGAATAGAACTTAGTATTTGAGAAAGGATGTCACTAGCATTATTTCTGTTTTGTAGATGGAGAAACTTAGGTATGTGTCAAGGAAACAACTTGCTTAAGGTCATCTAGCAAGCCAATGGCACAGCCAGGAATCCACCCAAGGCCCCCTGAGTCCCAGTCCAGTGTTCTATCCACTAAGCCAGAGTCTCCTCCCTTCACTTCCTCCCCCGGCCCTCCCGCCTGCCAACTTCTGTTGCCTTCCTGGCTGCCACTCTGCTCAGGTTATGCTGATCTCAGCATAGAGTTGTCTCCTGGCAGTTCCCACTGGGTGTGTCTCCTGGGAGGAGGGTGTGGCCTTGCTGCAAGACAGCCATGTGATTAATGACCCTCCCTGCTGGGCTGGGAAGTGGGCTGTGGCTGAATGTTCAGATGAACTCTGACTGAGCTTCTGACTGCACACAGCCTGGCCCAGCCTTACAAAAGGCTCTGGTTGCAGCTGCCAGCAAGAGAGGCTGGGGAACAATGTAGTTACAGAAGCAGGAATGCTTCACGTTCTATGCAGACTAGACAGTTTGGTTCCAAGCCACGGTGGATCAGCATCTGCTGGCTACTCACTCTCTGCTCCCACCAGGCAGGGACAGCAGGAAAAATAAGTCCCCCTTCAGAAGCGTATTGGAGCACAGGCTCTGGGCTCAAGCTTCACCCAGGGCTTTGCTTTACAAATGCTAATTCTAAATCGTATTTAGACTTAATTCATTGAGATACCCTAAGCTGGTGCTTCTGAGAAGCTTCTGAGAGTCTGACTATAAAGAGAGAGGAACGTATTTTGTTTCAAGTTTCATTGGTACTGAGAATCCCTTGCAGTAAGAAGCAGCGTGAGTTACAAAACTAGCACAATTACTATCATCCTCTTTTTATTTCGTGCCAGGGTCAAAGAACTGATCCTGTGGGTCCAATTGATAAAAGAGGAAATTTTACAAATTGCTGGTCTCTTTTCTTTGAATGAGCTAAAAATAAAAGTCAAGCTTTTTGAAGGAGTAAGTGGCATTCAGAAAGATGATTCTTCTGTTGCCTATCCTCCTTGCCCCCGTGGCCACTGTTGCTGAGGGAGTGCACAATGTCAGTTTCGGGAGAACATGGCTCACTTCCACAGCCATGTGGGGTGCAGATGATGGGGTTGCTAATTTTCAGGAACAGAAAGTGGGGCCCGATGTAAAAAGTTTGTTCACCCCTGCACTAAGCCACAGCCTCTCTACCTTTTTCTATCAATGCCCAATTTAAAGAGGATTTTTTGAGGAAGGAAATTACACATATAATAACAGCTGCATAATACTTTATATCTCAAAGTGCTTTAAAAACATTAATCGATTCTTACAACACTTGAGGAGCAGTTATTTTCAAATAAGGAAACATAAAGGTAAATTGGAGCAGGCTCTCAGTTTTTATAAAATTGGCATTGATTTCAGTGGAGACCGAGCCTACACCCGCTGAGGATCTCACCCATTGTTTTTAAAAACCAGTTTTAAATAATACTTTGATGAATCCAAAACAACCTTACTGAAATAGTCTTCAAAATCATTCTCAAGAACTGTCAATTTCCTGGGCTAAATTCTTCCCTAGCATAACTTCACTGATTTTAATGGAGTCATATTGGAGAGTCACTTGTTCCCATGTGGTCTGAGGCCATAAACTGCAGAATTACCTGAAAGCTCCAAGTCCATGGGAAAAAATAATGAGGGGGTATTTTTCTCCAGGCTTGAAAGCAGCATTCCATTTTGCAGGGCATGTCACTGAGCCTAAATAAAACAGAAAATCAGCAATTAGCATGGCTTCTCATGTAACCACTTCTTTGAAACACTTCCTTATGCCTTCTCTTGCTTTATTTCTTGGCTTGTCCCACTGATTCCAATAGACTGAGTGATATACGCAAGAAGAGAAAGAGAAAAGGCCTTAGCTGGTATTCCGCACTATAAGGCCTGATCTTGTAAACACACATTACCAGACAAGAGGTGGAATTCTCCCATACAGAGAGCTGGCATAAGGGCTGTGAATAGAGCCCTGGAAATCCATCAATATCCACTTTATGTCCATAGGTACCTACATCCCTGGATATGGATGCAAATAGCCACAATTAATTTTTGTAGATGCAGATACAAATGTATCGTCATGGGCCCCTACCTATGTTCCATTTAAATTATGTAGAGAAAGATTTTCAAGAGCACAAAGACACACAGCCAGCTCTTTCTTACTTTCAACAAAAAGCTTCCCTGGAGGGCTTAAGTGATGACCCTTCGCACAAGGATGAATTTTACCCATAGTGTTTACTACTGGGAATGTTCCCAGACACCCCTCACAGTGGCATTTGTACACATGGGCTGTGCCTACACTTGGCCAAAACTTTGAAATGGCCATGCTAATGACCAAATTGGAGAATACTAATGAGTGAATATTCAGTGCCTCATTAGCATGCTTCCCACTATGGCACTTCAAAAGTGCCGCATTTTGCTCATGCACAGCTCATCTACATCAGGGTCCTTTTCGAAAGGACCCTGCAAACATCGAAATCCAAAAAGGACCCCATATATATGAGTCGTGCGTGAGCGAAATGTGGCACTTTTGAAGTGCTGTGGCTGGCAGCATGCTAATGAGGCACTGAATATTCATTTCAGCGCCTCATTAGTATTCTCCGATTTGCATTAACATGACCTTTCGAAGTTTTGGCCAAGTGTAAATGTAGCCATGGTGCAGTGAAGCACAGTCACCTGAATGGCACCACCCCACAGGAAAAGGAGGAGTAGCATAGTTCTACAAAGGAAATTCCTTTGAACTCCTGCAGTATTAATACATTCCACACATGTAGGTGTCATAACTAAATTGACCATAGCCACACAATCTCTCACCAGTAATGTTATAAGAAATAAAGTTGTCCTACCAACATAGTACTGCAAAACTCTCTCTCCTAACATCCGGTACATGTTGAGGAAGTCAGAAAGTCCACGATAATATTCCTTCCTGGGGATCCATTTGGTGTCTTCACTACTGGTGCCATTTTGTGAAGGATAATACAGACGAAAGAAGCTTCCCTGTGACTGAATCAGAAAAAGAAATAGATTTTATCATGGAAGCTGCTAAAAAGTCACTTTGCGTTTCCAGATCTTATCCATCACCTTCAAATTCACACTTGTTTTCACTATTATATTTGGTATTTCCTTCTGACAGTCTAGCTTATATGCCATGTTGCTTCCCAGATACGTGAACTTCTCTACGTTCTCTAGTTCCAGCCCGTCTACACTGATCTTCCTTCCTATTTCCTTATCTTCAAATACCATTGTTTTTGTTTTATCAGTGTTCATAATCAGTCTGTACCGCTTCCCTTCCCCATTTAGCACCTGCACCATTCTTACTCGCTTCTCTTCATCTTCCTCGAGGATAACTATATCATCTGTGAACCTCAAGTTGTTAATTCTCATCCCTTCTATCTCTGCCTTGATCTTATCCATTGCCCTAATCCTCTCTATACCTTCACACTGTTTCTCTAACCATTTCACATTATCCATTCTGGCCTCTTTCCTTACCTCGTTGCATTTCTCTCTATATTGCTATTCCACCTGTGGTACCTTGTAGACTAACAGATTTTTTGGAGCATAAGCTTTCATGGGCCAAAGGCTTTAAAACACATTTCAGAGGGGTAGCCAAGTTAGTCTGTATCCACAAAAACGATGAGAAGTCCTGTGGCACCTTATAGACTAACAGAGTTTTTGGAGCATAAACTTTCATGGGCAAAGACCCATGAAATGCATCTGACATGCATCTGACAAAATGGGTCTTTGTCCATGAAAGTTCATGCTTCAAAAAATCTTTTAGTCTATAAGGTGCAACAGGATTTGTCATTGTTTTTTGCGGCTGTCGACTAACATGGCTACCCCTCTGAGATGTATTTTTAAAGCCTTTTGTGGGCCCCCAATTTCTGCAATAGGAGTGCCTGAGTTGGGAACAGCCTTGGCATTACTCAGCACGCGTGAGCAGCTTATCTGATGAATATCTTCTTTGTTTATCCAACACACTGTAATGAAAGATCATTTGTGACAAGTTGTTTAGAACCAAACTGCAAAACCCTAATGATGGGGAATTATTCACCTGAATAGCACCTACTGCATTATTCACATGAATAACTGGTTACTAGCGTAAGAGGTTCACAATTTAGATTTTAGAGAAAGGAATAAGAGCTAATTTGAAGCTGTTAAACTCAATCATGTCAACTGCCCAGTCATTGTATATTGTAGGCACATAACAAATCCTTATAAAACTCATAGACAAAATACTCCTAAATGATTCCCTACTCATCACAATCACTATAAGCAAATTCTACCACACTAGGTTTTCTTGGAGCTTAAAAATGCATTGCAAATGCTACAGGAAATTCCAACGGGCAAGAGTGTTTTAGTAGAAACATTGAGAGGCTACTATGTTTGAAAATGCAAATCAGCATTGAATGGGCCCCAGGTCCATTAACTGCATATAACTTTATCTGCATTCTCGAGAACTTGAGAAAAGTAATTACTTGGTTCTTTTATGGTTTATGAAGAGACCTTGATGCAAGTGGCTGGGATTCTCCTATTTCTTTGAGAAATGAGATCAGCCTAACACGGTCTCCATTTTCACCATGCCAAATGGAACGCTTCAGAGAATGCACCATGGTGAGCTGTGTGAATTCAGTGGACGATAGGAGTCTAAATAACTTGGAGGGTCTGAACGAAGCCTTAGCTAGGAAATCCAGATCAGGCTCTTAACTTGTACTTAGAGATGGGTGGGTGTATGTATCTGGACATTTTTTCCTGTCAGTTTATGAAATCTGTATCATACTATCTGACAAAAATCTAGCTATCTACAGTATATCTTTATTACAGCCTTCCACTTCGAGTGATACCTGTGCCATCATAGTCATCCTGGGTCATGATCCTTACAGAATTAATTTGAAATATTTTGTACACAAAAAGTAAAACACCTGGGGGCTGAAGCAGGTTTTGTCCTGCCCCTCTGCACCCATAAAGATCCACCTATCAGTAGCAGGGGAGCTTTTCATTTAATTAGTACCTAATAGTAAGATGAAGGGTGCAGTGTTGGATCGCTGATTTATGTCAAAATAAAGCAGGGAGTGACAGGGAAGTTTGATCTGTCATACCTCAATCATGTGATCAGTCATCAGATCTGTGCAGCCAACTGAGTAAGGCCCCTTCCCCTCAGGGATTCTATGAAAATGTGCAGAGCTCGTGCTCTCCATTTCCTTCTGTGCATTAACAGGCAAGCCTGGGGATAAAAACAGAACAGGAGACCCTTACCTCCTTTTCATACCACCATACCTGCTGAAAAGGTCATCATGACTGCAAAAATGATCTGAGGAAAAAGTTCAATTAGGACAAATGCAGAGTACTCCACTTCGGGGGGAACAGTTTCACACATACAAAATGGAAAGTGACTCCCTAGGTTGGAGTACTGCAGAAAGCAATCAAGGGGTCGTAGTGGACCATACGCTAAGTATGAGTCAACAGTGTGACACTACTGCAAAAAAAGCAAACAGGATTCTGGGATGCATGAACAGGAGGGTTGTGAGCAAAACACAAGAATTCTTCTGTTTTACTCTGTGCTGATTAGGCCTCAATTAGAGTAGTGAATTCAGTTCTGGGCATCATGTTTTAGGAACGATGTAGAGAAAGTGGAGAGGGTCCAAAGAAGAGCAACTAAAACGATTAAAGATCTAAAAAATAAGACCTATGAGAGAAGATTAAAAGAACTGGGTTCGTTTAGTTTGGAAAAGAGAAGGTTGAGAGGGGATATGCAGCTCTCAAGTATCTGAAAGGGTGTTACAAAGGGGGGGGAATTCATTCTCCTTAACCTCTAAAGATAGGACAAGTAGCAATGGGCTTAAATTGCAGAAAGGGAGGTTTAGGCTGGACATTAGGAAAAATTTCCTGTCAGGGTGGTTAAGGGTGGAATAAATTGCCTAGAGTAGTTATTAAAATCTCTATCATTGGAGAGATTTGAAAACAGGTTGGATATTTATCCAACCCCCAGCATATGTGCTAAGATTGGCACGAGTCGATTTTCCCTGGCATGCGGAGAGCTTAGCTCTGCCCATCCTCCTCTCTCTTCCGTGTACTCTCTCTTCAGTGCTCTCCTCCTCCAAGGGTGGGCTGGAGACGGTAGAGCCAATGGGAGGAGGGGAAGGCACAGCATATGTCTGGGAAGGAGGGAGCCTTGGTCCTCCTCCCTTTCCCTTCCCCATCCAGAAGCAGTGAGTGTGAGAGAGTGCATCCTCAGGAGTTGTGTTGGGGACATGGCTGGGGGACAGGGACCTTCCTCATCTGGTGGCAGCAGGTGTGAGAGCACAAGTTGCTCAGTCACCTTGGCTGGCCGTGCTTAGCCCAGAGCATCAAGAGAGCCAGGCTGGGGTGTGAGGACCCTGTAGTGGCACATAGCAGGTAGGGTTACCCACTCAGGGTCCAAGACAGGTCTTCTAGGGGCGCAGGGAGACACAGTATGGGGTGTCTTGCCAGGGCAGAGGGAAGGTGTAGCCTGGGCTTTGAGGATGGTTAGAAGGATGGGCCTCAGCCCAGGTTGGCTAGGAAGTCTGCAATGGGCAGCTCAGCTCTGGGTGGCGGGGTCTATGAGGCTCCATCTTGCCATCCCCAGAGCAGTCATGAGAAGTTCTGCGGGGAAGAGGGGAGAAAGGGTGTCCATGCAGAGACTCCGTGCCCTGGCTAAAATCCAGTGTAACTGCTATCCACAAAGCTTGCCAACAACTTCACCTGGAAGTAGTATTCTTTCCTTCCCTCTGCAAAATCTTGTGTACTCTTGATGTGTGTGTGTTTTTCAGTTACTGCAATATTCCACCCCAAAGAAGGTTGCATTGCAGTGGTGGTGGGTGACACGATTCCTTTTTGTGGAACCTGGCCACGGAGAGGGTTAAAAGCAGGATATTTGTATCATGAGGAAGCAATTAAGGCTGAAATTATTAGAAATAATATGAAAACAAAAAAGCAGCCAAGTAGCACTTTAAAGACTAACAAAATAATTTATTAGGTGATGGGCTTTCGTGGGACAGACCCACTTTTTCAGATCATAGCCATACCAGAACAGATTCCATATTTAAGGCACAGAGAACCAAAAATAGTAATCAAGGTAGACAGATCAGAAAGAAATATCAAGGTGAGCAAATCAGAGAGTAGAGGGGTAGAAGCGTTTTACAGAAGAGGAATTTTCACAACATTCTTCAAAGAAAGGCTGCTGAGCTCTCTTTTATATTCAAATATAACACATTAACACATGCTGTGAACTGGGATGTGTATTTTCTGGGTCATTATGGGGGCTCTTTTGCATACTTGGCTTAATCTAATTCTTGACCCCCCCCATTCTACCCCTCAACTCCCTGTTAGTCTTTAAAGTGCTACTTGACTGCTTTTTTGTTTTGATAGTATATAGACTAACACAGCTTTCTCTCTGTTACTAGAAATAAGATGTGAGAGCTCTGTCACTTTCTCATCATGTTCAGCTACTTCCTTCAGATCACCACAGTTTAAAGTCCAGTAAGAAATCCAACCTGGGGCTTTATTTATGACTTCATTGCTCCAGCTATATTTATAAGTATTATTTTCTGAGCACATAAACATGAGAATCTGAACCATATCCCTTTTAGGGACCCTGGCAGCAGCCGATCTGCCTACTACCTGCTGTGTCTCATTTATCTTCTTGTTTAAGGCTGGGCCAAATCCACATTTGTAGCTGTTTAATTAACAGTTAATGATTTCCTTTTGGCCTTCTTTCCTTCTTCACCCATTACATCCAAGCAGGGTCTGTTCAGCAAGCCCTCAGGTAGTTGGTTTCACCTCTAATACTGGAAGAAATTGAATAATACGCAAATTCTGGCAACAGCTGCTGCAGTGTGTTAAGAATGTGAATGTCTACACAGTGGTATCCTGTCTTGCTGCATCCACAGTAAAAAGTAGCACCTGCACTCTGCCCGTAGATAGAGGTCACAAGGTCAAATTTCAGCACTTGGCCTTGGAAAGGTTGTTGATCCCTGATATAGATGGTGCTTGATCCTGCCGTGAGAGCAGGGGACTGGACTTGATGACCTCTTGAGGTTCTTCCCAGTTTTAGTATTCTATGATCACTTAACTCAATGGGAGAATTGCTCCCATCAGCATACATAGTGTCTACACCAGGGGTCAGCAACCTTTCTGAGATGGAGCAGTGAAATTCAACTTTTTGGCCTCTAAGTACAGTCCAGGTGCCAGTAATACTTTTTAAAGTCACTAATAATCCTATTTACAACAGCTTCATTAATAAATAAATGAAGATGCAGAGCTTTACCATTTAGGTGGTAGTTGGTAGCACTAGCTGGTCTTTTGTTAATCTACAGGCTGCATGGCTTTGAGCAAGCTCAGGATTGCATTGGGGAGGAGGGGTAGCGCATGTCAATCAAAGTCAGCTCACATGCCGCTCTTGGCTCCTGTGCTTGGGGTTGCTGACCCCAGTCTGCATTGAAGTACTACAGCCAGAGTTGAAAGTAACAATGTTTTACAGGTACTCTTCTGTTGCAACCCACCCCTTTGGGGTGGGGATTAGGGTAGGGGTTGTGATAGGACAGTATCTGTAAGAAATTTAAGTGTGGGATGGAGAGCAAGGGTCTCACGGTAGGGGTGTGTGTGTGTGTGGGGAGGGAACCCAGTGGAGTTTGGTGGGGGAGGGAGTTTGTGGGGGCCCAGGGCAGGCATTGGGTATATGGAAGGTATGAGTCACAGCAGGGGGTTGGAAGGCAGGAAGGGCTCAGGACAGGGAGTTGCCGGGTATGTGGGGTTTCAGGGCTGGCACTGCACTGCACAGTCCCTAGATCCTTGGGGCTGGCTGGGGCAGTGGCTTCCCGCTGCACAGCCACTGAAGCACCAAGTGCTGGACGCATCCAGACCCCACTCCAGCTGTCCAGTGTCTTACCCATGCACCAAGGCACACTGGCTTATTTTCAACTTTGATTACAGCCATTGTAGTATTTTAATGGCAGACAAGCCCTTATTTTCTAGTTAGCTTGCAGCCACAGCCTACAACTGATCATGATGTTATGCCTAAATGAAACAAAATACTGCTAGGTGATCAAGACGCATATTTATGAGTCAGGACATCTTCCTTCTTTTTGTGGCTTTGCAAAGGACTCGCTATTCAACGTCAGCCCAGTCACTAGGGCACAGATCTACACAGGTGCTTCGGGACCTAGATACTTTTATGAACTGAACTGCTGGTCCCCAATCAGAAGATATTTAAATATGTTCCTAACTTCAAGCACCCCTGACTTCAGCTGGACTGTTCAGGAGCTGAACGTGCTGAGTTGGGCCCTACCTCTCGCCAGTCTGAGATCCAGGCTACACTAGGAACCGGGCCAGCAGAGCCAGGGGGCGAGCAGAGGGACGGAACTGCCCAGGGCTCCCAGCGATCTAAAAGTGGCTACAGCAGTCCCCGCCCCGCGTGCAGAGCAGCCGACTGCCCCCCGGCGCACAGAGCCCAGGCCAGGGCCGCCCTCTCTTCTCCGAGGCACTCTGCATACACCCTGTACGGGCTCCTGCGCCTGCGAGGCGCCAATCCCTTTGGCTGGCACTGGCGGCGAGCGAGCGGGCGGGGCTGGCCACGGGCGGCTCTTCGGGGAGGAGGCTCTCACCACGCTGCGATGGGCGGGGGGAGGCGCCAAGCCCGGGCAGGCCCCGCTGCAAACGCCCCGTCTCTCTAGCAGGCGCCCCCCCTCCCGTTTCGCCTGAGCGGAGCCTATACTGTGCGCAGGCGCACCACTATCATCACAGATTTCCAGCGCGGCTCCTCACGTCTCAGCTCCCTAAAGTCCTTCTGTATCCCATCATGCCCCGCTTCCCTTCCCCATAGCAGAAACGTGACTGGCGGACGGCCATTTCCCGTGGCCAATAGGAGCGAAGGGGGGCGGGAGCCCGTCCCCAGCGCGGACAGGCGGAAGTTCCGGTTTCCCGGGCTCGTGGTTGTGGTCCATCGCTCGCGCCGGCAGAGGTCCCGCACCTTTTCTCGCACCAGCCTCGCCCGCCGCTGCGGGCCCCTCGCGCCGCGATGGTGCGCAAGCTGAAGTTCCACGAGCAGAAGCTGCTCAAGCGGCTGGACCTGGTGGCCTGGGAGGCAGCCTCGGGAAACTTGGCCGAGCTGCGAGTGCTGCGGCGCTACCGCCTGCAGCGGCGGGAGGACTACACCCGCTACAACCAGCTGAGCCGCGCCGTGCGCGAGCTGGGCCGCCGCATCCGCGACCTGGGCGAGGCCGACGCGGCTTTCCGGGCCCGCTGCACCGCCGCGCTGCTGGAGAAGCTCTACGGGCTGGGGCTGGTGAGCTCCAAGCACTCGCTGGAGCAGTGCGAGCGGGTCTCGGCCAGCTCCTTCTGCCGCCGCCGCCTGCCCTGCCTCATGCTGCGGCTCCGCATGGCCCAGAGCCTGCGCGATGCCGTCACCTTCATCGAGCAGGGACACGTGCGGGTGGGGCCCGAGGTGGTGACCGACCCCGCCTGCCTGGTGACCCGGGCCATGGAGGATTTCGTCACCTGGACCGACTCCTCCCGCATCCGCCAGCACGTGCTGAACTACAACCAGGAGCGGGATGACTTCGACCTGGCCTGCTAGGGACCACGAGGGCTGCTAGCCAGTCCACCCCACCGGTCTGGGAAGAGACTGTGGGCCCAGATGTACTGCCTCTCTATGCCATGGGGTGGTACCTGACCCGCATGTTCCCTATTGCCTAGCATTGCAGAGGGACACCTGGGCCTGATATCCTGTGTCTACTTTCATTAGCCTCTTCTGCAGAGGGACTCCAGGCTCAGATGGGTCTTGTCTGTTACCACCCACTGTATAAGGTGCCACAGGACCCTTCGTTGCCATCTCTGTAAAATGACTTCATGCACTGTTGCATCACCATGCCTGCTACTTCCTTGTGAAGGGGTACCCAGGACAGATGGGCTGAACCTGTAACCATCCACCTCCTATGGGAAGGGACTTCTGATCAGATCGGCTATTAAGCAAATGTTCTAAGGAGCTGTTCTGAAGCTTCTGCCTCCTTGTGCCATTGTACTCTCCTTCTACAGAGGCCATTTGCAAAACAGCCAGAAGGGACAAACAGCCAGAGAGACTGATGAAGAAAGGCTCTGCTGGCTGGAAGATTAGTTGCTCAAGTGTGGTGTTAAAAGGTCTTGTCAAAGGGCTTCCTAACCCACCTCTCTTTGGCTTCTCACAATAGTCACTCTTTCAGAAATAAATCAACCAGGATAGTTCTGTTTCAATTATGCTAATGTTATCTGCAACAGTACCTAAAACAGTCCTCATTACTTTCTTGTATATTTAATAAAATAAACAAATTCAAATTACTTAGAAAACCTATTTGATTTCTTGAAAGCAAGAACTGAGCTCTTCCTCAATCTCTTTCCACTTCCTGTCCTAGCATAACATTGAATATGTTCTTGTTTCACTTTGGAGCTTGAATTTAACCAGAAATTAAACCAAACTAAATTTTAAATCTGTCAATTTTTGTGGATTTGCAGACACCTGTTTTAGGTATGTTCTGCTTTTCTAAGGATCATAAGTGTATCTTCTGTTGTCTTTATTGTTAGTGTTCTGTTGCATAGTACCTTTTATGGATTTATATGCTAGGTACTTTGCCCCAAGGAGCCACAAAAGCTGAATCTTAAAAGCCTGATCTGGTAGATGTCAATTTAACTGGAGAAAAAGATCAGACTAACTATGCAGACAAACAAGTACTTTTACTTAACTTTGTTTGTGAAATTAGTAGCATGTGGTCTGTACTCAGAAGTAGAAATATACCAGCTAGTACTTTCTAGTGTGGAATAAGGCCTTAGAATGAATAAATCTGCATGTCTGTGACTTGTTTAAGGCACTTATGTGTCCATTACTATAGAGTATGGGTATCCTTCTGTATCTTCATAACACTGCATCATGGTGGGGGAAGTATGAGTATACTCATTTTACAGAGGGAAATTGAGGCACAGAAGGTACTAAGAGCTTATCCTTATGAACACACGTTTGTTATAGAGCAGGAACTGAACTCAGGCCTCCTTGGTTCTAGGCCAGTGCTTCCTTTCACATATTCCTTATCACTTGAAACAAGTTTCACACATACATCAGGGGATTAGAATGACATTCTGGCAACAAAGTGCTGTCACTGTTAGGGCAGTTGAGTTGCAATTCTTCAATATTGATGTGGTTGGAAAATTGAGAATGGGCTTAGCTTTCTGCTGATAGGGAATAATGCACCAACAGCTGGTGATGGCAAAGTGGGAGTTGCTTTCACTCTGCCACCTATTACAAAGTACACTCTTGTTCAAAGGGATTCCCAAGTTGAAATCTAGTGACTTTCAAGCTGAGTTGAAAATACCTTTGCCCCACCTGATTTTTCTGACAATCTGTGTGACTTTAAGCTATTTAAAGTTTTAACAGAAGGAAACCATAAAGTTGTCTTCACTACATGTTTAAATCCATAATATGAAATTCAAATATAGTATCAAATTATTAATTTTTTGTTTTAAAGTTGTTCCTTTAATATCAAAGGGGGAAAATATTAAATACAGGTTTAATATAATGGAAATAACTACATTTTTCTGCCAGAGTGTTAGTCATTTATGTTTTTGAGAAAATCTATTATGTAGGATAGTACTAAAACTTTTTTTAAATAAACCCTAACCAAACTGAAAAGTGCTTTGGAAATCTTAAACCTAACCATGTGAAAAGCATCCAGCAAATCGGTGTCTCTATTACTTGATGCCATGAAGAAATTTTTATGTTTTCCTCTATTGAAGCAACTATCCTTCAGTGACACTGGTAAACTAGTGGTATGGAGTTTGAGAAAAGGAGCAAAACATGTAAAGTGGTGTATAAATAACAAGGGGTGATTTATTTTTTGCCTACTAAATACGAAAGGAAGCAGTATATGGAGTTGGATTAATGGCCTGCCTTCCTTGTCTCTGGTCCCCACAAACATGCTAATAGGCTTTGTAAGTTTCATGGCTATGTGCCCTCTTGTTACAATGTCCATGTGGTATAACTACCATGTAGTGCCAGGACTTAAGGAAAACCTCATACTTTTGCTGTTTCAGTCCTTTGAAAATTAGCTGTTCTGCCTGTGTCACACATGGTCCGGCTAACATCCAGGGTTAACCTACTGATGTGGGAGTGTCTAAATGGAGCAGGCCCAGTTCCCCCCTAAGTCCCTTCCTCCCACTCAACTATGCCTTATGTCCTTTTAGGAACCTTTCATATCCTCGTCTCACTCTGTTGTGCGCCATCCCCTTTTACTTCAGAATCTTCACTACTTCCACAGAAAAGGCATCTGCTGCTAACTGGAGAGGTTGGTATGCATGGCTATCCCAGGGCATGCACAGCACATGGGAGCTCATCCAAAGAACTGTGCATAGAAGAGGCATCTCAGTAAGGCACACATGAAAGACCCTTTGACGAGATAAGGAACAGTGCAAAAGATCCTTCAGGGCCAAGTGGTGAGTACGAACATGTGCTCATTGTCCTATGGGCTAAGCTACAGGTAGACCTGAAAAAATGGAAACAAAAAATAAATGTTCCACAACTTTTTAGTAAAGACTCTAACTGGCGCCTGAAGAGAAGTTTGACTTTAGAAGCACTAGTGTCTTTGATCTAGCCACATATCCAGCAAGCTCAAGAGTTAAATCTGTTGCCTTCACTTTTACACCACTGATTTAAGAATTTTGTGAATTACTGGTGAAACTGGACACACATGAATAATTCAAGACAAGAAATCTAGTCTTAGTAAGACTCAGATTTATTATTAAAATAAGCTGAATTCAAAATAGCATTAATAAGTTACCTTCAGCTTTCAAATCTGCTGTGAGCTGTCAACTTAAATTTTTCTGGGGAATGGGGGTGTATGCTAAGCCAAATTAATAAACCAGGTTGTTGGAGCCATGCAAGAGAAGGGAATGTGTAGTTTTGAACATAATTGAACACCTGCTTTTGCAATTTAGCACAGATCATTAAATGAGTTAGCAGAATCTATTGTCTTCCTTTTGTAGGATCTTAAAAATGTAGAGTAAAACTACTGATTGTTAAAGGGATACTGATTTCAATGTATAGATATATATATGTTTTTAGTAAACATGACAGTAATACAGATTTCCATCTTAAGGGCATTTCCTACATCTTTAACTATGGATGCACAGGAAATTGTTGTTAGGATTTCTTGACGTTTACTTCAGCTCCAACTATGCTCAGAGCACTAGCCCACACTTCTGGTCCAGTTCTGAATAAAAATAGAAAGATTCACACAAATGTTTTAAGGATGGCATATTTTGAACGACCCAGTGTAGCCCAGCCATGTGTGTTTGAAAGTGGCACTTTTGAAGCACTGCGACTGGCACATGCTAATGAGGTGCTGAATATTCATTTCAGCACCTCATTAGTATACTTTGATTTGGCCATTTCAAAGTTTTGGCCAAGTGTGGCCACAGCCTTGGTGTTGAGGAATCAGCCCTTCTCCGCGGCAGGGAGCTGCACTTGCCGGAACCCTACTTACAGGAGGAAGAGATCAATGATGCTATTAAATCTACCTAATTCCTAGTATTAATCTGGAGAACTGTCAGTGTTGGTGGGGAAGGCACAGTTAAAGTGGCCATTTGCCCCGTTTTGGCTGTGACTGTCCCGTTTTTAAAGGCAACGATCCAGTCCTCTATTTTTTTTTTTTTTTTTTTAAAAAAGGCTAATTGTCCCATAGTTTCAGCTCCAGCACGCCTCCTGCTGGGCTACCGTGGTCACTGCAGTTGCGGCAGTCCCCTGTTTCAAAGGGATAGCTGAGTTAATCTATCTCCAAAAACAACTAGAAGTCCTGTGGCACTTTATAGATTAACAGCATAAGCTTTTGTGGGCAAAGACCCGCTTCATCAGCTGTTTGTGGCTGACAGGATAGCTGGGCCGGCTGCAGCCACCACGTGGCTCTGTCAGGCAAGGGTCAGAGGCAGGCACACAGCCGGTCTCTGAGAAAGAGGGTTAAGGTGATGGGGGTGTCACCCCTTCCCATGTGCACCCTATAACAGCATTTCTCAATGCGGTGGGGGTAGAGGTGGGGTCTGCCAGCCTTTTCAGGCTGTGGGGCTGAAACCCAAATCCCTGGCACCCTCCTGCCCTTCAGTGAAACTGGGAGTTGCAGGTCTGAATGCCCAGGTTGGTGACCCCACAGGGCCCAGGACACGAACTGAGGGCTGAAGCCTTGATCCACCAGTGTGCGTGTCCCTGCAGGCTGAAGCCCTAATCCATACTGCGCCCATCCTCACCCTCCAGGCTGGACCCTCAATGCCCAGCATTCTCCTCCCCCTAGGCTGAAGACCTGATCCCTTCTGTTCCCTTCTCTCCTGTCAATGAAGCCAGGAGGACTGAATGCCTGAGCCCCGCCCCCTCAACTTAAGTTCAAGTGCAGTGCAGTCCCAGGGACAGACCTCCACTCCTCTCTCTCCCGGCATCTGGCCAGCTCCCACCCCCTTTTCTTGCATAGCCAGTAAGAGCTGCATGGGTAGGAGCCCAGCTCTATAGCTGGCAGAGCCCTCAGAGAGCAGAGGCTGCAGGGGGGGCCGTCCTGGCACACAGACTCCAGTTACCCTGTCCCTGCTCCCTGAGCTATCCCCTGCCCACGCACAGTCTCTAGCTATGCCTGCCTGCTCACAGCCCCAGCTACCCATTCCCTGCCTCGTGAGCTGCCCCCTGCCTGCCCACAGCCCCGAGCTACCCCTTCCCTGCATCGTGAGCTGCCTCCTGCCTGCCCACAGCCCCAGCTACCCATTCCCTTCATCATGAGCTGCCCCCCGCCTGCCCACAGCATCTGGCGACTCTTTTTTCCACACCCTGAGCTGTTTTAAAACTTTTTGAGCTGAGCATCCTCTGCCCTCTCCCCTGTCACCACACTACAGACAGGTCAGGCTGATTGTCCTGCTGGCATAAATAGGGTGGAGGTGGCACTGCCTCCCTGGTACTGCCATATGGAGCTGGCTTGAGTCTGCTGGGACCTAACCCAAAACAGATGTCATACTACATCTATACCTGAGACACTCCTCAGCCTAGACCCTGTAGCCCCCCTACCCTACTGGGCCCTAGAGTTTTTAAAGCATGTTGGGAACAGGGCCTCTCACAGGTCCAGAGAAGCCTGGGTCAATCTCAACTTTTGAGGGCCTTCATCATAATATAAATTTAAAAAATGATTATAGGATAGAATTCTGAAGTAGGCCATGATATTTGCTAAGAACCACTGTTCCAAAATGGAGTCTGGTAATCTGGGCAGAGCATCCCAGCTGGTGTAAATAAGTCCCTAGGCAGCCACATTCCAGGAAAGGACCCTGCGGAGAGGGGAACTGGACTATAGTTAAGCGAGATTGACATGATTCTTTCACTTACTTCTGCTTTGATCCTGCATTGCCCACTTGCTTTGATTCTGTAGAGATAACACAAATGGTCATGTCTGTGTGAAGATGCCAGATGAGACATTGGTGTATTACAGACGAGACATGACCGCTTTGCACATTGGTGTGGGCGACTGCACTCTTCAAAGGACTTGTTGTTTATAGATAAAGGCCATGTCTACACTAGCCCCAAACTTTGAAACGGTCACGCAAATGGCCATTTCGAAGTTTACTAATGAAGCGCTGAAATGCATATTCAGCGCTTCATTAGCGTGCGGGCGGCCGTGGCACTTCGAAATTGACACACCTCGCATCTCATCCCGATGGGGCTCCTTTTCGAAAGGACCCCTGTCGGGATGAGCCGCGCGGCGGCGAGGCGCATCAATTTCGAAGTGCCGTGGCCGCCTGCATGCTAATGAAGCGCTGAATATGAATTTCAGCGCTTCATTAGTAAACTTCGAAATGGCCATTTGTGTGGCCATTTCGAAGTTTGGGGCTGGTGTAGATGTAGCCAAAATGTTTTGTAAACTGTGTATGGAATCTCTTTGTAACTCCCGGATTGTTCATTAATTCATCTGGATTGCTCACTGACTGCTCATTTCCTTATTGTCTGCTTCTATTTCCTTTGACTGTTTCAGCTCTCTATAGAACCACTCATAACTTGATGCCTGTCAGTGCATTCTGAAACTCAACCAAGTTCAGAATTGCTCCACCAGCTGGTTGTAATAAACCTTTGTTTCTTCACATACAGTATCCAGACTTTATTCCAACAATGATATATGAAAACAAAATAAGGATCCAAAAAAGAATGAGCTAGAGTTGGAATACTTTGTCTTTTTAATTAACATATGCTTTTCTAACCTATCAAATACCAAAAAATTAACAAGTGTCTAAATCTGAGGCCCCCTTCAGCTTGAGGTCAAGGTCAAATGGAACTTTGCTGCCACCCCTGACTGGCCCTGTTGCCTGGGGGTGGGTGTGTGTACCATATTGATTGCCATTGAACTCACTTGAATTTGAGCAATTTTATCAGGTGTCCTGTATTTATCATAGGGAAACAAGGTCACCCTACAGTTAAACCCTGAAAGATGATGCGGTACTTTAGTAGTCACTGTGGGATGGAAGGAGCTTCCCAATCAGCCTCAATCCCATAAGAAAACCCCTCGTATTTCCTTACAATACTTCTCGGTGGCTTAGTAATAAAATGGGGGATTGGGAGTCTAGAAAGGCTGATCCTTAACTTTGGTATCATTTGTGGCTATCGGTCTGTTTCATTATTATCATATTACCACTTCTGGGACTTACCTTACTTCGTACCTTTCTCCTAAGCCAGGGATAGCCAAAATACAGCCAGCGGGCTGGATCTGGCCCGCCAAGCTGCTGGATCTGACCCATGGATGCCACAGGGAGCCCTGTCCCCCGACGTGCCACTCAGAAAAGTGGCTATGGGGTCCTCTTTTCCCTTCAATAGTAGTGAGCCTCAGGGGCAGGGGGAGAGGCTTCAAGCACTGCCCCTGCCCACAGCACACTCCCATTGGCTGGTCTCTGGCCAATGGGAACTTCCTATTTGAAGAACGCTTCCCTTCTGAGTCACAGGCACACATAGGCCCTGCCAGGGCCCCACAGGCAAACAGCCTGCCTGCAAAATCAGCCGGGCTGCTGGCTGGGAGTCACCTAGGCAAATTTCCCTAGACAAAGGCTGCCTCTGACACCCCAGCTCCCCCCATTTCTGGCCCCCTACCCCACATACCCCAAATCCTCTCCCCTCACCCCACATAGCCCAAACCCTCTGCCCCTCCTCCTCTACCCATATCCCTCCCAGATCCTGCACTCCAGACCCCTGCCTCAGATCACAGCCCAAATCCGTGCACCATAGTTCCTTGCCCCAGGTCACAACTGCATCCTTCACCCAGTCCTGCTCCTGCACCCAAATCTCTGACCTCAAGCTCACTTCTGCACCTAACCTCTATCCCAGACCGCACACCTCCAGGTCCCCACTGCTGTAGCCAGTTATATTAATCTGAGGTGTAATTATTTCAAACTGATTTCTCCAGAAAGACTCACATGTTATTTGGGAATGGTACTCTGGTCCTTTAGCTACTGCTTCGGATACTTTCAGTATATTCTGGGACTTACCTGTGTGTGCCCAGGGCATACACAATATATTAAATATATCTGAAGTTAGTTGAGCCCCCATCTATAATTCTTCCATGGATCATGTATGTGTGCATGCCACAAAAACTGCGCTGCATAAATATCCTATGTCCTCTAGCTCCAACAAGAAAAATATGCACAACTGCAACTTAACAAAATATCTGTTGCTAGTCAAAGGAAATGGTAGCAAGCAGATAAGCTTCAAGTGTTATTTGCAAGTAGTCTTCTGTATGTGAACCAATCAGGTTGATACTTAAGTAAAAGGCGAGTACATTTGTGGTATTGCAGAGGAGGAAATGTGTAGGTAAAGGAAATCAGTGAGGGAGCAAAAAGAAATAAACACCTTGATTTGATCAGCAGGCCTTCCTTTTAGAATGATCAAAGATGTTGGACTTCTTGCACTGTGGTGGCAGGGGCCTTGGGCATAAGCATCTTCTAGCGCACTGTTTCCCAAACTTAAAAGATTTGGGACTTCAGACTTATCAGCATACCCCCTCTCCTAGTGCCATACTACTGCTTATCTTTTGATTTTTAGTAATGTATTTTCTGTCATTTTCCCCTTGAAATCCTTTTGTGTACCACCAGTGGTATGCGTACCACACTTCGCAAAACACTGGCTTAATGTAATGCTCTGTTGCAAACACATTATCCACACTATTACTTGCAAGCCTGAAGTTCAGAGGAGCAGTGAGCATACAGATGTACAATACAGCACGATGTGCCTGCAGCTAAATGCCATGCAGCAGCATAACAGGCCAGAAGAGGAATAAGTGGGGTAAGTGCGGAATGGAGAGAGCTGGGGCCAAGTAGAGAGGAAAGTCAGCTGGCAACAGATGCAGGAGGAACCAGAGTGTTCATGTTCCATGTTGACCATTTTGCAATGTCACAAGTGGCAAACCACTACCCACTCATCTGGAAAGCCTCTGGGAAATGGACACAAGAGCCCCTCAGAAAGGAGCATATCAACTGGGGAGGGAGGCCTCTCCTTTATGTACTCAGAAGACAAAGCTGAAGATAAACAATTCACTTCTAAGCTACAAGAGACTAGACCCAAAGCTAGTGTGAATCAATGCTGATTTCAGTGAAAAGGAATCAGCTCAAGTTCTGACCTCACTTGATTGCTTTAGGCCTCATCTTGCAGTTCTCTTGCATAAATCTCCCATCGGTTCCAGTAGGAATTACACCTACATCAGAGAGGCAGGATCAGGCCCTAGATGATTAGCATTAGAAGCTCCCTTGTCCCTTTATTTCTATGAAGTATGCCAGCTACTCAGTGTATTATGGACAAGATGGACAATCATCAATGTCAGTGAGCGACCCTGCCTACAAAGAAATTTATGAACACAGACAGGCTAACGTTGTGCAAAGCAGTTTAGTGCCTGTCACTGGACTACAAAGGACAAGAACTTTTTCCAAAGTCCAAATGAATAGCAGCAGCAGCAGCAAAGGATGCTGGAACCAAGAATTTCATTCTGAAACAGTGTCAAAGAATGTGTGCCAAACCTTGTCACAGCATGGCATGTGTCAGCATGGTTAAGGTCAGGCTGAGTTAGGAGTGCATATATCAAAGATAACAGCAAAAGTGGGGCTAAGGTAAGTGTCTGATGTCTCTTGCAATTAAATATCTATGCAAATAAATTCTGAGCAGGCCTCTCCCCACATTTGTCCAGCAACTGGAAACCTCTCACACTTTTAATTTTATTCAGTTGTACCACCATAATCATAATCTTTAAGCAAACACTGTCAGTTTCTCCTCCCTTGACCTTGTCCAGAACCCCCATTCAGTATGTGCTATTCAGAAGGCTGACAAAGAGGAAGAGTTTAGTCAGAGAGATTAAATATTTACTTAGGGGATAAGTGTGGTGAATCAGCCTGAGGACGGGGAGGAGAAAGAACGTCCTTAAAGCAAAAGCCTTTTGTACTGCAGGAGGTCACACGCAACTGACAACACACATGCAAGGCTGCTCTAGGCACCATGTCTGGTAAACAGTAAGACTTGGCGCTTTCATAGGAACTTCTAGACAATGTTTGGAAGCATTTTACACAAAGTGACTAAATTAAGCCTGAGTACATGTCTACTGCCATTGCTGTAGCATTAAACTGTATGGAAAAATAAGGAAGTAATGTTATCTCCATTGTACACAGGAGAAAATGGAGCTCCAAAAACAGCTATGACTTGTCCCAGGTCAGATCAGGAATTGAGCCTATAACTACTACTTAGATGTGCTAACCTGAAAAGCAGCTTTCTGCCCCTTGGAAGTAGCTTCCTCCTTAGGCACAAAGATCCCTTACATTTGAGAGGCACCTATCTAACCTAACACATTGGCTCTATTTCTAAGGCACCTGATGCATGGTGTGTAATGACCCCTCTCTTCTTCGGGGCAGAATGGCAAACTTTTCACCTCTTGCACAACCGAATAATCATCATAATTACTCATATCAAATCTTCTGCTTGCTTAATGACAAACTTTCCATGACAGATGATGCCAGCAGGTCCACACAATGCATCATAAATAACTCTTACAACTTCCTTCTTCTTTGGGAGCCTTGTAGCCCACATTTGGGCACTGAAGTGAGTAAAGGACCATTCTAATACTGCAGATTAATGCATCTTCAGATTACATTCACACACGCCACTCTTAACAAAACACCACAGAGGGACAGATTCTGAGCTGGTGTAAATCAGCCTTGATCTACTGAGATCGGCCACTACATCATAGTCATTCATATCACGCCTTAAAATGCTCGTTTACTATGATGTCTGCTACAATCTGATTAAGGCGAAGCAGCTGACCTGCTGACTCCACTGCCTACCATGCTGAGCAATATCTCATCATTTTCTCCCACCTGTCATTTTACACTGGGGTGTCCAACACACGGTCCGTGGGCCAGAATGCAGCCCGCGGAGGCAGCAGCGGCACCCTTTTTAAAAGCAGCTGAGCAGCACCAAGCTGCATGTGGTTCTTTAAGGAGCCATTGGCAGCTCCCGCCTCTGCCACCTGACTCTTCCTCTGGCTCCCATACAGCACAGCAGGGGAAGAGAGAAGCAGCAGTGGGTACGTGTGGAGCCGCATGCGGCTCTTTGAGCAATAAAATGCTCAGAGCCACAGGAGCACCGTGTGCTGCTCAGCACACACGTCCCTCCCCAGCGCATGGAGGGTGAAGCATGTGAAAGTGGCGATGGTGGCGGCGGCGGCAGCAGCGGCTCCAGTGAGTTGCTGGCATTGGATTATAGTGGGGGGCGAGGCTGGCTCTGGAGGACAGGAGTGGGAGACTGGGTTAAACTAGGGGGGCTGGGGGTGCTTGGCCCTGGGGGAATGGGGGGAATTGAGTTAAAGTGGAGGGCTGGGTCTGCCTAGATGGGGAGGGTGGGTTGTGGATTTTGCATGCCTGAAAATTGTAGGTACTGGGGCTACTTACTTTTTTTTTTTTTTTTTTGAAAATAGGCACTTTATAAAAAAAGTTGGAGAAATACGAGAGTAGAACTCAATTTAATTGGTTTGACAGCTGGCAGGAGGGATCCAGCCATTACATCAATTAAATTGAGTCCTGTTCTTTCAGTGAGGCAGGGTGCTGGGAGCTGCCCCTGCTGCAATGTTTGTGGGGGGGAGTAGGAAGGTTGGGAGGAGCTGTGCAGCCACGGCGAAGAGGAGACAGACCGGCAAAGGAGCAGCGGGGGGGAGTGGGGGTAGCAGCACACAGAGCTCCTGAGTAATTTAATCCTGGGATTGATGGGGGGCAGTTTGGGGCTGCAAAGGGGGGTTAAGCCTGGGGGGCGGCGTGGTGGTGGTGGTGAATTGGGGCTATTTTGTGTTCAGCCCCTGGAACATGTACAAAACTGCCATGTGGCCTCCAATGAACAAAAGTTGGACACCCCTTATTTACACCCATCTGCTGTTTTGTGTCTGGTGCTTAGATTGGAAGCTCATCTTTTTGTTCTGCTTGTACAGTGCCTAGCACTATGGGGTATGAACCAGGAGTTAGGTTCATAGGTACTATGGGAACACAAATAATATAACCGCTGTAAATCCAGCGGACACCTTTGCCCCTGTTTCTATTTACAGTAGCTTCCACTCCCAGTACCTGCTCACACACCAATGACATATGCTATAGGTGCCCACAGTAGGGGTGCAGGGAGCTCTGCAGTAACCCCCCCCCCGATTTTGCACCCCACACTCAAGACCCAGCCTTCAGCCTACATCCAGGGGCCCTACTGCTGCCCAGAATACCAGCCCCAACTGTTGGCCCCTCGCCTGGGGTTCTGGTCACCAGTGCTCCTTGTAAGCCATGCTCTTGTGCATTTGCTCGGGAGAGATTCAATGCCATTCATCTGATTAGCAGGCCCCACAGCTAATTTTTTTGTTTCTAGTGGCAGTACACATTCACACGTGCTGTGGTGCACTTAAAAATTATTCTGCACCCAGATGGAAAAAATCCACACATGGATGGCAAAGATTAGATGGAACCTTGCTGGCCACAAGCGCTGCTGCCTCTGGGGGGGTCCAGGTTGCTGGCTCTGGGGGTTCTGTCCCCAGCCCTGGAGGCTCTGCTGCAGCCCCCAGGATCCCAACTTGTCAGCTATGCAACCACACCCAGCTGCGGCCCCCGCCTGGGCGAGTGAGGATTGGGGACAGGGGTCAGGTGGGTACAGCTCAGCACCCCCATCCTAAATATTATCCGGGTGCCACTGCCATGAAAGGCTGGGTACTTTGTGCACAGTTTGGTGCAATGTAAAGTCCTCTGAACTCCCAGGCTTTTTCCCTGTTTACACACCCCAGCCAGAACAAAGTATTTTCCCCGGCTCCCGGACGCCTTCACCCACCCTTACTCCAACCCGCTCTGCATATCCACGAGATACAAGCCTGTCCGCCCTGCCAGGCCAACCGGCCGGACTCTCCCCTCCCAGCAGGTAGGGCACAATACGGGGTGGCAGAGGGGGGCACACTGATCCCGGGGGGGGGCCGGAGTCGCCCTGGGAGATGGGGAGATGCTGGTCTGTGCAGGGGGCGGGGTGAAATGCCAGGCTGGGGGCGGGGAGCAGGGGAAGGGGCAAGGAGCGGGGGAACACACGAGTCAGGCTAGAGGCGCGGCAGCTGCACGAGGACGCCGCCTCTGGGCGGGGGACCAGGCGCTCTGGCCTGGAAGGGGGAGACGGCAGCCGGGACCGCTGCGCTCCGACCAGGCTGCCAGAGCCCTTCATAGAGCCCCCTCCCCCCTCAGTCTGCCCCTCCACGCGCCCCTCACCTCCTGCGCCGGATCCCGGGGAGCGGCTGCGCTGCGCCGGGTCCCTCTGCCGGGGCAGCCCGGAGCCCGGTGGGGCGTTCGCAGACGGCTGCTCAGGGGTGTTTCTCCGGCCGCCGGGCGCTGACTTGCTCGCCACAGGAGGCAGGGGCGTGTCGTGCCCGGCTCCTCGCGCACGCGGAGCTGCTGCTGCTGCTCCTCCTCCTCGCGCAGCGGCCCCCGCCGGGCAGATCACAGAGGGGCCTTTTCCAGGGGAAGCGGCGAGTCCGCCATTGAGATCCCCAGCAAAGGCTCCAATGCTGCCTCCGTAGCTCCGGCTGCATGCGGGCAGGTGAGCACAGGGGCTGGAGCTAACGTGCGGGGGGCGGTGCTGCACCCTCGTTTTGCAGCGGTTCCCATCATATGCAGCGCTTGCAGTTTTGATCAATGGCCTGAGCCCCCTCCCCCCACCCACTGCATACATTGCTCCAGCACCCCCGCCGCCAGAGCAGCTTTCGGCTCCAAGTCAGGGCCACATGGCACTTTGTGTGTCCCAGCCGAGTCCTGGTCTTGTGTGTCACAGCACGGGCGCTGGAACCATGGGGTAGGGGGGGTGCTGTGAGCCACTGAACCAAGCCGTAAACCCCTAGGATGGAAACCAGCTCCAGCTGGGGGTGCTGTAGCGCCCCTAGTTCCAGCCCCTAGGAGGTAACGTGGATGGGGAGAGTCTGAACGTCACAGACCTCGCAGACTGCTTCCTGGGAGCGTGGCCGAGGATGTGCTCTGGGATGGTGAGCCCCACGCCCAGCGTGTATGGCTATTTCTCAGGGCGCCCTGGACTGGAAAGCTGGCAGGCACTGGAATGATCCTTTCGTTTGAGAACGAGATCGAAACTTGCAAGCGTTTTCCAGATTTCTCCCTCTTTTTGGACCAGCTCTAGAGCTGAATGGGAGCCGGCGCCAACTGAGCACATAGTTTGTGTGGTAAAATTTAATGTCAGTAAAAAGTCCTAGACTGACAGCTCTGGGGACTGTTTATTCAAGAAACAGGTTCCGCAAGGACAATAGCGGCGTGGGAGGGGAATACACTCATCCCTCCCTGTACCAGTACAATGGGTTCCCAACTTTCTGCTCATCGGCAAAAACTCATAAGAGGGACGCTACATTCCCATTGAAATACACTGAAAAGTCTCTGATTCGTTCCAAGCGCTCCTAACTCGGGGAAGGAGTGGCAACATGGGGCGCTGCTTTTGAAAGGTAAGTGAACCTTGGGGTTGAGGGGGTTGGAGAGGATTAAAGGCTGGGGACAGTTTAGCTGTGTCTACACGTGCACGCTACTTCGAAGTAGCGGCACTAACCTCGAAATAGCGCCCGTCGTGGCTACACGCCAAAGAGGGAATAAGAGGACTTCGAAGTAGGCGGGGCCCTTTCGAAAAGGAGCCCTGTCTGGACTCACCGCGCGGTGGCAAGGCGCGTCAATTTCGAAGCGCCGCTGCCGCCCGCATGCTAATGAAGTGCTGAATATGCATTTCAGCGCTTCATTAGTAAACTTCGAAATGGCCATTTGCATGGCCATTTCGAAGTTTGGGGCACGTGTAGACACAGCCGTAGACACCCCTTCCAGTACAGAACGGATGGCTTTATAATACAGAGATCTTAAAAAACAAACAAACAAACAAAAAAAAGAAAATTGAAATAAAACTGACAAATCAGCTTCATAGAACTGAAGGCGGGGGAGGGATGCAACATACTAAGTGTCTTGCCTGAGATCATTACAAGTATCAAAGGTAGGGAGACTGTGAGGTAATTCTATCTCTATTAAGGCCAAGAGTCAATGTAACGAATTTGGGCTCATGTTCCTGTACCTCGACTAATATTATATATGCCATCTCGTGCCAGCCACGCCCCTTTGCTGTGTATAGTGGACAAACTGGAAAAACACGTCACCGAAGATTGAATGGGCACAGTGCAGACACTGGGAATGTGAATACACATAAACCTGTCAGTGAGCATTTCAGTGGAGCGGGCCATTCTGTTAAAGACCTGGAAATATAGGTCCTACCACAAAGTGACTTTAACAGCAGATAACAAAGGGAGACCTGTGAATGGGAGTTCGTGCTCTAATTCATTACTTTGACTCGTGGTCTTAATACAGATAGAAATTACCTCACACATGACAAAGACAGTCTCCTTACTTTTCATACCTATGATGATCTCAGGCAGGACGCTTCGTATTTCGCCTCCCTCCCCTCTCCTCTTCAGTTTTATTTATCTGATTTCACAATTTTTATTTCAATGTTTTTTATCTCTGTATTATAAAACCATCAGTTCTGTACTGGTCTCCAGATCTGAGAAAGTGGATCTGCCCCATGAAAGCCCATCACCTAAACAATTATTTTGTTAGTCTGTGAAGTGCTACATGACAGCTGGTTTGCCTTCATAGTATGTGTGGTTTCCTCAGATATAAAATGGGGATAATAATGTTGAGCGCCTTTGTAAAATGCTTTGAGAACTACTGATGAAAAATGCGAGATAAGTGCTTGGCATTTATTAAGATGATACTGGAGATGTGCATCTCAGAGAAGTCATATCTTGTTGCCATATGAAGTCACAGAAGTGTCATTGGTTTTTGGGTTTCTGCAGCAATTGGCGTCACGTACTCCCCTATACACTCATCCCTCGGTAAATGAGTACTTTACTTACGAGTGCTCGCTAAAACGAGGTACACGTATATTTACCTTAGTTCACTAGAAGAGTAAACTCCCCCACTAATATGAGCCTTACCCCGCCTCCCTGCAGCTCCAATCCGCCTCAGCCTGAAACCCTGTTGGCCATGCAGCCCCAACCCACCACAGCCTGACACTGTGCTTGCTCCAGTCCCAACCTGCCATAGCTTCACCCACCCCCACTGGCTCCGCAGGCCCAACCTGCTGCAGCCTGACCCCCACCCCCGCTGGCTCTGCAGCCCCAACCTGCCATAATCTGACCCCCCGCCGCCAGCTCCACAGCCCCAACCTGATGCAGCCTGAGCCGTACCCCGCCAGCTCCACAGACCCAATCCACCACAGCCTGACACGCCCCCCACTGGCCACAGCCCCAACCCGCCACAGCCCCAACCCACCACCAGGTTTTATTCAATATTCAATTCAGCACCTCATTAGTAATCTTTGAAATATGGCTGTTTCAAAGATTTGTGCCTGTGTAGACACAGACGAAATGTTGTATCTCCAGATCTGAGGAAGTGGGTCTGCCCCACAAAAGCTCATCACCTAATAAGTTATTTTGTTAGTCTTCAAAGTGCTGCATGACTGATGGTTTGTTTTATTAGAATCCCAGCTAACATGGCTACCTCTCTGTTACTGTAGTAGTGGAGTCCAAATAACCTTGTTGACTCACTTTCTACAACATGCACAGACTACCGACATACATACACACTGCGCCGACAAGGTTCTGGTAGCTTCTGAAACACAGAAGATGGACCATTAGGTAATTAAGAACATAAGAACATAAGAATGGCCATACTGGGTCAGACCAAAGGTCCATCCAGCCCAGCATCCCATCTGCCGACGGTGGCCAATGCCAGGTGCCCCAGAGAAGGAGAACAGAAGACAATGATCAAGTGATTTATCTCCTGCCCTTGTTATGAAGGCTAGGGCACCATACTTTATCCCTGGCTAATAGCCATTTATGGACCTAACCTGCAAAAATTTATCAAGCTCTTTTTTAAACCCTAATAGAGTCCTGGCCTTCACAGCCTCCTCAGGCAAGGAGTTCCACAGGTTGACTGTGCGCTGTGTGAAGAAAAATTTCCTTTTATTAGTTTTGAACCTACTACCCATCAATTTCATTTGGTGTCCCCTAGTTCTTGTATTATGGGAAAAGGTAAATAATTTTTCTATATTCACTTTCTCCACACCATTCATGATTTTATCTACCTCTATCATATCGCCCCTCAATCGCCTCTTTTCCAAACTGAAAAGTCCCAGTCTCTCTAGCCTCTCCCCATATGGGACCCGTTCCAAGCCCCTAATCATCTTAGTCGCCCTTTTCTGAACCTTTTCTAATGCCAATATATCTTTTTTGAGGTGAGGAGACCACATCTGCACGCAGTACTCAAGATGTGGGTGTACCATAGTTTTATATAGGGGAAGTATGATATCTTTTGTCTTATTATCAATCCCTTTTTTAATAATTCCTAACATCCTATTTGCCTTACTAACTGCTGCTGCACACTGCATGGATGTCTTCAGAGAACTATCCACTATAACTCCAAGATCCCTTTCCTGATCTGTCGTAGCTAAATTTGACCCCATCATGTTGTACGTGTAATTTGGGTTATTTTTTCCAACATGCATTACCTTACACTTACCCACATTAAATTTCATTTGCCATTTTGCTGCCCAATCACTCAGTTTGCTGAGATTTTTTTGTAGTTCTTCACAATCCCTTTTGCTTTTGACTGTCCTGAACAACTTGGTGTCATCTGCAAACTTTGCCACCTCACTGCTTACCTCATTTTCTAGATCATTGATGAACAAGTTGAACAGGATCGGTCCCAGGACTGACCCCTGGGGAACACCACTAGTTACCCTCCTCCATTGTGAAAATTTACCATTTATTCCCACCCTTTGTGTTCTGTCTTTTAACCAATTCCCGATCCATGAAAGGATCTTTCCTCCTATCCCATGACCACCTAATTTACATAAAAGCCTTTGGTGTGGGACCGTGTCAAAGGCTTTCTGGAAATCTAGGTATATTATGTCCACTGGGTGCCTCTTGTCCGCATGTTTATTAACCCCTTCAAAGAATTCTAATAGATTAGTTAGACACGACTTCCCTCTGCAGAAACCATGCTGACTTTTGCCCAACAATTCGTGCTCTTCTACGTGCCTTGCAATTTTATTCTTTACTAGTGTTTCTACTAATTTGCCTTGTACTGATGTTAAACTTATCGGTCTATAATTGCCAGGATCTCCTCTAGAGCCTTTTTTAAATATTGGCGTTATATTGGCCGTCTTCCAGTCATTTGGTACCAAAGTGGATTTAAAGGATAGGTTACAAACCACTGTTAATATCTCCGCAATTTCACATTTGAGTTCTTTCAGAACCCTTGGGTGAATGCCGTCTGGTCCTGGAGACTTGTTACTATTCAGCTTATCAATTAACTCCAAAACCTCCTCTAATGTCACTTCAATCTGAGTGAGTTCCTCAGATTTGTCACCTAAAAAGGCTGGCTCAGATTTAGGAACCTCTGTAACATCCTCAGCCGTGAAGACTGAAGCAAAGAAATCATTTAATCGCTCCGCAATGGCACTGTCTTCCTTGATCGCTCCTTTTATATCTTTATCGTCCAAGGGCCCCACTGCTTTTTTAGTGGGCTTCCTGCTTCTAATGTATTTAAAAAACATTTTACTATCGTTTTTTGAATTTTTGGCTAGCTGTTCCTCAAAATCTTTTTTGGCTTTTCTTACTACATTATGACACTTAATTTGGGAGTGTTTATGTTCCTTTCTATTTTCCTCACTAGGATTTGACTTCCACTTTTTAAAAGCTGCCCTTTTCTCTCTCACTGCCTTTTTAACATGTCTGTTTAGCCATGGTGGTTCTTTGTTAGATCTCTTACTGTGTTTTTTTATTTGGGGTATACATTTAAGTTGGGCCTCTAGTATGGTGTCTTTAAACAGTTTCCATGCAGCTTCCAGGGATTTTAGTTTAATTACTCTACCTTTTAGTTTCTGTTTAACTAGCTTCCTCATTTTAGTGTAATTCCCCTTTTTGAAATTAAATGCCAGAGTGTTTGACCGCTGCGGTGTTCTTCCCAACACAGGAATATTAAAAGTTATCATATTGTGGTCACTATTTCCAAGCAGTCCAGTAACAGTTACCTCTTGGACCAGATCCTGCGTTCCAGTCAAGACTAGATCGAGAATTGACTCTCCCCTTGTGGGTTCCTGTACTAGCTGCTCCAAGAAGCAGTCATTTAAGGCATCAAGAAATTTAATCTACGAATCCCGTCCTGAGGTGACATGCACCCAATCAATATGGGGATAATTGAAATCTCCTATTATTACTGTGTTTTTTATTTTGATAGCCTCTCTAATCTCCCTTATCATTTCAGCATCACTATCACTGTCCTGGTTAGGTGGTCGGTAATATATTCCTAATGCCATATTCATATTAGAGGAATGGATTGTTATCCATAATGATTCTATGGAACATTTTGATTCCTTTAGGATTTTTACTTCATTTGATTCTATATTATCCTTCACATATAGTACCACTCTGCCACCCGCACGACTTGTTCTGTCTTTCCGATATAATTTATATCCCGGTATGATAGTGGGACCCATTTGTAACCTTTGTATTTGTAACATTTGTATCCCGGTATGATAGTGGGACCCATTTGTAACCCATTTGTAACCTTGGATGGCTTGTCATTACCCAGAGACCCTCCAAGATGCCCCCAGACCCAATTTCCCCCTATGCTCCCCCTGCAGAGCAGGGAGCAAAGATTCCAGATGCCCTGGCCAGTTGTGAACATGGGGGTACCCTTGCATTGGCAGTTGGAGGAGAATGAACTGAGAAACCCCCAAGATATACAGCCCCCATATGGACCCTCAGGGTGAGAGGGCGAGAGCGGGGTGGGGATTTGGGGCCTGGAGTAAGGAAGTGACGGGAGCTGCAAGACCGCGTGACGTATGAATAAATTATAACACGTCAGTCTTGTCAGGCCAGAGCACCAGTGACTTAAAGGCCTTTACCCAGCGCTCCCAGGATTTTTACCCCGCAACCCTGCCGTGTATCACGATGGGTCTGATCTCAAGGGGGTTATTCAGGTTGTGTGACTGGACCATAATGCAATTAAGCGAGTTGCCCTGGAAAAAATGACAGACCGGTTTATTCTTGAACAAAAACAAGGGAATTTATTTGAGCCAAGAAAAAAGGATATGTGGAACACTACTATCCTAGCTTACAAATCTAAGGTTACCCCTGCTATTCCAACACTAACACAGGATTTCTTATTCTTCTTCAGCATTTAGCCCTTAGACAATGTGTAGTGATATTAATATGATCTATCTAACCCTTTCCTGTCGCTCACTAAAGTGAACCGAGGGGAATGGTCTTCTTGTCGTGCTAGAAAGGGCAGAGATTACAACAGAGCTAATACTTTATTTATTTAGTTATTCCCAGCTCTTCCTTAGGTTCGCTGGGTCGCTCAACCCTAGGCCGACTACCTCAGGGGAGCAGATCTTATTTTTATAAGAGAAATTTGCCTGCCTTTGACTAAGCTATTTATCTCTTGTTTATTTAATTGGGCTGCCCTGCTGGCCTAGCAGGGGAGAGCCCTGAAAATAGTGCGGGGTTTCCTTCTGAGAGGTTGTCCCCTTAGGTGCTGCCTATTTCGACTGCCCTCTTATGAACAGCCCTTTATTGCAGACCTTTTTATCCCAAAACGGGATTAAAGTTTTACCAGGGTTTACCCTTTATTGGCTTATCCCTAGCCACTCAACCCTTCTATACAGAGGGGAGCTAATAGCTGTTATTCAATGTAGTTTAATAATAACAAGACATGAACCTTTCCAGTCTTCTATTTGCATGAACTGTTCTTAGGCTAGGCCGTTGAATTTGGCCTCCTGCGTTTTACATTAAGTATTAGAATACAGGGTTTACAGAATGTAAGCCGCAATGAGTAGAGTCTGGGGAAGTCCCAGCCCACTATACTAGTCTGCTGTACGAACACTTAGCACATATAACAACATGCAAAAATACAGCAGCAGCAATAAAAACTACACATTAGCTTACTCATATTCTACAGCAACTTAATCACTTCTATTTCTAACCAGTATTTTTATACCTCTTTCTTCCCGCTCTGTGTCTAGGCGCTGGGCCTGCAGGTCTCTTGGCACAGGAGCTAGGAAGTGATGGCCAGCACAGGCGCGCTTGTACAGCGCCGTGCAAGGCCTGACAGAAAGAAGGAAAAAGGAAGCCAAGGAGAAAAAGGCCAGCTTGGTTTAACAAAAAACCCCTTGGAAGAGAAAAACAGCCTTAAATTCAACCACCAGCCCAGGCAAGGGTCGGTGGTTTAAAGTGCGGGGCTGCTGCCGCAGTTCCCCCGTGCAGGGCACCGGAAGGTGCGGTCTGCCGGGCGAACTCTCTAGGCGAAGCACTGGAGCCTTTAGTGATTTTAGTTCTCAATGCTGGAGCTCTTCTGGTCTTCTCTTCTTTTCTTTGGCAGCCCACGGCGGCTAGCGAGCGACGACTGACACGACACTTCAGCTTCTGCTCTTCCGCCCGAGGATTCAGCCACTGGCAAAGTCTGGCTCTTAACTCAGTCCTTTGTTGCAGTCTTCCTTTTTCTGTTCTTCTCTCCTCCAGGGTCAGCGTCGCACTGCCCCAAGCAGCGCTGCTCCCCAGAATATATGCAGCCTGGGTGGACCTGTTTGACAACTTCTGCCTGCTAGATCCTCCTCAGTGCCACAATGTATCAAAGGGGTATTTGACTACTACATATGTATAAGGATTCTAAATTGACCAATCAGTTTGAAACATTTCAAACCATAACTTCATACATATTCATAGCCTGCCGAATATTAATTGTAACTGTCATTTTCTAACGGCTACCCTCTATGCTTTTGCCTATACAGTATTCTGAGGCCTATTGTAAACCTATTAATAAATGAACTTTGAATAAATTCTTTGATGATTTTATTGGAGTTTGTGGGGGAAGCATGTCACCACTGCTGACAAAGCAGATTGTTTAATTTAAATGCTTGGTTTCTTGGGCCATCTGGTCAGGGTGCAGAGGGACCACACAGACACCACAGCCCATGTACAGGGACATATGAAGCACCTCAGAGGAGGATTTTTCCACAGGAAGGAGGACAGGGGAAGGAATTAGGGGCCCCGGGGCATGGAACTGCTGCCTTGCCTTGCGAGGGGAAGGATATGGAAACAGAAGAGTCTGGCAAAAGAGCAGTGAGCTGACAGCAGCCAAAAAAACCACACAGCCCCCACCCACAGCACAGGTGATGGAGAGATTTGGGGTCCTGGGCATAAAATGTGGAGGTTGTGGGAAGGAGTTGGCAGCAGAAGGGGCTGGGGGGGGTGCAGTGAGGGAAGATCTGGGGTGTAGGCTGACCTCACGGCAGTAAATACCAGCTATGTAGTGTATAGTATATTAATATAATAATCAATGTGGTGATTTATGTAATAACAAAATGGAGATGGTATAACAAAATGGAGTAAACAAGTCATGTGACCTTTGACCAGAGAGGAGCAGGGGGCCTCCTCAAACGAGTAAACAAGAACCAGCTATTTACCACCTTTTCTTCTGGCCCCTGTGGAATTTTCCCCACCCCTGAGGCTTTATATGTCTGGACGCTGCCTGAGAGTCCATGCTGTCCGTCTGAGCAGCAGCGTACAGGCAGGTTACCAACTTGGTACAGGACAGCCTATCCACTACTTACCATCCTGTCTGTCATCTACCTGTGATCCTCTTTGGGGTTCCAGCACTACCAACATGGGACTCCTCCAGCGTTCCTCCCTGCAGGCTCTAAATCAGCCCAAAGGTAGAAGGTCCTGGGCAATTTCCCTCTGACCCTGTCAACTCCAGTCCAACAGAGTGGTGAAATAACCATAATTTGGGATATAACTTACCAGTTTATTTTCACATGTTATCCAGTTTGGATTTAAGGGGTTGGTTTTACTGTTCACTTTCATCGATTAGTTAAATGTTATTAGTCTGCAATGGGTTTTCCCCATTTTTCCCTCTTATTGTAACAAATCCCTCAGTACGATTTACCTTGTTTACACCTTAACTTGAGTCTGTTTCCTTTCTTTTTCGAGCCTATCCTCACAGGTCATAGATACCCGGGGGGCGGGAATCAGATTTATTCTTCTAATGGGGGATATATATACCTTGTTATCCAAAACCGTAAGGGTAACAAGGGTGCTGGGGCCCAGGATTAATGCTATGACTGAGATTGAGTCACCTTTCTTTGGGGGAGGTATGCATCATGGGAAGGTCTGGGGAGAGTAGAACAGGCAATATGTAAGGTGGGACGACACCTGGGTGTGGGGCAGGGGTACACCAGGGAAAATCAGTATGTACCAGGTGTTACTTTAATATGACACTAGAGAGGCCACCCCAGGATTACACTGATATGTCTTTTAATAAATGCCACTATTGGGTTAAAGGAAAAAGGGAACTAGCTTTCAAGCATCTCCCCTTCCCGCCACACACACTCACGCCCTCCTGCACTCATACCTTCACACAGATGAATTCACACAGGTGAAGAAACAGTGGAAGAATCCAAGGCAGAGTGGGGGCCAAAGTGTCTGGCTTCAGTCATGAATCCAGGGTGGTAAGCTGCTTGTATGACCTCCTTGTCAGCTTGCTCTCAGGAGCAGTCAGGACCATCCATTCTGAGGAGAGGGGCCTCCTCCTGTCTCTGGGCCTCCTCCTGTTTCCAGCTCCTACCTCCCCACACCTTCCACAGATACTCTTGCAGGGTGCTGATGATAGGAAAAAAGCAGGGGGGAAAAAAGAGAGAGAGACTCCTATAGCTTTCATCTTTTATCTGTTTTAGTCCAATAGTGATTGTCCTGTCTCACTGCCCCACGGTGCTGTATGACCATGAGTCATCACCACTGTCCCAGCACAGCTGGCAGCAGATAGGACTTGGATCTTCTCTTGATGGGGCTCCTTTCTCTTTCTTGGATGGATTCTTTCTCAGGGCTCAGTTTGAATGGTTCTGCCCAATCTGTTGGCAGCTGATTGTCCTGACAGGCTGGCTTCAGGGACTGATTCCATTGCACACATACCCCCATTCACACTTTTTTCACTCACGCAAAGGAAAGTTCACTTTAGAAACAAAGAAATGTCTTTTACAAAAGGAACAGCCAGGATTTCTTACAAGACTTATGGTTTTTATAAACACTTACTTACTAACTGATAATACTTACACCTAGCCACTGCTACAAAACATTGTTGAGAAACCCTGCATCTAAGGGCTAACAGACTAATTAAAGGATCACTACCCAGTTCCTACAAACTACAGTACCTCTCTGCCTAGCTGAGAACAGAGGTGGCCAAGTGAACTTTGCTTTTGGTTTCAATAAACCCGCTGGAGTACACCCAGTCATTATAATGGGAGCATCTAGAATTAAGGCGTGTGAACGACGTAAGTTATCTTGCTCCACTATTCCCCTGATGTGGTCTGGGCAGTCAACTGTTGTGCAGGAGTATCATAATGGTGACCTCTATTGTGTCTACCTCCTGAGACTGGTGCACAGATTGATTAAAAGGTGGGTACCAGCTAGCAGGTGTTTTCTTAACTCAAGTGGTAGAACTTGTGCTGTTGATGGTGAAGGTTCTGGTTTCTAACCATGGGGAGAATCCATGCTGGAGGATGGTACATAATTTTTTTTTTGGCAGGGGGAGGTGGGACGACAACCAAAATAAGAGTGTAAAATTTGTGCCTATGTCGAGGGGAAAACCAGCAAAAAATAGCGTGAAACTGGTCCTCGATAACTATGACAGCTGCTTTAGTGATACTTTAAGCAGCATGCTGGTGTCAGTTAAGGATAGGACAGATTGTCTCAAACTTCTGAGTTCTATTCTGGCTGCTGAGGCAATCTGTGAACTTCAACAACTAACTTCACTTTGCTATGCCTCATTTTGCCAGTCTGTGAAGTAGGGATGATAATACTTTCATATTGCCCAGACAGGTTAGTTAATATATATTTAAAACTGTGAATGTTTACAGTCCTGTTTCTGTAGCTGCTAGAATGGCTTCCTGGCTTATAGAACAGCAAGGCATAAATTAGAGCAGCTATGAGGTGGTTCTAGTTTATTCCAGGGATTTGATTAACCAATCCATGGCCAGGCTTGAGACAGGAGGAATATAAAGACAATTCCAGTTTCACAGCCCTTTCTGGGTAGCATGTTGCTCAATCTGACCAGAGAATGTGCCCAAAGGACATTTGCATCCTTCTGGAAATTTTTGTTTAGAAAGGAGGAAACTAACATAAAAGAGCTTTTAAAGTAACTCTAAAGGGTTGATTTAAATAAAAAAAAAGTCTGGCAGGTCATTAGCAAGACAGACATTCTGCCCTAACCTTTTGACTTTGCTTTTACCCTGTCACTTTTTCTCAGTCTTTTTGTTAGCACAAAGCTCAGTACAGCTTGGAAAGTCTGTTCATGTCGGGGATTGTTATCAGAAAGGCCATTAACTTGTAAAAGACGTTACTTCACACTGCGTCTCCCCCTCCCCCCATGGCCCACCTTCCAGTGAGCCCCCTCTGTCAGTTCTCTGGCCATGGAACCAATCCCTCTGCAGTTGGAGAGAAGTGTATGTGCTCCTTACTGGCAGTGGGACAGTCCATGTGCAATGGTACTGAGTGAATTGAGAGATTTTGTCTGACAACTGTTTCTCAGCTGATGTCAGAGATCCCCTGACAACTCATCTCCCACTTTGCCACTTACATCCCCAAACGCCTTGTGTCATCCCACTGACTGGTTTCCTTCCGACTGGCTTTGCTCTGCAAAGCATGAGTATGGGGAGGTGTCTGGTAGGTTAATTGATACACACTATGGCTGTGTCTACACTACAAGATGAATTCAATATTTAATAAATATTTAACCTCGATATTATGAATTCGAATAAAGTGTCCACAGAGCTTCTTGACATCTGTCCCACCTTTTTGCCATGTCAAATCTCTGTGTCCCCATTGCCCTGTGCAAGTTCGACAGTGTGAACACTGCATTGTGGGTACCTATCCCACACTGCCTTAGCCCCAGTTGCTTACGGGTTTTTCATGTTGGAATTCTGGAATTCCAAGCACTGTCCCAGAATTCACTACATCGCTAACCACGCAAAAAAAGAACTGGAGACCATGCCAATTCCTGTTGCAACATTCCAGTGCAAGCATGGATCCATGAACGCTCCAACTCATAGCACAGATTGTTTCAGCAACCACAGCGGCTGTCACGCAATTTGTCCTTTGATTCCAAAGCTCAGTGACACTTGACTATACTACTTGTAATGCTGCTGCTGCTGATGATGCCAAGGATGATTTGGAAGAGCAAATCTCCCAACTGCGTTCCAAGAACTTAGAGCTGCTGGCTGCCATGACTGCATTATTGACAGTGGAGCAGTGGTTTTGGACTCGAGTGACCAGCACACACTGGTGGGACCACATAGTTTTGGAGTCCTGGGACAACCAGCAGTGAGTGCAGAACTTTCACATGTGCAAGCCCACCTTTATGGGAACTTAGTGATGTGCTGGCGCCTGCCCTGAAGCCCAGCAACACAAAAATGAGGCCGGCTTTAACAGTTCAGAACGGAGTGGCAATTGCACCGTGGAAGTTTGCAACCCCCGACAGTTACCAGTCAATGGCAAAGCAGTTCGGGGTGGGAAGATCTACAGCAGGGTCCATGGTGACGGAGGTGGCCCATGCAGTCTGTCAGCATCTCCTCAGGGAGACTGTGACCCTGGGATGTGTACAGGCTTTGCTGCCCAGGGATTTCCTAACTGCGGTGGGGCAACAGATGGCACGCACATCCCCATCATGGCCCTGGCCCACCTGGCCTTGGAGTATATTAGTTGAAAGGGGTACTTCTCCATGGTCATGCAGGGGTTGGTAGATCACCAAGGTTGTTTTACTAACCTGGTAGGGCTGATCAGGGAGGGTTCACGACACATGCATATTCCGAAATTTGGGACTGTATGGAAATCTCCTGGATGGGACTATTTTCCCTGATCAGAAAATCAAGATTGGTGATATGGAGATGCCCATTGTTATATTGGGTGACCCTGCTTACCCTCTGCTTCCCTGCCTGATAAATCCCTACACGGGAGCCCTGGACCCCAGCAAGGAAAACTTTAATCGCAGATTGAGCAGGTGCAGAATGGTGGCGTAATGCACCTTTGGGTGTTTAAAAGCAAGGTTCAGAAGTTTATTGACCCATTTGGACATTTCTGAAGCTAATGTCCCCCCCCCCCCCGGTTATTACAGCGTGTGCTGTTTTGCACAACATATGTAAATCAAGACGGGAGACTTTCCCATATCTCTGGAATTCTGAAGTGGAGGCAATAGGCAGGGCTTACTCACAACTGCCTACACTGCCGTCCACCAGCAGCCATGCTCAGGCTGCAGCAATAAGGGACAGCTTTAAGACTGATCTGTAGTGCACATGCTACCTATGTATTTCTCTGCCATAATGCCAATAAATTATACCGTGCCATAACGAATGAATGCTTTTACTTGGTGGGAGGGAGTTAAGTTGCAGTAAATAGAATGCATGTGGCGGGCAGCTGTGCTTTCAGCGCCTCCCCAGCCTGTCTGGTTCCCTCAGCTGTGCGTCTGCTGCAGACCAGGAAGTATCACTGGACAGCTGTTCCTTCAGCAGCACTCACCCTCCCTTCACCCACCTGGTTCCCTCAGCGGTGTGTCTGCTGTGGACCAGGGAGTATCACTAAGCATCTGGGCCTTCAGCAGCACCCCCCCGCCCTACTATCCATTTTGATTTGTGTTTTCCCCCCTGCTCCTTCAGGACAAGAAATCACACCGAGCTCAAAGGAATAATTTTATTTTGTGGGGAGGAGAGGTTTAAGTGACCGTGAAAAGAAGCCTTCTCAAGGGTGCTTTTGCATTGCCCTTTGGGGCTGGAGCAGCAGCCTAGCTTTGGCCTCCCTCCCCATGTGTAGGGATCATGACGACTGGGGGTGGGCAACCTCTCCTCAGGGGATTCTGGCCAGTGGGTATCAGCTGCTGCCCTGCAGGTTTGGGAGGCCCTGTGCAGCTGCAGCAGGGAGTGCCGGATCTCCGTCTGCTCAATAACGGCTCTTACAAGCTTTGCCACAACCTCAGTGTGCTTTGCCGCGGCCTCACTCATCTTTGACAATTGCTGCTGGCGGAGGTCAAGCATTCTCTTGTTAAAGTTTACTTTATTTTGATGCCACTGAGCAGTGTCCTTTGTCAGGTTCTTGTGCTCTGCCTCAGTGTTTTCCATGTGCACCAGGATCAGATCTTGTTTGCATTTCTTGCATCTTCTGGTTTTCTCTGGAATGCTGGGCACTGGGTCTGGAAAATGAAGGTCAAAACTAAGATACAGTTCATATAATGTATTTTAAAGTGCAACAAATGGGCTTTCTGTGTACTATTACTGAAAGTATACTTTTGAAGGACACATGGGTTATTAAGGATGGGACAGTAAAGCTACGTCTACACGTGTATGCTACATCAAAATAGCTTATTTCACGAAATAGCTTATGTAGCGACATCGAAATAAGCTATTTCGATGAATAATGTCTACACGTCCTCCAGGGCTGGTGCCGTTGACGTTCAGCGTCAGCCTACATCGAAGTAGGCGCTGCAGGGGAGCATCTACACACCAAAGCGGCCCACATCGAAATAAGGGTGCCAGGAACAGCTGCAGACAGGGTCACAGGGCGGACTAGCACTTCCCGGGCAACAGCAAGCCGCTCCCTTAAAGGGCCCCTCCCAGACACACTTGCAGTAAACAGCACAAGATCCACAGAGCCGACAACTGGTTGCAGACCCTGTGCATGCAGCATGGATCCCCAGCTGCAGCAGCAGCAGCCAGAAGCCCTGGGCTAAGGGCTGCTGCACACGGTGACCATAGAGCCCCGCAGGGGCTGGAGAGAGCATCTCTCAACCCCTCAGCTGATGGCCACCATGGCGGACCGTGCTATTTTGATGTTGTGGGATGCGGATCGTCTACACGTGCCATACTTCGATGTTCAACGTTGAAGTAGGGCGTTATTCCCATCTCCTGTTGGCGATAGCAACTTTGACGTCTCTCCGCCTCATGTCGATTTCAACTTCGAAATAGTGCTCGCCACGTGTAGACGTGGCGGGCACTATTTCGAAGTTGGCACGGCTACTTTGAAGTAGCCGGCTCGTGTAGACACGGCTTAAGTGTGCGTTTCATAATACCACACTTGCCATCACCTATCCAGCACTTCGCTTTGTGAACATGGTAAGCTATAAGCAACTATCCTCTTTTGCAGGGAATGGGAATGTCTGCAAAGCAGGGGAAGCTGCCAGGTGTGCTGGCCAGGTGTCCTGAAGCAGGTCAAAAGTGGACAGCTGTGTGTGGGGGTTTGATGTACAATAAAAATAATGTAAAGAAAAAAATATCCAAAGAAAGGCTGCATGTAAGGGAAATCACAGAAGAGCCCAGCAGGTGTGTGGTGCTGTGGGGAGTCGAAAATCAAAAGAAATGCTGGGGGAAGGGGGAATGGGAGGGGAGATGCCCAGAAGAGCCCAGCAGCCATGGGGCGCCATGGGTGCCCAGCAGAATGCAAAGAAATGGGGGAAAAGAAATGCTGGGGGAAAGGATCATGGGATGGGAAAATCCCAGCAGAGCCCAGCAGCTGTGTGGCATGGGGGAGTCCTGAAAAATGAAAAGAAATTCTGGAGAAGAAATGCTGGGGGAAAGGGACATGGGACTGGAAAGGCACAGCAGAGCCTGGCAGTGGGGGAGTCCTGAAAATTGAACAAAAATGCTGGTTGGAAAGGGACATTGGGGGGGACCCTGGCAGAGCCTTGTGGGGTGGGGAATGGAGCGCCCACTGGCTGCTGCCAGCAAATGTACAGGGGCAGGAAACGTTCAAAAAAAAAGTGAATTCCCATGCTTCTGCAGGTTGCCAAAGAAGACATCACCCTCCTAAAACTAACAGATATGGAGAAAGAACAGCTATTCCTGTTGTGTGACCAAAGCCGCGTCTACACGTGCCACCTACTTCGAAGTAGCGGCGCCAACTTCGAAATAGCGCCCGTCACGGCTACACATGTTGGGCGCTATTTCGAAGTTAACATCGACGTTAGGTGGCGAGACGTCGAAGTCGCTAACCCCATGAGGGGATGGGAATAGCGCCCTACTTTGATGTTCAACGTCAAAGTAGGGAACGTGTAGTCGTTGCACGTCCCGCAACATCGAAATAGGGGGGTCCTCCATGGCGGCCATCAGCTGAGGGGTTGAGAGACGCTCTCTCCAGCCCCTGAGCTCGATGGTGGCCACGTGGAGCGGCCCCTTAAAGCTCCCTGCCCCCTGCCTTCCTGTGCAGGAAGCTGAGAGAATGTGCAGGCGCCAGCCCAGACATGCGGCCAGCTTGCACGTCCCTCAGCAGCCCCACACACTCCCCACCACTGCAATGGCCGCCCGACAGCCCCCCAAGTGCCCCCAGGAGACCCCCCCCCAAAGGGAGCCAGGGCTCCCAGCCCAGCAGCCAGGTGGGGAAGCGGCAGTGGGGCCCCTCCTGGATGGAGGCCGAGCTTCGGGACCTGCTGGGGCTCTGGAGCGAGGAGGAGGTGCTCTAGGTAATGGGGAGCAAGAGGCGGAACGCAGATGCGTTCGCTCGGCTGGCCGAGGGTCTGGCCGCCCGGGGTCACCCTGCTCGCACTCCGGATCATGTCCGGAGGAAAGTGAGGGAGCTGCGGCAGGGTTATGCCCGGGCCCGGGATGTGGCTGGTCGATCTGGGGCCACCCCCCGTCACTTGCCCCTTTTACAGGGAGCTCAGGGACATCCTGGGCCCCCAGCACACCTCCTCCCCTCTGGCCACTCTTGATACCTCGGCCGACGAGCCCCAGCAGGCCCCGGAGGCAAGCCCCGCACCCCAGGGGCCCCCTCAGGAGCCCACCCCCGGGGCACCGGAGGAGGAGGAGGAGGAGGAGGGGGAGTCCTCCTCCAGCGACACCGGCCTCCAGATCGTCCTGCCATCCAGGAGATCCAGCTGGGCGTCCACCCCCCGGGTGTCCCCCGACCATGGGAGTGGACTGTCAGGTATGTACCCCCCTGGTGCACACCCCCGGGGTTGAGGGCCGGGGGTAATAGATATGACCAGGGCCCTCCACATGCCCAGATGACCATGGCCCCAAGGACAGCAGTGGCATGTCCCTCAGAAAAGTGCATCAGCCCCTGCCCCCGCCAGCATGACAGTGCCATGCCCCATCCCCAGGGCTGGGGGGACCGGAACCTCTAGGGTCCCCCGGGGGTGGGGGTGGGACACCCAGCAGCAGCAGCAGCAGCAGCAGCATGTGATGGAGGGGGGGGAGTGCAAATGTGAGTCTCAGGCTACATATGAGAAACAAGCAGAATAGCTCCCAATGGCTAAGGATGACCCTGGGGCTACAACTGGCAGGTTACACCTCTGCCCTGAACAAAGAGGAGGGAGGAGCCGAGCTGGGTTTGAATTGGGGGCGGCAGTTAGAGGCTAGGGGAAGGGAGAGCTAGAAGGCAGCCAGCCTGAGGAGGGGGAAAGCTACACCCCAGAGGGGCACCCCTTGGGGTCTTCTCCCCAGGATGGGTTGGAAGGACCATCTCTGACTGCTGTACTGTCGCTTCTGTGAGAAACTGGGCATCTGTTGCCAAATAAACCTCCTGTTGTACCTGCTGAGTGAGAGTCACTTCTGCCAGTGGACGGGGTGCAGTTCAGGGGGACCCCTGAACTCCATCACAGCAGCATCTCCCGGGGATGGGGATGGGGAACCTGCAGCAGAGGGGTGGGGTGACAAGGGCCACAGCTCGGGGCCCACACAAACGGCTGTCTCCACTCTTCTTCCCCCACTCCTGTGTTCCGCAGCTGCACCATCGGAAGGACCAGAGAGCGCTGGCGAGGCGTCAGTGGTCCCGGACAGACCCCTGGGGCCATCACTCCAGGCCAGCCCCTCGGCGGAGGACCGACCAGCCCCACGGCGGGGAAGACGGCAGACCCAGCACCACCACCCTACAGCGACGGACCCCCCAGCTGCTGGCCCTCCACCTGGCACCAGGAGGCATGGGGGGCCTTCATGCGGACCTTCAACCATATCGCCGACTACCTGGCCCCCCACGCCACGCCGGCCGCTGCTGCGTCCACCCTGCCTGCTCCACCTGCTGCTCCACCCGCTGCTCCAGCCGCTGCGCCATCCGCCGTCTCACCGCCACCCGCCACCGAGGGCCCTTCTGCCGAGGGGGACCTGGGGCCAGCTGACACCCGCCGGCCGTATCTCCTGGTCTGCGCGGCACCCAGCTAGCCCCGGCCAGGGCTGAGGCCGAGGTGGGGATCCCGGCCACCCAGCCCCAGCGCTGGACATTAGGGGTGTAGGGCCCAGGACGTGGGCCCCCCCCTCCCCCTTTGTATATATTCCCCCCCAGTTTTAGGTTATTTTGTAAATAGTTTGTATATTTGACCCCTGTTACTATGCTGATCCTTGCCCCCCCATGTACATAGTTCTCCCATTCCTTGTCTTCCCCTTTCATCTTATCCCTATTTATAATACATATAGGCTGTGTCTACACGTGCCCCAAACTTCGAAATGGCCATGCAAATGGCCATTTCGAAGTTTACTAATGAAGCGCTGAAATGCATATTCAGCGCTTCATTAGCATGCGGGCGGCAGCGGCGCTTCGAAATTGACGAGCCTTGCCGCCGCGCGGCGCGTCCAGACGGGGCTCCTTTTCGAAAGGGCCCTGCCTACTTCGAAGTCCCCTTATTCCCATGAGCTCATGGGAATAAGGGGACTTCGAAGAAGGTGGCGTCCTTTCGAAAAGGAGCCCCGTCTGGACGCGCCGCGCGGCGGCAAGGCTCGTCAATTTCGAAGCGCCGCTGCCGCCCGCATGCTAATGAAGCGCTGAATATGCATTTCAGTGCTTCATTAGTAAACTTCGAAATGGTCATTTGCATGGCCATTTCGAAGTTTGGGGCACGTGTAGACATAGCCATATATATATATGTTAGATTTTGCCTGTAAATAGTTAGTCTTGTTGATAATAATAATAAGAGTTCTACAGATATTTGATTTGACGAACAACTGTCTGCTTTTATTTACAAGAAAAGTGGGGGGGGGTGCTCTTGGGTGCTCTGTGGTGTGGGCGTAGGGGCAGGGAGTGTTGTGGAGGATGAGGGGGGCAGTGGGGGGCCTGCCAGCGTTCATCTCATAGCCTCATTGAACTGGGCCCGCAGGGCCTCCCGGACCCGGGTCCCTTCGGGGTCCACCTGGCGACTGGGGGGCAGTGGGTGGCTGCACATCGGCCCTGCCGGCCTCCACAGCCCAGCCCTGAAAGAAGGCCTCCCCCTTGCTCTCCACGAGGTTGTGTAGGGCGCTGCACGCGCCCACAATCTGGGGGATGTTGGTGGGGCCTGCATCAAGGCGGGTGAGGAGACACCTCCAGCGCCCTTTGAGGTGCCCAAATGTGTGCTCCACCACCTGACGCGCATGGTTCAGGCGCTGGTTGAAGCACTCCTGGCTGGCGGACAGATGGCCCGTGTACGGGTGCATGAGCCAGGGCCGGAGGGGGTATGCCGCATCTGCGATGACGCAGAGGGGCATGGTGGTGTCCCCCACAGGGATCTCCCGCTGGGGGATGTAGGTCCCTGCCTCCAGCCGGCGGCACAGGCCCGAGTTCCGGAATACCCAGGTGTCTGGGTGCTGCCAGGCCAGCCCACATATATGTCCAAGGCCTGGAGGACCACTGAGTGGTAGCCCTTCCTGTTTAAGTAGTGTCCTCCACTGTGTTCCGGGGCACGGATGGGGATGTGAGTCCCATCCAGAGCCCCGAAGCAATTGGGGAAGCCCAGGGTGGCAAAGCCCACGATGGCGGCATCTGGGTCCCCCAGCCTCACGAGCCTGTGGAGGAGCAGGGAGTTGATGGCGCGGACGACCTGCAGGGCAAGCACATGGGAGAGCACCAATGAGGGGTGTGCAGGGTGTGTGTGGCCCTCCCCTGCCAGGGCCCCCCTCCCCTCCCCTCCCCTGCCAGGGCTGCCTCCCCCTCCCCCCGTGGGTCCTCTTACCTCCATGAAGACAGCCCCGACGGTGGCCTTGCTGACGCCAAACTGCTGGCCCACGGATCGGTAGCTGTCTGGAGCGGCCAGCTTCCAGACAGCGATGCCGACCCGTTTCTCGACGTTGAGGGCACGCCGCATGGCGGTGTCCTGGTGCCTCAGTGCGGGGGTGAGCCACTGGCATAGCTCCAGAAATGTCTGCCGGCTCATGCGAAAGTTCTGGAGCCAGCAGTCGTCATCCCACTCTCCCAGCACCAGCCGCTCCCACCAGTCGGTGCTCGTGGGGTAGCTCCACAGCTGGCGGCGTGTGCGGCGGGGGGGGTGGGGCGGGGTGCTGCAGGGTTGGGGGTTGCGTCCTCCTCCCCTGCGGGCAGCTCCTCCTCTGTGACAAGGAGGTGCTCAGCTGCCTCCTGCATGGCATGGATCAGGGCAAGCAGTGCTCCTGCAGGGATGGCTGTGTGGACCTCTGGCGGCTGCTGCTGCTGCTGCTGCTGCTGCTGGGGGTCCATGACTGCGTCGCTTGAGGTGTGCGTGCCTATGGCTCTGCATACCGCGTGCTGTGCAGGCTGAGTGTGTCTGGGAGGGGCCCTTTAAGGGAGCGGCTAGCTGTTGCCCCGGAAGTGCTAGTCCGCCATATGACCGTCTGCAGCTGTGCCTGGCACCCTTATTTTGACGTGTGCTACTTTGGCGTGTAGACACTCCCTTGCAGCGCCTATTTCGATGTGGTGCTGCCCAACGTCAATGTTCAACGTCGACGTTGCCAGCCCTGGAGGATGAGTAGACGTTATTCATCGAAGTAGGCTATTTCGATGTAGCGTTCACGTGTAGACGTAGCCCAAAAGATCAAGACTCTCCTGGTGGGTCGAAGCTGGTGCTCTCTTGCGAGCCTGAGAAGTGCTAGTCAGATTGCTGCCCTGAGTGCTCATGATTGCAGTACTGGGCTACCAAAAATTTGCGACCTATGCTATTCGATGGCTACTGAAGCGGTGCAACGTGATGGGCAGAGGGATCTTTTTCATAATGGATGCCCTTTATATTTGCAGGGCTGGGCTGCTACATTCCAATGCAAATTTTAATTCAAATTCAAAATCAATCAAAACTTTGCAGGCTTACTTTCACTTTCCCGCACACGTGACAGCCAGGCACAACGAAGTGGACATACTTGGAGGGTCACTGCGTAGCTTTGTGGGATGCACACGGGACACTACTGGAGGCTAATAAATTTGAATTAAGGACATGGTGCTTCCACACTAGCCTTGATTCAAGATTTTAAATTCAATTTTGATGCTGTGCCCATCCCATAATATTGATATTTTGAAATCAGTATTACGGCTCAATAAATCAAGTTAACAGCATGAAGTGTGCAGACGGTCATGATTTAATATTGAGCTAACGCCTTGACATTCAAATTTTTCTCCTAGTGTAGACGCAGGCTGTGTCTGAGCTGTCAAGGCTTCATTCTTCCTATGGCTTCTGGATGAACTGCCTCACTCAGCTCAACTGGTTCATTTCCCCTGTGGATGAAGGGGTGACTGTCACCCTTTACAATAAAGGAGACGATCCTTTTACCCCTTCTGCTTGGCCTATGCTTGTAGTCCCTGCATCTGTCTCCCAAGCCTGGCCTGTAGCTTTCCTTGGATGGTAAGAGGGAAGTACTTCATTCTGCACTTGAGTAACTGTAACTGCCCACAGGTGGACTTGAAACTGGGACCCCTGGAGTTTAGTGGAGGACCCTCTACAGTTTGAGCTAAAAGCTAGCTGCAGCTCTGCTAAGGCTGTGGGGCAGACTCAGTCTTTCTCTTTGTGGCTGTGTCTACACTAGCCCCCTCCTTTCGGAAGGGGTGTGATAATGAGGGATTTCGGCAGATGCGAATGAAGCGCTGCCATGAATATGCAGTACCTCATTAGCATAATGGCAGCCACGCCTGATTCGAAAGTATTGCATATGCATGTCAGTGCCTCATTAGCATCTGCCAAAATCCCTCATTACCGTGTCCCTTCCAAAAGGAGGGGGCTAGTGTAGACACAGCCACTGTAAGTGCTACTACATGTGATAGTGAGCTGCACGCAGTAGGTTTGTGGGTTGCACGCCTTCCCAGCTCAGGGGTGAGCAAACATTTTATGTTGGGCCCCACTGTTTGTTCCTGCAGTTAGCAGCCCCCTCCCCCTCACCCCCAACCTGTCTAATGTAATCCAAACAGATGGAAATTTTCGTTATGTTTATATGAAAAAAAATTGGCATGTGTAAGAAAATAAGCCTGGAGAATGTAAAAAACTTTATTAATGGGTATATAAATGTGAATACACATACATAAAAACAGTAACATATTCCAGCATTTTTAATGAGATGGATGAGCCTGAGACTCAGCAGCCAACTGTGCGGCACATGGCTTTTGAAATTCACCCCACTCTCCGAGGGGGCCCATTCCCCTCTTTGTGTGCCATTGCAGGCCTAGCCGAGGAAGCACGAACTGAACTTTGCAGACCCAGTTGGAATCCCTGACAAGCCCCCAGCTTTGTATCATAACCACCATCAGACAGACCCAAACCTGGGCTCTCTGGAGCTCTGGTACATGAGCTTCTACAGCTTGAGCTAAAAGCCAGCTGCCGCTCAGGTAGGGGAGACTCTTCTTTCTCTTGGTAAGCTGTCTAGGTGCCACTACCTGAGACTGAGCCACACCACAATAGATGTGTGGGTTGCACTTGCAAGGAGGGAGATCTTTCCTTAGCAATGACCTTTCAAGCTGGGTACAGCCCTGGAGCCCTTCCCTGTGCTCCCAGAAGAGAGAGTTTTGTTTTCTGGGAATGCACGTAACTTGTCAGCCAAGCAGATGCTGAGTGATCTCCTAGCACAGGGGTCTCCAACCTTTTTAAGCACAAGATCACTTTTTGAATTTAAATCAGTCCAGGGTCTACCCAAACCCTTGCTCTGCCTCCTTCTCCAAAGCTCCACCACACCCTTGTTCTGAGGCCTTGCCTTGTGGAGATGGGGAACAGGGGAGGAGGACACCCTGAAATCAGTGCCCTCCTCTTCAGCCGCCCTCACCCTGAACAGGAAGTGGAGGCTTGCGGAGGGGAGGGTGGGGGCTGGGATGGGGAGCGGCAAGCTTCAAGGCAGAAAGCAGGAGCAGCAGTGCAGTGAGGGGGGTGGGGGGCAGCTGAAGTGCCAGCATCTGATAGCTTCTCTGTCAAACCAGCAAGGCTCACCTGTCAGAGGCTCCAGGATCTACCAGTAGATCCCAGTCTACTGGCTGGTGATCACTACCCCCTAAGATGTGTAGGCCATTGCTTGTGCATGGAATAGCCTCCAGGCTCCTGCGCCAATGCAGAGCACACCCATGTGGGAGAACAGCTGACATTTTATGAGCAGTGTGACTGTGCTGAATCCAGGTCTGCCTAGAGTAACATGGGAAATAGCTGAGCTTTAACCTCTTTAAAAAATGTCTGTACAATAAGTCTGCAGCTTTAACAAAGGAGGAGCCAGTTTCCATAGTAAGTAAGTAACAACAGACTGGGAGGTCACTTTGTGTTGTGAGCTGGGAGATCTGTAGCAACATCCTTGAGAAATGCACCGTAGTTTTGTTTGTGTTTGGTTTTATATGCTCACTTGCACTTTGCAACAGATTTCTCTGAACTCAGAGACTAAACACTTAGCATGTCTCCTTCAGACTGTAATCAGAGACTGATTTAGATTCAGTTCACAGTGGATGTTAGTTTTCTTTCTGCCTTCCATTTTGGCCTTCAATAAAAGCTTGATAATGGTCATTAATGTCTTAATTTTCAGTAAGGACACCGCCTAAGACATTCCTATTGTCTCTGGTGTGGTGTGGCCTTTCTAAGCCTAGTGAAAGCTGCTATAGAGAGCAAGTGAAGGAAGGTATTAATTTGTTGTTCTCGTACCACGGGTTATTAGAACTGTGCAACATGACAGAGCTGCATGAAGCTGTAGCTCTGGGTGATTACAATTTAGTGAATGAGCTTTTGAAAAAAGGGCTGTGTGATGTGAATTTTAAAGACACAGACTGGAATGACAGGACACCCCTACACTGGGCTGCTGCTAAAGGTAAGAGAGTTCTGTATTCAACATTCCATGCGCATGCTGACATTAAAATCGGAGAAGACAATTCTTAATATTTATTACACTATGCAGCACAGGTGTTGGAACTAGGAATGCTGGGGTTGCAGTCACAACTAGTGGCTTTCAGGGGTTTCCATCATATACAGGCTTTGCAGCTTGGTTCCATGGCTCTCAGCACCACACTGTACAAACTGTTTCAGCACTGCTGCTAGGCAGGCTACTCATGGGCTGATGCAGTATGCTGACAATTACAGAGAGCTTCTGATCCTGCTCTCATTGCTCAAAGGGGCAAAATATTGAACTAACAGGGAGTTTTGCCTGTGAAAGGACTTGTGGGATTGGACCCCAAATGATCGATTCTTGTTTATATAAAGTTTATTATTTTAAAGGGTTAATGTGCAGTGTTTGTAATGTGTGTATATATGTATTATGATGGCCCACAGATGCGGAGGGCCAAAGGAAGCATTTGTCCCTGGACTTGTCTTTTCAAAGGGGCCCAGAGGGCTTTGCCCCAATCCACATGTGGCTCTGAGGGAGCGAGGGGGGGCTCCAGGGCTGATAGTCCTAGGACCCCCCCCTTTCTGCTCTTAGACCCTCCCTATGCACCCCTCCCACCTTGCCTCTGGGCCCATGGCTGCTCACGGCTTATTACGGCCCTGTTTCTTTCCCCACTTTAATTTAATATTGAAGTACAGGTTGTACCTCCCTTGTCTAGCACTCTCGGGTCCTGAGTGGTCCCGAATGAGGAGATTTGCTTGGGTCGTTTACTCCTACATAGCCATCCCTGAGAATCATTGCTGATGGATTTTTTATTCTTTTTGCCATGGAAGTGTCCCCTGACTGGCTTATCCATCTCCAGTGCCATGAGGTCTGGGTAATTTATTTTTAAAAAGGTACTACAAGTTGAACCTCTCTAGTCCAGCACCCTTGAGACCTGACTGACACCGAACCAGAGAATTTGCCAAGCTATGGGAATTCAACATTATCTAGCAGTTTTATCAACACTTCCACTGCTTACTGGGCTCTTAGAAGGCATTTGGGGTACATTACAGCTAAATAACTGCACAGAATACTGAAAGCCAGGACTGGTAGCCGAAAACAAACTTTATGGGACCATGGGAAACTTGGCCACATCCAAGTGGACCCCTGGTTAACTAAATAGTGCTGGAACATGGATACTGAGACTAGAGAGTGCTGGACTAGAGAGGTTCAACGTGTAACAATAAAGCAGTGTTTAATTATACTCGTGTGTGTCCCTAATTATTTTTAAAAATTATCCACACCCTGAAAAGAAAATCACAGGACTCAGATTTGCAAGCACTGTCAACACGGCTACAACCAATCACAGTCATAACCAAGGCATTCCTGGGCCCCCTAAAGCTTGTATACTTGGCATTGCATTCAGTGGGAATGATGCCTCGCTGCTGGGATTTGAATTCCTGTAGTCCAGATGCTTGGGGACAAGATGGCCGCACCTACACTACCCCTCCCTTTCGGAAGGGGTATGTAAATGCAGCAGATTGAAAATGCTAATGAGGTGCCAATATTCAGTGCTTCATTTGCATAATGATGGCCATTCACTGCATCAAAAGTGCTGCTTTTGAAATGCAAACTAGCTGTGTAGACAGGGTTCCTTCCAAAGGAACCCCATCTACATGGCTAATTTGCATTTTGAAAGCAGCACTTTTGATGTGGCAAGTGCCCCATTATGCAAATGAAGTTCTGAAAAGTCATGGGTGCCTCATTAGCATTTTCAATCTGCTAAATTTACATCCCGCTTCCGAAAGGGAGGGGTAGTGTAGACGCAGTTGATCTGGTTAGCTAGAGAGAGTATGTAATACAGTAAACTTTTTTATATCTGGCAGCCTTGGGATCAGGAGTTTGCTGGATATCAAATATTCTGGATAATAGGTATATCTAGCCATGCATAACACTGAAGCAAAACAAGATTAGATATTAAGAAACAAACAAAAAATATATGCAGAGTACTTTATTTACCAACAAAAGCAGTATTGTACACTTATACTGTATTTGCTGCATTTATTTGTATTTACTTTCACTATACCGTACTTATGGAAAAGGTAACTAAAATTTACTCATGGTTAAAATGCCAGTTATTTGAGAGTTCTGGATGACAGAATGCTGGATATGAAAGAATTTACTGTATACCAGTTTGTGTGGATATGAAGCTTAGAATCACTGTCCGGATGAAAACTCAGACCTAATCAGCCGTATATGCTATATTCTGTCTACAGAGGGTATAAGACCTAAAGGTAGTACATCTAACAGAGCATCAGCACAAATGGCAGTGGCTTGTGCATGTTGGAACTAGAGTTCTTGAGTATGTGCAGCTTAGCTGATGACATCCCTGCAGTGCTTGTAGTCAGTGGCCACAGATTCATGGCACTGCCATGTAGTTTATAGAACAAATTGAATATATCCCTTTTGAACCATTTTTTCTTCCTTTGTTTTCTGCATATTTACAAGGGCAATCAGAGATGGTAAAACTACTTGTGCAGCATGGTGCTCGCCTCTGCTTGAGAAATGACGTGGGTTGGACTCCTGCTCATTTTGCTGCTGAGTCCGGAAGACTCGGCGTGCTAAGGACTCTTCATTTTTTGCATGCTGCTATCGATGCTACAGATTTCTATGGGGACACTCCGAAAAGGCTTGCAGAAATCTATGGGCACAAAGACTGTGTGAAATTTTTAGAGATGTGAGTATTGACCGAGTTCTGAAAACAGCTGCAGTAAACGGAGGGGGAAGCCAGTGACAGTGAAAGTCATTCTGGTATGGGGCTCAGTGCAATGGCCTATGCACAATTTGCATTTGAACCTAAATCCTGTGCTAGCCCTAGGGCAGGGGTAAGCAACCCTTGGCTTGTGTGCCACTGTCAGCCCTGCTCTCCCCGTCCCATGTCTCCCCATGCAGTTAGGAGCTTGTGCAAAGCCATGCCACCTGTGTATTAACAAAAGACCAGCTAATGCTACCAACCACCATCTAAACGATAAAGCTCTGCATCTTTATTTATTTATTAATGAAAATGCAAGTAGGAGTACTAGGCTACGTCTACACGTGAAGCCTACATTGAAGTAGCCTATTTCGATGTGGCGACATCGAAATAGGCTATTTCGATGAATAACGTCTACACGTCCTCCAGGGCCGGCAATGTCGATGTTCAACATCGACGTTGCGCAGCACCACATCAAAATAGGCGTAGCGAGGGAACGTCTACACGCCACAGTAGCACACATCGAAATAAGGGTGCCAGGCACAGCTGCAGACAGGGTCACAGGGCGGACTCAACAGCCAGCCACTCCCTTAAAGGGCCCCTCCCAGACACACTTGCACTAAACAGCACAAGATACACAGAGCCGACAACGAGTTGCAGACCCTGTGCATGCAGCATGAATCCCCCGCTGCAGCAGCAGCAGCGAGAAGCCCTGGGCTAAGGGCTGCTGCACACGGTGACCATAGAGCCCCGCACGGGCTGGAGAGACAGCATCTCTCAACCCCCCAGCTGATGGCCGCCATGGAGGACCCCACAATTTCGACGTTGTGGGACGCGGATCGTCTACACGGTCCCTACTTCGACGTTGAACGTTGAAGTAGGGCGCTATTCCGATCCCCTCATGAGGTTAGCGACTTCGACGTCTCGCCGCCTAACGTCGAAGTTAACTTCGAAATAGCGCCCGACGCGTGTAGCCGTGACGGGCACTATTTCGAAGTTAGTGCCGCTACTTCGAAGTAGCGTGCACGTGTAGACACAGCTCTAAAGACTTTTAAAAGTATCACCGGTGCTTGGACTGTACAAAGAGATCAAAAGGTGAAATTTTGGCATTCCACCTTGGAAGGGTTGCTAACCCCTGCTCTAGGGTTTTCGTGACGTATAAATCTGCTCAGACCTTCTGCTGGGCTTCTGCACAGGAGCGAGTAAATGGAAAGACCTTCCTTGATTTCAGTGAATCCACTGAACCAATTATCTTAAGAGACTTGCTTTCATTGAATAGGACATCATCATTTCAAGCTATTCTGGTTAAAAGTGCAGGTTTCCAAGAGGTAAGCACCCAAGCACAGTCCATAACATTCAAACGAAAATTTACCCATTCAAATTTAGCCAGATCTGTCGAGTAGGTGTACCATTACATAATGTTTAATGTTTTCACTGTTTCTTGTCTTTGGAATACAAACTTCTTAAACTATTGCGAAGGTCTCATTTGCATAACTGACACAATTGGCCTTTTGGTATGCTGGCAGTTTGTGCTTGCTTGTAGAATTGTGGTAACTGCACATGCAAATTTTATGCAAGTTGTTCCAAGACATATCAGATGTTCAGCTTGTGAACATTAGTGCTGACTTCCGTGGAGTTATGCAGATTTACTCCTGCTGCAGGAAATAAGCCATGATTCTCACTGGGATCTGAGAAAAAAATTATCCTTCGGCTTTACTAGTTTAGGTAGATCTCAAAGATACAATGCAACTATTTAGAATAGTTGATTTCACCCAGATTGTATCCCAGAATGCCTCAGCCACTCCAGCCTGGTCACTATTGTGCTGCCCCTTCTGCAAGAAGGGTATCAAGGTTTCTGCTCTCCAGCCCTTTCCGGCAGGTTCCCATTTCACTATTTCACAATGGAAGGGGAACATGGGCTCACCCTCCACTCCAAGATGAGGCTCAGGGACCCTCTACACAGCAGCTAAATGCCATTCCCTGCACTTTCCTGCCTTTTCCTGTGCTATTTCTCTCCTTTTGGGTTTTGCAGTATCCCTCCTTCCTGGGAGTAATTTTAGGGAACTCTGCCTCTGAGCCCCCAGGGGTGACTCCAGAGTAAGGTGGGAGGAGAGCCCAGCTCCATGCCCCAAAGCAGTGGGGCCAAGAGCGGAAGGGGTGGAACCAAGGGCAGTCAGCCCTCAGTGCCGTCTGGACTGTGTCATTGGGCCTCCCTCCCACACCCTCACTGCCACTTGCAACTGCCCCCTTTGCTCCTGCCCTTGGCAGGCCTGCGCCTAGGTCCCATGAAAGGACATTTTGCTTTTTGGGTCTTGGATGCAGGCCTTTGTGTTGGGGTTCTTGAAACTAGCTGACTTGTTTTACACCTGGCGGCTGTGGCACCGGAGAGAAGAGGAGAAGGGGGAGAAACGATCAATGTGGTGAAAGCAACAGAAAAGTCTGTGCCATTGAAAAGAAAAAAAACAAATTTGTCACAAAGATCAAGTCTTTTGTTGGGTTATTTTCGGAGAGCCTGGAAACAGAATAATTACGGTGCTTTTGTACACATCACAGAAGAGAGTGGGGCTTCGACTAAGGATAAAAACACAGGTATGGAGTGCCACCATGCTGTCAGCTTGGAGATTTGCAGGTTTAGGTGGCTGAAGAAAGGCAAGTGAAATCTGCCTGACCAGCCTGGCCAGGGATAACCTGGGGCAGGGTGTAGCAGTGGCAGCAATAACAGGGGGTCACCTCCCTTCACCTCCATCCCCACCATGCCCTCACTGCATGAGCAATAGTAAACAAAGTATCTTGTGGGCCACCCACAGAACCCCGATGGGCTGCAAGTTGCTCCCCCCGCCACTGGTCCAGAGACTAGAAGAGCTTAGAAACCGGCTGACATCTGTGATTGCTTGCTATGTATTTGTGCTAGAATAGAAGCTAGAAGAGGCTGCCATATAGAAAGCACTTTGCATTGTTGTGCGCAGGAGGCAAAAGCTGGAGATTCCCAGAATGGTCAGAAGGGTATCATGTGAGTTGAGGTTTGGTTCAGCACAGTTTGGAGACACCACCAGCTGCAAAGGGTAGATTGGAACTGAAACTTCCCCAGATATTTGTGCTGTTCTGATGTGGAGTTTTGGTTCTGAATGATCTCCAGGTCGAAATAACAAGAGACAGCAGGAGGAGTGGGAATTGATAGGCTTCGGCTGATTGTATGCGACTGAAAGTTTGTGTGTGACCTCTTTTCAATTCTGTTTTATTGGATAGGAAGCCCCTAGCAGTCCTACAAGTGTGGTATAGCTGTGCAGCATGCAGTGCTTCTTGTAACACTTCTCTTTCTTCCACAGAGCTGAGGTGGAGTGCAGGGACTACCGCTTGATGGCAGGATTGAAAGGAATTCAGCTGGACCAGACGGACGAAGACTGGGAACTCAAGAAAAAAGAGCTCGAGGAAAAGACACCCTGTGCTCAGGTGAAACATGCACGCTCAGCTCAAAAGAAAAAGAGAGGAAAGAATGTGAAATAATAGAGTCTTCATATTCCCTTGACCTAGGGAAAGTCTTAGAGAGCTAGTCAAAGACATTAATGGACCCCAGAGGTATCTGGAGCATGAAATATAGACTACATGCCTGTTTATGTGAGGCTGTCGTCCACCTCCGAGGAATGGATCATAGTCTGCCCTAGCATGCTGTGTGCACCCTGCTGGCATGCCCTGACAATTCTCTAATGCAGGGGCGTGCAAAATAGACTTGGGGTGTGTGAAATTTCATAAGTGGGGGCACAGTACGCTTAGTTGCTGGGTCTTAGGCTCATCCATCTCATTAAAAATGTTGAACTATGTTACCATGTTTGTGTACATGTAGCCACATTTATGAACCATTTAATGAAGTTTGTACATTCTACAGACTTATTTTCTTACACGTGCTGAAAGTTTTTTTTTTCCCATAGGAACATAAACTGAAATTTCCATCGGTTTGGATTATATTGGACAGGTTGGTGGTGGTGCTGGGGAGGGCAGGGGGCCCTGCTAATTGCAGGAACAAAAAGGGGGCTCAACGTAAAAAATTTGCTCACCCTTGCTCTAATGTGCATTACCCTTGCTCTGTTTCAAAGACCTATGTTTTGTGTATGTCAGGGGGTCCACGTAGGTTAGTCTGCACGACATGCTAGTGTGGACTAAAACTAACAGCCTTCTGGTGTGAATTAAACAGCGGGGTAACGAAGCCCTAAGAGAAAAAGCACGTGGTCAGTGTGCAGGGTCATACGTATGGCAAGTGACTGGAAGTAGCGGATCCGTCTATCTATTGTGACGAAGACAGTTTTGAGAGACAAAAGAAAGTGACAGAGGGTGGTTATGTCAGTCCTACAATGGAACAAAGGGTTACCAGAGGTTACCTGGAGACACTTGTGGCCAGTTAAGCATGGCCAATGGTTAACAAACCCCTCTTCCAGTAAGCGTGGGGGGGAGAGATGAGAGACAGGCTGCAGCAGGTAGTGCTTTCCCGAGAAAGGAAAGGCTTAGTGGAAGGCTGGCTCTCCTCCCAGTAGGGAAAGAAACTGTGTTAATAGCTGCCTGGGGGAAGGATGGGCCTAGAGCAGGGCACGGACAAGTCTTTCCACCTGCATTGTGAATTTGGCTTTATTTTTCCTTATTGACGTGGTAGGCCTCAAGGTAGGCCCAAGAAGTTCTCGTAAGCAAAACCAAACAAACAAAAAAAGAAAAAAGAAATCCCAACAACCCAGAAGTAAAAAACAATCCTCAGGACTCAGAGGCTGTGTCTACATGGGCACCTATCTTCGAAATAGCCATATTCGAACTGAATGTTCAGCACCTGATTAGCATTAGGACGCTTCCGGCTGTGGAGGTTCGAAAGCACCGCTTTTGAAAGCACACAGCTCGATGCGGCTACACGGGGGTCCTTTTCGAAAGGACCCCCCTCTTTCAAAATCCCCTTATTCCCATCAGTGAGCAGGATAAGGGGATTTCGAAAGGGGTGGGTCCTTTCGAAAAGGACCCTTGTGTAGCCACACGGAGCCGCGTGCTTTCGAAAGCGGTGCTTTCAAAGCACCGCAGCCGGAAGCGTCCTAATGCTCATGTGGCACTGAATATTCAATTCAGCGCCTCATTAGTAATCTTCGAAATGGCCATTAGCATGGCTATTTCGAAGATTTGTGCCCGTGTAGATGCACCCAGACTGATTTACTGCTGCCAGTGCCTAAGGGAGAACTGCTGTAGCTGATGAGATGAGGGAGGGACCCTGCAATACCGGTTGAACCTGCCTAGTCTGGAACACTCTCGTCCAGCAACATCTGTAATCTGGCATGATTTTAGTGAGAAGAGCGACCACTTAGCATGGTCCCATACAGTTTGTTTCCAGCCACCCGTCCTGGCTCTCAGTGTTCTGTGCTGTTATTTACCTGTAATTTACCCCTAAATGTCTTCCAAGAGCCCAGTAAGTGTTGGTAGTGCTGCTAGACAATGTGGACCTCCCGTGCTTCAGCAAAGTCTTTCATTTGGCACCGGTTAGGACCCGAGGGTGCCAGACTAGAAAGGTTCAATCTGTACTATATGTCTAATCTAATGAGTGATCTAATCTGTCTAGTGACCTATCCTATCTAATTAGGGAAGAGAATCAGAAATCTGGCAATTTCATGCAACCATCCTAATACTCTAAGTCAATGACTATGCATAATTATGTTCACATAAATGACAGGCATGTGCCTCTCCTCCCCACACTCTGCCCGAGGGGCAGAACAGCAGAAAAAAATAACAGAGACTCCAGATGTTAGAATCAGATGCAGCCTTGGTGAGAAGGGCAGCCAGAGCCACATCTGTCCTAAGCTTGCTCCAGAACCAGACAGGGAAGACCCCCAACCTGGTGTAACCCAGACACCTCAGTGTGGTTAACTCTCCCATGTAGTGGCACCTGGACCACCTGCACAGTGAAAGACTGACACTTCTCTGTAGGGTGACCATCTGTCCTGTTTTAGCCAGGACTGTCCATTCCTGGAGAGGGGCCAGACTATTTTTGAAAAACAGGCTAATTGTCCTGTATGTTGCAAAGCAGGGACCTGAATTTTATAGAGACACCACTTTAAGCACCAGGGGCTATCTGTTTAAATAGCTAGCTACAGGAGGTGTGTGGGCTCTTTAAACAGATTGTTTAAACACGCTGTTGCCAGCAGACCCCTGGGTGATGCGGGGATGGGGATGGGGAGGGATGAAAAAGGGGCAAGGCTGTCAGTAGCCAGAATCAGGCTGCTGTGCATTGTTTATTCACACTGTCTGATAAATACAGAGGAGGCCGTCTCTGATATTTCCCCCCTTGGCTCCCCAGACTCTGCTGGCATGTAATAGGATTGGGATAGGGTGGACAAGGCAGGGCGCTATGGTGGGAAACAGCGGAGCAGCCACCCAAGGAAAAGTGGGGGCAGCTCCTGAGGGGGTTGCACTTAGCTTGGTAGTCCACAGACAACTCAGACAGGCAAGTCTCTGCAGTAAAAGGCAGCTTGACCGAGGCCAGGGTTAGATAGGGGATCCTGGGTTTGGAGGAGTCCCATAAAGGGTGGGGGACAGGGCTCAGGAGGGTGCAGAGACAGGAAGAAGAGGACAAAGAAAGTGAATCATGGGTAGGAGGGCTGGATTAACTCTTCTGGAGGCCAGGGCTATTTGATTTTGTGTGGTTCCCCTAGGACCTGGGGTGAGCACAAAAATCATGGGTTCAGAATATGGGATAGGGTGCTCCAGTGTGGGCCAGAAGGCTCAGGTGTGAGGGAGGGTGAGGGTTCTCCAGCTAGGAGTGCATGCTCTGGGGTAGAGCCTAGCAAGAAGAGGTTGGGGTGCAGCAGGGGAGAGCTCCAGGCTGGGGTCCCGGGGTTTGGAGTATGGAAGGAGCTCAGCCTGGCCCACTGATGGATGGGAGGCAAAGGGAACAAGTGCCCAGGACCCCAGAAAATTTAAAATGGCCTGGGAGCCCCAGACTCCTTTAAATTGCTCAGGCAGGTATGGCAGGTGGAACCCCACCTTTGGGAAGAGTAAACCCCTGCTCCATTCTTCCTGCCTGTGCCTTCCTTCACAGGCCAAAGCCACAGCTCCCCACACCCTTCAAGAGGAAGTGGAAAAAGGTGAAGTGATGGGAGAAAGAGGGTGGGGGTAGGGAGTTTGGCTGCCCCACTTTGTATGGGTGTTAATGGCTTAGAAGGGAACTAATTCTTTTTCCAACATAATTCTCTAGGGCCGTGTCTACACTAGCCCCAAACTTCGAAATGGCAATGCCAATGGCCATTTTGAAGTTTACTAACGAAGCGCTGAAATGCATATTCAGCACTTCGTTAACACGCGGGTGGCCGCGGCGCTTCGAAATTGACGTGGCTCGCCGCCGTGCGGCTCACCTACTTCAAAGTCCCCTTATTCCCATGAGCAGATGGGAATAAGGGAACTTCGAAGTAGGCGGAGTCCTTTTGAAAAGGAGCCCCGTCGGGACGAGCCGTGCGGCGGCGAGCCGCATCAATTTTGAAGAGCCGCTGCCGCCCCCATGCTAATGAAGCTCTGAATATGCATTTCAGCGCTCCATTAGTAAACTTCGAAATGGCCATTTGCGTGGCCATTTCGAAGTTTGGGGCTAGTGTAGACATAGCCTGGGAGTGTTGTAGCTATTAGAAACTGATCAATAATTTAAACAAAATCCTGTGTTACTCTACTAACTGACGCATGGTAAATTGAAAACTGGAAGACATTTACCATGGATCCTGTTCATCTGACTTTTCAGTTAGAGTTGGATTTCTAGATAAGTGATTTCCATCAAGTTTTAGCATTTGTCTGGGAAGGAGTATTTGAACCATTTGGCTTCAGCCCTTATTTTAATCTGGCCCTGCCCACGGGAATGGGAGAACTAGCGAAGCCAGGACTGTAGGTGGGTGTTGGGAGTGGCGGAAGGAAGAGGTGCCCTGCAGGCAGCACCAAGGAAACAAACAGGCACCATGTGGCTGGACATCTCTGGAGTGGAGAGGGGCAGCTGGGCCCAGTGGTTAGATGGGAGAGAGAAATCCATGATGGGGGATTTCAGTGGGAGATGGCAGGAGGCAGCATCAGGGCAAGGAATGAGGATTTTCAAGCCTTTCAGTGCTGTACTTCTCATGGGGACTTATGTTAGAAGCTCTGAAAATCCTGTTTACAGAGTGGGGTATTAGAGTGTAGGTCTGTTGTATACAGACCGGTGGCAGGTTGGAAGGTTTCGCAATGGGCTTGGCACAGTATTTACAGATAGTAGAAGGCATGCTATGCTATACTGAATACACTGAGTTATTGAAAGGTATCAGGTGTAGAATAATATATTGTTTTGCTTTGAAAACTAGGGGTATAATTTATCTGTTATAAATCCACTGACTCCAGTGAAATTAAATGGAGCAGGGGGGTCGGGGTAGAGAGGTACTGACCTAGTAGGTTTGGTTCTCTTTTTATACTGCTGCAAAAATATCAAATGTCTTACATTGTTCCAGAACCCAGCCCCAGGGGTCCATCCCACCCTCAGCCTCCTGTCGTGACTCCTGCCCTCCTGCACTTACACCCAGCCCTGATTTGCAGCAGCTCACTCACATACCCCAGCCTTCCCACACATTCCCCCAGCCCCTGCTCTGGCTGCTGCACCTCTCTGTCTCCCTACCAACCTCACACTACAAGCCCACACTCTGGAGGACAGCAAGATGAGGACAAGGCAGGCACTTTTATAGAGCAATAACCACTTAATAGCAGGTATATATTTTTAATTTTTACCTATTTTGTTATAATAATGCAGTACATCTTTTAAATGGGTGGCTCAGTCAACTTAATGTTATATTGAATGTTTGCTTGTACTGCATAGTTCTGATATATTTCCACTGAACTTGTTTAACTCCAAGAAATTTTACCAGGTGTCATGTATTTCACTTAGGGAAATATAGTCAGCCTACTCCTTTACAGCTTTAGCTGAGAGCCAGCTGGCTTTTAGCACAACCTGTAGAGGCTCCTGCACTATGCTCCAGGGGTCCCAGGTTTGAGTCTACCTGTGGCTGATTCCACTGGCAGCACAAGGGCCCTGTGTGGTGCTTTATCTTGAGAAGGAGAGTTAGACCTGAGCAGTTATCACCATGGGCCAGTTTAGTTGGGGTTTGTGTTTTAACTCAGAGGCTACGTCTACACTAGCACACTACGTCAAAGTAGCCTATTTCGACGTAAGAACATTGAAATAGGCTACTTCAAAGCGTATCATCTACACGTCCTCCAGGGCTGGTGCTGTCGACGTTCAATGTCGAAGCAGCGACGGAGAACGTCGAAAGGAGCCACCCTGGAAGGAAATGCGGAGCGTCCACACACACAAGTGCTCCCCATTGAAATAAGGGGCCAGCAAAGCCCCAAGCTGCTCCCTTAAAGGGCCCCTCCCAGACACACTCAGCCTGCACAGCACGAGATCCACAGAGCCGACAACCGGTTGCAGACCCTGTGAATGCAGCATGGACCCCCAGCTGCAGCAGCAGCAGCAGCCAGAAGCTCTGGGATAAGGGCTGCTGCGTGCGGTGACCATAGAGCCCCAAAGGGGCTGGACAGAGCGTCTCTCAACCCCTCAGCTGCTGGCCGCCATGGAGGACCCCGCTTTTTTGAAGTAGCGGGATGCAGATCATCTACACACGCCCTACTTCGACATTCAACGTCGAAGTAGGGCACTATTCCCATCTTCGGATGGGAATAGCGATTTCGATGTCTAGCCACCTAACATCGATTTCAGTGTCGAAATAGTACACAGCGCGTGTAGACATGACGTGTGGTATTTCAATGCTATGCTGGCTGCTTCGAAGTAGCCGGCTAGTGTAGATGCACCCAATGTGTAACTCAGGTCAAAAAAGTAAAGATGTTAGGACACTGGCAGAATGAAAGCGTGAATGACACAGAGAGAGTTATAATGCCTTTATGTAAACCAATGGTGTGGCTGCCTCTGAATGAGCAGTACTAGTCACCCCATCTGAAATAAGACAACGCAGAACTGATTGGGGTTCAGACATGATCAACAACCATGATGGAGGGCTTTGAAATTCTCTAACATGGAAGAGATTGGAAAGATGGGGGTTGTTTACTTTAGAAAGAGTGGGGACACAATAAAGGTATATGAAGTAATCACTAGTCTAGAGAAGGGACATCAGGGGGCTTCTGTTCTCCTTGTCTCATAGCATAAGAACAAGAAGACTGTAAAAGTAATAGGTGGGACATTCCTATTTCCCAGTCAAAGGAAATATTTTTCTATATATCATGAAATTAAACCATGGAACTCCTACTATGTACCGCACACAGCGTAACGGGGGTCTCTCTTGGTTGGCTTTTACTACTCACTGTCAGAACAATCACAGTTCATGAATAGCAGATTAGTTGACTACTGTACATATGTATTTATGCAGACTTGGAAAGCCACAAGGGACAGTTCATGGCTTTATTTACACATCACATACTGTGGGAGCAATTGCTGATACTTGTTACCCAGTACATAATGTAAGGAATTGATTACACCATAGTAAAGGGTATTATGTGTATAATTCTGCCATGAAACCTCCAGGGGTCCAATGCCAGTCCCAAGCTTGGATAAAGGAGGAGGGTTGGTCAGATGAATGACAATACGCTGACCATGAAACAACCACACAAATGAAATCTGATGCCGTTACATGTGTATTCAGCAGCATGTTGTACGGATGTCAGACAAGGGTGATAACGAAAGATTCAAATGGCATTTGAGAGGAGTTGTTATAGAAAGATTCTGAGAATAGGCTGGATGCAGAATGTCACTAATGAGGAATTATGTAGGAAGACACAACCAGAAGAGAACCTACTGGAGGAGGTTATACAATGCAAGTTACAGCTGTTCGGGCATATCTGCAGAATGAACAATGAACAAAAAAATCAAGACCCTGGCATTTGGCATCATGGATGGTTCGAGTAGGAGAGGCAGACCCCACAGAGAATGGGTAGATGATATAGCAGATTGGTGCAGAGCTAGTCTACAGAAACTAAGCCACTCTGCACTGGACAGGGAGATATGTAAAGAAATAGTGAGAGAGGCATTGTCTACCAACAGGCGCTGAGCCCATAGTTGTTGATGATGATGATGATGATGTGTATAGTATTAATACAGTGGGGTGCGATACCATGGGGTGGGGAGATTACGGTAAGAAGGTATGCTAATAAGCTGTCCACAATTTTGTTCACCTGTGTCAAGTATCACACAAAACTTTGCACAACTGAAGTCAGCATTGGCATTAGAAAATGCGAAGCTTGTCAAAAATCTTTGCATAATAGTATGCCCTTGCACAAGTTGGAATGTACCTCTATGTCCAGTTGGCTTGGAATGTAATATCCAAAACAGAAATAAAGTACAGAACAAAAGAACAAGTTCAGGAATATGAGTGGGGTGGGCTGGATTTTACTGACGTGTAAAAAGTTTTGTAACTTGTAAAATCTCACTATGACTAGTGCTATCTGAAATGCATCTTTGACGCAACCATCTGTAGAAGGTGAATATGTCATGATATACAAAGAAGGGTATGAATGTAAATTTCACTAAAATGGGTTATTTGATCTTTATAACTTTTTTAATAAACTGCAAGTGTAATCAAACAATTGGCACACCTTTTACTCAGTACACGTGAACTGCATTTCTATCTGTCATCATTAGATTTCATGGAAAATTCCCCATTGCAACTTTTTTCCATGAATTTTTGTCAAAAATTCAATTGAGTTCAATATTTTTCATTTTTGATGGAAAGATTCAAAGTGAAAAAAAGTTGGTTTTTAGTCTGGGAAAAAACAATTCCACTCTTTTTTTTTTTCTCCCATGGGAATGATTTTCACTCTTCCTTCTCCCCTTCCTCTTTTCTAGACAAAGAAAAAAGTTAAATTGCTTTTTACCCACCAAAATTAAAAGAAATGAGAGCCCCCATTTAAAAGAGTTAGCAAGGATTAACTTTTATTTCAGTCCAGCATTGAGTTTGCACCTGCTGGCCCATGAGTCATGAGTTCACTCTGAGCAAAAGCTATTTCTTTAATATATACAACAGTTCATAGATCTCAGTAATCCCTTGATGTTGTTGCAATGCAGTACATTATTTCACTCTGAAATGCTTTACAGAGTTAATAACACAGTAGCACCAATAACAGCAGAAAGGAACAGCAATTGAAGAGCTGTTTTTCAGCTGAGATATGAAAAGGGCTGAAGAGTCAATGAGGCCACTGCCACTGCTGGAAGGAGGGGATCCATCTAACCGAGCTAAGGCTAATCTTTTCCAGTATTCCTACACTGCATAACCCCCTACCTGTAACTGATTTGACTAGAATAATCCACCTAGTAACTACACTGATAATAATGATCTAAACTCTTTAACATAAATTATGAATCAATGGGACTTTAGGCAGAGAACATGAGAGTTCATAAAGAATTACAGCGCAATGCAAGATTAAATAACATTATAAAGCAAAACATTATTAACATTGTAATAATACTAGCTCCCTTTTACTGAGTGCTTTTCATCACAAAGCACTTTACAAAAGAGGTCAGTATCATTACCCTTGTTTTACAGATGGAGAAGCTGAGACATGAGGGGGCAAGCGACATGCCTGAGGTTACCCAGAAGCCAGCAGGAGAGTTGGAAACTGAACAGAAATATGAATCTGGAGGGAGATGGATAACTAATGTTTTTTTCGAAGACTGATGATGGATCTAGGCTATGAACACGTTGCATTTAGCTATGGGCAAAAAGCAGCTAGCACCGCCATATGCAGTTTAAAAGACTCAGACTTTCAGGCCAGAATAGACCTTTTTGACCATTTAGTCTGACCTCCTACATATTGCAGGCCACAGAACCTCACCCACCTAGTCCTGGAACAGACTCCCAACCTCTGACTGACTTACACTAATGTCCTCAAATTGTGGTGTAAAGGTTTCAAGTTGCAGAAAATTCACCATTTGCATTTATTTTAACCTGCCATGGACCCATGCCCCAAGCTGCAGAGGAAGGCAATTCCTCCTCTTCCCCCGCCCAGAGTCTCTGCCAGTCTGACCAAGGGAGAAAAGCCCTTCCTGACTCGAAATCTGGTGAGCATGTGACAAGACCTACCAGCTAGACACGTGAGAAAGAATTCTCCATAGTAACTCAGAGTTCTCCACACCTAGTATTCCATCATGGGCCACTGGAGATATTGTCCACTAGCAGTGGCAGCGTGGCTACGTGCATTTGTAGGCTGTCTCACCATCCACCCCTCCATAACCTTAGCAAGTTTGGACATGAAGCCAATGCAGTTTTGTGCCCCCGCTTTGCTCCCCTTGAAAGGCTGGTCCAGAACTTCACTCCTCTGATGGTTAGAAATCTTCACCTAACTTCAAGTCTAACGTTGTGGCTGGTCAGTTTATATCTCTTTATTCCCATGTCCACATTGGCACTTCATTTCACTAACTTCTCTCCCTCCCTGGTACTTATCCTGCTGATGTATTTATCGAAAGCGATCACATCTCCCTTCAGATGTTGGTTAGACATCTTTCAGTCACCTCTCATAAGATAGGTTTTCTGTCTCTTGAATCACGCTAATACATGTTGAACCTCTCTAATCTGACGCCCTCAGGACCTGACTGGTGCCAAACCAGAGAATTTGCTATACTATGGCATATCAGTATTGTCTAGCAGCATCACCAACACTTCCACTGTTTACCGACCTTTAAGAAGACAGTTGGGGTAAATTACAGCTAAATAAGCACACAGAACACTGACTGGTGGCTGTAAACAAACTTCATGGGACTGCGGGAAACTTGGCCACACTCACGATAAGTGGACATCCAGCTAACTAAAATCTTGGCAGACCACAGATGTTGTCAGACCAGAGAGTGCTGGACTAGGGAAGTTCAACCAGTAGTCCTTTTCTGCAAGTATTCCTGTCTGAATTCATCTTTCTCAAACATCGGAGACCAGAATTGCCCACAGTGTTCCAGAACAGTTTGCAATGCATTCACAGAATGATTTCTCAATGCAGACGGATCCTCCATTGACATAAAGCTATTGTGGCACACCACTCCTTCCCCTCACAGGTGTGTGGGTAGCAGAATGAGTGCCTGGCTGAAGTATCACAGCATTCTGGACACTGCTGCTATAAAACCCATAGGCAGCAAGTATGATTGGAAGCAGCTGTTCAACTGCTATAATGCCAAGGAACTGTATCAGCTCAAAGCCAGCCTAGGGAAGTGCCAAGATAACAAAACTCTATTTATAATGCTCCGCTTGTGAGTCTGTTTTGTGATTTTCAGCCACTACTTGTCATCTGAGCCAGTATCTTTTGCAAAGTCTGGTATTCTCGTCTTCAAAGCCAAGTCTGATGATCTCATTTCTAAGGGGGAAATCTAATTTACAAGTGAAGTTATCTTCCTTTGAGTCTCTTAGGTCCTTTCCCTGAGAGATGCTGAGCACCTGCATAATTTATAGGAACAGGATCTTGCTAATTATCTTTTTTTTTGGTCATCAAGCTTTGATGACATGGAAAACCATAACCATTTAACACAGAGGTGGCTTCATTTTATGTAGCACGCTCTACCCCAGCTTGGAAAGTGGTGTGTCAATTACAATGAAATAAATGTGCCTAGAGAGCTGACGGTGTTAATATGACCCTGTCACTGCACGTTGCTAAACAGCCAAACATTGCATGGCTTTTTGACTACAGAGGTCTTGTTCTGGTTAATCCCATAGCAAGATCATCATCAAAATCCCTTTCAAACACTTCATCAAAGATACAAAAAAGCAGGAAAAACAGGGGATGTAAGTATGAGAGAGGTGTTAGCCATGTTAATCTGTTTCTTCAAAAACAATGAGAAGTCCTGTGGCACCTTACAGACTAACAGATTATTGGACCATAAGATTATGGGGGGCAAAGACCCACTGCGTCAGATGCATCTCTGATGAAGTGGGTCTTTGCCCACGAAAGCTTATGCTCCAATTAATCTCAGAGAGATAGCCGTGTTAGTCTGTATCTTAACAAAACAAAAAAGCAGTCCTGTAGCACTTTAACAAAATGATGAACTTTCATGGGACAGGCCCACTTCTTCAGATCTGGAAATTAGTTTATAAAGTGCCACAGGATTTCTTGTTGTTTTTAGGGAATGTATCCAAAATGTGAGCTATTAGGTTTTTATTTTACCAATACCCCTTATTCCCTTTCCCTTAAGCACCAGAGAATTTTTACAAGGAAAATTGCTCTTCTGATCATCTTTTACATGGCATTAAAGATGACTAATTACCCTTTTGCAGGAAAAGTGTAGTTAGTTGATATAGACTGAAGCTGTTGCCACTTTTTTGCTAAAGAATTTGGCCCGGTTTCCCTGAAGACAAAATAAAAGCAACAGGCACAAAAGGGAACAGTAAAGATCAGGACAGACAGAAAATTCACCTTCTGTCTTCAGTGCTGATTCTTACCTGCACCCTTACTGTTGGAGAAACAGCCTCATAGCACATGGTCCAAACAGCTTTTCTAAGATTAGTCAAATCTGTACCAATATCAGATTTACAGCATTTAGCCATCTCACGGGTCAAGGGCCCACAGCAGGATGGGAAGAGAAAGCCCTGGCTGGCTAAGCAAGACTCTTTCTAGACAGAAGGCAAAATGGAAGAGAATTAAAAAAGGTGGGGAAAGGAAAAGGCACATAAGAATGGCCATACTAGCTCAGACCAAAGGTCCATCTAGCCGAGTGTTCTGTCTTCTGACAGCAGCCAAGGCCAGGTGCTCCAGAGGGAATGAACAGAACAGGTAATCATTGAGCGATCCATCCCATTGCACATTCCCAGCTTCTGACAGAGGTTAGGGACACCATGGGTATGTCTAGACAGCAAAGTTGTGATCTCAGCACAGTCCTTGGATGGTATCCGTAGGCTCTTTGTTGGACTAAATTCAGTCTGGTACTTGCAGATTCATTGTCTAAGACATCACAAATACGTTTCCAAAATAAACTCAGAAGTAGTCTCTGATCTCATTCAAAATTCAAGGTACGATCAGCTGGAGTGAGAGGCATCAAAACTGTCTTTGGAGAGATTAATTTTTATTTCCCAGATTGCTCCCATGAGAAAGTGACATCATAGAATCTGTGTTTATCTATGAGGCCTTTTCAAATCACTACCTCAAATCACATACCAGGACACGTATTAAATAGGGGCCCAAATTATTCTTTCATTTACACTGGTTTTACATCAACGCAGTTTGATTGCTTTCAATGAAGTTTCTCCTAAATTATTCTAGTTTGGAAGAACTATCTAGGTGAAAGACACATGGATTTGTGTTGTTTCATACCAGTAGAGAATTCAGACCCCAGAAAAGATTAGGTTTCTTTTAATGAATTCCATCTGAAGGATAAACATAGATTCTGTGATGTTTCTTCTCATATTCAGCCCTTGCACTTTGCATTATGCAGAACATTAATCAATGTTTTTTTCAGTTTGGGATTGCTCAGAACCAAGATAATAGAATGCGTTGTTGGACAGATATCTGTGATGAGTGTAAAGGCAAGGCCCCCAGCAGACATTTCTTCAAATGTATTTGTCAGCAAGATCAGCAAAGCTATAAAGTTAACAATGTTGATGAGGCAGAACGACATGATAGCTTTCATTGCTTGAATGTGGGCCTCCACACTAGGGCTCCTGAAATGACTTGAGTTGCTCTGCATCTGCTGGGTGTGTCTCCCCAGGGAGAACAATAAGAGAAAGGCTGAAGTGATGAATATGGTGAAAGCCATGGAAAATCCAATGCCACAGATAAAAAGTACATAAGAAACAGATGTTTCCACTGTGACATTATTCAGCTTGTAAGTCTGTATGAGGCTGGAATTTAAATCAGGACAATGTATTTTATAAATTGTACTAAGGAAAGGGATGCTGCTGAAGAAGGACAAAAGCACAGAAGCCAGGAGCAACCAGGGCACCAGTCTGGAGATTTTAAATTTTAGACAGATGAAAAGAGGGTGGCTGTAGTTTGCAACTTTCACACAGTAAAATACACACAAACAGGCAGCAAACCATTGATTGGAAGAGTTCAGAAACCAGGTAAGAGCTTTGAATGCTTGGAACACGGAGTCACTGTAATAGATCTCTGGATAAAATGCTGAGCAAAATGTCTGGGAGGTTGTTTTGAGCAAGAAGCAAAATCTTGAGAATGCCACAACAGTCAAGATGTTGTCACTCAAGGACAGGCTCCTGTGCTTGACACGTTCAAGGCAATTCACAGCCACAATGAAAGACTGTATCCACATCCCACCAAAAGTCTCAGCTACTAAGATTAGCAGCACAATTGTACTGGCTACAGTGATGTCGTACTCTTTTCCAATGTTACAGTCACGGCCTCCCATTCTTCAAGAAGGTCTTCTCTCTGAAAGAAACCATTCGTCATGCAGCTTCTACTGTTGGCATGTGGCAGACAGAGGCACTGTCCTTTGTCTCTGCATCAGCTACAGAAAACACAGCTTTATAGAGATGGGAAAACAAACCCTTCAGAACCATGTCTCTTTATAGTGAAGAAACTGCTTAAGCAGGAATGTAAATGTGTGGAGTATTCTCTTACAGTATATCAGTATCACTCATACATATTTGCATTTTCATTCTGGAGAGCTGCACATGGAATAAAAACAATTTGTAAATGTTTTTTTAAGCGGCCTTCTATTTTCGCCAGAATACAAACAAAAGCTATGTCTACACACAGGGTCGATCTTTCAGTGTTCGATTTTGCACATCTAGTATGGATGTGTGAAATCGTCCTCTCAGGGGTCACAGTCAATCCCTGTATTCCTGGTGAGATGCCGGGAGTAAGGTCGACCTTCCACAGTATAGACAGCAAAGTTAGCCGAGTGCAGATACATGGATTTTAGCTACACAGATGCTATACCTAGAATTGCATAAATGTGGTCCACTTACTTTGCCAAATTCAGAGGTAGCCTCAGTAAAGCATATGCTTTAGAGCCCAGTCATAGACTACATTTGTGCTCATTAATTTTCCGGTCTGAGATGTGAATTACTTCAGTACGTATTACAGCTGAAAAAGAAAGAGGACTAAATTCATTAGTATTATGAAAGAGAGATGGGACTGAATTGCCAACTTCAATTCTGTATTTAGATGTTAGTATTCCTGTAAGCTCAAGGGCATTTGAATCCAGGCCTTGGTTCAGACTATTCAAAAGACAGCTGTCAGCTGCTAAGAGGTCAGTAGGACAGGTCCAATCCTTTCCAGATTTCAGCTGATGTTCTGATCAGATGATTTGGTTTTAAATAGGGGATGTGCATCACCTACTTGCCTACATGCTTCACCATACCAGACTGAGACCTTACACTGTTTATGGGTGGTGTTTTGGGGACACTTATTCACTGACTTTTGAAAAACCCACCTATCTCAATCTGTGACAATATGGGCTATGCTTGTTACGTATTTTGTTAACTGTCTAAACTCACCCTGTAATCTCCCTCAACCCAAACTTGACTCTGGATCCACAATGGCTTTGTTCCTAACTTGTACCTTGTATGACTATCTTTGAAAAGTATGCTTCAGTTAAATATCTAGTATTATATAATAGTAGCAAGAGAGGAAACTGCATAGGTCCAATTTTATTATTTCAAAGTAAAATTTTCTGCCTGGTCAGTCTGCAATGTGTCTAGTCTGTTTCAATGAATGAAAAGACCACCAGGGCTGGCTGCCTTCCCACAGAACATTCAAATAAGTTCAAGATATGGTGCTCAAAGGTGCTTCAAGGTGCTCAAATTCCAGAACCTAGTATACCTGAAAGTTTACCTAAGAAGGATTCATGATGAGAACTGTGGTTGATAACTCCACTCTCCTTGACCTGCCTGCTCTAACACCAAGCTGTATGTATGCATTAAAAATTCCTTACTAAAATGTCACAGAACACATACTATTTCTCCCAGCAGGATGAAGATGTGATCAAAGAAGGAACCACATGTAACACATTACTTACTTTGCTGAATATACAGTTGGAAGGCACTCAGATGTTACAGTGATATTGTGGCACAAAAACCAATATAGAATTCAGTGGCAACAAACTACATTAATGCAGAATTAAGGTGACCTGGTGATATGTCATCCCTTTGCAGAAGGTTGAGATGAGCAATATTCAAACATAAAAAAATCAGGAAATGCTCATGTGACCTTAGGTCTTCTCTCTTTCAGCAGTACCCCAACTCACCCAGTAACACACCCCTTTACTCTGCCAACCTGACAGTTGCTGAAATGTACACATTCTCCACTTCCTTTTTCAGCTTGTTCACCCTCACCCACAGAACTCCCTTGAACTCTATTAAAGAACAGAAACCCAAAGCCACCTCAGTAATGTATCCATGCCACTTACCCTCTGTTCTCCTGAATCCACATCTCTCCTGAAATGTGGTACCCAGAAATGGGCACAATACCCCAGATGAAGCCTAATCAGCATGGAGCAGAGCACAATTACCTCTCATGCCCTGCTTACAGCACTCCTCCTAATATATCTCAGAACGATACTCCCTTTTGGTCTTTTGCAACAGTTTTACACTGACTCTTATTTAGCTCATGGTCCATTATGATCCGCAGTATATGTGTGCAACTGCTTGTTCCTTCCTAAATGCAGTACTTTGCATTTGTCCTTTCTGACTTTCATCCTGTTTGTTTCAGGCCATTTCTCCCGTTTGTCCAGATCATTTTGAATTTTAATCCTATCCTCAAACACATTTGCAGCCCTTCCCAGCTTGGGATCATCCCTAAACATTACAAGTGCCATCTATGCAATCATCTAAAGCAATGGTGATGTTCTCAAACAGAACCAGACCCAGAACTGATTCCATTTAATATGCCCTTCCAGCCTGACAGTGAACAATCAATGGTTACTCTCTGGGAACAGCTTTCCAATCAGTTATGCAACCACCTGATAGGACCTCCATCTAAAGTGTTTTTCCGTAGGACATTTATGAGAAACTCTTGTGTAACAGTATCAAAAACCCTACTAAAATCATGGTATATCACATCTACTGCTTCCCTCCTACCCATGATCTACAAGACTTAACACTCTGTCCAAAAAAGCTATTATGTTGTTTTGATATGATTTGTTCTTGATAAATCCATGCTGATCGTTACTTAACACCTTATTATCTTTGAGGTATCTGTAGACTGATTACTTAATTATTTGCTTAATTTAAATTAAGTTGTCTGGTCTGTAATTCTCCCAATTATCCCCATTTTACTTTTTATAGATGGGAAATATATTTGACATTTTCAAGTCTTCTGGAATCTCTCCGCTCTTCAGTGACTTTTCAAAGATAATTACTGATGACTGAGATAACTCCTATTCTTGGCTGAATTTCATCAGGCCTTTCCCTATCTTAGGGCTTGTCTACACTAGCCCCCTCCTTCGAAGGGGGCATGTAAACGAGCCCACTTGGTGAACAGGAATGAGGCACCCTGCTGCATATGCAGCACCTCATTAGCCTAATTCCCACCATGCAAACTTCCAAGTTGCTACCTTCAAAGTGCCAGCAATCAGTCTAGCTGTGGGCGTCATGTGTGTAGCTAGTATAATCTCATTTTCAGCATTTCTAATTTTGTCATTACATACTTGTGTAATTTGACCTACTTTCTACTTTCCTACACAGTGAGATAGTTTGCTGTTATGCCTGATTATATCCTTTTGAAAAACTTTCAGCTCTTTCAAACTGTTTTTTCTCTTTAGATTTGCTTCTCATGGGATCTTACGTACCAACTTTCTCAGTTTGCTAAAGTCTGCCTTCTTGAAATCCAGTGTCTCTAGTGTTCTGGTTTCCCTTGTATCATTCCTTAGCCAGAATCACAAACTCTACTATTTCATGATACTTTCATCCAAGCTGCCTTCCACTTTTAAATTCTCAGCCATTTCTTCCCTATTTGTCAGTATCCCAGCCTCTCTCTTAGTAGCATTCTCCAGCCTCTGAAAAACATAATTGTCTCCAATACATTCTAATAAATTGCTGGATAATTTGTGTCCTGTCATGTTTTCCCAAAAGGTAGTGGAAGTCCCCCATCATCACCCAGTCCTATGCTTTGGATGATTTTGTTGCTGAAAAAAGGTTTTTCTTCTTTGGTGGTCTGTGGCAGACTCTTACCATGATCTTTGTTTTTTCCAAACCCCTTTTCTTTTTACACAGAGACTTTTAACCCATATGTTTCCTATTTCCATCACAGCCCTAGTCCCATGTGGGGAGAATATGCAGAGGCAGCAGGTGGGCAGCAGCACATGGAGATCCCTGCTCCTATGCAAGCCACTGCCAGATTCACCTGCCTGTCTCATAGAGCTGGAAGGGACCTTCAGAGGTCATTGCATCCAGTCCCCTGCCCTCGCACCAGCACCTGTCACCATCCCTAACAGACTTTTTTTAAAATCTGCTTGTCCCAGATCCCAAAACAGTGCCCTCAAGGGGTGAGCTCACAACCCCAGGTTTAGCAGGCTAGTGCTGAAACCCCTGAGCTACAAGTGCAGCACCCCAAACTCTCTGCCCCTGCACACACCCCACTCCCTCACAGAGCCTGCACCTTTCTCCCAACCCAGCCACCCTTCTGTTTCCAAACACCCACTCCCTCCCCAACCCTCAAACTCCCTCTCAAAGCCTGATACCCTCACCTCACCTGCACCCACACCCCATGTCCCCCCAGAGCCTGCACCTAGAACCCAGACTCTGTCCCAGATCCTGTGCTCAGACTTACTCCTGCACCCACATTCGCTCCCTAAGCCCAATCCCCTCATCCCATCTCACACCCACATTCCCTCCCAGAGCCCAGTTCTCACTCCCTCCTGCATCCAGATACCCTCCTAGAACCTGCACCCCCTTCTGCACCCCAATCCGCTGATCCAGCCCAGAGCCTGGACCCAGCACCTAGCCTCCATCCCAGAGCCTGTGCCTAGACTCCCTCCTGCACCCAGACTCCCTCACAGAGCTTGTACACAGCATCCAAAATCCATCCCAGAACCTGCCTCCTACACCCTGCCCTGCATCCCAATTCCTTGTCCCAGCTCAGGCCCTGCGCCCAGAACTCAAACTCCCTTCCACAGCCCACAGCTGTCTCCCACCCAAACTCCCTCCCAGAGCCTGGACTGGGGGAGTGTGTGGTGAAGGGGTGTAGGCTCTGAGCACTCTGGGCACCACCAAAATTTCTGTAAACCTGCTGGTCCCTACAAGGCAGCAGAAAGAAACAAGGCTGTTTTGTGGGGAGGGCTGTAATCACCTGAGAGTCCTCAGGTCAGGTGCCCCAAAATATGATTCACCAATGCTACCCCACTCCCAGGAGTTACACCAAATTTCAAAACATCCGAGGAACCATTTGTCTTTTAGAGCACTCACAGGAGTGGAGTTTAAAGCCTATAAAATGGTGGCAGTGGGAATTTGCTAGCTGTTTTTTGGCTTTGGTACATACACAGGGTAAAATTGTACATTTTCTCAAATACCATTCGTATATTGGTTCCCCGGTATGTAGTGGGTGCCATGCACTACCTGTGGCTAACACTCAACAGATTGATAGTATTTGATCCACTAATAATTAGCTTGATCTTTAGCGTTTGGTTTTTAAAAAAACCTACCTAGAAACTTTTTAAAGAAAAGCCTAGTTTTTCAGGGGGCTTATATCTTCAGAGCTCCTTTCTCAAAAGACTCCAGATGTGCATCTCTGACCTGCCTCATACTCTCCTAGGGCACACCAAATTTCAAAGGAATCAGGAATGCCAACTTTAGGAGTCTTTGGCTGTGTCTACACTACAAAAATAACTTTGAAGTGGCTTACTTCAAGATACAACTTCGAAGTAGAGCATCTACACACACCCTACTTCGAAGTTAAACTTCAAAGTGGAACACTACTCCATTCCCGGAAATGGAGTAAGGACTTTGAAGTTGAGCTCCCTACTTCAAAGTTAACTTCGAAGTAAGGGAAAATGCGTGTAGACTCTCTGCTGGTTACTTGGATGTAGTGTCTTACTTTGAAGTTAACTTTGAAATTAGTTCCTAGTGTAGACACACCCTATGGCTGTTAGGCCTTTAAACAGGTATCATGGCACCACCTTAGCTATAATGGAGCTCCTGCTGCACCATTTGAGCAGATAAAGTGAGAGCTGGTGTGATTTATTGCAGCTGCAATGTGTAACAAGGCATGAGCCCTTCAAGGCTGAAGGTCTACACCAGACCCTAGGGGCCTCTAGACGTTGAGGGAAGAAGATGGCCATTGAGTGAGGGGAAGACAGTCTCAATTAACATCTGGGCAGGAAAGCACAGTTTGAAACTCTCTAGTCCAACACTCTCTGGTCTGGTAACATCCAAGGTTTGGTATGATTTTAGTTAGCTGATGATCACTTACCATGGGTGTGGCCAAGTTTCCTGCTATTCCATTAAGTTTATCTACAATCACCCACCCTGGTTCTCAGTATTCTGTGCTGTTATTTAGCTCTAATTTACCCCTACAGTGTCTTCTAAGAGCCCCGTAAGCAATAGAAGTGTTGGTAATGCTGGTAGACAATACCGACCTCCTGTGGTTCAGCACTGGTCAGGTCCTAAGGTGCTGGACTAGAGGACTGGTCTACACTAGGGATCAAAGGCTGAAAGAACTGGGCTGTTTAGTTTGGAGAAAAAAATGAAGATTGAGGGGGAACATGACAGCAGTTTTCAGGTATCTAAAAGGGTGTCATAAGGAGGAGGGAGAAAACTCATTCTTCTTGGCCTCTGAGGCTAGAACAAGAAGCAATGGACTTAAACTGCAGCCAGAGAGGTTTAGTTTGGGCATTAGGAAAAAGTTCCTAACTGTCAGGGTGGTCAAACACTGGAATAAATTGCCTAGGGAGGTTGTGGAATCTCCATCTCTGGAGATGTTTAAGAACAGGTTAGATAAATATCTATAAGGGATGGTCTAGACAGTACTTGGTCCTGCCATGAGGGCAGGGGGCTGGACTCGATGACCTCTCAAGGTCCCTTCCAGTCCTACCATTCTATGATTCTATAATATGCAAGGCCAGCCACGGCATTAGCGTAGCTAGAATTGATGTATCAGGATCAGCTTTGTACCCTGGTGCAGATCAGGGCTCTTCAAGCTCACACTGACATACCTGACTCCACGCAACAGCGTGGCATACCAGGATTGATGGCTGAGCCCAGAGAGATTGATTTTGTTGTGTCTTCACTGGTGTGGCAAAATCAAACTCTGGCAGATTGATGATGGCACATCAAACCCACAGGAAGTACAGACATACCCAGAGAAGTTCAGCCCATGGTAGGAAAACCCAGACCATTATTTTTTAAGGGTCTGGGACAAAGTGCCTTGTAGTGAGGGTGACTAGTGCTCCTTCTCTACAAGCTGGCCCTAATAGGTGCTTGAGGCTATTAGACCTTCAGACCTACCTGAGAAATGATGACCGGGCGGGTGCATCAGAAAGGAAGGCCCAAACCCAGTCATACAAAGCCTGACAAGAGAAATGATTCAGCTAGAAGGAGAGCTGAGAAGCCCTTCACTGAGGGGGAAGTTTGCAGTGTGAAGGTCAGGTTGATATCACCTAGTCCCAATGATTGTATAGCCCTGAATGTGAATGAACTGAACTTTCCTGAAAAAATTAGATCTCAGGTGAGAGAACTGCTGTTCAAAGACTCAGGTCTCAGCAGATTGGAGGGACAGCAGAGTTGGGGGGACAACAGTAACATGCCGTGACAAAGGTGGTGAGCTCACTTCATCCCTCTTACAGGATGCTCAGTGCAAGGTATTTTTTTTTCTTCTCCAGAGTTCAGGTGGAGGGCGGAAGCAGCCAACCTCATTCTGGCAGCAGGATGGAAGGAATTACGATGGAAAAGGACAGGGAGAGACTGAGAACTCACTAGAAAGTTTATGAAAAATTGTGGCCTCTCTTGAGTGTGAAACCAAGTGGCTTTCTCTGAGTGCGATGTGATGTGCTGTACACAGGGCTTTCAACAGGAAGTGGTTAGGAGTGTCTTATCTATTTCTCTATCTTCTATTCGAATCTAATGAGTCTAGAATGTGGTATCTAAACTCTGCAAAAGTTTTTAAAGTACATTGCAGACTGCTAAAGTGTGAGACTGGGCCACTTATGCCTACCAATAATGGAACTAGGAGCAGGTTGGAGACCCAGCATCAGGCTGTTAACAGAGACCTGATTTTAAAGGGAGACCCAATCTTGTCAGGTCAGTGCTTCATTTAAGCATCTGAAGCTTCATGTGAGGATTGAGGTGAATGTATTGTTAGCTGCAAGGCAAAGTAAAGGCCAGTGTAGTTTGGAGGAGAGCGCTGGAGTGGCTACAGGGCTGGTTGTGCCAGGAAGTAGCTCACCCAGCTAAGCACAAACAAGACTTTCTCCTGCTGGAGAAAGGGGGTGTGTCCTAGTGTAGACACACCCTTTGGCTGTTAGGCCTTTAAACAGGTATCATGGTACCACCTTAGCTGTACTGGAGCTCCTGCTGCACCATTTGAATAGATAAAGTGAGAGCTGGTGTGATTTATTGTAGCTGCAATGTATAACAAGGCATGAGCCCTTCAAGGCTGAAGGTCTACACCAGACCCTAGGGGCCTCTAGACGTTGAGGGAAGAAGATGGCCATTGAGTGAGGGGAAGACTGATTCCTGTGACAGTTCTTGGGGTACCTGGGATTGTGAGTCTCTTTCATTATCCTCTCCCTAACAGCAGTGTCACACTGGTGTTGTTTTTTGTACTATTTCAACAACTTTACTCCTGATTAAGGCTGAGAGTCTGTCATGGAGGTCACAGATGCCCTGACTTTCTGAGACACTCTTGACTTCTGCAGCAGCTGGTGTAGCTGGTCTTGAGGGCTGCTTGACCTGCTTGAGCAGTCCCTGGGCCAGCCACCTGGGGCCACTGTGTTCTTCCTCAACCCCAAGCAGCAGAGGCTGTTTTGGGCCAGAGTCAATCCCCCCATCCCCACTGAACAGAATGTAGGGGTCATAAGCCATGTGCTGCTGACTGCCCCCAGCAGTAGCGGAGGGAGTCGGGGATGAGGGGGCCAGGCTGTGCGCTACTCCCCCAAAGTACCTATGGCACTCAAGGACCACCCCTTCCACAGCACCCCTGCTGCCCCCAGACTGCCCTCTGCCCCAGGCCATCCAAGGTTTAATCAGGGTTATACAGTACAAGTTGTGGACAGGCCATGGATTTTTGTTTATTGCCTATCACCTGTCTATGACTTTTACTAAGAATGCCCCTGACCAAAATGTAGCCTTGTTCCTGATTACCACCAGGCTGAGAGAAGACCCAAGAAGTAGGGTCAATGGAGCTGAGCCAGTTTCAACTAGCAGAGAGCGGGACAACTATATTCCAATAATCTATTCAAGAGAGCAGATTTACTTCTGCATAGCTCTCATCTGAACGACCGAGGTACGTTTTGCGAAGTTGCTTCTCTCACACTGCCCTACTCACTTGCCTGGTGCTGTTGACCTAGGATTAAAGCACAGAAACATGGAACCATCAATCTACCATCAATGTGGAGACTTTTAGTTTTAGGCTGACCTGATGGCTGAAGTTCACAGTCCTCACACAGTACAAAATACAGACAATCAGAACCAGAGGACCATTCTGAGCATTCAGTATGTGGTATTTGTGTGACAGACCCAAGGAAAGATTGTCACACAGAAAACCTACTCTTGCTCAGCAAATGAAGCCAAATCTGGAGAAGTCCAGAACGTCATTTTGGTCAAACTGAGATGCCTGTCCTCAAGTGACATTCTGGGCTTCTCCTGGTGATTCTAGACATTAAGGCTGCTGTTGGAATTTAGTACCTGCTTTCATTCATAAATTTGTGACTTGCAGTTTCAATTTCCAGGATCACCAGCCCAACTATATTTAATATGACTTTTAGGAAAGATACCGGTGGTACCAGTTCTTGAGGATGTACAGAAGTTCTGTCCCAGAGGAACAGAGCTTGCTGCAATGATGTAAGATTAAATTCCAATGGACCAAAGAACTACGTGTCTGTCTGTATGACATATGGAAACACAGCTCTACATCACTGAAAAAAAGCTTTTGAGAGATGTAGCCTCAGAAACAAGCACCTGGTCTCTACTGGAGGTAAATGTGAGGAGTATCCTCTTATATCAATATTACTTATGGATCTTTGCATTGTTAAGTCAGTACCCAGCTCTTCTGAAGAAAAAAAAATGTTTAAATGGCCTTGCAGGAGACCTGAATTTCATGCCTGTGTGTGTCAGGGTGTGCCAAATCCACAATGGACAGGGGGTAGGGGCAGGCTTCCTGGGTGGAGAAGGTTCCTTCCCCACAAACCTGCTGGGCAAGCTCCACCTGCAGCCCCAGAATAAAGGCCAGAAGAGCCAGTCAGTTGGGGCTGGCCAGCAGGGGGAAGGAGACCCCCTTAACCAGGAGCAGCAGCAGCCTGAGGAGCAGGTCTGGGAGAGACTAGGCTGCTGAGGCCTGACTGGGAGAGACTAGGTTGCAAGGCCTAAGTGGCGAGGCCACAGGGCCTGACTGCGGGGTTGACTGGGCCGCTGGCCAAAACTTAAAGGATCCAGGGGTTTGATGACTGGATAATCCATGTTGGACTACTAGTGGGGGAGGGCTGCTGTGGGGAGCACCCCTCGGAAGAGGCACAGGGCAGGAGGCCCTGTCACACTGTGCAATAAAGATTAGTCACTGAATGTCCCACTAACGCACGAAGGACGGCTTTCAAGTAAATCCTAGTCTGAGCATCACCCTGCTGCAGTGCAGTTGTACTTTTTACGACATCTTTCCTAAAAATCTGTACCCCACAGTGCTTCACTGAGCTGAAGAATGAAGATCTGGATCACTGAATAAGCCCTGCAGGCAATATCTGAGTGATACTAAACAGCAATAGGCCTAGGCTGTCAAGCTGAGATCTGGATGAGGATGCAAACGTTCCCACAAGTCATGGGGCATTTGAAGCCAAGACTTGGATCAGCCTGTGTGCTCTGTGAGTTGAATGGCGATTTAAATAGAAAATCCAGAAGAATCCTGAAGGATTGGTTGTGCTGTCCCAGGGTGTAACCTGAACTGCTGTGCCCCTCAGCTCTCCAGCCTGGTGTATGTTTTACACTGCTTTAGTGTCAGAACTGCCACTCTGGGCCTGCTCAGGCACAGTCATTGGTGTGCAAAATCACTCCCAGCTGAGTACACAAATGCTATACCAACCACCTAAGAATAGATGTAGGGTGACACCTGATAGGCCTCGGTCCCAGTTTTACTGCCTCCTCCCTCCCCCCCGAATTTGCATCTTGTTCCATTCACTAATCCATAGGACTGTACAAGCCCATAATTAGTTCATAATTAGTTCATCATTACCACAAAGTTTAAAGAATACGCACCAGCCTTGCCGTCTCAAGTGGAAACTTCCCACACACTTCAACCTAACGCTGGATTAAATAAAACAAGGAACAAGTTTTGAAGTGATAAATCAGATTAGTCAGAACAGGTTACAAAAGAAGTAAAAAAGATAAATACACAAGCTAGTTCTTAAAGTTTACCAAGGCTGATAAGTAAAAAAGGGTTCTTTCATCCAAACCCCTGCAGGCCAGGACCACTCTCCCCAGTTTAATAACGCACCTTTGTCTTTCAGTTGATCTTGCTGCTGTGAGCAGAGATGCAGCAGGAGGTGGTGAAGAGGTCACTGACTGTCCCTTTAATACTCTGATCCTTTTGACTGGAAAAGTCTTTGGTGGAATCCTGAGGTCAGCAGTTCCATGGCATACAGCTCTGCAAGTTGTCCTTTAGGTGAATTCTACATAGTTTGTCCCTTTCCCCCTTTACCGGTGGCTGTCTGATTAAGAAGAAAATGGTCTTTTAGCATCTAGCACTGGATTCTTTGAGAAAATAGTCTCAGGGTTTTCAGCGGGGCGGCCATATTAATCTGTTTCAGGAAAAACAGCAAGGGCTACCTGTGGCACCTTCGAAACAAATTTATCTGGGCATAATCTGTCATGGACTGCAGCCCACACCATCAGATGCACCAAGTGGAAGCTTTGGTTTGGCAGGGATTTATACGAACATACAAAGATGGGGGTGTTACTGTAGCGAGGCAGAGGAAGACTCCCACAGACCTTGGTGGGCGGGCCCAGAGCACCTGTGCCCCGCCCCCCAGAGACTGATATATGAGGCAGGAAGCGCCAGAGGCGGGACCCGGGGCTCATTAAAAGGGTGTCCTCTGAGCTGAGCACAGGGCTCTGGAGGGCCTCCCGAGAGCAGGAGCTGAAGACCCTGTGCCAGACCAGGCCACTGGCTGCCCTGACCGGGCCTCGGAGTTGCTTCTGGGCCTGCTGCTTGCCCTCTACCCAGAGGTCCTGGACCTGTCTGCGCCTACAGACCTGCTATCGGCCCACCTACCCCCATGACATGGACCTGCCCTGTCTCCTGGCTGACCCTGGGTGGGACCCCATGCAAATGGAACTAGAGGTAGGAAGTAGCCTGCGGGACAGCCTGCCAGAGCCCAAGTCAGTGTGTTGCAGCCTGGATCCGCGGCCGCTAGTGTCCGCTGCTGTTAGGGTCCTTGGCTGGGGTGCAGTGGAGGGGGTGTGCCTGCTTCCCTCTCCCACCCAGAGAGATAACCTCCACCCCTCCAAACCCATACAGCCTTGATGGTGGGCCTCCTGCCCAGCCCTGTTACAGGGAGCTGATCCTTACATTGACTGCTGCCCTGCTCTGCCCCAGGGCCACAGCTTATATGCTGTTTGCCCGCTCACACCTCCTACAGAGAGTGAAGCTTTATATTAACTGCTGCCCTGCCTTGAACTGGGCAGCTCAGAGACTATAATGAGGTGCTGTGACCTTCCCACCACCCCAGAGGGGGCAAACCCCTAGCACAGACCTCTAAAGTTACACTACTATGCAGAAGACCAGTGCTAACAAGGTTAATTCAATCAGAGTGGATGTGGCATCCTTAGCCTTTAAGGTGCCACAGGACTCCTTGTTGTTTCTGGTTTGAGGATGTTACCTACAACTACTGCATATTTTGCACAGAGTGTGGGTTCATAGCTCCATATAGAGTTTTGAAACACATATTTTAACAGGACAATGATGTTCAGCAGACTGAGTTTTCAAGTGATACCTCACAGGAAGTACTTTGTACAAAATATAACACAACCATAGACAAGTGGTGAATGGGGGCAGAAGGTGTCACACTGGTGTGATTTGATTGTATTTGCAATGGTTAGAGTGACTTTTTTTCTTCCTTCTCTGGAGCTAATGGAATGTGTCTGTTAGAGAACTTGGTTAGATCAGTCAGATAAAAGGTAGGAATACAAGAAATAAGAATGTAAGAAAAATAAACTTTGTTCTCAGGTGAATAAGTACAAGAATGAGTATGAAACAAGGTGGTCTTCTAGTTCCTTTCACCAGGTATGAAATAACTGGTCAAACAGGGAGGTGCTAGCCTACCCCGAAACATCCGGTGTATGAAGGATAAGATACCAGAGATGCCCAGGGCTTAGAATGAAGGTTTTGTGACTGCTGTACACAGTGCTATCAATAGCCAGTGTTTAGGAGTGATATGTAATCCCTTTATCTCTTAATCTCATCTAATTTACTTATCACCATGGTACCAAACCCAGTAGATGTTTTAAAAACACAATGAGACCTGCCAGTGAGTTTTGCCCCTGCCTAGGCCCATGATTTGATGTGTTATGATAGTTCACCATCCAGCTCCAAGTTGGGTCCGTAGGCTGTTATTATTGCACCTGCAACCACCTTGGTATCCATAGGCATTGTCTTAGTTTGATTTCTGGAGGCTTCGAATTGTCTTTTCTGCCTTCTTGCCTCCCATATCCGATATCCTATAAGAAATTAACTGAAGAGTGTCAGTTGGTTAGTGCTTTATTGACTCATTCTTCTGCCGTATTGTCTATCCTGCTACTGTGAAAAGCAGCCAGTCAGTCAGAGAGCTTGTGTACCTCAGGAACTGACAATAGCCGTGTCTACATGTGCACGCTACTTCGAAGTAGCGGCACTAACTTCGAAATAGCGCCCGTCACGGCTACACACGTTGGGCGCTATTTCGAAGTTAACTTCGACGTTAGGCGGCGAGACGTCTAAGTCGCTAACCCCATGAGGGGATAGGAATAGCGCCCTACTTCGATGTTCAACGTCGAAGTAGGGACCGTGTAGTCATTGCGCGTCCCGCAACGTCGAAATTGCGGGGTCCTCCATGGCGGCCATCAGCTGAGGGGTTGAGAGACGCTCTCTGCAGCCCCGCAGCTCAATGGTGGCCGCGTGGAGCGGCCCCTTAAAGATCCCCTCCCCCTCCCTTCCTGTGCAGGAAGCTGAGAGAACGTGCAGGCGGCAGCCCAGACACGCGGCCAGCCTGCACATCCCTCAGCCAGCACAGCCACCCACCCAGCTGCGATGGCTGCCCGGCAGCCCCCCCAGCGCCCCCAGGGGACCCCCCCCAAGGGGAGCCAGGGCAGCCAGCCCAGCCAGGCGGGCAGCCAGGCTGGCAAGCGGCAGCGGGCCCCTCCTGGACGGAGGCCGAGCTGCGGGACCTGCTGGGGCTCTGGAGCGAGGAGGAGGTGCTCCAGGTAATGGGGAGCAAGAGGCGGAACGCGGATGCGTTTGCTCGGCTGGCCGATGGCCTGACTGCCCAGGGTCACCCTGCCCGCACTCCTGATCACGTCAGGAGTAAGGTGAAGGAGCTGCAGCAGGGTTACTCCCGGGCCTGGGATGCGGCCGGCTGATCTGGGGCCGCCCCCGTCACTTGCCCCTTTTACAGGGAGCTCAGGGACATCCTGGGCCCCCGGCACACCTCCTCCCCTCCGGCCACCCTTGATACTTCGGCTGACAAGCCCCAGCAGGCCCTTCAGCCGGAGTCCTCCCCGGAGGTAAGCCCCACACCCCGGGGGCCCCCCCCCCGGAGCCCATCCCCGGGACATTGCGGCAGGAGGAGGAGGAGGAGGACGAAGGGGGCTCCTCCTCCGCAGAATCTGGGCTGCAGATCCTCCTCCTGCCATCCCGGAGCAGCAGCCGGGCCTCCACCCCCCGGGGATCTCCGGACCGTGGGAGTGGACCGACAGGTATGTACCCCCCTCTGATGTACACCCCTGGGCTTGAGGGGCGGGGAGTAATAGATATGTGTCCAGGGCCCCCCACATGCTCACATGGCCATGGCCCCAAGGACAGCAGGGCCATGTCCCTCACAGCAGTGCATCAGCACCTGCCCCCCCGCTACCCCGCACGACAGTGCCATGCCCCATCCCCGGGGCAGAGGGGAGCAGAACCTCGAGGGGCCCCCGGGAGGAGGGGGTGGGACACCCCGCAGCAGCAGCAACAGCAGCAGCAGCAGCATGTGATGGAGTGGGGGGAGTGCAAAAGGGAGACAGGCTAGATATGAGCAACAAGAGCCGAATAGCTCCCAGGGGCAAAGGATGATCGTGGGGCTACAGCTGGCATGTGACACCTCTGCCCTGAACAAAGAGGAGGGAGGAGCCGAGCTGGCTTTGAACTGGGGGGGGGAGGGCGGGGGTCACAGGTAGAGGCTAGGGGAAGGGAGAGCTGGAAGGCAGCCAGCCCGAGGAGGGGGAAAGCTGCATCCCAGAGGGGCACCCCTTGGGGTCTTCTCCCCAGGACGGGTTGGAAGACTGTCTCTTCTGACAGCTGGTGCTGTCACTCCTGGGAGAAACTGGGCATCTGTGGCCTAAGAAACCTCTCCTGTCAGACCCTGCGGAGTGAAGTGAGAGTCGCTCCCACCAGAGGACGGGGGTGCAGTGCAGGGGGACCCCTGAATCCCATCCATCACAGCAGCATCTCCCGGGGACGGGGATGGGGAACCTGAAGCACAGGGCTGGGGGGACAAAGGCCACGGCTCTGGGCCCACACTAATGCCTGTCTCCATTCTTCTTCCCCCCCTCCTCTCCTGTGTCCCGCACCCGCACCATCAGAAGGACCGGAAGAGAGTGCCGGCGAGGCGTCAGTGGTCCCGGAGACCCCTCCGGGGCCATTGCTCCAGGCAAGCCCCTCGGCCGAGGACCGACCGGCCCCACAGCGGGCTAGACGGCGGACCCCGTGCCACCACCAGCCAATGGCGACGGACCCCCAGCTGCTGGCCATCCACCGTCGGCAGCTGGAGGTCGCGGAGCAGCACCTGCAGCTGCAGGAGCGGGCACTGGCCTGGCGCCAAGAGGCATGGGGGGCCTACATGGAGACTTTCAACCGCCTGGTGGACTACCTGGCCCCTCATGCCGCGCCGGCCGCCGCAACGCCGGACGTGCCTGCTCCACCAGCCACACCACCAGCTGCTCCGCACGTCGCCGTCCCGTCCGCCGTCGCCCCACCACCCACCGCCGAGGGCCAGAGCGCCGAGGGACCCCTGGAGCCAGCTGAGACTCGCCGGGCATATCTTCCGGTCCGCCCCGCCCCCAGCCAGCCGGGACAGGGCTGCGGCTGCGGCAGGGCTCCCGGCCACCCACGCCCGGTGCTGGACTTTAGGGGCGAGGGGCCCGGGACGTGGCCCCCCCGCTTGTATATAGTTGGGACTTATTATTTTGTGCCCCCCGTTTGCCCCGCCCCCCCATGTAAATAGTTCTCCCCTTTATCAGCCATGGTTTTCTTTTTATTACTGAACACACTTTTTTATTACTATTGTTTTATTTGTACATATTACTTTGGTTCCACACATGTTGTATATAGTTTGTTCTTGTTTCATATTTATAGTTAAAAAAAAAAGTTCTAAAAGAAAAAGCAGTTTAAGTTCAGCCACAAGTGCGTGCTGTCATTTGTCCAGGAAAAGTGGGAGGGGGGTGCGGTTGGGTGCTCCATGGTGTGGGCGTTGGGGCAGGGAGTGTGGTGGAGGAAGGGGCAGGCAGTGGGGGGCCTGGCAGAGTTCACCCTGCGGCCTCATCATCGAAGTGAGCCCGCAGGGCCTCCCGGACCCGGGTCCCTTCGGGGTCCACCTGCCGACTGGGGGCAGCGGGTGGCTGCACGTTGGCCCTGCCGGCCTCCACAGCCCAGCCCTGGAAAAAGGCCTCCCCCTTGCTCTCCACGAGGTTGTGCAGGGCGCAGCAGGCACCCACAATCTGGGGGATGTTGTTGGGGCCCGCATCCAGGCGGGTCAGGAGACATCTCCAGCGTCCCTTCAGACGGCCAAATGAGCGCTCCACCACCTGGCGCGCGTGGTTCAGGCGCTGGTTGAAGCGCTCCTGGCTAGCGGAGAGATGGCCCGTGTACGGGTGCATGAGCCAGGGCTGGAGGGGGTATGCCACATCTGCGATGACGCAGAGGGGCATGGTGGTGTCCCCCAGAGGGATCTCCCGCTGGGGGATGTAGGTCCCCGCCTCCAGCCGGCAGCACAGGCTCGAGTTCCGGAAAACCCGGGCATTGTGGGTGCTGCCAGGCCAGCCCACATAAATGTCCTGGAAATGGCCCCGGCTGTCCACCAAGGCCTGGAGGACCACAGAATGGTAGCCCTTGCGATTGATGTAGCGTCCTCCACTGTGATGCGGGACGCGGATGGGGATGTGAGTCCCATCCAGAGCCCCAAAGCAATTGGGGAAGCCCAGGGTGGCAAAGGCCGCTATGGTGGCATCTGGGTCCCCCAGCCTCATGAGCCTGTGCAGGAGCATGGGGTTGATGGCACGCACAACCTGCAGGGAAAGCACATGGGACAGCACCAATGAGGGGTGAGCAGGGTGTGCGTGGCCCTGCCCTGCCCTTCCCTCCCCTGCCCTCCTCTGCCCAGGCCCCCCTCCCCTGTCCTGCCCTCCCCCCGTGGGTTCTCTTACCTCCATGAGGACAGCCCCAATGGTGGCCTTGCCGACACCAAACTGCTGCCCCACGGATCGGTAGCTGTCGGGAGTGGCCAGCTTCCAGACAGCGATGCCGACCCGTTTCTCCACTTTGAGGGCACGCCGCATGGCGGTGTCCTGGTGCCTGAGTGCGGGGGTGAGCCACTGGCACAGCTCCATAAACGTCTGCCGGCTCATCCTGAAGTTCCTGAGCCAGCGGTCGTTGTCCCACTCCCCAAGCACCAGCCGCTCCCACCAGTCGGTGCTGGTGGGGTAGCTCCACAGCCGCCGGTGTGTGAGGCGGGGGTGGGGGCGGGGTGCTGCAGGGTTGGGGGTTGAGCCCTGCTGCCCTGGGGGCAGCTCCTCCTCCGGTGTAGCAAGGAGGTGCTCAGCTGCCTCCCGCATGGCATGGATCAGGGCAAGCCCTGCTCCTGCCGGGAGGGCTGGGTGGACCTCTGGCTGCTGCTGCTGCTGCTGCTGCTGCTGGGGGTCCATGCCTGCGTCGCCCGGGGTCTGTGTGCCTATGGCTCCTCAGACCGCGTGCTGTGCAGGCTGAGTGTGTCTGGGAGGGGCCTTTTAAGGGAGGGGCTTGCTGTTGCCCCAGAAGCGCTAGTCCACCCTGTGACCCTGTCTGAAGCTGTGCCTGGCATCCCTATTTTGATGTGTGCTACTTTGACGTGTAGACGTTCCCTCGCTGCGCCTATTTTGGTGTTGTGCTGCGCAACGTCGAAGTTGAACATCGACGTTGCCAGCCCTGGAGAACGTGTAGACGTTATTCATCGAAATAGCCTATTTTGATGTCGCTTCACGTGTAGACGTATTAAGCTATTAAGACGTAATAAGCTATTTCGATGTAGGCTTCACGTGTAGACGTAGCCAATAGGTGTTCGACAAGGGAGGTAGAACTAAGGGACAGAAAGAACCCAGACACTCAGGGTTACTCTACTCCCGCATCTCCCCACCTCTTGTTACCCTCAAGTGAAAAATGGTGCAGGGCCTGCTATTATCCCTTGCCCCTTGCAGAGTGAATTGTCATTATCAGTCCTCCTTGGCCAAGCACTCCCTTTAAGAACTGCATGGGGAATGAACTATTTTAGATTAAATGTTTACCCTAGAACCACAGAAGGAAGACTACTCTTTTTAAATGGCATCAGATTCAGGCCAGTATGCAGGAATTTCAGTGTGGGAGGTGCTTCTTGTACATGTTGGCTGTGTCTACGCTTCCATTCCTCTGTCAAAAGAGATATGCAAATGAGGCAAATAAAAATGCAAATAAGTCACACATTTGCCTATTGGACACTTCATTTGCACATTCTTATTTCAAAATAGCTTTTTTATGGGAAGAAGGATTCTTTTGAAGATGGGGTTTACTTTCAAAAGAGCATTTACACTGGTTTTCTTCTTTCGAAAGAATCTATTTCAAAATAAGAAAATGCAAGTGAGGTGTCAGATAGGCAAATATGTACCTCATTTGCATTTTCAATTTATGTCATTTGCATACCTCTTTCAAAAGAGGAATGCAAGTGTAGACACAGCCGTCAACGGCATTTTTTTAAATATGGAGGAGTTCAAAATAGTCATGCAATGAGTGTACATAAAAGATTAGAAAAATGAGTGGAAACAGTGATTGGTAAAATTATTTTGTTATAATATAATAAAAATGTGTACAGTAATAAAGGTTTTATAGAAATTACCTTCTGGGATCTTGCTGTAATATTGTAAGTGAAAAACAATATTTCAAAATATTCCAGTTTTTGTCTTCAGATTTTTTCACTTAAGGTTATATGTAAGTTAGTAGTGATGAAACAGATTTTAGGTAACAGGAAACTTCTTCATGACAGTAAGTTCACGGCAGAGTCTTTCTTGTTTCTGGCAGCCAAGAGCACTCTGGAAAATGTAGCCCTTCCCTACTCCAGGGCCAGCTCTCTTGGCAGGGAGCTGGTCAAGAAACTACAGCCTCCCAGGGTGCCTTGGGTTTCCTCTTCGTGCCCTGAAGGACCCCCCTGCAGAGTGCCGCAGGGAGGAAGTGAGAGAAATGGGATATGGAGGTAGGGGTGTTTTTGCACCCTTCACACCCTCCACCCCCCTGTATAGGCCTGAGATTGTGAAATGAAATAACGGGTAAAAGAACTGACAGGTTACTAACAGTTCTTCCTTCACAGTCTGAGCCTCTGCAGAAGCACTGGCAGTTCCCTTGGCTTCTGCCACAGCTGCACTTGCTCCTGGTGCTTGGCCTGCAGCTCAAGGCAAGCTCCATACTGTCAGACTGTGCCCCCTGACCACTCTTGACTCACTGGGGTGCCTTTTCAGATTTAGGCGGGCCTGGGGGATGCACCTTTAACTGTGACTCCAGGGGATACTCAGGCATCTGAAAACTCTAGAATTTTTTTCAAATAACTTAGAATTTAGCTGTTGAATGATTTCACTGTACTCATACACATCCTGAAATATTTCCATCCATCATAATTAAATTATTTACAAATGGGGAAAGCAAGAGAAATGCTTCTTGAGAACTTGTTAGAGTCAAAATTTAGTGACAAATTTCTGAATTGGGCTTGTTACAAATGGACTAGTGAATAAAACATAAATCAACAAAACACATCTGGTTTTACGATATTTATTTTGTATATCTTAACACATGATGTTGACAGTGATTTTTTGCTGTTTTGTTATGGCAATGATATTATCAGGATGAGAGCCATAAGGTGAGTGAAGTAATATTTTTACAGAGAACAAATGGGGCTGGTGAAAGAGATAAACTTTGTAACTCCATAAAGCTCTTCTCTAGGTCTGTGGAGCTCAAAAAGGCGAATCTCGGTCACCAATGAAAGTTGATCCAAAACCAAAAAAAGATATTACCTCACCCACCTTGTCTTTTTGGCTGTCTCTACACATGCCACTTGTTCCAAAAGTGGCATGCTAATAAATGGCCTGGAAAATGCTAATGAGGTGCCGATGTAAACTTCTGGCTCCTCATTAGCATACAGTCACACGATTTGGAGTCCGGAAGAAGCCCAGGGGCCTTCTACACACTGTTCTGGAGTTTGGAAGAGCTTCTTCCAGAACCCGAATCATGTGACCATATGCTAATGAGGCACTGGAAATTTACATCTGTGCCTCATTAGCATTTTCTGGGCTGTTTATTATCATGCCACTTTTGGAACAAGTGGCATGTATAGAAAAAGCCTGTGTGTTTTACCAGCTCTAAATCTTGAATCGTTATAGCTAAACTTCTACTTTCACCAAACTAGGGTTACCATATGAACTAGGACACCCCTGAGAGGGAGTGTATCAGTATCTACCAACTTACACTGCATTAATATATTGTATAGTGTGTATATAGTACATTAATACAATGTTAGTTGGTAGATACTGACACACTCCCTCTCGGGGTGTCCTTTTTTTTTTTTAAAGTCAAATATGGTAACCCTACTTAAACAAATTATCTGACTCCCTCTTCCCCAAAAACTCCCATAACTTGGAAAATTAAAACAATAAAAGGACAAAAACATATATCAATACAATACACGAAGTTATAAAATATAAAAAGTGTGTTCTACCAAGCCTATTAATGTGCCAGAGCAGCAAGGGTGAACCATTGCAGTGGGAGGGGTAAAGCCAGTATTTTACACAAGAGTTTTCAGTTTAAGCACCTGATTGCAGTTGTAAATCACAAGAATCCCACATTACCCTCAGTTCCTCACAGTAACAATAGGAACCCCAGGAACTTCCAGAGGCTGAAAGAGGTTTGCAGGTTATGCTATTAAGACAGGAACAAAGAAAAATTCCCTATTCTTAATGGTGATGCAGTATAGAAATGATACAATCACTGTTCCATACAGCTTAGACAAGGCCTCCTGCCCCAGGGAATTTCAGTACACTGTTAACGGCAAGAAGTCCTGTGGCACTTGATAGACTAACAGATATTTTGGAGCATAAGTTCTCATGGGCAAAGACCCGCTTCGTCTTCTGTGGCCTCCCTCTCTTCCCCCTGCCCCGTCCCAGTGTTCCCTCTCCTGCCCAGCTGGCTGGCCGCAGGGTAAGGTCACATGCAACAGGACATCTCCAGTGTGCCCCCATTATCAGTTTGCCCTGAGCAGCAGCCCCGCTGTCCCTGGTCAAAGGCTGGCAGTGAGTCAGACTGACAGCACTGTGCTTTCAGGAGCACAGTGTGACCATGAGTACACGCACATGCATTCAGGAGCAGAATGTTGCTGTTGGACAGACATTCAGCTGCTGTACGGGGGGGTAGGTCAGATGACTTAAAAGATCCGGCCCTCTGTACCTAGACAGGCTACACTATATATCAATTCCAGCAGGTGAGGCAACTAATGGGTCAGATTGCTTAGCCCGCCCCTACAATTCCTCTCGTTTTAAATATGTGGGAAAATGGACGAGCTTTGCAGCACATTAAAGAGTCTCAGATTTGGGACTGAGGGGAAACACATTTGGTGATTATTAATTTTGTATCTGATTTTTTTTCACATGTGCTGAGCAAGCCCAGGTCTTGTTGCAATCCATAGGCTGCACAGGTACTCAGGCCTTTGCAAATGAGGGCATGAAAGGTACATCCTTGGATCTGTTGGTTGGCTAAAAATTGTTCCTGAAGCTAGTTATGATAAAGTAACCTATTATTTCTGTTACCCCTTCTTCCCACCCACTCATTTGTTTCCTCCACCTTTTTAGGCTGCAAACTCTTTAGAATAAGGACACTTTCTATGTCTGTATAGGTCTTAATTGAGACCTCTGGGTACTACTGAAGTGTAAATGTTTAAAAAGTAGTAACTGAATTAGGTCCTAATTATTCCAACAAAATAGTCAAGTTAAACCAGATCAGTCAAGCTAACATAACATTCTGTGGTGCTCATCCAATAGCTCTGGTCAGCCTGCCATGTTGAACCTGTATAATTTAAAATAACAGATTTGTGCGTGTGCTGCCCGCGTCATTTGCATGTCAAATAACCTGCCTGACTAATTGCAAATGCAATTGCAATGTCAGCCTGGGCAGCTGCACATACAAATTATTTGTAGATTTTTATGGACACTGTTGTAAAAATATTTGCTCAGGTTTTTTAGCTCTTGTAAATCAGCATTGCTCCACTAAGGGCACTGAGCCTTTGGCCCCTGGAGCTGAGAGTGCACTGATCAGAGATTATACCTTTGTGTGGGTCTCAGACCACAGGAAGCCCTTCACATTGTCATCCAGCTTTGCATTCTATAAAAACAGTACCCTGAAGTGACCAATAATGTTAATAATAGAACTCCCTACCTAACTGTAGAGGGAAAGAGCCAGTAAGAGGCAAGAGAGAACAGGTATGGTTCCAGCTGAAACCTGAAAAAAGATAAAGGGGTGACAAAGCCACTGCTAGAAGACACCCCACACTGACAACACAATATATGCAAATGCTCCTGTTGAGGACATGTTCTGCTGACACAAGAAACCATGTGCACACACACAAGTAATTTAATAATGGCAGTGGCTGTAGGCTGAAAGCTGTAGGCGGGATCACCATGATTTTGTGGACTGGACTTGGCCTTTGTAATATTCTACCCTGAATTTCACTTTGTGCTCTTCAGATGCATCTAAGGATCTGGGATCTCTGTGTAGCTTGAAAACTCGTCCTCGTCCTTTTCTGGGGTGCAGAATACTGCTGGGAGGGAGCTGCGGAGTCCAAAACTCACTCTCATCCTGCTCCCTTAAATTCAGAGCCATGTGGGGCTGGAAGGGCCCTTGAACAGTCATGGAGTCCAGTCCCCTGCAGTGAGCCAGGGCTAGCCTGTCTGTGACAGCATAGTGAGGACTGGCCTGGCCTGGCCTGGCCTGACATGACTTGGTATTGCAGAGGGGAGAGGACATGGCTAGGGGAGAGGCTTGTCTGGATTTGGTTGTGATGAATGAGGCACTAGTTAACAATCTGAAGGGGGAAGGCAGCCCACGAAAGAAAGAGTTCATTATGCTAAGACATGCTAGGAGAGAATACAACAACCAGGGACGGTGTGAGAGCTCTCTCTGCTCAGGCTGCCAGGGCATTGGGCTCTCCAGGCACAATAAATTGCTATGACTGCCTCTTCTGCTTGGCGTGTTGCCAAGAGATGCTGGTGGACAGAGGCTTGGTTGGTGCATGAGACCAGGGAGAAGGCCCAGAGCATCTCACAGGGCTGGCTCTGGCACAGGCCAAGGGTGACTTAATGTTGCTGGCTGTTAATCCCATCACATTTCACATGGGCCACTGCTTTATGGCCCATTCCCCATTACCACCACATACTCACCTATTGGCAAAGGCCAGTTCTGTTCCCATGCTAAAGAGCCACCTCCAGCCTGTGCTAAACTAGTCTTGCTGCATGAAAGGCTGTGACTTCGTGCCAATAAACAACAGCTGAGAATATTTTCTAAGATCAACCATTCTTGCTACTTCCTCAGCATGAGCCATAGACCATGAGAGAGGCTGGAAACCATCTTCATCTCTGCTGTCTGTCCTGTAGGGGTCATTGAAGTCATCACAGGAATCACAGACATTCACAGAATGAAACTACAGTCAGAGGATCAGAGAAATAGTTGGGTGGATAGGTTCAAGCAAGGGACCCTCTATTCCTAAGTGATCTGAAGAATGGAATGGTAGGGGAACCTCAGGGGGTGAATCTAATGTAACACTTACATGTATGTTAAGTAAGTTACTTGATATTACACTCTCCTTTGACAGAGATGAACATATGAATCTTTCTGCCATTTAAATAGCTTCAGCCTTGTACTGGGACTTCACTTAGAATCTTATTTTTGAGAGAGATTTTCCATTTCCTTCTATCACTTATCTGTCATTTGTGGCATCTCTGGTTTCCTTGCTGACAGAGAATGTTGTGCTAGTTCTTGTGATGCTTTCTTTATCATTGCAACATTTTAAAAGCTACTTTAAAAGTCAGTTTATTGATGAGCTTTTCGGAGGTTGGGTTGTATATTTGATATTAAATGAACCTTTCGAGAGCACATCTGTAAGGCCAGATTTTGCACTCCTTATCAGGCTATCCAGACCTCACACTGGCAGTGCATGAAAAACAATTATATGCCTAAAGTGCTAAACTGAATGGCCAGATGCATAGGTAACTGCTAACACCATTGAGATTGGGAAGAAACTTCCTCTATGGGCAAGTGCTGTGCAACTGCGTTATGGAAATTTTATACCTTCCTTTAAGGCCCAAGCACCATCTGACCATCCCTGACAGGTGTCTAATCTGCTCTTACAAATCTGCACTGTTGGTGTTTCCAAACCCTCTCTAGGCTGTTTATTCCAGTGGTTAATCATCCTGACAGGAAGTTTTTCCTAATGTTCAACCTAAATTTCCCTTACTTCAACTTAAGCACATTGCTTCTTGTGCAATCATCAGAGGTTAAGGAGAATAATTTCCCCCTCCTTCTTGTGACAACCATTTAATTACTGTTATCATGTCATAGAATTACAGAATACTAGAAACAGAAGGGACCTTAAGAGGTCATCAAGTCCAGGCCCCTGCTCTCAGGGCAGGACCAAGCACCATGATTACATCTCTGACAGGCATTTGTCTAACCTGCTCTTTATTGCTTTCATCCTATTTACTTCATACTATTTCTCCAGCTTGTCCAGATCATTTTGAATTCTCTAATCTCCAATGCATGTGTAATCTCTATGGCATTATCTAAATTGCTGCTGAATACATTAAACAGAACAGGACCCAGAACTGATCCCCATAGATTGTATTTCCTTTGTCTGTTAATAAGAAGGTCACATGAGACTATATCAAAAGCCTTATTAAAGTCTAGCTATACCACATCCACCACTTTCTGCCATTCACAAGGCTCTTGCCCGCTGAAATAAAGCTATCAGATTTGTTCTTGAAAAATCCATGATGACTATTACTTATCACCTTATTATCTTCAAGATGTTTGCAAACTGATTTCCTTAATTATGGGCTCCATTATCTTTCCTGCTTCAGAATTACAGCTGAATGGTCTGTAATTCCCTCTGTTGTCCTGATTTCGCTTTTTATAGATGAACACTATATTTGCCCTTTTCCCGTCTTCTGGAATCTCTCTCATCTTCTATGACTTTTCAAAGATGGTAGCTAATGACTCCGATATCTCCTAAATGAACTCCTTCAGTATTCTAGGACACATTTCATCAAGTCCTGGTCACATGAAGACATCTATTTGTCAGTGATTTTTAACTTGTTTATTCTCTCTTTTAGCTTCTGATCCTACCTCTACAAGGCCTGTGTTTGATAAAAGAATACTGAAATTCTTGCTAAAATATATTATTGCCTGGGTGTACTTTAAACTATTGTTTATCTCATTTCAGCAACAGGAAGGCAGTTTTTTGAAGGCGATATTATCTGTTGAAATGTATCATCGACCTGATTATGCTTCAGAGAGATTGTGGCACATGTTTAGAAGTATTACAGAAGTCCACGTATTTATACATACAATGTGATGGGGGCAAATTTAGATACAACAGATCAGGAAAGGGATCTTGGAATTATAGTGGATAGTTCTCTGAAAACATCCAAGCAGTGTGCAGCAGCAGTCAGTAAAGCAAATAGGATGTTAGGAATTATTAAAAAAGGGATAGAGAATAAGACAAAGAATATCATAGTTCCCCTATATAAAACTATGGTACTCCCACATCTTGAGTACTGTGTGCAGATGTGGTCTGGTCACCTCAAAAAAGATATACTGGCATTAGAAAAAGTTCAGAAAAGGGCAACTAAAATGATTAAGGGTTTGGAAAGGGTCCCATATGAGGAGAGGCTAGAGAGACTGGGACTTTTGAGTCTAGAAAAGAGGAGATTGAGGGGTGATATGATAGAGGTATATAAAATCATGAATGGTGTGGAGAAAGTGAATGTTGAAAAGTTATTTACTTGTTCCCATAATATAAGAACTAGAGGACACCAAATGACATTAATGGGTAGTAGGTTCAAAACTAATAAAAGAAATTTTTTCTTCACACAGCGCACAGGCAACCTGTGGAACTCCTTGCCAGAGGAGGCTGTGAATGCCAGCACTCTAAGGCTACGTCTACACGTGCACCCAACTTCGAAATAGCTTATTTCGATGTTGCGACATCGAAATAGGCTATTTCGATGAATAACGTCTACACGTCCTCCAGGGCTGGCAACGTCGATGTTCAACTTCGACGTTGCTCAGCCCAACATCGAAATAGGCACAGCGAGGGAACGTCTACACGCCAAAGTAGCACACATCGAAATAAGGGAGCCAGGCACAGCTGCAGACAGGGTCACGGGGCGGACTCAACAGCAAGTCGCTCCCTTAAAGGGCCCCTCCCAGACACACTTTCATTAAACAGTGCAAGATACACAGAGCCAACAACTAGTTGCAGACCCTGTATATGCAGCACGGACCCCCAGCTGCAGCAGCAGCAGCCAGAAGCCCTGGGCTAAGGGCTGCTGCCCACGGTGACCACAGAGCCCCGCAAGGGCTGGAGAGAGAGTATCTCTCAACCCCCCAGCTGATGGCCGCCATGGAGGACCCCGCTATTTCGATGTTGCGGGACGCGGATCGTCTACACGTCCCTACTTCGATGTTGAACGTCGAAGTAGGGCGCTATTCCCATCCCCTCATGGGGTTAGCGACTTCGACGTCTCGCCGCCTAACGTCGATTTCAACTTCGAAATAGCGCCCAACACGTGTAGACGTGACGGGCGCTATTTCGAAGTTACTGCCGCTACTTCGAAGTAGCGTGCACGTGTAGACGCAGCTTAACAGAGTTTAAAAAAGAGCTTGATACATTTTTGGAGGTTAGGTCCATAAATGGCTATTAGCCAAGGGTAAAGTATGGTGCCCCTAGCCTTTAGTCAAAGGCTGGAGACGGATGGCAGGAGACAAATCGCTTGATCATTGTCTTCGGTTCACCTCCTCTGGGGCACCTGGCACTGGCCACTGTCGGCAGACAGGATACTGGGCTGGATGGACCTTTGGTCTGACCCACTATGGTTGTTCTTATGTTCTTATGTTCCTATGAGCCAGAGAGAAATGCACTGAAAAACAACATGCAAATGGAAATTTCCCATTGCTACTTGTTGAGTGACAGCTTGGTTGTCACGGCTCTTTGTAGACTGGTACTCTACTGTTTTGTGTTAGACACACTCTGTATTTTGTGCAGCTTACCTCTGGTGTTGGTTCAGTTATTGCTGAATTACACAGGTTAATGTTGACACCGTAGGCAAGACCTTCAGCTGGTGTAAATCAGTGTAGCTCCCTTGAAGTAAACATAATATGCCATCAAATTTCACCCATCAAATTTCCCACCACATACTGCTTTGTCCTTTCACACCTTTTTTCCAACTGCCATTATCTGCTGTGCTCTCCTGCATCTGCAGCGAGAAAGAATGAATCCCACAGTTCTCTCACAGATCAGAGGAGCCAGTGAACAGGAGCAGCTAATGCGAGTTTTGTGAGGGAGTCCTCCAGGTGAAGGAGAAGCGATTTCGTGACCCTTGGGGTAAGTTTGTTGTCTGAAGTTTGTGTTGTAGTGTGCTTGCTGCCTGCCTGAAAGACGCCGCGTGGTCAGTCTGTTTGTTTGGAGGGCCGTGTGCTGAGCCTAGCAGCCTTTAACAAGGGGGCTGGGCTACTCAGGCAGAGCAGGGCTTTATAAAGCCTGCCCCTAAGCAACCAGAGAAGTTAGCGAACAGGAGCAGCTAACGGGGAGTTTTGTGAGGGAGTTTAGAGGGGGAATGTGAGGTGGGGCTAGCAACCCTTATATCATCCAACTCAAATTTAAAGCCTGTAACAACCTAACTTAATCCAAGGGCCCCACTTCAGGTTTAGTAAGACAATGCAGGCAGAAGCCCAGCAAAAGGGTGGGGGCTATCCAATTTATTGCCCAAAGCAGCATGCATGATTACCTGCCCTCTGGGCAGATGGCCTATGTGTGCATCTGGTGCATGGAGCTTCTGGTCCTCAGAGGCTGTGTACATGCTTTGGAGGCCTGGGTGGTGGAACTGGAGGCACCGAGAGAGATGGAGAGGTACACAAATGAGACTTTTCAAGACGTAATAGAATGATCCCACATCTGGTCTGAAAGCCTCGGTGCTGTTGAGGAGGATGAAGGTCTCAGGGAAGGAGAACATCTACCTGGAGCACAGGGAAATGACCCCGTAGATGGGACCCTTCTTCCAGATAATGCCAGAGTATCCTCTTGTACTGAGGATACCTCTCCAGGGGAGGGAACTCCAGTTATTAGGAAGAGACAGGTTTTAGTTATGACTGATTCAATCATTAGGAACATAGATAGCTGGGTTTGTGATGGCTGGGACTTGCCTGCCTGGTATGAAGGCTGTGGATCTCTCGAGACATCTAGATAGACTTATGTGTACTGTGGTGGTTGTGGTACATGTTGGTACCAGTGACATAGGGAAGGATAGGAGGGAGGTCTTGGAGGTCAAATGTAGGCTGCTAGGTAGGAGATTGAAGTCCAGGACCTCCATGGTAGCGTTCTCTGAAATGCTTCCAGTTCCACGAGCAGGGCCAGTTAGACAGGCAGAATTGCAGGGTCTCAATGAGTGGATGAGATGATGGTGTAGGAGGGAGGGGTTTAGATTTATAAGGAACTGGGGAAACTCTTGGAAAAGGGGGAACCTATACAGAAAGGCTAGGCTCCATCTAAACCAAAATGGAACCAGATTGCTGGCACTAAAAATTAAAAAGGGTGTAGAGCATTTTTTAAGCTAAGGGCTGGGGGAAAGCCGACAGGGACAGAGGTGCACGTGGCTCGGACAGGGACATCCCTTAGGGCAGGATCTCTTATTGGAGATTCTCTATGTCTTAGTAAGGAGGAGGGGATGAAACATGATAAAACATGGATGGTATCTGATGAGGAACAGTCAAGTATAACAGAGTCCCTTTGAATTACATCATGGAATGGCAGGCAGCTAAAGAGTGACAAGTTCTCAAAGTGCTTATATGCAAATGCTAGAAGTCTAAATAATAAGATGGGTGAGCTAGAGTGCCTCCTATTAAATGAAGATATCAGTATAATTGGTGGAAAAGGGATAATCAATGGGACACAGTAATACCAGGGTACCAAACTTATCAGAAGGACAGAACAGGTCATGCTGGAGGCGAGGTGGCAATGTATTTTAAAGAAAATGTAAAATCAACTACAGGCCAGTCAGTCTGACTTTAGTATCAGGCAAACTGGTTGAAACTCTAGTAAAGAACAGAATTGTCAGACACATTGAGGAACATAATTTGTTGGGGAAGAGTGAACACGGCTTTTGTAAAGGGAAGTTGTACCTCACCAATCTATTAGAAATTTTTGAAAGAGTCAACAAGCATGTGGACAAGGGAAATCCTATGGATATAGTGTACTTAGATTTTCAGAAAGCCTTTGACAAGGTCCCTTACCAAAGGCTCTTAACGAAAGATAACTGTCATGGGATAAGAAGGAAGGTCCTCTCTTGGATTGGTAACTGGTTAAAAGATTGAAAACAGAGGGTAGGAATAAATGGCCAGTTTTCAGGATGGAGAGAGGTAAATAGCGGTGTTCACCAGGGGTCTGTGCTGGGACCAGTACTATTCAACATATTTAAAAATGATCTGGAAAAAGGGATAAACATTGAGGTGGCAAACGTTGCAGATGACACAAAACTATTCCAAATAGTTAAGTCCCAAGCAGACTGTGAAGAACTACAAAAGGATCTTAATAAATTGGGTGATTGGGCAACCAAATGGCAGATGAAATTCAATGTTGATAAATGCAGAGTCATGCACTTTGGGGAATATAATCCCAACTATACATATAAAATGATGGGGTCTGACTTTGCTGTTACCACTCAAGGAAGATATCTTGGAGTCATTGTGGATAGTTCTCTGAAGACATCCGCTCCCTGTGCAGCGGCAGTCAAAAAAGCTAACAAAATGTTGGGAATCATTAAGAAAGGAACAGATAATAAGACAGAAAATGTCATATTACCTTTATATAAAGCCATGGTACATCCACATCTGGAATACTGTGTACAGACGTGGTCGCCCCATCTCAAAAGAAGATATATTGGAATTGGAAAAGGTTCAGAAAAGGGCAACAAAAATGATTAAGGGTAAGGAACGTCTGCCATATGAGGAGAGATTAATAAGACTGGGACTTTTTAGCTTGGAAAAAAGATGACTGGGGGGATATGATAGCGGTATATAAAATCATGACTGGTGTGGAGAAAATAGATAAGGGATTGCTGTTTACTCCTTCTCACAACACAAGAATTAGGGGTCACCAAGTGAAATTAACAGGCAGCAGGTTTAAAACAAACAACAGGAAATATTTTTCACTGTGGACCTCCTTGTCGGAGAATGTTGTAAAGATCAAGACTATAGCAGAGTTTAAAAAAGAACTAGATACATTCATGGGGGATAGGTCCATCAGTAGCTATTAGACAGGATGGGCATGATATTCCTAGCCTCTGCTTGCAAGAGTCTGGAAATGGCGACAGGGAATTGATCATTTGATGGTTACCTGTTCTGTTCATTCCCTCTGGGGCACCTGGCATTGGCCACTGTTGGAAGACAGGATACTGGGCTTGATGGATCTATGGTCTGACCCAGTATGGCTGTTCTTATGTTCTTGTCACCTTGAAGTCTTGAGGTCTGGGACTGGCTCCCTCAGCATTTTTAAGGAAGACAGAAAGATAACAGGCTGCTCAGTTTCATGGTCTTGCAGATGGACTTAGATAATCAGTAATAATGACACCATCTCATACAACTGAGAAAAGTTTGCTCTTCAAATAACTCAGCTAGTAAAAATTATGGGTTCAAAGTTTCTTAATTGGTGTTAAGAGCAAAGTTCACTGAATTATAAACTATAAGCTTTTAAAAGCCCATGGTTCTTTCTCTGCTTCCACTCTTTCCACAATGGTTTCCACTCGGTTCTTCCCATGTCTCTGTCTCATTCTATATTTTGCCCATTGCACTACATTCTCGGTAAGTCTAACTCCTGTATTGCCACCTCCTGACTTTCAGCTTACACTACCACAGCGTATACAACATGCATTTTACTGTTTTTCAGGTTAGACGCCCTCCAACAGGAGACGGTAAGGAGCCAGCAATCTGTTTTTACTCTTGACATATTTTCTGTGGGTAGGGATGTGGGAGCTGGGGTCACATCTGCTCTATGGAATGCATAATGTTTGCTTTTTCATTTGATTTTCTTCTAGAACGTGATGCCGATGCTGGTGAACTGAGGGAGGACATTCCAAAAATAAATTTAGGTGGGTTGCATTTCTGATGCCCATGCAGTGCCTTTGAGATGCTTTTAAGCAAAATGCTGGTACAACCTGCTTTTTTTTTTTTAAAGTAACTTTTTGGAAAAACTGGGTCATTATTGCTCAGGCAGACGTCACAGACAGTCATTGTCTGTGGACATAAGTAGACATCAGACAGGCTGGCAGGGACTGAACATCCTCCTGCAGCTCCACCCCTATTGCTGAAACGTAGCCCTGCAACACTCCTGCTACTCAACACTTGGGCTTCTCTTTGGTGAAAAGCGTAGGTCACACTGACCTGTGTGGTAGTTCTGTGATATTGATGAACCTTCACTAGAGCTGAGAGCCTTTTGCCCCTGAAGACTTGGGCTGTTGGGTTAGATCCACTGCTGAGGGGAATCTACTTTGAAATGAATGATACTATTCCAATTGACAGCATGGCCCCTGAGTGGGGAGCCGATTAGGAATGGCTTTGGAAGCCAGGTAACACTTCCCTGCCTGCCATAACTACTGGTACCTGAGAGTGGGCAGTAATTTAGGGGCTTTATGGTGTGTTTGTCTGAATTGTATAGAAATTACATGGAAACACACACAACAAAATGAACCCACTTCATCTAATCTTCTGTTTTTTTTTAAATTTATTTAGAGTGAGTATGAAATGAAATGATATGATATGCTCATTGGAGCAACTGATCTAAGGACATAGTGGCGTCTCTATAACTTTATATCAGAACTGGGTCTCATTCTAAAAGAGATGCTCTAGTTCACTCAGAAGTTGGGAACTTGATGCAGGACTGCTGGGGTGAAATCATAGACCCATACAATCCTGGAAGGGACCTCAGGAGGTCATCAAGCCCAGCCCCCTGCCTACAGTAGGATCAACCCCAACTAAATCATCCCTGTCAGGATTTTGTCAAGCTGCGATTTAAAAACCTCCAGGGATGGAGATTCCACCACCTCTCTAGTCAACGCATTCCAGTGCTTCACCACCCTCCTGGTGAAAATGTTTTTCCTAATATACAACCTACATCTTCTGGTCTATATCTTCAGACCATTGCTCCTTGTTCTGCCATCTGTCACTCCTGAGAACACCTCTCTCCATCCTCTTCAGAGCCCCACCTCTCACTCACTTCTGCAGATTAAATAAACCTAAATCCCTCAGTCTCTCCTTGTAGGTCACGTGCTCCAGCCCCCTGATCATTTTTGTTGCCCTCTGCTGAACCCCACTGTGGCCTGAGTTATGCAGGATGTCAGACTTAATCAGAATAGTTCCCTTTAAACTTAAAATCTATGAGACTATGATCTCTCGGGTGTCAAAGACATTGGAGTACAGCTAACCATTATGCAGAGTAAACCTCCAATATCAAGGCATTTTCATAGGATGTCAAATCAAATAGTAGCATATGCTGGTAATATAGGATTTGATCCTTTACTTCAGTGAAGCTAGAAACTGGCCCTTAATAATTATCCATAAGGGCTTGCAACTTCTGTGATTCTATGCTCTTGGCATTTTTCAGGATTAAAAAAACACAGTATGTGAGATATAATTTAAATAATCTGTTCCTAAATTCCTTTTCAGATGCTGGCCTTAACCTCTTTCAGGGGGATATCTTACTGCCAGTAAGTGTTTTTGTGCCATGGCATCCAATACGTTCACTACTCGCCATGTGGCGAACAGGACACTGCACTATGGCAAATGCGTGCATGCCTAAATCATAAGAAATAATAATTCTCAAGATGATTAGCACAGCCAGTGGGGAACCCCTCTGGGCACTGATGCCGCTCATGCTGAAAGGGATCACTGCAGGCCATGGCAAGGATGAGGTCTTGGTATCATGCCCTCTAATGCATGGGGGCTGTCTGCACACTACTCACAGGGAACCATTGGAGATGCGCCAGTCCCCGCCATGCTGGGGGATAGTTGCTGCAGGCTATGTGGGGTTCAAAGCCTCTCTGTAGTTAGCCTTTCTCTGCTGCAACGAGTTGCATTGCCGTACTTGTGTCTGTGATTATTATATCCTCCCTTGAATTTGTGTGAATTCAAAGGCCAGATGGTATTTATTTTTCTAATATTATTTAATAAAGTTGTGTATACTATAATGTGGCGAATATGGAAACATGACAACCACAAGTGTGGAATGCTTTGAATTCCTATTGAACATGCTTCTTGTGAATGCTCGAACTTAATTGGTGCGCCACATATTTTCAGTATGGTTAGCCTTCTTTCCTATTCCAAGGGGCACATCACTGGCTGATAATCTTTCCCTTTGTTTTCAACAGAGGGAGCGCAATGCACTGAGAAATGAGACCTACAGATGGAAGTTCCCGATTCCTTATATTCTGGGTGATGACCTAGGTAAAGCAGATTATAATTTACTCTTCAAATGTTAGAGCCAAATTTTGGTCTCATTGGAGTTAACATGATAGCAGAGTTTGGCTTTAAGAGAAACAACACTATGGCTACGTCTACACGTGTATGCTACATTGAAATAGCTTATTTCGATGTAGCAACATCGAAATAAGCTATTTTGATGAATAACGTCTACACGTCCTCCAGGGCTGGTGCCATCGACGTTCAATGTTGACGTTGGGCAGCACCACATCGAAGTAGGCGCTGCGGGGAAGTGTCTACACACCAAAGCAGCACACATTGAAATAAGGGTGCCAGGAACAGCTGCAGACAGGGTCACAGGGCGGACTAGCACTTCCGAGGCAACAGCTAGCCGCTCCCTTAAAGGGCCCCTCCCAGACACACTCAGCCTGCACAGCACGTGGTCTGCAGAGCCATAGGCACACACACCTCGGCAAAGCAGTTATGCACCCCCAGCAGCAGCAGCCAGAGGTCCACTCAGCTGCCCCTGCAGGAGCAGTGCTCACCCTGCTCAATGCCATGCAGGAGGCAGCTGATCACCTTTTCTTCATGGAAGAGGAGCTGCCCCCAGGGGAGGAGGAAGCAACCCCAGACCCTGCTGTCCTCCGCCCCCTCCCCCCCCCGGTGCACACGCTGCCGGCTGTGGAGCTACCCCACGAGCACCGACTGGTGGGAGCGGCTGGTGCTCGGAGAGTGGGACAACGACCGCTGGCTCCAGAACTTTCGTATGAGCCGGCAGACATTTCTGGAGCTCTGCCAGTGGCTCACCCCTGCACTGAGGCACCAGGACACCGCCATGCGGCGTGCCCTCAGCGTGGAGAAACGGGTCGGCATCGCTGTCTGGAAGCTGGCCACTCCAGACAGCTACCGATCCGTGGGGCAGCAGTTTGGCGTCAGCAAGGCCACCGTTGGGGCTGTCCTCATGGAGGTAAGAGGACCCACGGGGAGGGGGAGGCAATCCTGGGGATGGAGGGGAGCCCTGGGGGTGGAGGGCCAGACACACCCTGCACACCCCTCATTGGTGCTCTCCCATGTCCTTCCCCTGCAGGTCGTCCGTGCCATCAACGCCCTGCTCCTCCACAGGCTCGTGCGGCTTGGGGACCTGAATGCCGCCATCGTGGGCTTTGCCACCCTGGGCTTCCCAAATTGCTTCGGGGCTCTGGATGGGACCCATATCCCCATCTGTGCCTGGAGCACAGTGGAGGACACTTCTTGAACAGGAAGGGCTACCATTCAGTGGTCCTCCAGGCCTTGGTGGACAGCTAGGGCCGCTTCCTGGACGTTTATGTGGGCTGGCCTGGCAGCACCCACGACGCCCGGGTATTCCAGAATTCGGGCCTGTGCCACCGGCTGGAGGCGGGGACCTACATCCCCCAGTGGGAGATCCCTGTGGGGGACACCACCATGCCCCTCTGTGTCATCGCGGACGCGGCGTACCCCCTCCGGCCCTGGCTCATGCACCCTTACACGGGCCATCTGTCAGCCAGCCAGGAGTGCTTCAACATGCTCCTGACCCACACGTGCCAGGTGGTTGAGTGCACATTTGGGCGCCTCAAAGGGCGCTGGAGGTGTCTCCTCACCCGCCTTGATGCAGGCCCCACCAATATCCCCCAGATTGTGGGCACGTGCAGCGCTGTCCACAACCTGGTGGAGAGCAAGGGGGAGGCCTTCTTTCAGGGCTGGGCTGTGGAGGCTGGCAGGGCTGACGTGCAGCCGCCCGCTGTCCCCATTTGCCAGGTGGACCCCGAGGGGATCCGGGTCTGGGAGGCCTTGCGGGCCCATTTTGACCAGGCTGTGGGGTGAACACTGGCAGGCCCCCCGCCATCCTCCACAACACTCCCTGCCCCTACGCCCACACCACAGAGCACCCAAGAGCACCCCCCCACTTTTCTTGCAAATAAAAATAGACCTGTTGTTCGTGAAACCACAAAACGTTGAATTCTTATTATTATATTATTACAACAAATATAAATATTATATATTATATGGATAACCAAAAAACAGTGGAACACAAGGAAGGGGAGAACTATTTACATGGGGGGGGGCAGGTATCATAACATAACAGGGGTCTAATACAAACTATATACAACACAAGTAAAAGGGAATATGTACAAAGGGGGGGGCACGTCCTGGGCCCTGCACCCCCTAATGTCCAGCGCTGGGGGTGGGCGGCCGCGAACCTCGCCTCGGCCTCAGCCCTGGCCAGGGCTGACTGGGGGCCGGGCGGACCAGCAGATATGGCCGGCGGGTGTCAGCAGGCCGCAGGTCCCCCTTGGCGGATGGCCCCTCGGTGGCGGACGGCAGTGGGACGGCGGGTGGAGCGGCGGGTGGAGCAGGCAGGGCGGGCAGAGCGGCATCCGGCGCGGCATGGGGGGCCAGGTAGTCCACAATGCGCTCAAAAGTGCGCATAAAGGCCCCCTATGCCTCCTGGTACCAGGCCAGCGCCCACTCCTGCACATGGAGGCGCCGCTCCTCCACCCGCAGGCGCTGCTCTGAGACCTCCAGCTGCCGCCAGAGGATCACCAGCAGCTGGGGGGTCCGTTGCCGTCTGGGGGTGGTGCTGGGTCCGCCGTTGTCCCCACCCTGGGGCTGGTTGGTGCTCTGCCGAGGGGCTGGCCTGCAGTGATGGCCCCGGTGGGCTCTCCGGGACCACTGACTTCGATGTCTCACCGCCTTACGTCGATGTCAACTTCGAAATAGTGCTCGCCACGTGTAGCTGTGGCTGGCCTGCAGTGATGGCCCCGGTGGGCTCTCCGGGACCACTGACTTCGATGTCTCGCCACCTTACGTTGATGTCAACTTCGAAATAGTGCTCGCCACGTGTAGAAGTTGGCGCAGCTACTTCGAAGTAGCCGGCACGTGTAGACGCGGCTTATGACACTTAAAATATACTAATAAGGAGACAGCCAATTACATTATGTATTGCACCATGTCTGCACTACTCTTCAACATGATGATCAACTGATGATGCAGTGTGGTGATGCAGAGAACAACAGCAGATGCATCAAGGTGTATCAGATGGACACCTTTTTCTACACTGGAAGACCCTGACTTTGCAGACGACCTTGCGTTGCTTTCCCACACCTATCAACACATGCAGGAAAAGACATATATTGCACCTATGCACCTTTGGACACCAGGTTTTGTTTAAGAGTTAGCCAAAAAACCCCAGAGATTATGACTCTCAACATAGATTCACCAGCACCAATCAAGATAGATGATGCAGACTTACCCAGCACAGACAGATTTACGTAGTTAGGCTGCATCATCTACCATGATGGAGGTACCAAGAACCACATCCAGAGCAGACTAAGCAAGGCCAGAAATGTCCTCAGAAGTACGAACAATGTATGGAGATCTGCACAGTACAGTATCCACACCAAGCTTAAGCTGTACCAGAACAGTATCATATCAACCCTACTATACGGCTCAGAGTGCTGGTGGATGACAGAGAGTGACTTTGCCAACCTCTCGTCCTTTCACACCACTAGACTTTGCAAGATAGTCTTCAGCCAAAATATGCAAAATATCTCCAGCCACAACCTGCTTCTGAGATGCCACAAGGAGGACATGACCACTATCATCATGAGGAAATGCTGGAGATGGATAGGTCATGTGATGAGAAGGGAGGCAGACACCATTGTAAAGATAACACTTCACGGGATGTGTGAAGGACAATGGACGTGTGGGAGGCCCAAGACAACAGGGCGGCATACTGTTGAGGCAAACGTGAAGAGAATGAACTACAACAGGCACACACTGGAGAAAATGGCCAAAGACAGACAGAAGTGGAAGACATTCATTGCTGTCCTACATGCCAGTGGGTGTAACAGTCTTTAACTAACAATTGCATTAAGATCAAATTCCACAGCATCATAAAGTTATAGAAAAAAATTAGAGTTTGCTTCTTTCTGCAACATATTGGCTGTGTCTACACGTGCACGCTACTTCGAAGTAGCGGCACTAACTTCGAAATAGCACCCGTCGCGGCTACACGCGTCGGGAGCTATTTCGAAGTTAACTTCGACATTAGGCGGCGAGACGTCGAAGTCGCTAACCTCATGAGGGAATCGGAATAGCGCCCTACTTCGACGTTCAACGTCGAAGTAGGGACTGTGTAGACAATCCGCGTCCCGCAACGTCAAAATTGTGGGGTCCTCCATGGCAGCCATCAGCTGGGGGGTTGAGAGATGCTGTCTCTCCAGCCCGTGCGGGGCTCTATGGTCACCGTGGGCAGCAGCCTTTAGCTCAGGGCTTCTGGCTGCTGCTGCTGCGGCGGGGGATTCATGCTGCATGCACAGGGTCTGCAACTCGTTGTTGGCTCTGTGGATCTTGTGCTGTATAGTGCAAGTGTGTCTGGGAGGGGCCCTTTAAGGGAGCGGCTGGCTGTTGAGTCCGCCCTGTGACCCTGTCTGCAGCTGTGCCTGGCACCCTTATTTCGAAGTGTGCTACTGTGGCGTGTAGACGTTCCCTCGCAGCGCCTATTTCGATGAGGTGCTGCGCAACGTCGATGTTGAACATCGACGTTGCCAGCCCTGGAGGACGTGTAGACGTTATTCATCGAAATAGCCTATTTCGATGTTGCCACATTGAAATAGGCTACTTCGATGTAGGCTTCACGTGTAGACGTAGCCATTCTAACTCATGTACAGCACATAGCTTACCTCCACGGACAAGTGATCTACAATCTATTAATGATACTTTCTGAAATATACTTTCCAGATCTGAATGCCAAGGGAGTCATACTTGCAGCATTTGAAATGTTCCGTCTCAAGTCCTGTGTGGACTTCAAGCCATATGGAGGAGAGGAAACCTATATTCGATTTGTGAAAGCTGATGGGCAAGTATTATGATGACACTTTAGATTCTTGTTTAATTTCCTTTGTGTAGATTTACTGTGCACTATTAACGAGCTGCCACCCTCTTCCCCAGAGGTGTTGTCATCTCAGTAGTGGATGAACTGGTCCTTATATACACTCCTTATCTATTTTGCAGGGGTGTTGGGAGGCAGAATTTGGGCTTTGGAAGAAAAGATACTATGCAAGCTCAAGTTATTGAATCACAGCTATTATTTCCTGTGGATAAATGTCCCCCCCACCCGGATCATTGAGTTCAAAGGAGGCAGTTAGAAGAAGATAAGAATTTTATTTAGTATATCACTTATATATTTCTTTTCTCTCAGAATTTCTTAGATGCCTTTTCAGAATCATAAAGATTCGTATATTTTCGCCATCGTTCACTCTGCTTGGGCTCATTTGTCCTCTAGACTCAGAGACTCTTTCTGGATCCCATCAGGGCCAATTCTGAGTCATCCAGAGATGTCACTAGTGATTGACTTAAGGACTTTTCTTCCCTTCCGCCAGGGGCAAGAAAAATCACAAACTTTCAGATCTATTATGCTGTAATACCTGGGGCTGCCAATATCCTGCAGAAACTAGGCAATGCGAGCTGCCTGGGCCATTCATAGGGGCATGTGCAGCATACGGGGACCCCCCCTACACACAAAGTGTGCACCATGCACAGACACACACGCTGGCCAATGTTGCCTCTAATTTTTGCCATCCGTGTTTGGAATAAATGTTGTTAGGTGCACTGACGTATGTGTCGATGTGCACCACCTGTAGAAACACATTCTGCTGGCCATGAACACTGCTAACCAGCCGGGAAGCATTTAAATCTCTCCTGGGCACTCAGCCTAGAGCGATCACTAACACAGACCCCAGAAGTTGGTTGCTTTGAGCAGCAAGTGGAGGCAAGAGTCCCTCTGGGCTGCTGGCTGGAAGCCACCAAAGGTAATGTTTCGCAGCCAGAGCCTGCACCAGGCTCTCCACCCCTCCCACACCTCAGCTGCTTGTACCAAGTCATAGCCCAAACCCTCTGTACCCCCTTCTGCACCAGTGCCCCAGGTCACAACTCCCTCCCAGACTTAGGGCTACCGTATCTCCTTGTCCCAAATACGGGACAGGGAGATATGGGGGGTGGGGAAGGGTAACATCTCCTGGCTGCACCAAGCCCTGGGGAGCTGGTGCTCCCCGCCTTGGCGCCCTGGGAAAGCAGCAGCCATGGGTGCTCCCAGCCTTGGAGTCCCGGGGACGCAGTAGCCATGGGCACTCCCATCCCCACCCCTAGTGGGCCTAAGTACGGGACAATTTGTCCCTTTTAAAAATAAGTCAGGATGCCTTTTTGACATCCCAAATAGGAGACTGTCCTGCCTAATATGGGATGAATGGTCACCCTACCCAGACCCCATACCTCTTTGTGCACCCCATTCCCCTGTCTCAGGTCACAACCCGCTCTTTCACCCAAACTTCCTCCCAGAACCAACACCCCTGCCTGCACCCACATCCCCAAGCCAGAACTCCCTCCTGTACACAATTTCCATTGCAGACCCTGCAGACCCTCCATCAATATAGAAAAGTGAGGCCCTTCAGCACTTGCTAAATTCTTGGACTGACTCCCATCAGAAATTATTGCCCACCTCAGATACTGTGAATGAGCTTGTGTAACATGGTGGTATGTCGCATCCTGGCCTAATGCCTGTGATACTGTCTGAGTTTGCCTTCAGAGCAGGGACTGTCTGCTCTGGGTCTTGGGAAACATTCTGGGACTTGGGCAACATTGAGCAGATTGTCAGCACCTTAACAAATAATAAATAACAACCTTAGTTACTTAACTATTTATGTGAATGATTTCTGACATCATTTTGAATAAAGTAAGGAGCCGGAGTCCCTCAACACAGACCTGCAAACTTTTCTCCAGAGACAGCAACAAAAATGATTAAAGCTCTAGCAAACAAGACTTGTGAGGAAAGACTGAAAAAAGTGGGCTTGTTTAGTCTGGAGAAGAGAGTTTTCAAGTACATAAGACGTTGTTCCAAGGAGGAGAATGAAAAGTTGCTCTTCTTAATCTTTAAGGATAGAACAAGAAGTAATGGGCTTAAATTGTAGCACGAATGGTTTTAGGTTGGACATTATGAAAACTTTCTGTTGTAGTAATTATGCATTGGAACAAATTATCTAGACAGATTGTGGAATTTCCATCGCTGGAGATTTTTAAGAGCAGGTTAGACAAACAACTGTCAGGAATGGTCTAATTCAGGAGTCAGCAACCAAAATAGCAAGAGGAGCCATTTTTTTCCAGTTGGGTAAAAACCTCAGTAATTCAACAGGGGCAATGCATATGAATGCAAGATGGTCCTTACTAAATAGCCTCAAGCCATACTTTCTGTAACCCCCTATTTTAAGTACAGCACACACACCATGATTTGTAATGTGATGCATGTTGACTGCAGGACATTCACAAACTTTTTACATACTCTATTTCCTCACACTTTACATGAATGCGTTTGTCCACTGTCTTCCTGACTTTCACTCCTGAACCCACTTTAATTATACCAATTTTACTTCATGTTTAATTGCAGTTTTCCCTCTTGAAATGCATGCTGCTCTTCACAGCAGGAATTCCACAAGCTTCCTTTTCCTGTTCAAAATCATGACTTTATTAGCAACATGATCAAAACACTGATTGAGTATAATATCCCACAATGCACTGCACATATTAAAAGGTAGTTATCCAACATTTCAAAATCACATTGTTTGCTAATTAGATATGAGTTGTTCATTGTTGGGCTTTTAGACATTCACTGTTTATTGAAAATAATCAGAAGGGCTTTTTAAAAAATTTTCAATTATAGAGTCAGGAGCATAAAGAAGTCCTTAAAGAGCTACATGTGGCTCTGGATCTGCAGATTGCACACCCCTGGTCTAATTAATACTTAGTCCTGCTCTGAGTGCAGGTGAATGGACTAGCTGACCTCTTGAGGGGTCTTACAGTTCTACATTTGTATGATTTTATGATTGTGCAACCTCTCTTTCTCTCAGGTGTTGGTCCATGGTTGGTGACCAGCAAACGGGGCAAAACCTTTCCATTGGACAGGGCTGTGACTATAAAGCAATTGTGGAGCATGAGCTCTTACATGCATTGGGATTTTATCATGAACAGTCAAGGACAGATCGGGATGATTATGTGAAGATCTGGTGGGATGAAATTGTTCCAGGTCAGTTTTAAATGTCAATACAGACTTTGGGAAGTACAGAGACTGAGAGTCTCTTATTTCCCTCACTCATACACTAGATTTTAAAGCCTTCTACATGGAATTTTTTTACAGCTAGATCAGAGTCAGTGGTGCCACATTGGACATCTCTAAAAGCAGACACTTGTATATCTTTAGATAATCTAACATCATTTTATTTCAGCTCTATTTTTCTCTGAGAATAACCCAGGCCAGAGAGGCAGCATGGCCTTGTGGATGGGGGACTGGCCTAGCTGTCAGGAGCCCCAGGCTCTGCTTCTGGCTTTACCAGGGACCTTAAGCAAGTCACTTCGTGCCTCCATTTTATTGCTTTCCTTCTCTCTATTCTTTTGTGTTCCCTCTTTTAATTAGAAGCTCCCTGGGGCCACATCTGTGGTTTACTAGGGAGTTAGACAGTACTTAGCAGAGTGAGGTTTTAGTGCTAGACATTTGTGTAATATACATGTCATACATATCTCAGAGAACTGGAAGGGACCTTGGGGGATCATGGAGCCCAGTCCCCTGCCCTCACCGCAGGACCTATCACCATCCCTGGTCGATTCTTTTTAATCTAACCTGCCCAGAATCTTGAAAGTTCTCCTCAAGGATTGAACTCACAACCCTGATTAAAGGTTAAAAAATATGACAGATGAGAGAGCATTAAAAGAACTGGGTTTGTTTAGTTTGGAAAACAGAAGGCCGAGAGGGGACACAAGAGCTTTCACATACTTAGAAGGCTGTTGCAAGCAGGAGGGTGCCTCTGAAAATAGGGCAAGAATTAATGGGCTTAAATTACAGCAAGGAAGGTTTAGGTTGGATATTAGGAAAAATTTCCTGACTGTCAGGTTGGTTAAGTGGTTATAGGTACCATCTGAGTGATAGGTAAGTGCAAATATATTTCTTGCATGGACATTCCCTCATTTGCCTTCACAAAGCGCTCAGAAGCAGCCTGTGGAAGCTGTTTAAATGTGCACAAGGAGAAGACACATGGGATTTAGAATAAGAGGGATGTATTTTCAAAAGTGCTTCATAAACGATATTGTAAGATTCTAATTCAAACCTTATTGTACTTGGTTTTTAATCCACTGTGTTGATTCCATTCTGCATTGATACATTGAGCCTCAGCACATCATCCTAGGAATATTTTTGCTTTGGGAAAGATTCTGACCATTTTAAGAAAGACTCAGTCCTCTGTTCTCTCACCAGGCTATTCTCACAACTTTGTAAAGTATGACGACACGTTCATCTCCGACCTGAACACCCCTTATGACTATGAATCAGTCATGCATTATGAGCCATTCTCATTTAACAAAAACAAGGATGTCCCGACGATCACTGCAGCGATACCAGCATTTAATGACATTATTGGGCAACGCTTGGATTTCAGCACCGTTGACATAGAAAGACTCAATCGCATGTACAACTGCAGTAAGTGCACTGACAGTTTCTAGACTTTAATGTGACTTCTTGGCTCCTTTTTCATTTTTATGTTTAAGTAAATAGATAAAAAAAACAAAAAAACAAACAAAAAAAACCCCCAAGCAAGTCCAAGAGGAAGGCACTACAGAAGACTTGTCCTCAGCTGACCTCACTGCAGGAATGCTGGTGATGAGTGATTAGAGGAGCAGATTATTTTCCTTCCCCTCCCTGCCCATTGCTTTCTAGCTCTCTGCTAGCCATTACTCTTTTGAAGCAATCCAGTAAGTGACTGAAACAGGGCGAGTGGTGCCTGGAGGGGGATGGAGTACAGGGAGGCCACATAAAGGTGCAAGTGGGTGCACCCCTTTTAGCAATTAACATTTTACCAGAGGCATGGGCAGTATTTTCTCTAATTTTTCTATCCATGGGTAGAATAAATTTTGTTATGTGCGCCAAGGCATGTGCTGATGTGCACCACCATGGAAACACATACTGCTGTCTGTGGGCACTCTGCTAATCCTCTGAGAGGCACCTAAATCTCTACCGGGCACTCAGCTTATAGAGAACACTGGTTGTGACATATCTAAGAAATCAGACAATAGTAAAGCTTTGCATCAGTCAGGGTAAGCTGATTTTGTTTGCTCACTTCAGGAGCCAACTGGTGCATTAATTCACTAAGGAATCATTTTGACCACTCAGGGTGGCAGGACTGAACTCTTTGTATATGTGCCTTAAGATGTGTTGCACAGAAGTTTGGCCATCAGGAAAAGTGTACAGAAAGGAGAAACAGTTTCAGCAGCAATATCCCACTCTTCCTTAACAGACATTTTATTTACAAGAGGCTTCTTTGGATGTCTCTGTGTGCACATTCTTTCAGCTTCAACTCACACCCTTCTGGACCAGTGTGCTTTTGAGTTTCCCAACATCTGTGGCATGGTTCAAGGCTCTGGAGATGATGCAGACTGGGTCCATAAGGGGAGCAGCCTCTCTGAACAAGACCACACACTCATGGGACGCTGCAAAGGTAAAAAAAAACAAACAAACATATCACAGTAAAAGTTAGGGGCCCCAAAGGTCACTTTGTTTATGACTTAGCAAGCTGTGTTTTAAAGGCAGGTTTGGACAGATGTTAACATTGCCACCAACACTTGGACAATCTTTGCAGCTGATCAAACTGAAAGGAGCACCAAAGTCAGGATTAGAATGACTAACAGGGCTACCTCTCTGTTACTTGTCTTTCAGGAGTCTATTCTAAAGACGACTTGTTTGTTGTGGCTCTAGCCAAGCTAACCCCCTTTCCCTAGCACCTTGGCACCATGCTTTCTCTTGACTGTGAGGTACAAAGGTTATGATATTGCCTGCGCCAAATCAGCAACCTTTTTGCAACACACACACACTACCTTCTCCATACCAGATTAGCAATATAAAAGAGCACAAAGAGCATGCATTATGGTTTAACTAGAGGCGTAGTAAAATGCATGCTGGACTGTGACCTACCCTAACCGGCTCAAAACAAAAAAGCAGTCAAGTAGATTAACAAAATAATTTATTAGGTGAGCTTTCATGGGAAAAACCCACTTCCTCAGACCATAACTATACCAGAACAGGCTCAATATTTAAGGCACAGAGGACCAAAAACAGTAATCAAGGTGGACAAATCAGGAAAAAATGATCAAGGTAAGCAAATCAGAGAGCAGAAGGGCAGAAGGGGTGGGGGGAGTCAAGAATTAGATTAAGCCAAGTATGCAAACAAGCCCCTATAGTGACTCAGAAAATTCCCATCCCAGTTCAAACCATGTGTTCAATGTGTCGAATTTGAATATAAAAGAGAGTTCGGCAGTCTTTCTTTCAAGAGAGTTGTGAAAATTCTTCTTCAGTAACATGCAAACTCTTATGTCATTAACAGAATGGCCCACTCCATTAAAATGCCAGCTAACAGGTGTGTGCATCAGGAGTGTTTTTATGTCTGTTTTGTGCCCATTAACTCTTTGTTTAAGGGAATTTGAAGTCTGTCCAATGTACAAAGCATTTGGGCATTGTTGGCATGTGATGGCATATATGATGCTAGTTGAGGAACATGAGAATGTGTCTGTGATTCTGTGACTAACCTGGTTAGGTCCAGTGATGGTATCTCCAGAATAGATATGTGGACAAAGCTGGCAACAGGCTTTGTTGCAAAGAAAAGTTCCAGGACTGGTGTTCCTGTGGTATAGACTGTGGCTGTCGGTGAAAATCCTCATAAGGTTGGGAGGTTGTCTGTAGGAGAGAACAGGCCTGTCACCTAGGGCCTTCTGGAGTGTGGCATCCTGATTAAGGATAGGTTGTAGGTCTTTAATAATTTGTTGAAGTGGTTTGAGCTGGGGGCTGTAGGTGATGACCAGTGGTGTTCTGTTCTTGGCTTTGTTCTTGGCCTATCTTGGAGTAGCTGGTCTCTGGGTATTTGTCCGGCCCTGTCGATTTGTTTTTTCATTTCTCCTGGTGGGTAATTCAGGTTTATGAATATTTGGTAAAGATCTTGTAGTTTTTGGTCTCTGTCAGTAGGATCAGAGCAAATGCGATTGTACCTAAGGGCTTGACTGTAAACAATGGATCTAGTTATGTGTGCAGGATGGAAGCTAGAAGCGTGCAGGTAGGTATAGCGATCAGTGGGTTTCTGGTACAGTGTGGTACCGATCAGCCCATCCTTGATTTGTACTGTAGTGTCCAGGAAATGTGTCTCTCGCATGGAGTAATCAAGGCATAAGTTGATGGTAGGGTGCAAATTGTTAAAGTCTCTGTGGAATTCTTCTAGAGTCTCTATACCATGGACCCATGTCATCAGCGTATCTTAAGTAGAGGAGAGGTAATAGAGGACAAGAGCTGACGAATCATTGTTCGAGGTCAGCCATAAATATATTAGCATATTGTGGGGCCATAAATATATTAGCATATTGTGGGGCCATAACTGGCTCAGTTTGATTAACAATTATTTTAGCACCACAAGAGCAGCATGTAAATCTCTGATAACAGTAACAGCTGAAAGATAAATCAAGTGTGAGGCTGGTTGGGGCCGCAACAGTCTTGGGCCAAATTTTCTGTTTTGTCAAATTTATGGATTCATAAAAAAAATGAAAGGTCAGCTCCGAGTATAGATCATTCACAGAACCCGATAGCATCAGTCCATGAAGCATTTGCTTACAAGGTACAGAAAAATTCCTAAAGGCTTGTTTGACAGCTAAGGGCCTGATCGTCCACTACTTGGTTGGACAAAACTCCCATAGACTTCAGGAAAATACGACTTCAGTACAAACTTTGCCTATATAAGAACTGCAAGGGTAATGACCCTAAGGGTGAGCCACTATCACACAAGTTAAAGGAGCAACTCCATTTGCTGACAGCTGTGGTAGATTATTTCCTCATGTTGACCAGCTACTAAGGTGAAGAAGACACAGACTCACATTTGCTCAGGATTGGTTATGTGGGAAGTTTTAAGTCTTGGCTTGACAAAGTCCTGGCTGTGATGATTTAGTTAGGGTTGGTCCTCCTGCTTTGGGCAGGGGGCTGGACTTGATGACCTGCTAAGGTCTTTTCCAACGCTAGGATTATATGAACTACAAATGGAAATAATATTTGGAAACAAATTGACAACTATGAAGAGAACGTCCTGAGGGCTCACCAAACCTTACTTTGAATCCTTTCCCCTCTGGTGACAATGAGAATGGAGCCCCCTTTGCCCTGCAGGATAGTGAGGGAACATGAACCCCAAGGGATAAGCAGTTGAATCAACAGGTTGTAGACAATGTCACTGTGGAGAAAAGTAGAGTAAATGAGGTCTTCCATGAAAGCGCGTAATGTCCTGAACTTGATGGTCATTATCAGGAGATCTATGTATAGGTTAGGGTTATGAGTGTATGCATGGAGATATGTGCAAAACGTTGTAATTGTAACTAGGTTGCAACTGCAGCTTCACGTCCCATCAGTGGAGGGAAGTAATAAAGACAGGGAGGGCCCTGGGAGACTAGCTGTGTATGTGAAACTAAGTCCAGGTATCTGACATTGTACTGGAAAGATGATGGTGGACCAGCAGGGATGACAACCACCAGGGGCCCTGTGCCAAGGTGTGGGGGAGCTAGCTCTGTGCTCCTGGAAGGGCCAGGGCCTAGTGCAAAAAGGATGGGGCTGGGGCAGCCAGCCCTCAGCACTGTCCGGGCCGTGGGACTCCTGCACCACCCAGCCCTCAGAGCCAGGTGGAGCATGTGCAGTAACACTCCAGAGTGATTCCAAGGGGGCCCAGGCTCTGACCACTGTAGCACTGTCATGGTCCAGGAGCCCCAGGCCCCTTTGAATTTCCAGGCCTTGGGGCAATTGTTCCCTTTGCATCTGCTCCCGCTCCTGTCAGTTGGTCTGTGGTGGATTAAGGCAGCAGGGAGTTTCGCTACTCTGTGTAAGCATGATTTCCCATAGCCTGAAAGAAAGCAGAAGGACTTGCAAGCCCCACACTTAAATGGGAAAGGTTTTGAAGTGCAGCTTATCCAGAAGCTGAAGGTCCAGAGTGCTGTCTCTAAAACACTGGATCCCCTCTAGGGCAAAGGCATGCTGGGAAACTTCTCAGCAGCAATAGGTAGCTTGTGTTAGAGAAGGGGTTAGCTAATATCAAAGTGTGAAATCTGTGGTTTGCTTTTCCTTACAATTTCATCTTTAAACATACCATTTTTCTATTAAATATTTTTGTTTATTTGCACCCTAAGCCATTACCTGTTGACTGGAGCCAGGTTGCGCTCCTTCTGGAGTGAGGATCCCAAAGGGAAAATTTCAAGTGTACAGTAGCTAAGGGGGTGGATATGGGGAGACTCAAGAGTAGAAGAGCTAGGAGGGTCACCCTGCAAGGAGTAATTAGGTGGGTGGAAGTCAGGGTTCCCTCTAATAGTCTTCACCCTTGGGCAGAATAAATTTTGTTATGTGCACAAAGGCATGTGTGGATATGCACCATCAGTAAAAACACATGCTGCTGGCTGTGGGTGGCGGTGGGTGCCCTGCTAATCAGCTGGGTAGCTGCTGAATCTCTTCTGGATGGAAGCCCAAGCGCTCAGCTTACAGGAAACACTGGGGTAACCCCTTGATGCTTGAAGGCTGGTGGCTGGGTTCGGGGTTCTGAGCTATAGCAGGATAGCATTAAGGCACACAAAGTTACAAGGCAGGCAGTGACATTACCCCTTTCCAGTCTGGGAAAGATAAGGGTGTTGTAAAGGTTAGGAAAAACACCACGTATGAAACTGCAAGTCATACGCAGCAGGCAGAAAGCTTAACAAGAGGCAATGACTGGTGCTCACTTTCTCTCTAGATGCTGGCTCTTTTATGTACTTTGACACTGGCTCTGGCAAGGCCGAAGACATGGCTGTTCTAGAATCCCGCATTCTCTACCCTAAGAGGACTCAGCAGTGTCTCCAGTTCTTCTACAAGATCTCTGGAAGCCCCTCGGACAAGCTTGTCATCTGGGTTAGGAAGGACAATGGTGCCAGAACTGTGAACACACTGGTTAAAGTCAAAACCTTTCAAGGTATTTTTGAAAATATTAGGCAATTACAAAAAAATCCAGGTGGGTGAAGGGGTACTCAGCAGTGAGACAAGCTGTCTCAAACACGTTTTCCCAAACTTATCAGGTCAGCATCTTGCTATCCGAGTGGGCTTTTTGGTCTATGAGCATAACACACCTTCCCCATGGATGGCTGGGTGGATAGTGAAAACTGGATGGTCCCAAACAGTAGAGGTCACAATTTTAATGCTTTGGATAATAGTGGAGCAAGCCTGTAACAGATTTTCAATGGCAAAATGAGGCGTAACTAATGATTATGCATCGTCATTGTTCATGCAAATAAAAGCTGAGCTTTCATGCCTGACAACTTGCACATTTTTGCTCCTAGAGCATTTTCCATGCAGAAGATTCATCAGCTCCTTATTCCACATCATGGAAATGTGGTTCTAATGATTCACTGAATTTAACTGAGACCATCCGATACAAGTGCTTTGATGTCAAACTTTAAACTTATGTCTGAACAGCTATCACTTTGAGCATCCTGGCATCAGCCTGGCATAACTGGGAAGGATGAGGGGGTAGCCAAAGATGGCCTCAATACGAACCACAGAAATTCAGAGACATAGTAGGCCAGGTTCTCATAGGGTCATCCTGGATAGTGCCTTACTTCATGAGCAATACCACTGATTTCAGTGTACCTGACATATAGAAATCAATTGGATTTCTCAAGGAGTCATGGACTATTCAACATGAGTAAGGGATTTTGGGTTTCCTACAACATGAAGAGCAACACTGAGTCCTTGCGTCACTCCATTGACTTCCATAGAGTCACCTTGAGAAAGAATCTGACCCTGCTTGATTTTATTCTGCAATTACTTTAGACCAAGATAAAAAAAATCAAATTAAAAACACTCATGAGAGTTGCCACTTTTGTGGGTTTGCTCAACAGAACAGATTCAGCTACCATAACATGGTGCTGTTGTGGTGGCAAAATCCCAGGAGATCTGAAGACCCATGAATATCCTGCCAGTGGATATAGGGTAATACTGGGACAGATGGTGCCAGCCTCCTTGAGCCTCTTGTTTTCTCACTGACCACTTACATCTAATGTCTTTTAAACTATAAACTCATAGGGTTAGACACTAAATATTGTATAGCACCAAGCACAATGGGCACCTGGCCTACATGGCCTCTGGTGACTCTAAATTACAAATGCATAACAGTGATAATAACAACCTGAGATCTCCTACACTTCAAGGTTATGAGGAAACCTACATCTTAGTAAGGCTGCTGCTACACCACCATGGTCCCGTAGGAGGGGCCATGGTAATGAGGCAATTTGAAGCAAGCTAATGAGGCACTGACATGCATATTCAGTACCTCATTAGCATAACGACAGCTTCACAAACAAACTTTGATTTTCAGATTGACAGTGAAGATGGGGGCAGCTTCAAAATAAGCTCCCCGCTTTGACATTCCCTTACTCCTGCAGAACTAGATTGGAGTAAGGGAATGTCGATGTGGGGTGCTTATTTTGAAGCTGCCCCCATCTTCATTGTCAATCTGAAAATTGATGTTTGTTTGTGCACCTGCTGTTATTCTAATGAGGCACTGAATATGCATGTTAGCACCTCATTAGCTTGCTTTGAATTGCCTTATTACTGTGGCCCCTCTGACAAGACCATGGTAGTGTAGCAGCAGCCTTTGTGGTTTAAGTAAGAGGTTGGATGACAGTATATATGCTACCAAAGACTTGTCTACACTACAAAATGAAGTGGAGTAAAGTCCGTGTATAGACACAGTTGAAATTAATGGTCTTGCTCCTTCTGTGGGATGTGTTGCCTCCTCACTTAGTGCTTCCAGTAATGGAAGTCAGGTACCAGGTGAGCCAGGGGCAGGATACAAGGTAGCTGACAATTTGGTTGGTCAGTGCTAGGGTGGCGGTAGGGGCCCCATCTGTAATGTATGTAACCAGTGCCCACACAGACACTGTGCCACTCTAATTACATTAACTTAAGCCCTGTGCCTCTTGGGAAGATGCTAGGTTGCTAACTGTCTACTCACACAAACTCAAAAGCCCTTGCCCTGCCCCTTCCCTGAGGCTCTGTCCACACTCACTCCCTATCCCTCCTCCCTCCATCACTCATTCTTTCTCATTCTCACTCGTGTTCACTGGAATGGGGAAGGGGGTTTGTGTGTGGGCTCTGGGAGAGAGTTTGGGTGTGGAAGGGGTTGAGGGCTGGTGTAGAGGGTGAGGGGTGCAGAGGCTGGGAGGGAGTTGCAGGTGTGGAGATATCAGGTGGGCTTGGGGTGCAGGAAAGGGTAGGTAGTGCAGGCCCTGAAAGGGGACTCAAGGTGGGCAGAGGTACAGGAGGGGCTGCAGCCTCTGGGAGGGAGTTGGGTGGATGGCGACTTAGGACTGGGGTGGGGAGTTGAGGTGCAGAACAGGATGTGGGGTTTCAGCAGGATGTTGGGTGTGGGGGGTTCAGGGCTGGTTCAGGTGGTTGTGAAGCAGGTGAGTTCAGGGAGTGGGAGCAGATGCAGGTCTGGGCTCTGGAAGGGGTTTAGTGATAAGTTGGGTGAAGGAGGGGGCTGGGGTGTGGGCCCTGGGTGGGTGGTACTTACCTCAGGTGGCTCTGAGTCTTGACTGGTGGTGCAGCAGGGCTAAGACTTGCTCCCTGCCTGCCCCAGCCTCAAGCTGGTCCCAAAAGTGGCTGGCATGTCCCTGAGGTTCCTAGGCTGGGGGTGGAGGAAGGGCAGATGGCTCCTCACACTGTCCCTGCCAATGGGAACTGCAGAGTCATTGCTTGGAGCACAGGCAGTGCACAAAGACCCACCCCGACCTAGAGGACATGGGGGTACGGGACTGCTTCTGGGTGCAGCATGGGGCCAGGACAGGCAGGGAACTTGCCTTAGCCCAGTTGCACTGCTGGACTCTTAGAGGTCAATCTCTTGGTTGGTCATTCGGCTTTTCTGGAAAATTAAACCCAGTTCTGGGAGACTCCCAGCAAAACTGAGAGGATGGACATCTGTGGAGGTAGAGGTACTAGGTTGGTTAACTGAGCCCCGTACTTCGACGGAGGCAGCATTCTAGTGTAGACACTGACACAATCAGGTCAACATAAACCACCTGGTGTTGCCCTTACTCTGTAATGTAGCCCAGCCCTAAGGTGTCTTGGTATTAATTCGTGGTTCTCTTTTCTTCCTGTAGGAGACAGTGACCACAACTGGAAAATTGCTCATGTGACCCTCCAGGTGCAGGGGAAGTTCCGATACGTCTTCCAAGGACTAAGGGGCAATCACAGCAGCTCCTCTGGTGGAATTTTTATTGATGATGTCACCCTCATGGAGACACCATGCCCCAGTGCAGTATGGCTCATTCGGAACTTCACTCACCTTCTCCAGAGCTCTGCTGCAGGCTCTGTGATAAACAGTCCCCGTTTTTATAGCCCTGAGGGCTATGGTTACGGTATAACATTGTATCCTCGTGGCATGCGTGGTTCCTCCTATTCAAACTACTCCCGCATTGCTTTTCACTTGTGCAGTGGAGAGAATGACAAAATGCTGCAATGGCCTGCTGAGAACAGGCAAGTGATTATAACAGTGCTGGACCAGCACCCTGACATCAGGAGCAGGATGTCCTCCAGTAGGAGCTTCACAACAAGCAAGAATCAGCTTATCTCAGGTGAGCAGCTTCTGCATGAGTAGCATGAGTGAGAGAAAGGCAGTGCGATCCAGTGGCTAGGGTATGGGGCTTGCAATGGAGAGGCGTCGTTTCAATTCCCAGCTCTGTCTTTGCTTTGTCCCTTCACTTTTCTGTGCCTCAGAGTCCCTATTTGTAAAATGGGAATAATGCTATAAGCTCAGCAGGCAAAAATGCTCAATCATGGCTAGGTCTGTAGTAATAGCTATTATTAGGGGGCAAATGAGCCCAGAGATATGAGTTTGACTCTAACAGTAAAGTTCCTCAAACCCAGGTCAAGACCCTAAATTCTTCCTGTCTTCTGAGAATGGGGTCAGAAGACTTCCAAGCCAATGACATGATCCAATGAGTTGTGTGTCACAATGTGGCATTGCAACACCACGTGAGCATTGCCTTCCCATGAAATGCCTGACCAGCTAAATTTGCAGATATTGGCAAGCTTGACTACAGACAACCTGGTTGCATTTAGATGGTCATTGATGTGGCTGTATTTAGCAAATATAGGAGTTTGAAATCTGTGCAAGGTCTAAATTATCATCATCCCAGAGATTATCCATTAATACCCACACTTGTAGCTCTGTCTCTGTTGCCTCTTGCCTTACACTTAGATTATAAACTCTTAGGGGATGAGGCAGTCTTTCTGTTTATATGTTTGTGCAGTTCCTAGCACAGTGCTGCATGGATAGAACTCTTAGGTGATACTGTACTACAAATTAATAAGAATAAAGGGTTTGATAGCAGATGAAATGCCTACACCTGAGTCCCCATCTCTCAGTACCTTTCTCAAAATAATCTTTTTTTATATTTATGTTTTTAATAACAAAAGGTTTTTAACAGGACAATAGTAATGGATAAAATCCAGAATCCCTAAACTCTCATACTTTATTCAGAATCTGAATCTGATTTTTGTGGCATGTCTCCATTAGTTCTTTTAATGCAGAAAAAGTCCTTGGAATGCTTTAACGTATATAGATGACTAACATTTGATTCTAGGCTTGTTGCTGTTTACGAACAAGTCATGCATAGTCCATATTATTTTGTAGGTAAAAATACTTCAATATGGGAGAAGCCATCAGTTGTTGGAAACTTTGACCCTTCATGCAACTGTAAAAGAAGCATAGATTGGGGGTGGACTAATTTCATCTCTCACAAACAGCTGAAACGGAGGAATTTTCTGAAAAATGACGACCTCATTATTTTTGCAGAATTTCAAGGTACAGAGTCTTTTCTTTTCCCTCATGAAACTGAACAGGTTCTTCTATCGATGTCAGTTCAGATGGGCCTTTCAATAGTGATTGTCAGTCTCTGAGCCCCTTCTATTTTGCTGGGCCAGATTTTAAAGGTATTTAGGCACATGAAGAATGCAAGTAGGCATGAGTCTAAGGATTTTCATTTTGTCTTGTTGGGTTAGCTAGCTTCTTGACCAATCTCCAGTGTATTACCACAGGCTTGTCTACACTTGAATAGTGTAGCCACGCAGCTGCAGTGCTGCACTCCTGTGGTGTTATAAGTGCAGAAGCTATGATGGGAGCAGCCCTTTCCAAGAAGCAGTCACTTAGTGGTTTGAGAAATTATCACTCTGTACCTTGTTCCATTGGGACATTTGACCTGTTTGTACCCTGCTAACTGAAATCACTGCCAATTACTGTTTTATTAGAATTAATTACCTTCTGCAGCTTGCTCAGCCTGGGGTGCTCAATAATAACCTTGTCCTTATCTGGAAGCTACTAGAACAACCCTGTTAATGTATATTGTTTCTTATTATCTGGGATTTGTATCTTTACAGATCTCATGTTTATTGCTACACTGTGTTTCAGTGGAGCTCTTTATATTCCAATTTACCTATTTCTGCTTTAAGAGCTTCCTTTACATCGTCCCTCCAACCTTGTCAATGTTCTCCGGCAGCCGGCTGGTTCCACTTGGATTAATGTGCAGCCTGTCTCTTTTGCATAACCTGAAAATTCCTGTCTAATAAAATGAACCCCCTCCCAATTCTGCCAGCTTGGCACCCATGTTTTAAAATCTTGAACTTCCCCCTTTCTAGCTAGCCCTGTGTGAGGACATTTCAGAGAAAGCTGCCCTTGAAGCCTTGCATTTAAGCGATTTGTCACATAATCTCCATTTTCCTGAGAATGATTCCTACATATGTTAGTGGTGGGTTCAGACAGCCAAGTGTAGATCTGTGTTTCAAGCATCCCAGGCTCTAAGGTTTTTAGTTTTGGTTAATTCTGTTCCTCCAATAACAGTGACAGATCCCCATGTGGAACAAAGAGAGATAATGTGCCATTGTTTGTAAAGCACTGTGGGATCTTTTGGGATGAAAAACACAATGTATAATAATATCGGTCACTATTAATCTCTCTCTTTTCCTTTTTAAAAGATATAACATATCTCAAAAAAACTGAAGTCCCTGTTAAAGCTGTCCAAACCATTGCCAAAGGCCTTGCTCCTGAAAGACAGAGGAGATCAGCCCTGAACACTGGCCCCCTTGAAGACCAGCCATCCTACATAAAAGACCCATGTGACCCAAATCCTTGCCAAAATGATGGAGTTTGTGTGGATGTGAAGGGGAAAGCAAGATGCAGGTATCACATGCCTCTTTAATGCCAGCCACAGATGTGTCATGCACGAGCTGACGCATCTAATAAGCAGTCAGCCCATGAGCTGATAAGACTCTCAATTCACCATGAGAGGCATTAATATCCAATCTGTGACAGGAACACAGCACTCCATTGCTCAGAGTTTGAGAATTCTCTCCCTCCGTGGGTGTTCTTAGCAGGGCCTAAACTATACTTAAGGAAGTGGGGATGATGTGGGAGCCTTGGCCAGAACCTCTCTCCTAGGAACTGCCTCATGCACTCCAATCAATCATTGCAGTGGGAAGGGGAGATACTCCTTGAGCACCCTCTTCTTCTCAGGTCTGGGATGGGATGGTTCCTCATTGGACCCTGCCCAGGGTTGTATCTAGATGGAACATCCAACATCCTCTCTCACACCAAACGGTCCTCAGTCAACAGCAGACAAGCTTCTTAGTTCTTGCAGGTGTTCTAAATGTAGATGGAAGATCTTGATATGGACCTTTGGGGAAAGAAAACACCCACAATGCCTTTACATTGTCACCTTTTATTCCCTAGTGCCCTTCAGCTACATCTTTTTCTATGCAGGTGAGAGATGCCAGGCGTCTCGGCTCCATGTGAATATCCTTGGCAAGATGCTTGGTGGAAGTACCAGAAGACAGTAATAATTATTGTAATTGTTTCCATGCTAAACAGAAGATAAATGCTTCAGCGTGATGTTGTTCCTACAGGTTAAGAGAGTTTGGTCTTTAATGAAAATGATGTAGGAATAAAATCTGTAGAAACTTCCAAGATTTGGCTATAGAAAACTTTTAATTAATTTCTCAGTGATGATTCCTACAGTCTGCAGGGCATTGCACTTAAATAGCACTCACCTAGAACTGCTGTTTAATAAAGATTAAATATGAGAACAACCTGGAGAATCTCTTCTGTGTGGTCTTTTATCGGATTGTTGTTTATTCCAAGACAATCAGGAATGAGGAGATCCTATGCATTTGATCTAATCTATGAAAAATAGCTAACATTCAAGCTCTGGGAGAACTTTTTAAATGATTGAGAGAAATTCCCTTATGGAACAAGCCCATAGAATTTAATAGGGACAGTACCCATTAGAATTCTTTGGAAATATGATAGACATCTATAGAAATTACTCTAAAACTGTATTGGTCTATATCCTGAGCTGGTATAAATTGACGTAGCTTCATTGATTTCTATGGAGCTATGCTACCTGGGATCCACAGGGAGGCTGGTAAACAGCACTGAATAGAACATAAGCTCATTTCTATAAATCTTTGAACCATCCCATGGATTTTATATCAGAAATACAATTTTATATTAAATCTTCTTTATCATTTTCTATTAAATTTTATAGGACCCTTCTATATAGAATTATAAAATATTTCAGTGCTGGTTTGCTCTGTGGACCTAACCAAATGCTCATTGAGGGCAATAGAAGAACTCTCAATGACTTCAACAGGTGCTGGATGAGGCCTCAAAGAGCAAAACATAGTCTTAAAACATCAGTGGCAGTGCAATAGGGATGGATGTGGCCTTTTAGCTCCTAGTACTAAATTCAGATGCACATGGAAGTACACAACAAAATGGTTGTTTTATGGAAGAGGGACTCTTGGGAGAGGGGTGGGAATGTTTTATAAAGGAAGTGTTGGGTCTGTGTCCTGGGATGTGCTGAGTGAATGCTGAGCATCCTTAACTTCTATTGATAGGAAGTCCTTAGTAACTACCAGGATCCTCTATTATCTGTGGTTCCCATTATTTTCCACATCTCTGCATCATTTCTCAAGTTTCATCCCAAAGCAATTTCATGAAGGATGAACACAGAAAACAGACAATGGAGGCTCAGACAATAGCAATCAGAATTATACCACATAATATTAATTGGACACCTGAAAGTGTAATTGCAGCTAAGGGAAAATGGAGCACTGTGACAGTGTGTACCTGACCCTCTGAGGCCCCTTGCTTGGAGCCCTGATGATGCTACCAATTCTCACCCTACAAAAGGAGCCATAAAAGTGGGTCCTCCAGGCCTGCCTAGAGAGGCGACATAGAAACAGTTAGAGCAAAACAGGCTCAGGTAAAAGAAGCTGCAGGAACTGAGCATGTCAGTTTGGGTCTGTAGAGGAGGAAGGTAGTTCTACTCTGGCGAAAGGAAGTTTGAGGGTCTGTATTTGCTAAATCTGGGAGCAACAGGACCTGAGACCTTTAGTCTTAGACTAATGGATGGACATGAAGAGACCCAGGGAATGTAGCAACAATCAAGTAAAGGAATCAGTACATGGCTGGTATATATAGCGTCCCTGGGTTGGGACACAGACTAGTGAGAGGGCCTGGATCTTCCCAGCCGCTAATGTTAAAGTACCCTAATCCATGGAAGTGGGACAGGCCTAGTTTAAAAGCCCCAAAAGGGTCTAGTTTAAAGCGGCTCAGTGACAGGGCTGGGACCCTCATGAGTCTAGGCCAACAGTTCCAGAAGCACTCTTCAATAAGACCAGAGCAGAAGTCTGGGCTTCTGAGGGGCTGAAGAGAGAAGGTATCTTCAGAAAAGAGCAGCTAAGTCCAGCTTGAGAGAGGATTGGAAGGCTTTTGTTTGTGTTTGTTCTGGATTTGAATACCCTAGAAGGGGGGTTGTCTATTGTTGAGTGTGTGACTTAGCCAGAGAGCCAAACCACTGAAGACCTGCCTAGAGAGCTCAACAACCTACAGAGGGCTCTGTGAGAAAAAATATTGCAGCACCATAACAAGTGGTGCTCCTGAGAGGAGAGTGTCCCTTGTCACAAGCATGTGCAATTATTGTGTGAACAGTTAGTTATACAGGGTGGACCAGATTCTATTCTGTGATACTTGCTTTTGATCTGGAGTTCATGACAGTGAGACAGAGAGCAGAAATTGGTCCTATACGTGCAGACTAGCCACCTAAAGAAACACGTGTATATGATTAGGACATTATCAGGAAGTGAATAGTGATGAAGATAACAAGTTATGTAGAAGTTAAGAGATGAAATGTAATCTCTGTATGAAAAACTGACATGTTTATAAAATATAATCACTTCTTATCTATCTTGCTCCTTTGGTTTGGAATTAAATCCAAACAAATATTGGTTTACCATTAGTTATCCATCTCGGACTGAGATTACCCTTTATAATAACATACAGATACAATTACCATCTGTCAGCTCCTCAGGTTAAATGATTAACTACTCCAAGGATAAAGCAACAATAAATATTAAGAGCTACTTAGGAAATGAATTGTTATTTCTTCCAATAGAAGTGGAAACTTCCAAGACTGATACAACTGTAAAGAAGGGAATTGCTTGTAAATGTGTTAGAACCAAAGAGCTCTCCTTAGCCTGGAAATTATGAGAGGCAATAGCTTTTTAAAACTTCCTGAAAGTCGTATGTGAAGAGTTGCCATTATTTCATCCAGGGCCTCCATCCAATTGAGGCCTCCTTGTGATATACCTCTAAGAATCTCCTCTTTCTCCACAAAGATCTCTTCTCTCTTGTTCCCTCACTTTCTCCTATCTTGCTGATCAATGCACTCAGGTGAAAGTCACCACATACAGAGAAGAAGCACAAGGGCCTATGAAGCATCACTAGTGAAGTTCCACTTAGTACTGTCTTGAGTATGATTGGTACTTAGGGCTTATGTCGAACTTCTACACAGGGAGGAATTTCACCCTCAGTCAGCAACAGACACCAAGTTTCCATATCGGAAAGCACTGTCGTTGGCTGATCACATATAAGTGCATAATGCACTGATAGCTGTGGGTCGGAGCAGCAGCCTTACAAAAATCAAACCATGTGTATCTTATAAAATTCTCAGTAGTATGATGTCACCAAAAGAGCTAACTAAACCATGGACATATAAACAGGGGAATCTCTCAAGGAACGGAGAAGTTATGTTGTCTCCAACATTTGTCACTGGTGAGACTACTAATGGCATATTGTGTTGAGTTCCAGCGGACACAGCTCAAGAAGTATGTTGATCAATTGGAGAGAGTTCAGAGAAGGTCTATGAGAACGATTGAATGGTTGAAAAACTTGTCTAAGTCACAGGTTCAAGGCACTTAATCTAGTTAGCTAACTTATGGAAGAGAAGGTTAAAGGCTGACTTGCCCATGGTCTGTGGGCACTTACACGAGGAACAGAAAAATCGATAATAGAAAACCAAGGCCATCCCTAGGGGGATGTGGGGTCCAGACAAACCTCCCCCATGGCAGGTACAGGGCCCACAGCAACTGTCTTGCCCTGGACCCCACCTTTTCCTGCCCCCACTTCATCTCTTCCCCAAACCCTACCCCTGCTCCATCATCCTTCCTCTTCTCATCCTGTTCTGTCCCTCCCTGCCCCTATTGCTTCCCTTCCTTAAAGCCCCCTTCCGCAAGAGATGTGCCCTGGGATGTTCCAGGGGGTCTGGCCTGGGGCAGCATCAGGGGAGCCCCCACACTCTCTGTGGCAATGGGAGCTGCAGGAAATGGAATGACCCCAGCACGATGCTCCGCCCTGCCACCATCTCCCAGTGGGGTTGCTTTGTTTCACTGTGGGAGCAGGCAGAGGTGAGCCCCAACCCCAGCCTTCTCTGCTCCCCTGAGTTATCTCACTCAGGGGAGTGGAGTGGGCTGGGGCCAGGGCCAGGGCCAGGGTGCTCCAGCTGCTGCTGCTGCAGTAAAGTGGAACAACACCAGCTGGGAGATGGCAGCAGAAAGGAGCAGGCTGCTGTGCCATTCTACTTCCTGAGGCTCCTGCTGTGGTGAGGCCTGACCCCTGCTGCCCCACTTGTCTAGTCTTCTCAGGTAAACCTAGGCTGTCCTGGGACGTGAGGGTCTTGTCCATAGGTCAGTGGAGGTGGCTGCTGTGAGGCCCTTCAAAGAACCAGGCCTCAGGAAGTCGTCCCAAACCATTCTATGGAGAGGATGGCTGTGTAGAGAGTGCTTCAGTCTAGCAGACAAAGATCCAGTGGCTGGAAGTTGAAGCTGGACAAATCAAAATAAATGCAGATTTTTAACAGTGAGGGTCATTAAAACAGCCTCCTGGGGTGATGGTGGGTTTCACTGGGCATTTCAAAGTCTGGATTGGCTTTTTTTTTAAAGTTATACTCTGGTTCAACCACAGCTATTGTACTTGACATAGGAATTAGTTGGGCGGGGCTGGGGGGGAAGATTTGTGTCAAACAGGATGTTAGAGTAGGAGACCACAATGAGCTCCTTCTGGCCTTAACAATCTATGAATCAAGGAAAAATGGACTTGTAACTTAGCACGAGCAAATACCAAACAATTACTTTGCTGTGTGGTGGTAAGTCAGAAACAATAAACTAAAATAAATGAGGACTAATGCATATCACTCTGTCTATTTCGTGTTATCAGCATTCAGGTGGGAACGTACTTCTTAAAAATGAAATTCACTCCTGTAAGGCAGAAACTCTCCTGTGGACCACATGGAAGGGTATGGGCTCTCCGGCTGTATGTCAAGAAGGATTTTAGATCTATGAGTTACTAGTTTTAAACTCCCAAGGTGAGCTTACTAAACAAAAAATGCTCCATAGTGCTGAGCAAATAGGAGTGGGTTCAATAGGCAGAGGAACCTTCCAACCTTATGAGGATTCTCATCAACAATCACAGTCTATACCGCAGAAACACCAGCCCTGGAACTTTTCCTTGCAACAAGGACCACTGTCAATTTTGTTCACATATCTATTCTGGAGATACCATCACTGGACGTAACCAGGTTATTCACAGAATCACAGGCACATTCTCATGTTCCTCAGCTAACATCGTACATGCATCACATGCCAACAATGCCCTGATGCTTTGTATATTGGGCAGACTTCAAACTCTCTTTGACAAAGAATTAATGGGCATAAAACAGACATAAAAACACTCCTGATTCACAAACCTGTCAGCCAGCACTTTAATGGAGTGGGCCATTCTGTTAATGACCTGAAAGTCTGCATTTTTAGGCGACAAATCTGAGGAACTCACTCAGATTGAAGTGACATTAGAGGAGGTTTTGGCATTAATTGATAAGCTGAATAGTAACAAGTCTCCAGGACCAGATGGCATTCACCCAAGGGTTCTGAAAGAACTCAAATGTGAAATTGCGGAGTTATTAACAGTGGTTTGTAACCTATCCTTTAAATCCACTTTGGTACCAAATGACTGGAAGACGGCCAATATAACACCAATATTTAAAAAAGGCTCTAGAGGAGATCCTGGCAATTATAGACCGATAAGTTTAACATCAGTACCAGGTAAATTAGTAGAAACACTAGTAAAGAGTAAAATTGCAAGGCACATAGAAGAGCACGAATTGTTGGGCAAAAGTCAGCATGGTTTCTGCAGAGGGAAGTCGTGTCTGTCTAATCTATTAGAATTCTTTGAAGGGGTTAATAAACATGCGGACAAAGGGCACCCAGTGGACATAATATACCTAGATTTCCAGAAAGCCTTTGACACGGTCCCACACCAAAGGCTTTTATGTAAATTAGGTGGTCATGGGATAGGAGGAAAGGTCCTTTCATGGATCGGGAATTGGTTAAAAGACAGAAAACAAAGGGTTGGAATAAATGGTAAATTTTCACAATGGAGGGGGGTAACTAGTGGTGTTCCCCAGGGCTCAGTCCTGGGACCGATCCTGTTCAACTTGTTCATCAATGATCTAGAAAATGAGGTAAGCAGTGAGGTGGCAAAGTTTGCAGATGACACCAAGTTGTTCAGGACAGTCAAAAGCAAAAGGGATTGTGAAGAACTACAAAAAGATCTCAGCAAACTGAGTGATTGGGCAGCAAAATGGCAAATGAAATTTAATGTGGGTAAGTGTAAGGTAATGCATGTTGGAAAAAATAACCCAAATTACACGTACTACATGATGGGGTCAAATTTAGCTACGACAGATCAGGAAAGGGATCTTGGAGTTATAGTGGATAGTTCTCTGAAGACATCCACGCAGTGTGCAGCGGCAGTTAGTAAGGCAAATAGGATGTTAGGAATTATTAAAAAAGGGATCGATAATAAGACAAAAGATATCATACTTCCCCTATATAAAACTATGGTACGCCCACATCTCGAGTACTGCGTGCAGATGTGGTCTCCTCACCTCAAAAAAGATATATTGGCATTAGAAAAGGTTCAGAAAAGGGCGACTAAGATGATTAGGGGCTTGGAAAGGGTCCCATATGGGGAGAGGCTAGAGAGACTGGGACTTTTCAGTTTGGAAAAGAGGCGATTGAGGGGCGATATGATAGAGGTATATAAAATCATGAATGGTGTGGAGAAAGTGAATATAGAAAAATTATTTACCTTTTCCCATAATACAAGAACTAGGGGACACCAAATGAAATTGATGGGTAGTAGGTTCAAAACTAATAAAAGGAAATTTTTCTTCACACAGCGCACAGTCAACCTGTGGAACTCCTTGCCCGAGGAGGCTGTGAAGGCCAGGACTCTATTAGGGTTTAAAAAAGAGCTTGATAAATTTTTGCAGGTCAGGTCCATAAATGGCTATTAGCCAGGGATAAAGTATGGTGCCCTAGCCTTCATAACAAGGGCAGGAGATGGATGGCAGGAGATAAATCACTTGTCTTCTGTTCTCCTTCTCTGGGGCACCTGGCATTGGCCACCGTCGGCAGATGGGATGCTGGGCTTGATGGACCTTTGGTCTGACCCAGTATGGCCATTCTTATGTTCTTATGTTCTTATGTTCCTGAAGAGGAATTTTCACAGCAGTTTGGAAAGAGAGGCTGCTGAACTCTCTTTTATGCTCAAATTCAACACATTAACATGTGGTTTGAACCAGAATGTGAATTTTCTAGCACATTATAGGGGCTTTTTTGCATACTTGGCTTTATCTAATTGTTGACCCCATCACTCTTCTGCCCCTCTACTCTCTGATTTGCTCGCCTTGATAATATTTTTCTGATTTCTCAACCTTGATTGCTTTTTTTGGTTCTCTGTGCCTTACATATTGAGTCTGTTCTGGTATGGCTATGATCTGAAGAAGTGGGTCTGTCCCACAAAAGCTCATCACCTAATAAATTATTTTGTTAGTCTTCAAAGTGCTACTGGACTGCTTTTGTGTTTTGATGGTGTATAGACTAACATGGCTATCTCTCTCTCTTACTAATGAACATTGTGGAACATGGGGAGAAACATGCTTAGGAGGTGAGAACTGCTCTGCTAAGTAGGTGCTAAAGATCAGTAGTGTGAGAACTTTTCATAGAATCCTAGGGCTGGAAAGACCTCAGGGGGTTATCAGGTCCAGCCTCCAGTAAGTTACTTTGACCCACGATCAGACCCAGGCTTCCTGCACAGCAGGTAAAATTGCGACAACTGATGCTAGTGCTCAGTGCAGGCAAGTTTATGGTTGACATGACAGAGTAGGGGGCCAAGTCCCCTGCAGAGAGAGAGTAGTTAAAGCAGAGAGGGGGTTCACACTGTTTTTCCCGGCAAGGGGCCTCAGTCTGATCATAGTGACCACCCCTAGGAAACACACTGCAGTTTAATCTCCAGTTGATTCTTAGCTGTTACATAGCTCTTTTAATCAGTAGATCTTAAGGTGCATTACAAAGGGAGGTCAGCATCATTTCTCCCCTTTTATAGAAGGGGAAGGTGAGGCACAGAGAAGGAATGTGACTTGCCCAAGGTCACCCAGCAGCCAAGGCAGGAATAGAATCAGGTTTTCCAAGTTCTGGTCTAGTGTGCTACCCATTAGGGCAGCCCTGCTGAGTCTGCCAGTGAGGGCACCCCCTCATGTTGAAACCATCTGTGATGTTGCCACCAGCCTATGCAGAACAGGACAGAGACCATTGCACTGACTGGCGTTGGAAGGAGGCATTGCGGCAGGCTTTCCTGGTTGTTTTCTCTTGTAGGCAAAGTGGAATTTAAATAGTACCTGTAGAAGGAAACGTGAGGCTCCCTTGTGCTTTGCATCCTGTCCCATTTTCATAAGAGGGGAGGTGTAAGGTGTCAGGCCATGCTCCAAACCTGCACTGCAGCGCTTTGGGCCTCACTCTGGCAATGTAAAGGAGCTCTGAATTACTCAGCACTGCATCATCCTCTCCCAGGCCTCTCATCTAGGAAGCAAGTGAGGGATATGTTAGTGTGGAAACTTAGCCAAAGTACACTGTGCTCCAGCCATGTGTGATGAACCAGTGAGGGCCATTGCAAGCTGGAGTAAGTTACAGCAGGCTGTGGAGGCTTTGCATTAGATTATTGATCAATAAGCCACCAGTTGACTCAGCTCAGTCCTTTTATTAATTCAAACTAGATCAGCACTGTACAGAAAAGGATAATACACTCATCACTAGCTATTCAAGCTCAATTGGTTCCCAGCTTTCTGCTTGTAGGTGAAAACTCATAAGAGGGACATTACATTACCATTAAAATACATGTAAAAGTCTCTGATTGGTTCCTAGTGCTCCTAATTTGGTGAAGGAGTGGCAGCATGTGGCGCTGCTTCTGAAAGGTAAGTGAACCTTGTGTTTGGAGGGATGGGGGTGGGGAGGGTAAAAGGCTGGGGGCAGTCTGGGGCCATGAGCAGGAGGGAGGGTTAAAACCTGGTGGCAGTTTGGGTCTGTGGTGTGGACAGGGGGAATTAAGCCTGTGATGGGGTGGAGGGAGTTTAAGGCTGCAGCAGGTTGGCTGGGCAGGGCCAGTGGGAGGGGTGGGGTGTCAGGCTGCAGTGGTTTGCGCTTGTGGGGCTGGCAGGGTGTCAGGCTATGGTGGGTTGGGCCATGGGGAGGGAAGGTGATGCTCCTATTAGTGGGGGGAGTTCACTTGTCTAGTGAACAAAAGTAAGTGTATGTGTCCCTTGTTTTAGTGGGTACTTGTAAATAAAGTACTCACTTAATGAGGGATGCGTGGACGTCACCCAGCCTGGGAACAGATTTACAGCTTTCACTTTTCCAAAGGTATCAACTCATTTTTATACCAGATATTACTATCTTAACACAGGCCTTTATTTTCTGTTATCTTACCTAGTCCTCTGTTATTTCTAGGTCTGCACCCATTCCTATAGGAGCCAAGAACAGAGGTCAGACACAATGACAGTAAGCGTGGTATGAGGTAAAAGCATACCAGGAATCTGGTTTAGCATTACCTTAAAGCCTTATAGAAATGTGATAGCAGCTAACAAGCCCCAAAGGTGCTTGTAACTCATTAAGGTACAATCCAGACTAATGAGCAGCTGCGTTACCCCTGCCCTGCAACCTTGGGAATGTCTTGCTGAAGTATGGGCTGCTCACAAACAGTATTCTAGCATGCAAGCCACACCCTGAGTGCTGCGTGTAACAGCCATCTGCCAGCCACAGATGGGTTATACTCTGGCTCTTACCTGACCTGTGTACACTGCAGAGTGACCCCAATATGTCCGCAGGCCAGTATTCCCTGTAAGCTGAGCGCTTGACTGGACACCCAGAAGAGATTCAGGTGCCTCCCAGCTGATTAGCAGAGCATCCCCAGCTACCCAGGATGGGCATTATGTGTTTGTATTTCTGGTGCATATTTACACGTGCTTTGGTGCACATAACAAAATTTATTCCAACCAGGGATGGAAAAAATTAGAGGGAAACACTGCCCCAGTCCTAGGTTCTCCTCACCCCCACACAAATATATGTCCTGCACTGACTAGCCCACTCCTGGATACCACAAAATATCTTCAGTCTGCTGTTCTTTAAAGGGAATAATATGCCCGTTTATCTCAAATAATTATTCAGGCACTTCATTTTCAATGCACTGGATTAGCTAAAACAGTCAAACAAGTTTATTAACTACAAAGAGACATTTTAAGTGAGCACACATGAGGAGGCTTTAGTCAGAAAAGGTTGCAAGGACAGTAAAGATAAGACATTTACTAATATTTATTTGATCAAATTGGGTCATGTACCAGATAGGACAATCAAACATTTGGATACTCAGGGAAATGGGTGGGGCTTGAGCTGTCAACACCAGCCTGGCTGCCTGGTTTGGGTAATAGCAAAAGCCAGACAGCAAAGGCCTGCTGTTAGGTGCCCTCGTATATTAGAGTGTAGCAAAGTTTCTCATCAGTCTTTGCAGTTTCACTGATCAAAGCCTGTAGGTCAGGATCTCTCCCCTAGAGTGCAACAAATTGATCCTTTGTCTTGTCATGGACAGTGATTGTGCTAGGCAGGGAGAGCGTGCTTATCCCCAGTGGTCTGACAGACTCACCAGGGTCCTGGGCAAGGCAGGGAACGGCTGGCTCTGGGCTCCCAGAAGGGTGGAGCCTGGGCTGGAAAGATGGGGCTAAGGCTAGCTTCCCCCAGGCAGCCCTGCTGTGTGGAGCTATGATAGCAAATTAAAGGGCCTGGGCTCTGACCACCACTGCTGCCACAGTAGCAGCATCAGCATCTGGATGCCAGGACTTTTTGAATTGTTGGGCCAAGGGCAGTTGCCCCCTTCTCACCCACTCCTTTACACCATCAGCCCACCTGTTTGTCCTGCCTTTCTTTCCCTCTCTTGAAAACCTGTCCAGGTGGGCTCCAGGAGACTGGTCTGTGTGGAAGGATATTCCGTGCTGGCTTTCTTCACTTGTTTGAGTTTTCTCTATTTCCTTTCCTGCTTGATGACCCTGTTTACTGCTTAAATGCCAATGAGCAGAGAAGACATTCCTTTGTTTAAGACAGACCTGTACACCAGCCTCTGTTTGGGCTGGGCTGTGGGGTTTGGAACGTGTGTTAATAACACCATACAGTGACATCTTATAACCATGCACAATGTTGCCACACGAATTTTGCCTGGACAATACTATCAGCAAATTCATGAGTTTTCCAATGATACCTTCCAAAGGATCATTACAATAATGTGTGTGGTGTGGATCTGGGTACATTCATTCACAGTGCTCTAATTTACTTTGGGGACCAAATTGCCCCTGGTATCTGAAGGGCAGTGTACACCAGTTACAAAGTTCTTGATGCAGGCTTGCAGCAGAGGTGGAAGAGACTGCAATGTTAACAGTCTCTGGAACATGTCCTTTCCATCTTTCCAGACCCAAGTTCATAGTGAAGATGCTTCTGAAGTGATGAGTTGGAATGAAGACAAAGACAGAGGCACCCCAGGGTCCACTTTATACCTTTGCCCATGTGGAGGGAATTCCATTGTTCTTGCTGTGTGGAAGCAGGTCCAAGATGGAGCCTATCACAAGAGCAGGTCACCTGTCCATGTCCTTCTTAGGCAATCAGCCATAGCCTGTCTGCTGGTCTGAATGTTGCCAGCAAAGTTCCTCAGATGCTGTTAAGGCCCTTTGTCATTTAAGTGCTGATTCACTTGACTAGGAATCCTTTCACAATAGGTTGCCAACAGCAATGCTGAGAGGGGCTGTGGGCTTGGAGCCAACTTGGGAAAGAGTTCTGTCTCTTCACCCCTCAGAGGGGCAGGGCCAAGGGCAGAAGGGGTGGGGCTTGTGGCAGTCAGTCCTGCTCCCATGCTTTCTCTGAGCCACCCACTGAGCAGTGCACAGAGCTCTGTGATGTTTCCAAGTGGCCTGGAGGTTTGTCTGTAGTGGTGGACAGGGCTCCAGGCACTTTTGGAATGCCGGGCATGGGGGCAGTTGCCCTCTTTACACCACTCCTGATTCCTCCCCTGTTGGCTGGCCTGATTGTCTGCCCTCCTGTTGAGATTATCCAAACCAAACATTCCAAATAGAAGCACAGAGCCAATACTTAGAACTCCAAATACAAAAATGGTTCCTGCATGTGAGCAGCAAAAACAGAACCAGTGAGTCACTAGCTTTCAATAGACACCTCTCTAGGCCCACTTGGCACGAGGTTTGGTGCAAGCATTGAACAGTTGGGTTGCAACAATGTTTGCAGGTTCATCTCAAAATCTAGTAACATCATAGAAGGGCTTGGAGTTATTCAGGGGAGCTGACAGGCTTCATCGGCCCCTAGACAAGGTGGGTGGGCCCTGGCTCCATGCTTCCAAAAGGGTGTGGTCTCAGCTGGAAGGATCGGGGCAGCTAGCCCTCCACGCTGCTCAGAACATGTCATGCCAGCCCCACCCCAACCCCTGTCCTTAGAGCTGCCCGGACCAGGCTACCCCAGGCTCTGGTGGTTATTTAAAGGGCCCAGGGCTCAGGCCACTGGGAACCTGGGCCACTTTGAATTGCCAGGCCTCAGGGCTACTGCTCCTTTACCCTCTGTCCTTCTGTGGGATCTGGAAGTTACTACCAAGCATTCTTTCCAGGTATTTGGCTGGTGGGTCTTGCCGAAATACTCATCAGCCCATATTTGGGGGTGGGAAGGAATTTTCTCATGAATCATATTTGCAGAGCCCCAGGGTATGGGGTAGGTTTCTACCTCTGCAGAGTGGGGCCTGGGTCACCAGTTGGGTTCAACTAGTGTATGCGGCGGAGTCTCCATAATTTGACATTTTTTTGTCAAGATTTGGGGACTTCAGTAACCAGACAGTGATGGTGGGTCTATGATGGGGTGGGTGGATGAGGTTTTGTGGCCTGCAGCAAACAGGTCAGACCAGGTGATCATGAAGGCCCCTTCTGCCTTTAACGTCTGAGTCTATGAGACCTGCCTTTCAGATGGCTCTAGGCCTCCTGACCCCAGCTCTGACCCATGGCCCTAAATCCTGCTCTCTGATGGCCACTGCTCTCACTACTAGACACAACAACTAGGAGTCTAATGGGGCTTTGTTTGGGGTGGGGGTGGTGTTATGCCAGCAGAAGAACCCTGCATGTACATGTTGGCTGCATGTAAGCTAGGGTGTTCTGCTGGCAGAGCTCTGTCAACATGGGCTTTGGAGTGTAGATGCCCCATCAGCTTTTATGGAAAAAGTGTTTCAAGTTCTCAGGTTGGCAGAGAAAAAGCTGAAAACCTGCCCAGATGTATCGTCATCGCTCAGAAAGCAAAGGCACAAAACCAGACCCCAAATGAATTATTTATTCATTTATTTATTTCATGTATTTCTCTTTAATCTCATTATTTGATGACAATCTCATGATTTTTTATTCGGCTCCTGTTAATAGACCATTGGAAGTTGGCTGTGCTGCCAGGATGAAGAATTTTTCATTGATTTCGCATCTACTGGAGAGTAAGTTTCATTTCTGCTGTTCCAGAAAATTAAGGTGCAGCAAGCAGGAGACTACAAAGTTAAGAGCTGGTTGTATAAATTTTGACTGGTACAAGTGGAGGGTAGACACAATATTTTTGTTGGCCGGTTACAAGTTTCTTTACCCACAAGTATGTACAAGGGAGTATCTGGCCGCTTGATGCCAGGGATGTGGATGTCTGAGAGGCACAGCATGCACCTGGGATTTCCAGGCCATGACCTGCTTTTGGTACTTCAATCTTCATCCAGGAAGATATAGGAAATATGGAAAACTTCCCTAAGAATATACAACCAATTCCATGGAAGTTGTGGGAAAGGGTCTACCCAGAGCTACTGGCTATGTTGGACATCAGGGTTGTAGAGGAATCTCCTAGTGCAGTGTTTCTCATGCTTAGGGTCCCACCACATAAGGGGGTGGTAAGATGAGTGCACGAGGGTCACCACCCATTTGAGTTTTCCCAGCCATGAGCTCTTCTCAGTCCTTTGATCGTTGTCTAAGTGGACTTTGGAAATAGGAAAACACGTCCATGGCTTTTCCTGGTCTTCAGAGCTGGGTGGCTGGAGCAGCAGCTGCTTTCAGCCACCCAACCTGGCAAGCATTGCCCCTGCCAGCAGTGACATAGAGGGAAGGGTGGCAATCTCATAGCTATCTATGTTTCCTTCTGCTCTGCTGGTGGTGGTGGCACTGACTTCACAGTGGGCTGCCCAGTTTGGAAGATGGAGATGCCACCAGCAGTGGCACAGAAGGAAGAGTGGCAATACCACGTCACAACACCCTTTCTTCTTCTCTGCTACTGCCAGCAGTGCTGCCGTCTGAGCTGGACATCTTAACAGAGGCCAGGTGCTCTGTGACCACGCAGCTCAGAAGGCAGCACCACTACAAGCAGCAGTGCAGAAGAAAAGGTGGCAGTAACATGCCATGCCACCCCTTCTTCTGTGCTTCGGCTGGGGGTGATGTTGACTTCTGAGCTGGGTGCCAGCAGCCGTGGCACACAAGGAAGAGAGGCAATACCACGGTGTGCCACCCTTCCTTCCATTCTGCTCCTGGTGGCAGCTCCGACTTTCCAGCTGCCCAACTTGAAAAGCAGAGCCAACAGCAGCAGTGGCACAGAAGGAAGTGGCAATACCAAATGGTGCCACCCTTCCTTTTGCCCTGCTGCTGGCACTGGCACTGACTTCTGAGGTAGGCACACAGCCAGTGGCACCCGCTCCCTGGTTACCCGATTTGGAAGGCAGTGCTGCAACCAGACGTGGTGCAGAAGGAAGCATTGCAATACCACAACGTGCTGGATGTCCTTCTGCCTTATTGTTGGTAGGAGCCCTGACTTCCACGTAAGGTGGGCAGAGACTAGTGACTGCTTGGAGGTGTGATGATATTGGCTTTTGTGGTGAATAGGCAAAACATTTTTGCAACCACTGTCCTAGGTTGAGACCAAATCTTATACGAAGTGGACTAAATGAGATGTCTACTGAAAGCTGGTGATTCGCTGAATCTGTTTATACTGTTTACGTTTGTATCATTTTTATATGTGAATTTATAAGTATTGGCTCTGTGCTTGTGTTTGAAATTTTAGTTTCTGGGGAACCACAGTAGGAGGTGGGGCAACCAGCTTGGCTTACCAGGGAAATCCTTGGCAAACTTAAACTCAGTAAGGATGCTTATAAGAAGTGGAAAGTTGGACAGATGATTAAGGAGAAGTTTAAATATATTGCTTGAGAATGCAGAGGGGTAGTCAGGAAGGCAAAAGCACAACTGGAATTGCTGCTAGCAAGGAATGTGAAGGACAACAAGAGAGGTTTCAACAGGCCAAGTTAACAGTAAGATGGATATCAGGGAGAGTGTGGCATCCATACTGGATGAGGGAGGTGACCTGGTGACAGATGGGCCGCGTCTACACTAGCCCAAAACTTCGAAATGGCCATGCAAATGGCCATTTCGAAGTTTACTAGTGAAGTGCTGAAATACGTATTCAGCGGCTCATTAGAACGCCGGCAGCTGCGGCACTTCAAAATTGATGCAGCTTGCTGCCGCGTGGCTCGTCCAGACGGGGCTCCTTTTCGAAAGGACCCTGGCAACTTTGAAATCCCCTTATTCCTAACAGCAGATAGGAATAAAGGGATTTTGAAGTTGCCGGGGTCCTTTCGAAAAGGAGCCCAGTCTGGACGAGCCGCGTGGCAGCAAGCCGCGTCAATTTCAATGTGCCACAGCTGCCGGCATTCTAATGAGGCGTTGAATATGTATTTCAGCGCTTCATTAGTAAACTTCAAAATGGCCATTTCAAAGTTTTGGGCTACTGTAGACGTAGCCATGATGTGAGAAAAGCTGATGTACTCAATACTTTTTTTACCTCTGTCTTCAGAGGCAAGGTCAGGTCCCAGATTACGGCACTAGGCAATCCAGTATGCAAAGCAGGTGGGCAGCATCCATGGGTACTGAGGGAGTTCACAAATGTCATTGCAGGGCCTTTGGCCATTAGCTCTGAAAATTTGTGGAGATCAGGAGAGGTCCTGGATAATTGGGAAAAGGCAAATGTAATGTCCATCTTTAAAAGAGGAAAGAAGGCCAATCTAGGGATATATAGACTGGTCGGCCGTACCTCATTCCCCAGAAAAAGCATGGAGGGGATTCTCAAGGAATGCACTTGGAAGAGGGGAAACTGATCAGGAATAGTCAACATGGATTCACCAAGGTGTAGCCAGACAGAGTCTCCCCCTTACAAGCCAGCTTGCTCGTTGACCCCCGCACACTGAGGAGCACACAGGGCACGGAAATGGCTGCTGACAGCACAGTCTTTGATGCCCTCATTGAGGCCCAGATATGCTGGCTTATCGTGACCCTGAGAAGCAGAAAGTACAGCTAGAAGGCTAACAGGCCAGACTGTCAACATGAGAGGGGGGGGGACCCTCAAGAAATCACCCCAGCTGGCATTGATCAATATGATGCACACACACAATCACCCAGAAGGGGACGTGCCCCGCCCGCACAAAAGAATGTCCTGTACTCCTAAATTGTTTATCTCTTGTCTTACAAGTGCAAACTAAGTAGAAATGCCCTTGTAACAAACTGGAGTCACAAAGACAGACCAGTATGATCTGGCACCACAGATAAGAAAGAGAATACGTAACCCAAAAGGGGTATAAAAGATGGGTCCACCAGAACTCTAACTTTGAGTGCATCTCCACCAACTACCTGCTGGTCGGGTCAGGTGATTGCCTCCCGAGGTCCACAGCTGGGGACGCCCAACCTCGTATTCGTCCTTCCGCGGAAATGAGTGACCGATCCGGCTTGGCTACGCTGGTATCGAGAGACACAGAGAGGGTAAGATACACCCATGCTAGGTCTCTCACTTTTTTTTTGTGCACAGCTAAAGAATTAGAGCTCTGTAACTAGTATCAAGATATCATTGTGTTAGATGGTAACAGATATCTTTTCATTGGATTGTAACGTAACTTGTTAACACCTGTACTTTGCTAGCATATAAGAAGTAAACAATAGCCTTTTGTAACAGTACACTTATAACTGTAGCTTAATAAACTTGTAACTAGTTAAGATCCAAGCCTAACTATTTTGTTAACCCTTTTGTCACTGCAACACAGCCGGCACAACAAAAGAACTTTAACCATTTGGTTACAACAGCCTGGCCGTAGGTGAGAGTGCTAGGAGCTGCCTGCTCTAACAGTAAAAAACTGGGTTGCTTAGGACCCAGGGGAATCCGTCAGCCTGTCTTGGCTGCTTGCAGCGACGAGCTCTCTGCTCTTGTAGTTTTAAACTTGGATGATAACAAGGGCATAGTTGGTACCTCACTGCACGTTACCCGGCCACCGGCTAACACAAGGGCATGTCATGCCTGACTAAACTGATTAGCTTGTATGATGAAGTAACTGGCTCTGTGGCTGTGGGGAAGTCTATGGATGTGGTATACTTTGACTTTAGCAAAGTTTTTGATACAGTCTCCCACAATAATCTTGTCTACAAGTTATGGAAGTATGGATTGGATAAATGGACTTTAAGGTGGCTAGAGAGCTGGCTAGATGATTGGGCTCAATGGGTAGTGATCAATGGCTCAATGTCTGGGTGGCAGTTGGTTTCAAGTGGAGTGCCCTCAGGATTGTGTCTAGGGCTGGTATTGTTCAACATCGTTATTAATGACCTAGATGAGGGGATGGATTGCACCTTCAGCAAATTTGTGGATGACATTAAGCTAGGGGAAGAGGTAGATATGTTGTAAGGATAGGGATAGGGTCCAGAGTGATCTAGACAAATTGGAGGATTGGGCCAAAAGAAATCTGATGAGGTTCAACAAGGACAAATGCAGAGTGCTGCACTTGGGATGGAAGAATCCCAAGCAGTGTTACAGGCTGGGGACTGGCTGGCTAAGTAGCAGTGCAGCAGAAAAGGACCTGGGGATTACAGTGGATGAGAGGCTGGATATGAGGCAACAGTGTGCCCTTGTAGCCAAGAAGGCTAATGGCATGTTGGGGTGCATTAGGAGGAGAACTTCCAGGAGATTTAGAGAAGTTATTATTCCCCTTTATTCAACACTGGGTAGACCACATCTGGAGCACTGTGTCCCATTCTGGGGCCTCCAGTATAAAAGGGAGGTGGATGCACTGAAGAAGGTCCAGTGGAAGGCAACCAAAATGATTAGGGGGCTGGAGCACATGACCCTATGAGGAGAACGTGAGGGATTTGGGCTTATTTAGTTTGAAGAGCGAGGGGTGACTTGGTAGAACTGTCAACTTCCTGAAGAGTTGAAATGAGGATGGAGAGAAGCTGTTCTTAGTAGTGATGGATGGTGTAATAGGATGGGGTTTCTGAGCACAGCTAGAGAAATCAATCCAAGGTACCTTTGCGTAAAATCCGGGCCACTTATAGCCCCAGGCTGAGATTTCCTTTTCACTAAGGCAAATCTAATCAGCCACAACAGCCCCTCTGCCAGCACCCCTAGCCAGCCAGAAGCCACACAAGCAAACCCACAGACTTCTCAGCTGCTCCATCATCCCAGATGAACAAATTCAGGTGAGAGGCTCTTAAGCCTGTTTCATTAAACACCACACAGATTCTTCCAGACCCCAAAGGTCCCAGCCCCAGACCTCAGTCAATATATACTTGAATCTTACCCATACAACACACTCACCAATTCTTTAGGTCTAATATCTAAAGAATTATTAATACAAAGAAAGAACAGAGTTAGAGAGGAGAATTGTTAATACAGTACTTTACATGCATCAGTCATAACTACTGATGGAGGCCAGCAATGTTATTTGCTGATTCTTGAAAGTCTCTGAAAATTCATTTCAGGTTACATAGATTTAGTCATTGGACCATTGTAGATCCAGCCCACTGGGTCCACATGCTGGACATGTATTGCCCCATGTTGGCTGTTCCTGGGCCTGACTTCTCCCCTGTCTGGTAGAGGAGATGCAAGATCCTTTGGGGCTGCCTCCAATGTAGAAGCTCCTGTGGGGATAAGGGCAGGCATGGGATAAACCAAACTGAGCGATGGGGATCTGAGGCGTAGACCTTCTGGCTGGCTCACCAATTGAGTTTCAGATCTGTCGGTCTCTCTGTCCCTTGCTGGGGGTTGTACCTGGAGGGCTGTCTAGCAATCTGCTGTCGAGAGTGCCCTTCTCCTGCCTCCTCACCCCTTCTTAGTAAACTGGCCACTCTGCTTCCCAGCCCTGTGATCCTCCAGCTGCTGTTAGCTGGCCAATCAGCAGTGGTTGGCAGTGCCTGGATTAGCCCTTTGATTTCTGGGCTAGCATGTGAGAACATAGAGCCCATGACAGGCTCCTCTTCAAACTCCTCCTTTAACTGGAGCAGGTTCTGCGGGGACGGTGGCGGGGTAGTGAAATCCAGTAGCTCACACCTGCATTCTAACCTCTTTTGGCTGAGAGTTGGGCTCTATACCCCATCAGAGGCACAGTCCATGCAGAACCTCAGACACCTGGTGACAGGGTTTGATGGAGTGGACCTGGTGCATCATCTTGGCTGTGACGTCCTCCTGTCTCAAGAGAGCAAGGACTTGTCTGGGACTTGGATGTCCTCAAGAACCAGGAGGCTCATTAGCACCCTGGGATGGACTCATCTTCCTCTCTAGTGACCTGCAGTGTCAAACACTTCCCAACCCCCATTGCAGGAGATGCTTCTGCCCTCATTCCTTCGCCTCCCTACAACAGCTGTTCTTTAGCACCTGCTCTTTGGCAGATTTCTCCACCTTGTGTGGGTGGCTGTGTTCTTCTATTCCCATAGGATGCATCCCTGACCCACAGAATAGCAGGGCTCTCTGCAGTGGGGGTTGGTCTCAGAGGATATGGCAAGTTTTGACAGGGCTCCCATTACCCAATGATAGACAGTCTCAGATAATAATTTCTGGATAATTTCTTCTGGGGTCCTGTTGCCTGGCTTCTGTCAGAGTCACTGTTCTATCGGGTCCCATTTCCCAGCTGGGTTTCCTTACCTGTGGCATGGCAGCAGTTTGCTGAGCTGGTAAATCCTCTCCCTGGGCAGCCGGCCAATGTGCTTAGCTGGTCACTAATGGATAGTCCCAGCTAAGCCACCAAATTCCCTAGTGCTGAGTTCTAATGGGAGGGAAGGCAAAGGGGCTTCATCAGCGTTCTCCTGTCAGCTCCCAATTGCCCTTGGGCTGGGAATCTTTCTCCCCCAGGTCCCTCTGCTGGAGACATAGGGGAAAAGGAGCTACAGCAATCCCTCAACTGGCCCTGGCCCAACAGAATAGCAATCGAGCCCCCCACCCATCCCCACCATCCCCATCACCATCCCATTGTGCTCATGGGGGTGGGGGGAACCTGACTCATTGATCACGGAGCTTGCCAAGGGGGTTGTCACCAGGTGTCTTTGTCTCTCTAGACGGGGACAGTGTTCAGTGTCTAGACTGGTACCACAGAATCATAGGGCTGGAAGGGACCTCAGGAGGGCATCTAGTCCAGCCCCCTGCTTCAAGCAGGATCAACCCTGACTAAGTCATCCCAGCCAGGACCTTGTCCAGCAGGGACTTAAAAACCTCAAGGGATGGAGAATCCACCACCTCTCTAGGCAACGCATTCCAGTGCTTCACCACGCGCCTGGTGAAGAAGTTTTTCCTAATATCTAACCTACACCTCTCCCTCTTCAACTTCTGACCATTACTCCTTGTTCTGCCATCTGACACCACTGAGAACAATTTCTCACCCTCCTCTTTAGAGCTCCCATTCAGGAAGTTGAAGGCTGCTATTAAATCACCTCTAAGTCTTCTCTTCTGTAAACTAAACAAGCCCAAATCCCTCAGCCTATCCTCATAGGTCTTGTGCTCCAGACCCTTAATCATTTTTGTTGCCCTTCACTGAACCTGCTCTGGCAAATCCACATCCTTTTTATACTGGGGGGCCCAAAACTGGACACAGTATTCCAGATGTGGCCTCACCAGTGCCGAATAAAGAGGAATAACTACTTCCCTAGATCTGCTCAAAATGCTCCTCCTAATGCACCCCAGTATGCCGTTAGCTTTCTTGGCTACAAGGGCACACTGTTTACTCAAATCCAGCCTTTCATCCACCATAACCCCTAGGTCCCTTTCCATCATACTGCTGCTGAGCCAGTCGGTCCCCAGCCTGTAACAATGTTTGGGATTCTTCTGCCCCAGGTGCAGGACTCTACACTTCTCCTTATTTGGTACCATCCTTTCAGAGCTCCTGAGTCATGACCTGCCCATCAGGACAGAGACAGCCCCCTCCACCCTCGCTGCTCAAAAGTGCCTGGTCAGAAGTAGGCAGTGACTGGAAGGACAATGCCCCCCCCCAATCTAGGGCTGATAGTAGAGAAGAAGTTACTCACCTTGGTGTGGTAACGATAGTTCTCCAAGACGCATCCCTACGGCTGCTCCACGTAGGTGTCAGCACTTCCCTGTGCTGCGGATCAGAAAGCTTTCAGAGCAATGTTCTGTCCCCTCCCCCATGTGCGGTGCCTGCGCAGGAGCCAGCTGGTGATGTCACTGCGCTGGGTAGAGAACACGCAGCACAACCCTCCTCAGTTCCTTTTCTACCTGAAGCTCTTAGAGACTCCACGTAGAGGGGAGGAAGGGTGTTTTGTTGCACACCCGCAGGGACACATCTTGGAGAACTATTGTTACTGCACCAAGGAGAGTAACTTCTCCTCCTTCGAGTGCTCCCTGTGGATGCTCCATGTAGGTGACCCAGTAGCACTACCCATTTGCTGGAGGTGGGTATTGGAGTCTTTAAGTGGAATGATGTAAAATGGCATCTGCCAAGTCAGTGGCGGGTATGGGCCCTTTCTGCAGCACATAATGCTATGCAAATGTATGGTGTGAGGAGCAGGTGTTCGCACTACAGATGTTTACCAGAGGGACATTATCAAGGAATGTTGTTGTAGCCATCTTTGGCAGCTGCTTGCCTCCAAGTTCGCATGCAGCGCAAATGGAATCTGCAATCCACTTGGATAGGCACTGTGCCGAAACAGCTGTTCCGGCATGGAGCCCCTACCATGGTAAGAAGAGTTTGTCAGATTTCCTGTTTAGTTTGGTTTTATCGAGGTAAAAAGCAAGTGAACTTGTAACATCAAGGGTATGCAACATAGCCTCTGTGGGAGCGGAGTGAGGTTTAGGAAAATAAGTAGGCGAGTATATAGGTTAGTTTACATTAAAATCAGATATGACACTGGGGAAAAACTCCAGGTGTGTCTTTGGCAGCTGTTTGCCTCTGGGTTGGTATGCAGTGCGTATGTAGCCTGCAATCTACCTGGACAGCCAGTGTTTCATAACAGCTGCTCCTGCATGATTTCCCAACCACACCACAAAGACACTGTCCGATTTTCTGGTTGCTCTAAGTCTTGCAAAGTAGAAAGGAACTGCCTGCCTTGCGTCAAGGGTAAGTAATAAAACTTTTGGGAGAAACTTTGGATGAGGCCTGAGTACCACTTTGTCTCCGGTGAGAATGGTTAAAGGAGGGTCCACCATGAGGGCCACAATTTCTGGTACCATTCTTGCTGATTTTACTGCCACTTTGAGAGCTACTGTCATAGACAGGTACCGTGATAGCATGGTGGCTAGTGGTTCTAAGTGATAAGTATATCTAGGAAAATTTTACTTTTCTTTTCTATTTCTACTTTATTTCTTTACAAACTGCTGTTTGTGTGTTTTGCAGGGAGTCCCCTCTTATCAGGCAGTTGTCCTGATATGAGGAGATACATACTTTCTGCTTGGGCAGATGAGATGCCACTAGTACAAGTACTTTAGAGAATACCCTCAGTGAAGGGAAGTATCATTTACTGGAAGTGTTGTCCACCCGCCATAAATCTGAGGTATTTCCTGTGTATGGGCCAGATGGCCATATGGAAGTACACATCCTAAAGGCTGAGTCATCAGCCAGTTGTGGTACTGCAGCTGTGAACCCTTTATCCTGCCATGTGGGAGGATAGGTGCACATGCTGATTGAGTCAAGTGTGGGCCTTTGTTGGGCCTGCTATTTTGCCAATAGCAGGGCATGATGTTTGTGCCAGTGATGCGATGGTTTTAGGTTTTTGAGCCACATTAGTCTTAGGCTTTCCCATCCATTTGGACACTGAAGCCAGTTCTTGTGACCTCTGGGGTGCGTCAGGTGATGGTGGCTCCAGCAAACTCTTGTCTGGAACCCTCACAAGGAGCAAAACAGGCTTGGAGTTGTGGAATCAGCCTCTATTAGCATCTACACTGACATTTTTAGATTGTTTAGAGGTTGCAGAGCTTTTAGCAGGAACAGCAGCAGCTGTGTTATCTAAATGTCATCATATGTATGGTATAAGCAGGATGTGATTCTTATTTTGTTTCCGTCTCACACAGGGACCTGTATGCCTAGAATGTAAAGGTTGGCAGTGGAGTGTTTTCAGGGAATGCAAGGAAGTGTCTGGACTCTGCAAGAGTTTTGGACCTTCAAAGAGGTGATCTTCTAGTATTGCCTGATCCACCATTGGAAAACCAGAAACGTGGAGCCATGAGGCTCTCTTCATAACCACTGCCACTGCTTGGGAACATGCGGTGGTGCCGGCAGACTCGAGGGAGCCCTCCTTTGTATCAGCTATAAACTGCTCTCTTTTATGATCTGGAGTGGATTCAATAAGAGTAGGCTTTTGTTTAAATTTGTGCGTGTATTTTGCCAGCAATGATGTATTGATATACATAGCTGGAGGAAAGCAGAGGGGAAGGCCTTTCTACCCATGCTATCAAGTCACTTTCACTCCCTGTCAGGAGGGGCAGATTTAGTTAGAATCTGTTTATCCCTCTGGTTGGCAGCAGCAGCAAGGGAATTAGTAGGGATGTATGTAAAGAGGAACTCCACATCCTGCAAGACAACACGTATTCTGTCTGCTTTGTTGGCTACTTGCAAAAGGTGGCTGGTGTTTGCCACTTGACGGCAATGCCAATTTGGTAGGGGAGGGATGCCTAGGCAAGACAACATTTGACAGAGACACTACTTCCTCTTCACTGTATAGGGAGGATGCAGTCTGTCATGGCCAGTGATAGAGAAGCATCAGTACCAAAATTAAGTGGAAGGTATTGTCATTGCCGTTAACAGGTTCTAGAAGGTAGAAGGGTATGAGTGAGGCACAGGTGGCAAGCAGAACTGCGGCTGCAGACATTTACCTTCTTGCGCAACAGGATGGGTGCCCATGCTGATGGAGTCAAGCATGGGCTGTGCTCGAGCTGCCAGTTTTGCCAGTGGCACAGAACAGTATTTCTGCCAGCAAAGCCATGGCTTTATATTTTTGAGCCCACATTTGGCCTAGGCTTGCCCACTTGTTTGGGTCTTACAGCCAACTCTTGCAACTCTCAGTGCGGTATGAGATGGAAGCCCTGGGAAGCTCTTGTCTGGAGCCCCACAGTGGAATAGAGCCAGGTTGGTATAATGAGATTGTCTTCTCTGGGGTGAAGGGAATTCCCTCTTAGCATACACACAACTCTCTTAGATGGTTTAGAGGCCGTGGAAGTCACAGCTGGAGTAGTAGCAGTTGCTTCTCTTACATTGTTTTATGAATAGTGTAAGTGGGCTTCTGAGAAATATAGAAGCAGTAAAGCACTGAGGCGAAATAACTGCTGTGCTGTGTAAACACTGAAACAAAACAAGGCTCACTCAAGAATATCCAGTATGGTCAGTGACCTCCCCTCCCCCAGCCCCTTCAGGAAAATAAAAGACTCTAGCCTGGTAAAGATACGCAAGCAAAAGCAATAGACTATATGCAGCAGAGAATGCAATAAGCCTGAAGGAAACGGAGCTGCGGGGGGAGGGGATAGGGATCTAGGGTACTGGTCTGAGGTGGTCTCCTCACATGAAAGAAAAAAATGGACACTGGAATGAAAAAACATGTGTACAGCACTGCTCGGTGTTGGAGTAGCAGGCAGTGGTGTAACAGCCTGTGGTCAGGCTGAGGTAAAACAGAAAGACTTGAGGGGAGGGGATTGACACTTTTCTCTGAGGTGAAAAAGAGAGAAAAAATGGAGGCAGCTGATCTGGCACAGAGGTGGAGGTGGTAGTTGCTGCCAGTGGAGGCATATGTAGCTTCTCCAAAGCTGATGCCTCAATAATGCCAACTGATGTGGTTTGCTTGGTCTCTGCCTCAGTGCTTCTGGCTGAGGTGGACCTGCGTTTGCCTCCTTGTGGCATCAGATACTGATGGCACTGGGGAACATGGCACTGGTGGAGGAATATGTTGCTTCTTGGGAGCAGATGCCTCAGAGGTGCCCATTGGTGTGGGTCGGCTGGTCTCTCCCTCAGATCTCCTTGCTGAGGAGGACCTGTGTCTCTCTACAGTACCTGACATGGGTGGCTCTGGAGAACACGAGGCTCCCAGCAACTCAGATCTGGTGAAATTGTCACAGCCTGGGATCCTTGGTGGGGCAAGGTAGCTACCCTCTCTGAGGGTGTTTGCTGCACCCCCATGTCATTTGGTGCATCCCCAAATGAGAGGGACTTTTGCCAAAGTAGCACTTTTAATCACGTTCCTTCCATGCCCTGGCTGGCATACCCTGGCATGGGGGCACATAGAAATGCCGTGGTATTCACCCAAGCATTCAAGGCATGAGGTGTGCCCATCAGACAAGGGCATAGTGCCTGCACAGGTATCACAGTAGGAGGAAGTAGGGCGGCTGTCTTTTAGGATAAAGCTGCTTCTGCAAATAAAAAAAGCCACTGACATGGCTCCGCAGCGGCTGCTGGTTGATTTTTTTTTTCTTGTGAGGTAAAAATGAATCAAAAATAAACAAGTATTAATAATCAGAGGAAAAGGAGGGAGGCTAAACAAAAATCTTTGTTTTTCTTCAGTCAGGAAAGGAAGAGCTGCTCTGCGCCTGTCCACAGCTGAGGACGGTAGAAAAGGCCCTGACCAGGGCTGCGCCGTGTGCGTCTCTCTCCAGCACGGTGATGTCACCGTCTGGCTCCTGTGCATGCGCGGCACATGGGGGGGTGGGCACTGCTCTGCACAGCTTTCTGATCCACAGCGCAGGGATGCGCTGACACCTATGTGGACCACGCGCAGGGAGCACTGGGAGGAGAGGATCCGATTCCCTTCAGGCCCTGCTGGTTCACTAGGAAGGTGTCTGGGCATGGGGAGGGGTTAGGCAGTGGGTTGGAGATTGAGGCTTCTACTCCCAAAGCCGGCCAGGGTCCTGACTTGAATTTCCGTCTTCTTCCCTATCCTTGAAGGAGGCGGGGAACTGCCTAGCACTACACTGATGGCCCTGAGCAAAGATGGCCCCTGGGGTGCAGGCTAGGGGCTCTGACTGGAAAATGGACTTTCAGTCTCTCCTTTGTGGTTCCCCCCGGTTCTGAGGTAAAACTGCCCCTCGCCCCTCCTGACTGTGCTCACCTCAGGATGTACTGGAGTCTGGCTGTGTCTGGGGACTCTGCCAGCAGGTTCCCCAGCACGGCCTGCCAGAGTCAGACAAGCCCTTGTGCAGAGCCTGCAAAGGAAGGGCAGCCATGGATCACAACTGGGAAATTGTCTACTCCCTGTCACTAGCTCCCTGCTCAGCCAATCAGCATTGAGACTCTGAGAGGTGGGAGGCTGAGAGGTCTCACTAGAGGTCCCAAAGTATGGCCAGGTCACCCCCTGAGGGGATCTGTCTCAGAGCAGTTCCAGCGCCATCTCTTTGGGCTGGCCTCCCACAAAGGCAGAAGGGGGAGAGCGTCTCTGAGATTGCCACTGCCTCGCACTTCTGTCCTGCCTGGCTGATGTCAGAGTCTCTTGATGAGGTCATCAACTTCCCACCACTTTTCTCCAACAGGGTGAAGTCCTGCACCAGGCCTTTGTGATGTCACTGCTGCACCTACCCCTCCCCTCCAAGGCTGGTGTCCTGACCCTGGCCAGCCTCTTGTGATGTTTGAGTGGCTTCCCCTGGGTCATCCCACTTCATGACAGATAAATCTGGGGAGCAAGCTGGCTGCAAAGTAAACCCCACAGGCTGCTCCTAGGCCACACTCAGTTTGTCATTAACTAGTAGATGATAAGGCTGGACAGGACCAGTAGAGCACTGACACTGACCCCTGCATATTCCAGCCCTCTTGTGTGTCAGTAGCTAAGATTTGACCTAAGCACACACCAGAAAGGCATCTATTTGTCATTGGAAGACATCTAGTAATGGAGAGTTGGTCACTTGCTTTGGTAGTTTGTGCTTTATCTGTAATCTTAGTGGTCTGGTTCCAGCCATTGCCCAGGAACTGGGCCTTGTTCTGCCTTTCTCTGTGCCATTAACCAGCTCTGTCCTACCCAACGTGTTCTCTCCAGGAAGGCTCTGAGATGCTTCAATGACATCACTGCTCAGCCTCTTTTGTAGAAGCTAAACCCATCGGGCTCCTCCCAATAGCTCACAAGGTGTTTTTCTCCAGCCCTCAAAACATTGGGCCCTTTGCTGCCCCATCACCAATCTTCTGACGTCTTTTTACAGTGTGGCCCCTGGAGCAGGCTGCAGTGTCCAAGCTCAGTCTGATGGATTCTGCATCACCTCCCAGCCCTGCTCTCTCTTCTGCTCCCATGTCTAAGGATGGCCTAGCCCCACACTATCCCAGCCTGGAGTTCAACCCCATAACTCTGTGGGTTTCCCTCAGCCCCATCCCCTAGTTCCCACTGTCCCTGCCCTGGGGGAGATGTGCTTGGGCTCTGAACTCACCCTGCTGTGGGAAGGGAGGTTTGAGGCACAGTAGTATGATTGTGATGCCAATGCTAAAGTGGACGCAGGGGCAGTTTCCCATCAATGCAGGATGCATGGTTCTGGCATAGGGGTCAAAGAACCTGGCTGCAGGAAGATCAAGCTAAGGTTAGTGCTGTAATATTGAGACTGGCAAACCTGGAGGCTGCAGGACACAGGGCAGTGGGGTGGGGAGGACAGAAAGGCATGAAAGGAAAAGAAAAAGACTGTTTAAGAATTACACCAGTGCATGTCTGGCTTTCCCCTCCTGCTTTCTCTGCAGCCAGAGCTTGGGAGCAGTTTTCATGATGTCCATTTATTTGAGTGGAGATTGGGGAAATTGGACAGCAACAGGGAGGAGCCGTGATCTTTGTGTCTGTAGCACTGAGGGGAACTTCACTCTTCTGCACCTATTCCGAGAGCTCAGATTTGTGTTCTGAGGCTAGAAGGGTCCAAGGGCTGTGACACAAAATCTACTGAGCTGGGATCCCCAGAAGAGTTAATCCAGCCCTGGGGAGAAAGATCTGAACTTCAGTGCCCCACCATGGGGAGTGAATGTGAGAACCCTAGCACCCCGAGTTATACAAGTGAGGCGAGAGTTTCTTTATTTGCTTATCAGTTGGGGGCCATACCAGTTTGGGTGCTGTTTTTTTTTCTTCTCTCTTGCATGAGACCTGACTGATTTATCTGTGGGTCATTGGCCCCCAATCTCAAAAGTGTTCCCCACCTCCGACGTCACGTGTGGTGCACTGCAGGTGCATATCCCACTGGGACATGCTTCACCAGCTGCTGTAATTCCCCTTTGGGACATTTTCACAATGTTTTATGATATATTAATGACTTATTCAGGGATCTCTGCGAGCTGAGGGTCAAGTTCCCAGTATGTTGCTTTCTCCATCCACAGTACCATTCGTAGCTCATAATTTTCATGCCATTAGTTAAAAACACCCATAAACCTGCCTGGTACTTTTCTGTCATCTCCGACAGAAGCCCGGACTCCATAGAGATCTGCACTGTTCTCCTGATTGTCCCAAAGACAGGACACATGATTCTCCTGTATTTCCAGGCCCTCAGGAAGAACCACAACTAAGGATATGAGGCTGTCTTTGAGGACAGTTTACTGAGGGACATAATGGAAAAACAACTACATCTTGTTGGTGGTATTTGCAGATCTGCAGACATTCGAGCACTGGTGCCGGGCCAGAGACATGAGCACTGACTGATCGGTTTGCATTGGGATGCAGATTTGCAATGATGAGCAGCAGCTGCAGACTCTTCAGATGCAAAACGCCCCATTCCTGGACATGCATGTGAAACCCCTGTACCTAATGGAGTGATACATCTTTAAGAGACCCCAGAGGGGCATAGAAGTGAGTTGCGTCTGGGTCATTGTTAAGTACATTTAGCACTCTGCACTCAGAAGCTTTTGGAATTGGGTGAGGTAGTTGTGGTGTCTGCTCCAATAGGCTCTTTTGTTGCTGGGGTCAGACTCCACGAGGGAAAGCAGATGGGTCAGCTGCAGTTGTAAAGCCATCAAAACAAAAAAGCAGTGCAATAGCACTTTAAAGACTAACAAAATAATTTATTAGGTGATGAGCTTTCATGGGACAGACCCACTTCTTCAGATCACAGCCATACCAGAACAGACTCAATATTTAAGGCACAGAGAGCCAAAAATAGTAATCAAAGCTGACAAATCAGAAGAATTCTTATCAAGGTAAGCAAATCAGAGAGCAGAGGGGCAGTGGAGGGGGGGAGGTCAAGAATTAGATAAAGCAACGTATGTAAAAGAGCCCCTATAATGAGCTAGAAAATTGCCATCCTGGTTCAAAACATGTTACATTAAAACTATTGGTGCACTTAGATCCACACATGTCAATCATTATCTTGTGCTTCAAAAAGAAGTCCGTGACAAGATTGAACACATCAGTTCCTTTCGTAGTTAATTGCAATGGTTCACAGAACAAGAATTCTTCTAAGATTTCTTTCTCCTTTATGTACTGCAGAAACACCAACAACTGACTGCAGCTGTCAATGTCGGTTGACTTGTCAAGCTGGATACCCACTTGGATATCCTGGTGGATATCATACCCACTATGATATCTTCTATAACTTGCTGCAACATCTCCTGGCTCATCTCATGAATTCTAGAATGGATCACGTCATTTGACAAGGGAACCTGCTGGAGCTTCTTTTGTGCATCTGGTCCCAATGCAATTTTTGCCATTTCCAATGCACAAGGTTTCACTAATTCCTCAGCTGTTGTATGAAGCTTCTTTTCCATGGCACACAAATATGCAACTCGATAGGATGCTTGTAACAAGGGCTTCTCAAGTGATACAAACCTAAATGTCCTCTTGGTTCCGCTATGATCAAATTGTGCACTCTTAGACTTCAGGGTGTCAAGGGTCATGTCCAGCAGCTGCATTACCATTCTGTTTGTTGAAATGTTCAGAGAGATTCAATGGTTTGAAACGGGCATTTGAAAATAATGAGCTGCACAGTACACAACTGCGGTCATTGAGTTCCATCCTTCTCTGTTGTACAAGTGAAACGGTAATGAACACAGTCGTTGTTCCATTTGCATTTCTTTAACAGGGCAAGGGTTACTGAAATGTTGTGGAGTTTTGCAGTGGAAGTAAACTGTAACCAATGTGCTAACAGTTAGCAGCAAACTGAATTAAAACAAAGTCACTGTGCTACCACATCGTCATCTGTGCACATGTTAAGAAATACCCTGCAACGTGGCAGTGCACTGCATTTTTTTTGTATGTTACAGTAATCTTTAAAAAATTTATAATGTTAATAAATACATAGGTTTGATGAAACAGTAGTTGTACTTACATGTGTGCTTAATTTGTGTTTTTGATGATTTATCTTCAAAAAAAATCTGACATCTTTTGCACCCCCAGGAAGGGCATCACACACCTCCAGGGCGTGTGTGAACCCCAGGTTAAAAACCACTGCGATAAAACCCAGATTTACACAGTTTACCCAGATTTTTGATTTACATGTTTATTGGATTAAGGTGAGTTGAAATGAACAAGTGAATGTTAAAGGGAAATCCTAGATGTGTGTTATTCACATATCTATGCGAACATGCATTCCTGGGGTTCCAGGAAGCAACAGAGGCTGGGGGCTGGCTGGAGCCTTTGCTGGTTCAACATCTGCCAGCTCCCAGAAGCACAAGGCTGTTTTGTCAGTCCCCACAGGGGCTGAATTTGCAAGTGTTCATCACCCACCACTGGGACATGATGTGGTCCAAAGAGCTAAGCTCCCATTTAAAAACTTAAGGCTACAGCTACATTACTGCAGAGAGTCAATGTAAGCAATGCAGCTCTAGTGACATGGATAACGTAGCTGGCATTGACGTACCTTAAACTGAGTTACTGCAATCTCTGTACCATGGGGTGTCAACGGGAGAAATCTTCCTTCAACTTCCCTTACTCTTCTCATTGGGATGGAATAGCAGGTTCAATGGGAGAGCGCTCTGCAGTCGATTTGACAGGTCTTCACTAGCACTGCTAAATCAGCTACAAGTGGATGGATTTCAGAGCGTCATCCAGGTTGTATTGTACATGTAGCTTAAGCAATATTCAGCACTTTTAATTTCTTCCCTGTATTCTATTTTATTTTCCCAGTAGATGGCAGTAGAAAGCCAGAGCTAAAATATGAAGGTCATATAAGTTAACAGAGTCGTCTGTCTGGCTGTTACTAGCATGTATTTCAGCACTGCAATATACAGTGAGGGGAAATTAACAGATTATGGCCCTAACCTCTGCCTCTTGCCTACTTTTCTGTATGGGGCTGTGGGGAGGTGGGGTGAGTAGACGTGAAACAATCACAATCCTCCATCCAAACTTCCTTTTATGAAGCAGTGGTATTACCTTAGACAGCCTGTGTAATGATCTTGGCCCACAGCAGCGCTCCCTCTAGGCAGTGCAGGCCAACACAGCTTGTCACTCTGTGTCCAGCCAACCCTGGGCCTTGTCCCCTTTAAGGGACGTCTAGAGGTGAGCAAACAGTTTGGGAGCCTGGCCGCCCCCAGTCCAGGTCTGAGCAGCAGTCACACAAACCATTTTGGAAGTTCAGCCCTTGGTTCAGGGCAGGGTTGCAGGTAAGTAGTCAGTTTAGGAGCCCAGCCCTTAGTCCACGGTTAGGCAGCGGCCAAACAACGGTTTGGGGACCCAAGCCCTCAGTTCAGGGAGGGGCAGCAGTCACGCAAAAGGTTTGGAAGCCCAGCCCTTAGTTCAAGGTGGGGCATGTGGCCAGACAGAATCCCCCTGCTTTACTCCATCTTGCCCCTCTTCAGTGCCTCAGAGCACACAGCACAAAGAAACAGCACAGCCTTGGAATGTTTTGAGAGCACAGATGCGCTAATCTCAAACACTGTCTGCTGGTGCCTCACAAACAGAGATGTGCTATGTCAGCATGACCCTGGACTGGAGAATACCGATAAGAGGGCTAACGGTCTAGCCGATGGCCTTGGGGCTTCAAGCTGCCCTTGGCTGGTATTGATAATTGATCCACCCACACTTTTGTCCCGGGAGGGGAATTTTGCTGCCTGTGTGAAAGTTTGCCCCATTTCTATCAATCTAGTTATCTCTGTCTTACAAGTGTAACTGCCTTGTAAGCGCTGGCGTCACAAAGATGAATCAGTATAATTGGTACCTTATAGATAAGGAAGACTATACGTGCCCCAAGGGGGTATAAAGAGGGGCCTGGCAGCCTACTCTAACTGAGATCCAATTACCTACATCTGCCGGTCAGGTAAGGTCTTTGCCTCATGAGGATGGAGGGGACACTCTCCTCGTATTTGTTCTTCCTAAGGGATTCAGTGAACAACGTTGGCTACGCCGGAGTCGAAGGACGCAGGGGTGAGAATTATACCTGTAATGTTTTTTGTGCACATTTAATAGTAAGATCTGTTTAGGCTCAGGTGTCTGGTCCTCAGATGGGTAACTCTTCTGATTGACATGTCATTTGCATCATCCTACTAGTAGTTAAGTAAATAGAGCAATAACAGTGTAACCATTAAGATTTTATCTAACTTTTACTGCAACTGTAACCATTAAGACTTTATATAATTCTGTAACCATTAAGATTTTCATTTCTGCTTTGTAATAAACAGTAACCTTGTTTAAGCTTCAGCCTGACTCCTTCTAGTTGCTGTAACTCAGCCAAACACAAACAAAGAACCTTAGCCGATTTGGCTATATTCAGCTTGGTCAGTGGTGAAGTGCAGTAAGAGCTGAGCATTGAGTCATGTCGCCTCCACAGGACAGACTCCTGGGGGCTCCTGTCAGCCTCCCTGGCTGCCCGCTGCGAAGGGACAGTCTGTTCTAGCTGTTAAAGTCTTGGGTGGCTCTCTGGGGCATCTGTCAGTCAGTTTTGGCTGCCCGCTGTGAAGGAACAAGCAGTCCTAGCAGTTAAAGACTGAGATGTGATAACACACACACCATGCATTACCCAGCCATCAGCTAACAGGGCAGCAGACCCATTGCTATCCCCTAGACCGGGGTGGCTTTGGAGAGGTGAGGGGGTCGCCCCTCCAGGAAGGCAGTGTAGAGGGTCGCAGGCCCTCCCACTCCACGGCGACCCAGCCTGGGGCCCTAGTGGTCACTCACACCCTGAGCTTGGCAGTTAGGATCCAGACCACAACACACCACCACGGGCTCAGGGGGGGGCATTCCTGGGGCCACTTCCTACCTTGATCTCCATCGGCGTGCGGTCCCAGTTGGCTTGAGCGGCCGGTCCAGGCTGGTAGGTTTCGTCTGGGTAGACCGCCTCGTGGCTCTGGCCAGTTGGACATCTCTATGTTGTTTGGATAGTCCACCGGTGGCAGGACTGTGGGCTCCAGACGGTCAGAGGCCTCAGTGCTGTGGGCATCAGGCAGGACTCTGGGACCTTGTTCTTCTGGAGCCCCAGGGTAAATAGCCCCAGGCAGCCTCCCTGGTCCTGGCAGAGCCTTGGGGGAAGGGGCCCTCCACCGATGTGAGGGCCCCAGTAGATCCAGGAAGTCGGGGTAGTAGCCCAATGGCAGGTGTATCTGCAGCTGCCCAGGCTGGTCTGGGTAGCTGGGGGATAACTCTTGCCAGCGGGCTGGTCAGCAGTGGGTCCCCCACTCTTGGCACCCAGGAGCCTTGTCAGGGCCCTCCACCCTGCTTGGAGGCCTGTCCTTTAATGGTCCTTCTGGCGCTAGGTGCTACCCTCAGATGGGTGGGGCCCAGGTGTTCTGGCTCTGGGTCCGCCCACCAGGGTCTCTGAGGGGTCTTCTTCACCTGAGTCCAGGGGAGGCCCCAGCACCTCGCTACACCTCCCCACCCCCAAGTCTGTTTCCCACGCTGTGGGGGTGGACTCCTTCATCTCCCCCAGGTGGGATAGGAAGTCAGCATTGGCATGGTCCTTACCTGCTCGATGACGCACATTGTAGGCATATGACTGCAGTGCCAAATACCAGTTTATAATCCTGGCATTGTTGTCCTTCATCCTGGACAGCCTCTGTGATGGGGCATGGTTGGTGACTAGAGTGAAGGGGGCCCCCCAAAAGATAGTACCTGAGGACATCGCAGGCCCATTTTACAGCGAGTGCCCCTTTCTCTATCATTGCGTAGTGTTTCTCCTGCTGGAAGAGTTTCCGGCTGATGTAGACCACTGGGTGATCCTCTCCGTCAACCTCCTGGGACAGGACGGCCCCTAGGCCCACCCCAGAGGCATCTGTTTGAAGGATGAACTGGCAGGCAAAGTCAGGGCTGTAGAGGACTGGTTTCTGGGTCAGGCAAGATTTTAAGGTCCGGAATGCCTTCTCCATAGCCGGAGTCCATACCACCTTTTGAGGCTTATTCTTGGTCAACAGCTCCGTCAGGTGGACAGCAATTGAGGCAAACTGGAGGATAAAGCACCGATAGTAGCCTGCTAGTCCCAAAAACTGGTGTACCTGTTGCTTGGTGGTGGGTGGAGGACAGGTGGCCAGTGCTTGCACTTTGTCCTTAATGGGCTTAACACCTCCTCCTCCTATGGTGTAGCTGAAATATGTTGTCTCTTGCCACCCAGTGCAGCATTTCTTTAGGTTCATTGTTAGGCCAGCTGCTCGTAGAGACTGGAGGACCACAGCAACCCGGTCCAGGTGTGATTCCCAGTGGCAGCTGTACACCATGATGTCATCAAGGTATGCCACCGCATTGTCCCAGTGGGGCTGGAGGACCTGGTCCACTAGTCACTGAAAGGTTGCAGGAGCATCATGGAGGCCAAAGGGCATCTAGGTAAATTGATACAGACCTGAGGGAGTAGCAAAGGCAGTCTTCTCCTTGGAGAAATGCGCTAGGGGAATCTGCCAATACCCTTTGCTAAGATCGAGGGTGCTCAAACATTGGGCCTTCCCCAGGTGTCCTAATAGTTCATCAACATGGGGCATTGGGTATGCATTAAACTTCAAGATGGCGTTTATTTACCTAAAATCAATGCAGAACCACTGGGAGCCATTGGGTTTGGGCACTAACACCACTGGTCTATGCCACTTACTTTGGGATGGTTCAATGACCCCTCGAACCAACATCACCTGTACCTCTTCCTCCATGATCTCCTGCATTCAGAAGGGCAGTGGGCAGGTGGCCTCGCGAATGACCTTCCCTGGCTCCGTGAGGATGACATGACTGACCAGAGAGATGTGTCCAGGAAGGGTGGTGAAATTGTCCCGAAAGGCCTGAAGGAGGCACTGGGCCTGCTTACGTTGTTCCTCAGTGAGAGTTGATCCAATAGACGGTTCTGCTGGGTCCTCGTCTCTCGGCACCTGTGGTCCAAGTTGAGGTTCAGGGGGGCAGGGGTTTATCAGGAAGTTCTCTCAGTCCCGCCATGGCTTCAAGAGGTTGACATGGTATCGCTGGGTTTTCTTCCACCGGTCGGGTTGATGGATCTCATAGGTAACTGGCCCCACAGCTCGGACGACCTGCTTAATGCCTGTGAGCGCGCAGACGTGTTTCATCAGGCGAGATGTAAAATTGGTTCCCTGGTCCATGAAGAGTTCCTGGGGCAGGCCCACCCTGGCAAAAACTTTCATCAGTTCACCCACAATGGTGCAGGCTGTGCTACTGCACAGCGGGATAGCCTCTGGGAAGCACGTTGCATAGTTCACAAGGACCAGCACAAACTGGTACCCCTCAAGGCTCTTCGGGAGCAGGCCCACCAGATCTATGGCACCTCACTCAAAAGGGAGCCCCACGACTGGCATCGAAATAAAGGGAGCCTTAGGGACCCGTGGTGGGTCAGCGAGCTGGCACGTGGGACAGGAGTTGCAGTAATTTTTAACCTCCTGGTGAACCCCTGGCCAAAAAGAACAGAAGAGTATCTGGGCTAGCGTCTTCTCCTGGCCCATGTGGCTGGCGGTGGGAATATCATGTGCCAGCCTCATTATGGCCCGATGGTAGCACTCAGGTACAAGCAGCTGCGTCTGTTGCTCCCTGGTGCGGGGATCCTGGTCGACCCAGTACAGACGTTCCTGGTGCAGCTGAAAGTGGAGACACTGGGCCACCAGGTGGGTGTCTGTCACTGTTCCGTCCACAGTGGCAACCTGGCCGTATGTCTGGCTTAGTGTGGGGTCCTCCCTTTGGTCTTGGCAGAAGTCGGAGGTCCCACTGGCATCGTGGTTGGTCCTCCCCGGGATCTTGGCTGGTTCCTCAGCAAATGCTTCTGGGCCTAGCACCGGCTCTTCCTCGGGTTGGGCATCTGGGGTATCCCCCTCCAGTACTGGGGTCACTCCCTGCTTGAGTCCAGGGGACTGGGCAAAGGACCCTGGTGAAGCCTGGCCAGTCCCGACCCAGCACCACAGGATAGGCCAGTCAAGGGGCTAGGCTAACCATCTGGTGGGTCACCCTGGCAACAGTCATGGGCACCCGCACACTCGGATAGGGTCACACATCCCCATGGATGGTGCCCAATGTGGGGTCAGACTTCAGCCCAGATCATTGGCAGACCAGGTTCTGGCCACATCCCGAGTCCACTAAGGCCAGCATGGCCTCCATCCCAACAACCACTGGGATGGTGATTGTGGGTGCCTGTGGGGGGCTGGGCTCTCCTTTTAGCCGCCCACACTTGGCCAAAGCTGCAAAGCTGTTCCAGGCAGTCCCTCTGGAGGTGCCCCCACTGCCCACAGGTGAAGCAGGGGCCGGGCCCATGGTGGCCTACCCAGGCCTGGTGTCCCTCTGGAACTGGTGAGAGGTTACGGGCAGTCCCCATAAGTCCCCCCCGTGGGGTCCTCAGCCCTTGTTTCAGGTGTGGACCCCAATGGGAGCTGGTTGGTTCCCGTAGAAGCCCGGGGGGGGTTCAGGACAAGGGTCTTCTCTTTTCTTGGGCCCAAGGCGGGTGGGGCATGGCAACTGGGCCTGGGTTGTACATGTTCCTGGCTCCTCGGCAGTGAGGAAGTCTTCCATGAAGGCCTCATGAGCGTGACGGCTGTCTGGATGGTGGCAGGTTGGTGGCGCAGAACCCAAGCCCACCCTCTTGGCAGGAGGATGTGGAGGAACTGTTTGAGGATGACTTGCTCCGTGAGCTCTGTGGCAGTCCTCAATTCCAGTTGCAACCCCTGCTGGCATGCATCCCTCAGTTCTTGCGCCATGCACCGTGGACAGGCCCCTGGGGGATAGGTTAGGGTCTGGAACTGCTGGTGGAAGGTCTCAGGGCATCTAGGATGGCCATCTTCACATGGTCATAATCCCATGCGTCGTCAGCAGACAAGCCCCGATAGCACCTCTGGGCCACTCCAGTCAAGTAAGGGGCCAGAAGCATGGCCCACTGGTCCTGGGGCCAGCGGGCAACCAGTGCCACCCGTTCAAAAGTTACCAGGAAGGCCTCAGGGTCATCTGCTGGCCCCATCTTTGTGAGTCACACCAGCAGCATCGCCACATGGACCCCTGTTGGGGCTCCCGGCTGCACCTCTGCCAGGAGTGGCACCAGCGCTGCCAGCTGTTGCAGACATTGTCTCTGATATTCCTGGTTCTGGGATGTCAATTCCTTCAGCCGCTGCGTCTGCTGTGCTCCCAGCTGCTGGAGCAGCTGCTGCTGCTGTGGCTGGGCAGTTTGCTGCTTCTGCTGGCTGTCCACTAGGTACTTCAGCAGTTTCTCGATCTCCATCATGTAGGATGAAAAAGAAAATCAGCGTGTAGCTATACACATACATATATATATATATATACATATATATATATATATATATATATATATATATATATATTTGTCGGGGGGGTGGAACTACTGAGGCACACTCTTCACCCCTTGCGTCAGGGGTTAGGATCGAATGCGCACGTTCTCCACCACATGTAATGACCTTGGCTCACGGCAACGCCCCCTCTAAGCAGCGTGGGCCAACACAGCTTGTCCCTCTGTGTCTGGCTGACCCTGGGCCTTGTCCCCTTTAAGGGACGTCTGGAGGGGAGCAAACAGCTTGGGAGCCCGCCCCCCCCGAATCCAGGGCTGGACAGCAGTCACACAAACCCTTTCGGAAGCTCAGCTCTTGGTTCAGGGCAGGGTTGCAGGAAAGCAGGCAGTTTAGGAGCCCAGTCCTCAGTCCGGGGTGGGGCAGTGGCCAAGCAATGTTTTGGGGGCCTCAGCCCTTAGTTCAGGGCAGAGCAGCAGTCACACAAATGGTTTGGAAACCCAGCCCTTAGTTCAGGGTGGGGCAGCAGACCCATCGCTATCCCCTAGATGGGGGTGGCTTCAGAGAGGCAAGGGGGGGTCACCCCTCCAGGGAGGCGGGGTAGGGGGGTTGCAGGCCCTCCCACTCCACTGCGACCCAGCCCGAGGCCTTAGTGGCTGTTCACACCCTGAGCTTGGCAGTGGAAATCCAGACTGCAACACACCACCGTGGGCTCAGGGTAACTAGCCCTGGGCAGCCTCTCTGGTCCTGGCAGGGCCTCCGGGGAGGGGGCCCTCCACCGATGCAAGTGCCCCGGTAGATCCAGGAAGTTGGGGTAGTAGCCCAATGGCAGGCATCTCTGTGGCTGCCCAGGCTGGTCTGGGTAGCTGGGGGCAACTCTTGCCGGTGCCCAGGAGCCTGGTCAGGACCCTCCACCTTGCTTGGAGGCCCGGCCTTTAATGGGCCTCGAGCCCCGCCCCGGTCCTTCTGGCTCTAGGCACCACCCTCTGAGGGGCGGGGCCCAGGTGTTCTGGCTCTGAGCCCGCCCATGAGGGTCTCTGAGCGGCCTCCTCTGCCTCTGAGTCAGGAGGAGGCCACAGCAGCTCGCTACAGCCTGCATCGTATTGTTTGCAGTCCAAATCAGAGCCAAACCTCAGAAGGAGCCACTTGTCCAGCTTATTTTGCAGGGGGCAGAATCTTTTGAGATTTCTGTGCTGTTGAATCTGAACTGAAGCCCTGATCCCATCTTGAGACTCCATCTCATTTTAAACCTCTTCTAGAGCCAAAAGCTTATTTTACAGCCCGTCCCTTGAAGAAACCACCTGGGCAAACGCCACTCCCCCTCCCACAATCCAGCAGGCAAGTATAATGGTATGAGCCCAAACACTTCATACCTGCTATTATGTACACTAGCATTCACCATTAACCCCCCACGCTGGAAAGCATCCAATGTGGTCTCAGTTTAATAAGCCATTGTGAGAGGGTAGTGGGGTGATACCAAGTCTCTAGCAAACAATGGAATAACTCTTGTGGCCCTTCCCTTGCTCAGGATAGCCATGTCTACACGTGCACGCTACTTCGAAGTAGCGGCACTAACTTCGAAATAGCGCCCGTCACGGCTACACGTGTTGGGCGCTATTTTGATGTTAACATCGACGTTAAGCGGCGAGACGTCGAAGCCGCTAACCCCATGAGGGGATAGGAATAGCGCCCTACTTCGACGTTCAACGTCGAAGTAGGGACCATGTAGTCGTTGCGCGTCCCGCAACATCGAAATTGCGGGGTCCTCCATGGCGGCCATCAGCTGAGGGGTTGAGAGACGCTCTCTCTCCAGCCCCTGCGGGGCTCTATGGTCACCGTGTGCAGCAGCCCTTAGCCCAGGGCTTCTGGCTGCTGCTGCTGCAGCTGGGGATCCATGCTGCATGCACAGGGTCTGCAATCAGTTGTCGGCTCTGTGTATCTTGTGTTGTTTAGTGCAACTGTGTCTGGGAGGGGCCCTTTAAGGGAGCGGCTTGCTGTTCAGTCCGCCCTGTGACCCTGTCTGCAGCTGTGCCTGGCACCCTTATTTCGATGTGTGCTACTGTGGCGTGTAGACGTTCCCTCGCAGGGCCTATTTCGATGTGGTGCTGCGCAACGTCGATGTTGAACGTCGACGTTGCCAGCCCTGGAGGACGTGTAGATGTTATTCATCGAACTAGCCTGTTTCGATGTCACTACATCGAAATAAGCTATTTCGATGTAGCGTTCACGTGTAGATGTAGCAGATCAGGGTCAGGCTGTGGGCGGAAGAGGTAAAAACGGGTGTGAGAAGGCAAGGCTGCACACACATGATCCGATTATGGATGAATCTCAGGCTTTGAAGAGGTTTGCTGGTTATATTTGTCTGGCTTATCATAGACCTTGCTGCAAACTGCTGAGTTGTCAGCTTACGTAAAAGCCTACCTTTGCAAGGTGACAGATTCAAAGATCTCTGTGTGTTTCTTGTCCTGACCTATAAGCAGCATGCGGAAGAGCACTGAAGACTTCCATCCAAGAAACCCCTTGAAATGAACCAAAAACCCTGGACCCGCACTCCCCTCACCAGTAAATGCAGTGCTGTGGACCAATAACGTTAGACACAGTTGTGGAGAAGCAGGCTGTTAAGTGCAGTATTTTTAATAATAGCCAATGCCCCTCATGTTATGTTTGAGCCTCACCTGCCTGGATGTCAGGAGTAAACTCCCAGGTGGGGATTGAGGGAGAGGCCCACAGAAACTAAAACCATGACACAGCTGGGACTCCAGGAGGAAACAACAGAAGTGCAGTTGACAGGGGAATAGCCCTTGCCTGGGTCTATGCGCTGCCCCTGCTCCAGCTGCCGGTTCTGCAGCTGTCATTGTCCAGGAACTGAGGAGCTGAAGAGGCAGCACCTGCAAGCGCAAAAGGAGTGTGCAGAGCCCCCCTGATCACTCCTGCACCCAGTGGCCACAGGAACCTATGGTACACTTCCTGGGAGCCTTAGTGTTACTTGGGAACTGTACCCCCAGCACCCACATGTACCCCAGCCCCCACTGAAACCAGGAATCCCCTCTCACACCCTCATCTGGGGTTCTCACCCCCCCCGCCCCGCAACCAGAGCCCATGCCCTGTCCCACAGGCCCCATTTCCCTGCCCCAGCCTGGAACCCTTTCTTTTACCCTAAACCCTCCTGGGCCCACCCCAGGGCCTACACCCCAAGACAGAGCCCCCCCCTCCACACCCCAACTTTCTCTTGCCTGGAGCCCTCTCTTATGCCCCTCATTTCTGCCCCACCCAGATCCCACTCCCCCAGCCAGATTCATACAGCTTCCTCTATACCCCAGCCGCTGCCTCAGTCCAGTGAAAATGAGTGAGGATGGGAGAGAGTGAGTGGCAGAGGCTGGCGGGGGAGTAGAAGGGTCTCAGACAGTGGGCTGTCCTGAGGGCAGAATAATGGGATGGGATGGGATGGAAATAAACTGTACCTCCCAAGCTCGAGATAGAGAGCAGAGGAGAGGAGGTCTGTGTCTAAGACTTTTCTGGTATTGCTAAATGCTTTGTCCTTTTGAGGAATAAACAAATCATGATTTGTTTTGATTACTCTGTTTTGGTAAAACAAAACAGCAGTAATGTAGCACTCGAAAGACGAACAAAATGGTTCATTCAGTAATGAGCTTTTGTGGGACAGACCCACTTCATCAGCTCAATGGCATTTCTCGTACAGACTGGCATCTATGAGTACACAAGACCAAAAAAAAAAGTGCAATAAAATCTAACAAATCAAGTACATAGGACTGAAGGAGAGGGATGAGGGGTGGGAGATGTTAAGTGTCTTGCCTGAGATAATTAGGAACATCAAAGGAAGGGAAGAAGTCCTTTTAATGGTGAGGTATTCGTTATCTTTGTTCATACCAAGTGTTAACGTGTCAAATTTGAGTCTGAACTCCAGTTCACAAATTTCTCTATGCAATCTGCTCTTAAAGCCTCTTTGCTGTAAGATGCAAATTCTCAGTTCTTTAACAGAATGGCCCACTCCATTGAAGTGTTCACTGACTGCTTTATGTGTATAGAGATTCCTGATGTTTGCTGTGTCCATTCACTCTTTTGTGAAGAGTTTGCCCGGTTTCTCCAATGTACATAGTGGCGGGGCACTGCCGGCACATAATGGCATATATAATATGAGCCCTTGATCTTGTAACTGGCCTGGTTAGGTCCAGTGATGGTGTCATTGCAAATGGATGTTGTCCTGGGTCCCTGAAGGGAAACTCTTACAAGGGCCAAAAATGAATGAAGCCTGTTCATTGGCACGATTGGCAAAAATGGACTGCAGCCTGGAGATCCAGTCTGCGTGTGAGTGGACAGTGTGGACATGGTTCCACACCAAGAGAGACCTGGCTGTCACTTGTGGGACACACCTGGCTAGGGCAGGGAGCCAAGTGTGTCCCTTGTGGGACACACTCAAGGGGGACTGAAAGGCATCTAAGGCAGGGGTGGGCAAACATTTTACGTCAGGACCCACTTCTCATCCCCGCAATTAGCAGGGTCCCCCCAACCTGTCTAATGTAATCCAAACCAATGGAAATTTTGGTTTTGTTCATATGAAAAAAAAAAACCTTTCAGCACATGAAAGAAAGAGAGTTTGTAGAATATAAACGCTCTATTAGTGGTTATATAAAAGTGCATACACATACATAAAACAGTAACATTCCAACATTTTTAATAAGATGGATGAGCCTGAAACTGAGCAGCCAATCATGCTGTGCCTCCCCTTAGGAAATTTCACCCCCACCTGCGGGGGCCTGCTGCCCATTTTGTGCACTCTGATCAAAGGCACAATAGTCCTGACAGCTGTCATCTTTAAATACTACCCATCTCTGCTGCAGTTACAGACATATAACCTGAGCTTTCCTGACCATAGTTCATGATACTGAGCATTGCAAGCCCACACACCTCAATCTCCTTTGAGCTCTATGCAAGCAGCTTTCATTAACATTTAGCACTGTAAGATATACATGTGCACAGAAAGCATGGATACTTCCTCCTTCTTTTACACTTTTAAGATACAAACCTTATATTAGGGAGAGCATCATAGTACAATAATAAAGTGCTCTCACTGGAAAGTATTATAGACATTATCCTACAAAGGGAAGGCATGAACAACTACATCTTTAAAAGATGAAGGGCTGTGGAATAACACTGAGAGAAGCTGTGCAGGAATTTGCCCCAAAGAAAAAATTTTTAAAACAATGGAATGGGGAGTGGTTATAGTTCTCCTAGATTTTGAATATATGTGATTGTATATTTTTGAATTTAGACTTCATCTAGGGAAAGAAGGTTGGATTATCCATATTGATGTTGGGTCATTTTCTAACAACATTGTCTGCTAGTTTATGCCAGTCCTTGAGAGACTGTGTGACTTTCAAACACGGGTTATACTTTTTCTTGACAAACTTACCTTTCTAAAATGCAGCTGTTGGATAAGTGTAACTTCCTTGGGGCAATGTAACAAAACTACACAAAGCTTACATGGCTAATATATATTAGTGTAATGAAGAAATTATGGCTCAACAGTCTTGAGGTCACAGAAATGAAAGGTGAATTTTACAGTGTATAAACTCCAGCATTGTTGAGGGATTACTAATTCTGTAGGTGAGTTCCATGTAGGGAAATGTCTTTTACAGACAACTGATGAGAGAAGCCAATCATTAGCCATTAGCTTCAAACACAATCAACTGCAGTCACCATGATAAAGATTACATATGTCTTACAGGACATAGTGCCTTTTGTATTGGAGTATCTCAAAGCATTTTACAGCTGATGGGCTAAATCTGGTCTTTAGGCACATGCCTGAACAAGAGGTGGCACAAAGGAACTCTATGTCAAGGCTAATACTCCTTTACGTCACAGTTCCCACCTTTGCCGCACTTCATTTGCTGACTTGGTTATGATGGCCAAGAAGTTGGACTGGTGGACCCAAGGCTCTGAGCATCTGATGCCACATGCTCCAGAAAAGGAGGGAGGGAGGGAGCTTGTAATCCTGCTTGCACTCATGCATTTGGACCCAGACTCCAAGCCACCCATGTGTGGGCCAAAGGGAGTTCTCAGTAACCATTTGCCTTTTGCATTAATTGTCCCTTTAATATTCCACACCATGAAACTTCCACATATATTAAAGAGAAGGGATGCTTCTTAAAGAACATGACAAAGCACAGCACAGTCTGGGTGAAGTCCACTTCTCTATGGTTCATAGGTTTTTTTTTTGTTTTTGTTTGTTTGGGTTTTTTTGATATATGGATCACTAAAAGATCCAGGTCCCCTCACAGATCTTTGTTTGACATTTGCAATGCATCACTGAATCAGAGAATATGTGCTGGAGCTGTATTCAGTTGATGAAAATATTTCTGTGGAAGAAACCGAGTATTTTTCTGAAAAGAGAAACAAAATATTTCAGACATGAGACACAATACAGGAGTCATTAATCTTGTTAAACCAAGTATGTTACATAGATCCATCTATCCATAGCAATGATTCCATCGGCATTGTGACTGCGCTATATGCCACAAAAATAACATGACTTGTAATTTGTATGAGATGCTAATAGAGGCAGATTATGTTGACTCAGATTAGATTAGATTGGTCGCAAATGACCACTGACCTCTGTTGTGCGCAGTCCAGATACGGATATAAATTCTGCTCTTTGTTACACTTCTTCAAACTGACTAAGGCCAGGACTCTAAAGTGGGTGTCCAATAATAAATTCCTCAATTCATACTGAGATAAATATAGATGATCTAATCATGCTGTCTGGTCTTAAAGGATATGAATACTTAGGTAGCTAAATAGGTGGCTGGATTTTCAAAGTGCCAAGCACCCAGCAGCTCCCATAGAAAGCAAGGAGGCCACTTACTGAGGTGTTGGAATATGAGTGTGGGAGCATAATTTTAAACATTCATTTGCAAAATCATGGCTGGACTTTTTAAAAAAACATAGGACAAATTCTGTTCAGTTGTACTCATGCAACTCTGTGGCTTCAGGAGGCCTCAATATGTGACTAAAAAGACACTTTTAAAACATAAATAAACAAGCAGTCAAGTAGCACTTTAAAGACTAACAAAATAATTTATTAGGTGAGCTTTCGTGGGACAGACCCACTTCTTCAGACCATAGCCATACCAGAACAGACTCAATATTTAAGGCACAGAGAATAAAAACAGTAATCAGTGTGGACAAATCAAAAAAAAATGATCAAGGTGAGCTAATCAGAGAGTAGAGGGGTTGAAGGGGGGGGCTTCCTCTCTGTTACTATTAAAACAAAAATGTCCGCCATTTGTTAAGAACCCTGATTTACTGCTTTCACCCCAAACCTTCTTTGATCTTCTCTGAGCCCTATTGCTGAATTAAAGAGATTGCATCTAGAGGGACCAACTTATTGTGAATTTAATTTAGGCCAATACCTCCATGAGGCCTTGTCTCCACTATTCAGTGGATCGACACTGTAGCGATAGCCCCTCTGGCTGTCAGTTTATTGCATCTCCTCTAGACACAATAAATCAATCTCCAAGCTTGCTCCTATCAACAACAGTACTCTAACAGGATGAGAAGAGTAACTGTTATTTGACAAAAGAGCAGCCCCCATCAACCTTGCTGCACGCAAAACACCGTAGTATGTATGTCAGCTTCGGGTATGGAATTTGTGTAGCTGAAGGTGAGCAAACCAGAAAGTAGAGGGGCTGTAGCCAGAGAAAACCTCCCCACTACAGATCAGCTTTTGCCTCCCTTCTAAGGTGCCTCAGAGCACACAGGGCACTGAACAGCAGTTAAACAGCACAGTCTTTTATGCCTTCCTAAAGGGGCCCAGATGTGCTGGCTCATCATGACCCTGAGGAACTGAAAACACAGATAGAGGGCTATCAGGCTAACCATTAACGAAGGGCCTCAGCTGGCATTAATGGAGTGATGCACCCACACAGTTATCCCAGAAGAGAAATCTCCGCCCTTGTAAAAGAATGTCCTGTGCTCCCAAATTCTTTATCTCCTGTCTTACAAGTGCAAATTAAGTAAGAATTGTGCTTGTAAAAACTGGCGTCACAAAAGACAGACCAGTACGATCTGACACCATAGATAAGAAAGAGCATATGTGACCCAAGGGGTATAAAGATGGGCCCAGCAGCACTCTGAGTGCATCTTTACCAACTACTTTACCAACTACCAACTACTTGCTGGTTGGGTCAGGTGATTGCCTCCCGAGGTCCACAACTGGGGATGCCCAACCTTGTATTCGTCTTTCCACGGAACTGAGTGATCGATCCTGGCTTGGCTACGCTGGTATCGAGAGATGCAAGGAGGGTAAGATGTACCCACGTTAAGGTCTCCTTTTGGTGTACACAGTTAAAGAATTAGAGCTCTATAGATAGCTGTCATTGTATTAAGATGTTGTTGTATTGGATTGTAATGTAACCTAATAACACCTGTACTCTGCTAGCATATAAGAAGTAGACAATAGTCTTTTGTAACCGCATGCTTATAATTGTAGCTTAATAAACTTGTAACTAGTTAAGATCTAAACCTGACTGCTGTTACTCTTTGTCACTGCAACACAGCTGGCACAATCAAAAGAACTTTAACCGTTTGGTTACCACAGCCTGGCCATAGGTGAGAGTGCTAGGAGCCCAGTGCTCCAGCAGTTAAAGACTCGGATGGTAACAAGGGCATAGTTGGTACCTCACTGCACATTACCCGGCCACCGGCTAACAGGGGCAGAAGGGGGGGGCAGGGGAATTCAAGAATTTAAGCCAAGTATACAAAGAACTCCGCCATGACGCTGCTGAGAGCTCCATGCCAGTCCCAAGCCTGGATGAAGAAGGAGGGTTGGTCACATGAATGACAACACACTGACCATGAAACAACACCACAAATGAAATCTGATGCCAGTACAACTAAATATTAAAAGATGCTGGCTCGGACGTTACCCGGATAAACAAGGTCCGCTACCAATCAAGTGATCGGAGTTGGGTCAATAAGTTGGCTACTGAAAGAAAATTACACCTAACACAAATGCTATCCATTGGAACATGGAACGTCCAAACACTGTGGGCAACTGGAAAATTAGAGCTGCTTCAGAAGGAGATGGAGAGATACCGATGTGATATACTTGGACTGGCAGAGATGCGTTGGACGGGATCAGGAGAGATATGCGGTTGTGAAGTCATTTGGTCAGGCAACCAAACGAAGCATGAAGCAGGAGTTGGATTCCTTCTTAGCAAAACAGCTAGAAGAGAATTATTAGGATACAAACCGGTGAGTGCAAGAATGATGATTCGAAGCAAAACCGTTCAACATCTCAGTCATTCAGGTGTATGCACCCACGTCGGACAGTATGGAGGAAGAGATTGAGCTATTCTATAAAGACTTGACAAAGATGGAGGAGAAGACACTAAAGAAAGATGTGTTGATCATCGGAGAAGATTGGAATGCAAAGGCTGGAACAGACAATGAAGGTTGGGAGAGAGTCATGGGAAGGTTTGGATATGGAGAGAGAAATGAACGAGGTGAGAAACTGTTAGAGTTTGCTACAGAGCATGAGATGGTGATTTGCAACACAAGATTCCAACAAAAGGACTGTAGGAAGTGGACATGGTGATCAAATGACAGGAAGTCCAAGAACATGATAGATATGATTTTGATAAGAAGAAGATAGACAACATTAGTACAGCAGTGCCGAACTTTCCAAGGAGCGGATATAGACTCAGACCACACTCTAGTGATCGCAAACATCAAGATAAAACTCAAAAGAAAATGTAAGACACAGTTTAATAAAAGAAAAGATGTGGTGAGGCTATGTGAGGAAGAAACAGGGAATGCATACAGCACAGCACTTGAACAGAAGATAAAGAATATTGACACAGAAAAAGACCTACATAAGAGAGTCACAGGGACAGTCATCACTATAGAAGAGGCAATTGAGCAGACTATTCCAGAAGAAGAAAAGATCAATAAGAAGTGGATTACCCAGAAGATATTGAAGTTGGTTCAAGAGAAAAGAGTGCTGAAGATTAGAAGAGATATTTCTGAGATGACAGAACAGCAATATAGGATGAAATGCAATGAGGTAAGGAAAGCAGACAGAAAAGATAAGGAGAAATGGATAGAGGAGCAATGTGAAGATATCAAGAGGTATTATGGTGAATGTAAGACCAGGGAGGTATATAAGACAATTAGGAATATTAATAGGAAATGGCAACCGAAGCAGATAATGATCAAAGATGAGAATGAAGAAGTGCTCATGAACAGGGAGAAGATTGTGAAGCGATGGATGAGATATTGCACCGATCTATACAAAGTACAGTTGGACCTGAGTGTCTCAGAGAGATTGATTGAAGCATTGAAAGAGATATCTCCCCCGAGCATCGACAGTGAGACCGATATTTCAAAGAAGAAAGTGGAAAAAGCAGTGAAACGGCTAAAGAACAACAAGAGCCCTGGAAATGATAAGATCATGGGAGAGATGATCAAATACAGTGGAGAAAGCATGATTCAGGAAATACACTGACTATGTAATATAGCATGGAAAGAAGGGAAGGCGCCTAAGGAATGGACAAGATCTGTGCTAGTGACAATACCCAAGAAAGGAAGTACATTGGAGTGCAAGAACTACAGAACGATTGCCCTAATGAGTCATCTAGGTAAGGTGCTGATGATGATACTGACTGAGAGATTGAGATCGCAGCTAGAACATATAGCAGATGAGCAAGCAGGGTTCAGAAAAGATAGAAAAACCATACAGCAGATATTTGGCACTAAGACTGATAGTGGAGAAAGCTCGACGAAAGAACAAAAACATATACACTTGCTGCGTCAATTTTCAAAAGGCATTTGACAGTATAGATCAGAAAGTGACTTGGGCAGTGTTGGAGTCGTACGGAGTGGATAGCAGACTGATACGGTTGTTGAAAGATATCTATGATAATGCGGAGGCAGTGGTGAGAACATGTGGGGAGTTGGGAAGCTGGTTTAAAATAAGTAGAGGTGGACACAAGGAGAACCAATATCGCCAAGTATCTTCATCACACATCTGGAGAGAGCGATGGACAAGATCAAGGAAAAGGTAGAAGGGATATCTGTGCACAGCAAATGAATTAACAACTTGAGGGTTGCAGATGATATAGTTATCATTGAAGAAGATGAGGAGAAGCTAGCAAAAATGGTGCGGGTGTTAAATGAAGAAGGAAAGCAGTATGGACTGATTATGAGCTTCGATAAAACAAAAACAATGGTATTTGGAAATAAGGAAATAGGAAAGAAGATCAGTGTCGATGGTATTGAACTAGAAAATGTAGAGAAGTTCACGTATCTTGGGAGCAACATAATGTATGATCTGGACTGTAAGAAGGAAATAGCGACTAGAATAGCGAAAGCAAGAACGAGTTTGAAGGCGATGGATAAAATCTGGAAAAGCAAAGCAATAGCTTAAGAATGAAGTTGGGCATCTTGAAAACGTGTATTCAGCAACTTGTTGTACGGATGTGAGACATGGGTGATAACGAAAGATTCAAAAAGAAGAATATTGGCATTTGAAACGAGTTGTTATAGAAAGATTCTGAGAATAGGATGGATGCAGAAGGTCACCAATGAGAAATTATATAGGAAGATACAGCCGAAAGAGAACCTGCTGCAGAAGGTTATAAAACTTAAGCTACAACTATTTGGACATATTTGCAGAATGAACGATGAACAAAAAATCGAGACCCTAGTATTCGGCATAATGGATGGTTTGAATAGAAAAAGCAGACCCCACAGAGAATGGATAGATGACGTAGTAGATTGGTGCAGAGCTAGTCTACAGAAACTAAGCCACTCTTCACTGGATAGGGAAAGATGGAAGGAAATAGTGAGAGAGGCATCAGACACCAACGGACGTTGAGCCCACATTTATTGATGATGATGATGAAGTATACAAACGAGCCCCTATAGTAACCCAGAAAATTCCCATCCCTGTTCAAACCACATGTTAATGTGTCGAATCTGAATATAAAAGAGAGTTCAGCAGCTTCTCTTTCAAGTGTTGTGAAAATTCCTCTTCAGTAACGTGCAAACTCTTAAGTCATTAACAGAATGGCCCAGTCCATTAAAATGCTGGCTAACAGGTTTGTGGATCAGGAGTGTTTTTATGTCTGTTTTGTGCCCATTACCTTTTTGTCTAAGAGAGTTTGAAATCTGTCTAATATACAAAGCATCTGGGCATTGTTGACACATGATGGCACATATGATGTTAGTTGAGGAACATGAGAATGTGCCCGTGATTCTGTGAATAACCTGGTTAGGTCCAGTGATGGTATCTCCAGAAAAGATATGTGGACAAAGCTGGCAGTGGGCTTTGTTGCAAGGAAAAGTTCCAGGACTGGGAGGCTGTCTCCCAACCTTATGAGGATTCTCACCAACAGCCACAGTCTATACTGCAGGAACACCAGTCCTGGAACTGCCCCTCTACTCTCTGATTTGCTCACCTAGATAATTTTTTTTTCTGATTTGTCCACATTGATTACGGTTTTTGGTTCTCTGTGCCTTAAATTTTGATAGTGTATAGACTAGCACGGCTTTCCCTCTGTTCATATTCTGTATGTCAAGCTGGGACTTAAAAACCTCTTGGGATGGAGATTCCACCACTTCCCTAGGCAACGCATTCCAGTGCTTCACCACTCTCCTGGTGAAGTAGTTTTTCCTAATATCCAACCTACTTCTCTCCTTCTTTAACTTCAGACCATTACCCCTTGTTCTGCTGTCACCACTGAGAACAGTTTCTCACCATCCCTTTTAGAGCACCCCTTCAGGAAGTTGAAAGCTATTGTTAAATCACCCCTCAGTCTTCTCTTCTGCAAACTAAATAAGCCCAAACCCCTCAACTCCTCCTCATAGGTCATGTGCTCCAGAGTTCAGCTGTTCTGGTCTCTAGAGCCTGTATTGAGTCTCTGAGGCACATAAGCTGCTTGAGATGACGGATTTCTTTAGAAAAATGTAATCTAATAAATATTTAAATAAATCTAGTAAGTCAGGTCTAGCTCCCAGTTATACTACTGTAAATCCAGCCATTCTACTGCTTTCAGCCACTGGAAAGTGGAACTACCATATGCAGTTACATAGAGAGACACTATTTGAAAAAGATTTGAAAGAAAACAAAAAATCTCATCTGTTGTTCTTGTTAGAACATAGCCACTGTCACATACCTGATTTCCCACGGAAGTTGTTTAGTGTTTCTGAGAAAAGAGAGCTCATGGAGAACACAGGAGCAGAAACATCCAGCGTCCCTGACTGTAAGAGGGAAACCAGTTTTAGTTAAAATCCAGGATCATTTGCGTTATCTACACTTTAAAAGACATTGTGTGTCTAGATTGCTGTTCAGCTGGGCACACAAGACACATGTAAATGGGATGTGGGGCAGGATAGACAAAAGGCCCTTTTAAACCAGTGGTTCTCATTCAGGGGTATATGTATCCCTGTGGTGAGGCAGAGGTCTTATTGGTGTCCATCAGCTCATCTAGACACATCTCATTTTACAACAGGCTACAGAAAAAGCACTTGCAAAGTCAGACCAAACCAGTGAATGAGTTAGCTCTATAGTCCATCTAGTCCAGTATCTAAATGTTACAGAAAGAGGAGGAGAAAACTTCACAGTAGGTAATTATGGGATAGAACTGCTTCATGGGAAAGTTCCCCCTGACTCTGAATAATCCGGGCATGTCTGCATTGCATCTGGGAGCTAGCTTCCCAGCCCATGCTCACAGATTGGTGCTAGTGGGAGTCTGAGTTAGCTGAGTATATTTTGTGACTCAGGCTGGAGCAAAGGCTGTCAATTTGGAGGGGATGGGATGGGAAGGTGTGGGTATGAGAGTCTGAGCTCCAACCTGAGCTGCAAAGCCAAAGCTATATCTACAGGCTATTTGTAAGGTGCTTAGGCAAGGCTCACTAACATGGACCCTTAGAAATTCTCTGACTCCCTGAAGCTTGTGAAATTCTTTTGCTCCCTGTTTGTAGTCAGTGGACACTTCTCCCAGCCTCAGGCACTGCATTTGTTTCTGTGGCCTTTCTGTGTGAACAATACAGTTGGGTGAAATATTTTGAACTGAAAAAAAACCACCCAAATTTAAAATATATTTTGACAAGGAAAATATTGATCAAATTTCCACAACCATAGTTTTGGATAAACTATAGGTCAAAATCTTTTAATTTTAAAAGGGGATTTTTTACAAATATCATTAATTGATACCCAAAACTTTACATTTTTGAGGATGTCTAGAAAATAAGGCACTGAAGAGTATTATAAAGTAACTTTGAAATCCATTCTTAGGATTTACCTGTGTTTGCTGAACACTCCATTTTCCAGATGAAAGTTTGTTCAGTAAGGTTTCTTGTACCTGTATGTTACAAACAGAATCAATCGGTTAATTCATGTAGTCAATTCAAATAATAAGTTCATATTTGTCTCATGTATAGCACATTAGTTGAATTCTTACCTTCTTGTCCCTGAGTGTTCCAAACAGCAGAATGAATAGTCCCTATAAAATATTATATTAAAATATAAATATATATACTTGTCCATATTTAACCATACTAGAGCATTCCTTTCTCACTATTTCTCTGCCTTGATAATTTAAACTAGAAGGTCTTCATAGCAGGAACCATTTCTTGCTATGTGTTGGTACAGATCCTAGCACAATGGGTTCCTAATCTGGTTTGAGGTCTGTAGGCACTGCTGTAATGTAGATAGTAATAATAATTCAGCTCACAGAAGTGACACAGATCAATATAGACTCGTAGCTTTCAGGTTGTGGAGCTTCTTGAGTCTTCAGATAATCTTGTTTTTCCTGGCATTTGAGAAGAGGGTGCTCAGTTAAATACCCCATTGTGAATTTATAATGCAGTAGCACTTGTTAGCTGTGTCTACACATGCACGCTACTTTGAAGTAGCGGCACTAACTTCGAAATAGCGCCCGTCGCGGCTACACGCGTCGGGCGCTATTTCGAAGTTAACTTCGACGTTAGGCGGCGAGACGTCGAAGTCGCTAACCCCATGAGGGGATGGGAATAGCGCCCTACTTCGACGTTCAACGTCGAAGTAGGGACAGTGTAGACGATCCGCGTCCCGCAACGTCGAAATTGCCGGGTCCTCCATGGCGGCCATCAGCTGGGGGGTTGAGAGACGCTCTCTCCAGCCCCTCAGCTCACTGGTGGCCGCGTGGAGCGGCACCTTAAAGGTCCCCTCCCCCGCCCTGCCTCTGCAGGAAGCTGAGGGAATGTGCAGGCTGCAGCCTGCACACGCGGCCAGCCTGCACCACCCTCAGCCCCTGAGAGCTGCGATGGCCGCCCAGCAGCCCCCCCCAGCGCCCCCAGGGGACCCCCCCCAAGGGGAGCCAGGGCAGCCAGCCCAGCCAGAGGGCCAGCCAGGCTGGGAAGCGGCAGCGGGGCCCCTCCTGGACGGAGGCTGAGCTGCGGGATCTGCTGGGGCTCTGGAGCGAGGAGGAGGTGCTCCAGGTAATGGGGAGCAAGAGGCGGAACGCGGATGCGTTCGCTCGGCTGGCCGACGGCCTGGCTGCCCGGGGTCACCCTGTCCACACTCCTGACCACGTTAGGAGTAAGGTGAAGGAGCTGCGGCAGGGTTACGCCCGGGCCCGGGATGCGGCCAGCCGATCTGGGGCCGCCCCCGTCACTTGCCCCTTTTACAGGGAGCTCAGAGACATCCTGGGCTCCCGGCACACCTCCTCCCCTCTGGCCACCCTTGACACCTCGGCTGACGAGCCCCAGCAGGCCCTGCAGCCGGAGTCTGCCCCGGAGGCAAGCCCCGCACCCCGGGGGCCCCCCCCGGAGGCCATCCCCGGGACATCACGGCAGAAGGAGGAGGAGGAGGAGGAGGGGGGCTCCTCCTCCGCAGAATCCAGCCTGCAGATCCTCCTCCTGCCATCCCGGAGCAGCAGCCGGGCCTCCGACCCCCGGGGATCTCCGGACCGTGGGAACGGACCCACAGGTAGGTACCCCTTTCTGGTGGACACCCCTGGGCTTGAGGGGCGGGGGTAAGAGAGGTGTGTCCAGGGCTCCCCACATGCTCACATGGCCATGGCCCCAAGGACACCGGGGCCATGGCCCTCACAGCACTGCAGCCATCAGCCCCTGCCCCCCCCACCCCTCATGACAGTGCCATGCCCCATCCCCGGGCCAGGGGGGAGCGGAACCTCGAGGGGCCCCCGGGAGGAGGGGGTGGGACACCCCGCAGCAGCAGCATGTGATGGAGTGGGGCGAGTGCCAAAGGGAGACTCAGGCTACATATGAGCCACAAGAGCCAAAGAGCTCCCAGGGCCAAAGGAGGATCCTGGCGCTACAGCTGGCAGGTGACACCTCTGCCCTGAACAAACAGGAGGGAGGAGCCGAGCTGGCTTGGAATTGGGGGGCGAGGGCGGGGGCCACAGGTAGAGGCTAGGGGAAGGGAGAGCTGGTAGGCAGCCAGCCAGAGGAGGGGGAAAGCTGCATCCCAGAGGGGCCCCCCTTGGGGTCTTCTCCCCACGACGGGTTGGAAGGACTGTCTCTTCCGACAGCTGGTGCTGTCACTCCTGCCAGAAACTGGCCATCTGTGGCCTAAGAAACCTCTCCTGCTCTCAGACCCTGCGGGGTGAAGTGAGAGTCGCTCCCACCAGGGGACAGGGTGCAGGGTAGGGGGACCCCTGAACCCCATCCATCACAGCAGCATCTCCCGGGGACGGGGATGGGGAACCTGCAGCACAGGGCTGGGGGGACAAAGGCCATGGCTCGGGGCCCACACTAACGCCTGTCTCCATTCTTCTTCCCCCCCTCCTGTCCTGTGTCCTGCACCTGCACCATCAGAAGGACCGGAAGAGAGCGCCGGCGAGGCGTCAGTTGTTCCGGAGAGCCCTCCGGGACCCTCGCTCCAGGGCAGCCCCTCGGCCGAAGACCAACCGGCCCCGCGGCGGGCTAGACGGCAGACCCCGCGCCTCCAACCGCTGCCGGCGACGGACCCCCAGCTGCTGGCCACCCTCCGTCGGCAGCTGGAGGTCGCGGAGCAGCACCTCCAGCTTCAGGAGCGGGCGCTGGCCTGGCGCCAGGAGGCATGGGGGGCCTATATGCAGACATTTAACCGCCTGGTTGATTACCTGGCACCCCATGCCGCGCCGGCCGAGCCATCGCCCGCCCTGCCCGCTCCTGCAGCCCCACCACCAGCTGCTCCGCCCGTCGCCGGCCCATCCACCGTCGCCCCGCCACCCACCCGCGAGGGCCAGATCACCGAGGGACCCCTGGAGCCACCTGACACTTGCCGGCCCCCATACCTTCTGGTCCAGCCCGCTCCCACCCAGCCACGGACCAGGCTGCGAGCGCGGCGGGGCTCCCGGCCGGCCACGCCCAGTGCCGGGCTATAGGGGCGAGGGGCCCAGGACGTGGCCCCTCCCCTTGTATGTAGTTGGACCCTGTTTTTTTGGTCCCCCCGTTTGCCCCGTCCCCCCCCATGTAAATAGTTCTCCCCTTTCTCCTCCCTGCTTTTCTTTTTATTATTTATGGCACACAGTTGTTTCTTTGGATTGTTTTATTTTTGTATATATTGCTTTTGTTGAACGTTTGTACCTAGTTTTCTGTTTGTGGTTCACATATTTATTTATATCCAAAAAAAAAAAGGTTCGGAAAGAAAAAAAAAATTTACGTTCAGCCACAAGTGCGTGCTGTCATTTGTCCAGGACAAGTGGGTGGGGGGCGGTGGGGTGCTCCATGGTGTGGGCGTTGGGGCAGGAGTGTGGGGGAGGAAGGGGCGGGCAGTAGGGGGCCTGGGCAGAGTTCACCCCGCGGCCTGTTCGTTGAAGTGGGCCTGCAGGGCCTCCCGGACCCGGGTCCCCTCGGGGTCCACCTGCCGACTGGGGGCAGCAGGTGGCTGGACGTGTGCTCTGCCGGCCTCCGCAGCCGAGCCCTGCAGAAAGGTCTCCCCCTTGCTCTCGACCAAATTGTGCAGGGCGCGGCAGGCACCCACAATCTGGGGGATGTTGTTGGGGCCCGCATCCAGGAGGGTCAGGAGACATCTCCAGCGTCCCTTCAGGCGGCCAAATGAGCGCTCCACCATCTGGCGTGCACGGTTCAGGCGCTCGTTGAAGCGCTCCTGGCTAGCGGAGAGATGGCCCGTGTAGGGGTGCATGAGCCACGGCCGGAGGGGGTAGGCCGCATCTGTGATGACGCAGAAGGGCATGGTGGTGTCCCCCAGAGGGATCTCCCGCTGGGGGATGTAGGTCCCCGCCTCCAGCCGGCGGCACAGGCCCGAGTTCCGGAAAACCCGGGTGTCGTGGGTGCTGCCAGGCCAGCCCACATAAATGTCCTGGAAACGTCCCCAGCTGTCCACCAAGGCCTGCAGGATGACAGAATGGTAGCCCTTGTGATTGAGGTATCGTCCTCCACTGTGATGCGGGGCGCGGATGGGGATGTGAGTCCCATCCAGAGCCCCAAAGCAGTTGGGGAAGCCCAGGGTGGCAAAGGCGGTGATGGTGGCATCTGGGTCCCCCAGCCTCACGAGCCTGTGCAGGAGCATGGCGTTGATGGCAAGCACAACCTGCAGAGAAAGCACATGGGACAGCCCCAATGAGGGGTGAGCAGGGTGTGCGTGGCCCTGCCCTGCCCTGCCCTGCTGTGGCCCCCCTGCCCTGGCCCCCCTGCCCTGCTCTGGCCCCCCTGCCCTGCCCTGCCCTCCCCCCGTGGGTTCGCTTACCTCCATGAAGACAGCCCCGACGGTGGCCTTTCCGACACCAAACTGCTGTCCCACGGATCGGTAGCTGTCCGGAGTGGCCAGCTTCCAGACAGCGATGCCGACCCATTTCTGTACTGTGAGGGCACGCCGCATGGCAGTGTCCTTGTGCCTGAGTGCGGGGGTGAGCCACTGGCACAGCTCCAGGAATGTCTGCCGGGTCATCCTGAAGTTTCTGAGCCAGTGGTCGTCGTCCCACTCCCCAAGCACCAGCCGCTCCCACCAGTTGGTGCTGGTGGGGTAGCTCCATAGCCGCCGGCGTGTGAGGCGGGGGGTGGAGTGGGGTGCTGCAGGGGTAGGGGTTGAGCCCTGCTGCCCTGGGGGCATCTCCTCCCCTGGGGCAAGAAGGTAGTCAGCTGCCTCCCAAATGGCATGGGCCAGGGCAAGCCCTGCTCCTGCCGGGAGGGCTGGGTGGACCTCTAGCTGCTGCTGCTGCTGCTGCTGCTGCTGGGGGTCCATGACTGCGGCGCCCGGGGTCTGTGTGCCTATGGCTCCTCAGACCGCGTGCTGTGCAGGCTGAGTGTGTCTGGGAGGGGCCCTTTAAGGGAGCGGCTAGCTGTTGCCCCAGAAGCGCTAGTCCGCCCTGTGACCCTGTCTGCAGCTGTGCCTGGCAGCCCTATTTCGATGTGTGCTACTTTGGCGTGTAGACGTTCCCTCGCTGCGCCTATTTCGAAGTTGGGCTGTGCAACGTCGAAGTTGAACATCGACGTTGCCGGCCCTGGAGGACGTGTAGATGCTATTCATCGAAATAGCCTATTTCGATGTTGCAACATCGAAATAGACTAGTTCGATATAGGCTTCACGTGTAGACGTAGCCATTCAGTGTTTCCACATTATCAACTATCATTCTTTTTCCAGGCTGTAACTGGGTAGATAATATGTTGTCAACATAAAGGAATGAGCAAAGTGGATAGAGATATAAAATTTTGAAAACATGAGAAAATATATATTTTTCTCTTCTGTTTCAAAAATTAAATTTTCTGAAAAATCAGAATAGCTGCAGTAGTTACTTGCTTATTAAAATTAAATTTGATTTAGTTCTGTAAAAATGCAAAATGTAAAGGGGTTCCTTGTTATAAGTCCAGGTTACATTCCTAAATAATGCAACTTATACTGAAATGACTTATAAAGGGGAATTAGTATCCATAACGAATAATGTAATTAGCTTGAGATACATTCCCAACACATACTGTTCACACATGTGTGGTACTATAACGTATCTCTAACCCACAAAAAACTATAAATAGAAATAGATCAGACGAGTATGTTATTATTTTTACCTTGTAAATTGATTTGATGTGCTTGATGATGGAAGCAGGGACACTTAAACAGAGTTAGACAGAGGAGAAAGGAGATGGGATGGGGGAGTACAGTACAGGTTGTAACTCTAATCCAGCGCACTTGGGACTTGACCTGAGCTGGATAAGAGAATTTTTTGGGCTAGAGAAAGTCATCGTTCCTCAGCCCCTGCAGCTGGCTACTGACTGATAAAAGGTCCTGGCAGCAGGTCCCAGCTTCTGGCAGCTCCTGGGTCCTAGCAGCCATCATCCACCATGGCTTCCCCCTACCCCCAGATATGGGCATCCTGTAGCTGTTCACAGCCACGAGCCTGGCTCCCCATAGCCCTGGCTCCCTGCCAGCTCCCCATGGCTCCCTAAAGTTCCCCCCAGCTCCCTTGGCTTTGCATGGCTCCCTGCCAGTCCAGCCCCCCACCTGCTGGTTTCCCACTGCTTCCTACTGGCCACCCCCAGCTACCTGCTAGTTTTCCACCAGCCCCCTCCAATTCCCTGCTGGCTCCCTGCCAGTCCCTGCTGACTCCCCCCTGCCTACCTGCCAGCTCCACCCTGACTTCTCCCAGATCCCTGCAGCTCTTCCCCACCAGTTCCCTGCAGCTCCCCATCAGCTCCCCACAGTCCTCCGCTGGCTCACCACAGTTCTTCCCCACCCTCTACCCGCAGCTTGCCAGCTCCCCACTGGCTCTGTACAGATCCCTGCTAGTTCCCTGCTGGTCCCTGCCATCTCCCCACCAGGTCCCCACTGGCTTCCCACAGCTCATCGACTTCCCACCAGCTCCTTGCAACCCACCTTTGGTTCCTGCTGGCTTTCTTCAGCTCCCCCATCTACCTATTGGTGTGACTTATAATGAAACTGCTTCCATGATTTAGTTAATTACATATATGTGAAATGCTTTACAGCTATGTGACTTATAACAAGGACCCCCTGTATATGTATAACTTAGTTACCACACTAAAAATTACTGTTTGGTACATTTATGAAATAAATAACTATAATTTATATTGTTTTTATTCAGATAATAATGACAAATACATGTAGAAATATTGATGAGTCTCAGCTGCACAACAAGGCTGTGTCTACACTTGCATTCCCCTTTTAAAAGGGGTATGCAAACAAGGGAAATACAAATGCAAATAAGGTGCAGATTTGCATATCTGACACCTCATTTGCATATTCTTATGTCGAAAGAGCTTTTTTTGAAAGAAGAAAACCAGTGTAGACACCGTTCTTTTGAAAATAAACCCCATCTTTGAAAGAATCCTTTTTCCCTTTTTTTATGGGAAGAAAGATTCTTTCAAAGATGGGATTTGCTTTTGAAAGAGAAGTGTCTACACTGTTTTCGTCTTTTGAAAGAAGCTCTTTCAAAATAAGAATATGCAAATGAGGTGTCAGATATGCAAATCTGTGCCCCAGTTGCATTTTTATTTCCCTCATTTGCATACCTCATTCAAAAGAGGAATGCAAGTGTAGACACAGCCCAAGGTATTTAGGTGCATCTTTTGCCTAAAAAAATTTTGCTCATTTTAAATACTTACTATTAGAAAATATTTGGCAAACCACAATGGCAAAAGTAATAATATTTTTATAAACATGACTCTAAAATTATTTCATTGTTCATTCAGAGAAAAATATTCCATACAATAATCTGTTTTCAATTTTTCCCACAATTTACAAATTTTCCATACTAGGCAAATAAAGTTAAAAACAACCCTCACAATTTTTATTACAAAAGTTTCCTTTCTGCTCCTCCCTCAAATGCCTATTTATGTTATTTTGGCTATGTCTACACTAGCACACTACGTTGAAGTAGCCTATTTCGAAGTAAGAACATCAAAATAGGCTACTTCGACGCGTATCATCTACACATCCTCTGGGGCTGGTGCCGTCGACGTTCAACGTTGAAGTAGCAACAGGGAACATCGAAAGGAGCCGCCCCGGAAGGAAATGCAGAGCATCCACGCACACAAGCACTCTCCATCGAAATAAGGGGCCAGCAAAGCCTGCAGGTCGGGTCACAGGCTGGACTGGCCCTTCTGGGGGAAGAGCAAGCTGGTCCCTTAAAGGGCCCCTCCCAGACACACTCGGTCTGCACAGCACGAGGTCCACAGAGCTGACAACTGGTTGCAGACCCTGTGCACACAGCATGGACCCCCAGCTGCAGCAGCAGCAGCCAGAAGCCCTGGGCTAAGGGCTGCTGCATGAGGTGACCATAGAGCCCTGCAGGGGCTGGACAGAGCATCTCTCAACCCCTCAGCTGATGGCTGCCATGGAGGACCCCACTATTTTGATGGAGCGGGACACGGATCGTCTACACACGTCCTACTTTGACATTGAATGTTGAAGTAGGGAGCTATTCCCGTCTTTAGATAGGAAAAGCGATTTTGACGTCTCGTCGCCTAACGTCGATTTCAACGTCATAATAGCGCACGGCGCGTGTAGACGCAATGAGTGCTATTTTGACATTGTGCCAGCTACTTCCAAGTAGCTGGCTAGTGTAGACGTACCATTTCTGTTTTATAAGACATTTCTCTAGGAGAACCTGAGTGCTTCACACATTTGAATTATTTGTTAGCAGAGCTGTGTAGAGAATGAGAATTCCATTTCCTGGCGCATTTCATATTTCAAAATTTTGAGGTATTTTTTCATCTTCAAAGAAACCAAAAACTCCAAAGTGCTCCATGAATGGGAACATGGTCCCAGCTCCAGAGGAATCTGCTTGCTGAGTATGCCATGGAGCAGAAAGCCCTGGGCAGAATCAAAAGCAGAAAGAGGACCTAGACCCAGGTTACCTCATTAAGGCTGTGTCTACACTAGCCCAAATAAATATTCAGCGCCTCTTTAGAATGATGCTGGCCACAGCACTTCGAAATTGTTGCGGCTTGCGCGTGGCTTGTCCAGATGGGGCTCCTTTTCGAAAGGACCCCGCCAACTTCGAAATCCCCTTATTCCTATCTGCTGATAGGAATTTGTCTGCTGGCAGGAATAAGGGGATTTTGAAGTTCCCAGAGTCCTTTCAAAAAGGAGCCCTGTCTGGATGAGCCACGCAGCAGCAAGTTGCAGCAATTTTGAAGTGCTGCATTAGTAATCTTTGCATGGCCATTTTGAAGATTTGGGCTGGTGTAGATGTAGCCTAACTGTTAGAACGTATACTGCAAGTAAAAATCTCATCTCATGATTGGCAGAAAATAGTCAGATGGGTTGGCCCATTTCAGTTGTTTACTTCCCAGCAGTGGCACCAAAAGCTGCCTTAGGCCCCAGGGCAAAGTGTGAGGGGGGCTCCAGCTTTGTGCCCCAGTAGCGCTGGGGCTAAGAGCAGTCAGCAGTCAGCAACACTCAGACTTCAGTGTTGCTCCTCCCGTCACCCCCAGGCTGTACAGCCAGAGCAGTGCTGCTGAGGAAGTTCAAAAAGCCCTAGAGCCCATACTGGGCCCTGGGGCAAGTATACCCTTTGCCTCACCCCCATCAGCAGGCCTGCTTGTCCTTGTTACTATTTCTCATCAACTTATAACATTGGACGAACATTCTACAGTCCCTAACTATTTGGAAGTGATAACCTCCTAAAGTAGCACTGGAGAAAGTGGAGTCTGTTGGTACCTAATAAATTGGAGTAATTCCTTAACCACAACAAATCATGCTCACGTGCACAACGTAGAGCGGTTTGCCTAATTTGAGGAAAGAATTACTGCAGAATGTATTGGCAGAGACTTTAGAATTAGGGGTGTCACCTTCATCGGCAACCTGTCAGTCAGAAAAATAATCAATTCCCTGTGTCTTCAGGAGCATGAGTGTTTCAGTCTTCCCTGTCTTCTTTTTCTATAAGTCTGTGTTAAGTGATCCTGAAAAAGTAAAGCAGTGCGTACATGTTACTCACCTGGAAAGCATTGAGGAGATTAAATAGTACATGGAATACTACTGGGCTCTTTTCGATCATGGTTGCAAGTCCAAATCCCCAGGTGAAGCCTAATAGTGGTGTCAGAATGCCAACACTTTTGATGGCTTGAATCAAGGAGCTCCTCTCCTGCTTGCTTGGCTTGTCCCCAATAACAGGCCTAAGTATTTTGACTATGACAACAACACCAGTGATCAAATTCACAGCCACAATGATCAGTGCAGGTAAAACAAAGGCAAGGAGAGCTTTGCTTTCCTTCCAATTGAGCCAGCAAACGTGTTCCCTCTTGGTAGTGTAATGTGGCTGAGTGACCGCTATGGTGATGACTGATATAATGAGAGGACACCCATAACCCAAAGAGAATACTACAGTTTTCTGGATGGTCTTGCTAGTGTCATGTAAAATGAAGACCAGGTGATAGAAGATCATGAGGCCCATGGCAAGCATCCAGAAAAAGACACAGAGGTAGAACAAGTGGATGAAAAAGGTGGCAGCTATGCAGACACCTTCATTCACTGTCTTCTTTCCATTTAGCGTGGAGGCAGCAACAATGAACCAGATGTCTGCAATCAGAAGAGACACAGCTATGTTCAAGATACAGACATGACGCATGTAGGAGGTTCTGTTTTTGGTCACATATTTCCATACCAGGGATTCAATTAAAATGCAGACCACCAAACTTGTCACAGATATGTACAGACCGATATAGGTAATGTAACTTAGTGCTTGTTCAGTTGCGTTAGAATATCCAGTTGAGTTGGAATCCATGTTGGGTGACATAAGAATTGAGAATGAACTCAAGTGATTGCAGGTGCAAATGACACTGCTTCCGTTATCCATAGACTGACAGCCAGTGTCATCCCATCCTCCTGCATCTTTTGAGAGGGAGAAGTTCCAAAACACACACTTGGGATTTCCCAGGGAAGCATTGCTTTTGGCAAAGATCAGCTTGATTTGGAAGTCCTGCGGGAGGTTTCTGTTCACTGTTGTTGTCATCACCAAGCCATTCACAACATTTGTCTCATTCGATTGGGGCAGAATGTATTTGAGTGTTGAGAAAGCCACACTGATGATGGTTGTGTTTGCTCCCAGCCTCTGACTCTCTTTTCCACTAATTAACACACTACCGTTGAGGTTTGCTGAACTGGGGAAAACAAAGGTTGGATTGTAGTCTGACGTGTTGTTTTCTGTGATAACTGTACCTTGCAGCTGAAGGTTGGTGTTGTTGATAGGAGGAATAGTGTTATTAACTGGCTGGAAGGACTGGGAAAATTTCTCCACTGAATTCAGTAACCTGGCACTCTTCTGTGTTTCCTGGTTATTCAGTTTTTTCCAGGAATCTATTGTGGAACTGCTGACAATAACGTCCACTGTAGAGAGGAAATTCTGTAAGATAAGGTTTGGTGTTAATGAAGTTTTTTACGATCACTGCTCCTACAATAATGTCGACATGTTCTGAAATCTGTCTTGCTAGCCTGGCCTCTTCTTTTGTCCACTAATCCCTCAGACGTTCCCTCTGGATGTCCTGTCTCAAGTTAGAGTAACTGGAAACAGGTGTTCACTTTTCCTTCTAATGCTGCTACTTTTTTGCGTGGCGCCAGCCCTGCCACCCAGGTTTACAGCCTATGTGTTTATCTCTGACTTGTCTCCTTTTTCCTCACACATCCAGGCTTTTTAGCTAGTGGAATCAGATTGTGGAAAACTCCTCTTGAAACTTGACATTCCCTCCAGGTAGATATAAAGTACACCCTCGATTTTATGGACCCCAATTTAGTGGATTTGGGAAGCTGACATCTGCCAGCTCTTCCACCACCATTCCCAAAGTCCACTGGGATCCATAAAATCCTAAATCCATCAGCCTTTATACCCCCCCAAAACGTATGTCAGGCAACATACCACAGCTGCTTCTCCTGCAGCTGCCATGCACTCCTCCCACCAGGGGCAGAGCACGTATGCAGGCAGATGGCACTCAACTCTACTTCCCAGACCTAGTGGAAGGAGTTCATGGAGCCCACAGTGGCTCCCACTGCTACGGCAGCAGTGGACTTTCTGGCCATGGTGGCTCTCCAAGCTGCAATGGAGTCTCCAGCCACAGCTCCAGCGGGGCTCCAAGCCATGGCTCCTTGAGTGGCATCAGCTCTGGTAAGTCACCTGCATTTTTTTGTGGGGGAAGACTAGGACCTGGGGAGTCTGGTGGTGGTGGGTGGGTGGTAGAGCGAATACAGAGTAATCTTCAGAGTTAATGGGGTTTGGGGTTTAATGGACACCCCTCTCCCTGATTTGTCTGTTAAATTGAGGGTTTACTGTATTACTGAAAATCAGTCCTGTCCTCTCTAACGCCACTCCATGTCCGTTCCTGGTTCAGCTCTCGTAATTCACCTTTTTTTATTGTCAGTTGTTTTCCCTGACCTGATAATGATTCCTCCACATTTAACATTCTCGGCTTTCCCATACCTACTCCTAACGTATCCTTCCTCACCATAGCTTTCTCCTACATCTGCCATGCACATATTTTCTTAACCTCAGCTGCCTTTCGCATTTCCATCATCTCAGTTTCAAGCACCATGTCTCTGCCCAGTAACATATAACTTCTCTATAAACACTATAATTTATTGAAGAAACAATCGCCCAGTTCCTGATTTATACATTTAAGGGAACCGTCTTGATTAAATGTGTGACCACGTCATTGTAACCTCTGTCCTCCTCCTCTACTTGCTCCACTCTTCGTCATAGTCATTGAAAGATTGTCTTTATCAGCTCTGTTACAGAGACAGCATCTTCTATGTTCTGTAAACCTCCTATGGTGAGCTGGTAGTAATCTTTTTCCATCCCATTACTTCAACCGTGTCGCCCTTTTCATGAGCCTTTTCATATAAAAGTGAAGTTCATGGACCTCATCTTCAAAGCCATTCATAATCTTGCCTTCATGTGTACATTTGTTTTTACTGCCTTTTACTTCATCACTCCCCAAGCTCCTTCCTAGTCCATGCATTAACCATTCAGGGAGTATAGTCCCAGCTGATGCATAAACCAAATAACCAACCAACTTCTACAAGGCTTAAATGTAACTTACTTCCATTGCGCGTGGTTCTGTGCCTGTCACTCTCTCTGAAACCAAATCCAGGATGGTAATTAATGCCCCCAGGTTTTGAGGCGAATTGTTTATTTCTTGTTGTACCTGCACTGCTCCATTGCGAAGATTCTCAAGATATGTCGGTATCTGTGTTGTTGTTTGAGGGCCAGACACCAAAGACTAGAATAGAAGTTAAACGTGTTGTTACATATTTGCAATTCCTCTGAGGCTTGATCCTCAGTTGAGATACAATATGAGTGTATAGGAGAAGTGTAACTCCCCCACCAGCCTGGATGTACAGAGGAAGAGGTGATTTCTAAATGAGAAGAAAAGGATGCAGCAGCAGCTCTGTTGTTGTTTCTGGGGTGGGGGTGACCATAGACTTGTAGGCTGGAAGATACCTCAGAAGGTCATTGAGTCCAGTCCCCTACCCAAAATAGGGAGCTGTTTATGAAGACAAAAGAAGTTAAACATGATGTTACATATTTGCAATGCCCCTGGGGCTTGATCTTCAGTTGAGATACACTGTGAGTGTATAGGAGAAGTGTAACTCCCCCACCAGCAGGTGGGAAGTGAGGATGGTCAAATTCAAACTTACAAATTCTAGAATTAGAAATTGAATATGAATAAATTCAAATTTATCTTGTAGTGTAGGTGCAGCTTCATTTAGAAACCCCCTATTCCTCTGTCAAATCCTAGTGAGGAAAATAGAAAGGTGCATAAACACTGCCAAATTAAATGTAAAAATGTAATAAGAAAACACAAAAAAGATTTTTAGGAACAGCTAGCCAAAAACTCAAAAAGTAATAGCAAAATGTTTTTTTAAGTACATTAGAAGCAGGAAGCCTGCTAAACAACCAGTGGGGCCCCTAGACAATCGAGATACAAAAGGAGCAATCAAGGATGATAAAGCCATTGCAGAGAGACTAAATTATATCATTGCATCAGTCTTCATGGCTGACGATGTTGGAGAGATTCCCTTGCCTGCACTGTCCTTTGTGGGTGATGAATCTGAGGAACTGTTCCAGATTGAAGTGTCATTAGAGGAGGTTTAGGAACAAATAGAAAAACTTAACATTAACAAATCACTGGGACCGGATGGCATTCACCCAAGGGTTCTGAAAGAACTCTAATGTGAAATTGTGGAATTATTAACCTGATTTGTAACCTATTCTTTAAATCAGCTTCTGTAACCAAGGACTGGAAGACAGCCAACATAACACCAATATTTAAAAAGGGCTCTTGAGGTGACCCTGTTAATTACAGACTGGTAAGTCTAATGTCAGTACCGGGCAAATTAGTTGAAACAATAATAAAGAATAAAATTGTCAGACACATAGAAGAATATAATTTGTTGGGCAAAAGTCAACATGGTTTCTGTAAGGGGAAATTATGTCTTACTAAACTATTGGAAGTGTTTGAAGGTGTTAACAAACATGCAGACAATGGGGATCCAGTAGATATAGTTTACTTGGATTTCCAGAAAGCCTTTGACAAAGTCCCTCACAATAGGCTCTTGTGTAAATTAGGTTGTCACGGGATAAGAGGGAAGACCCTTTCATGGACTAAGAACTGGTTAAAAGACAAGAAACAAAGGGTAGGAATAAATGGTAAATTTTCTGAATGGAGAAGGGTAATGAGCGGTGGTCCCCAAGGGTCAGTCCTAGGACCAATCCTATTCAACTTATTCATAAATGATCTAGAGAAAGGGGTAAGTAGTGAGGTGGTAAAGTTCGCAGATGATACGAAACTGTTCAAAATAGTCAAGACGAAAGCAGACTGTGAAGAACTTCAAAAAGATCTCACCAAACTGAGTGATTGGGCAACAAAATGGCAAATGAAATTTAATGTGGATAAGTAATACACATTGCAAAAAATAAGCCCAAGTATACTTACAATATGATGCGGGCTAAAATAATTAGCTATAACTAATCAGGAAAGAGATCTTGGGGTTATCATGGATAGTTCTCTGAAAACATCCACGCAGTGTTCAGCGGCAGTCAAAAAAGCAAATAGGATGTTAGTAATTATTAAAAAAGGGATAGAAAATATGACACAATATTTGACTGCCTCTTTATAAAACTATGGTTGTAGCCAGACAGCCAGCCCCCTCTCAGACCAGCATTGCTGGGAACACAAGGGAGCCAAAACAACAGGGCACTTAACATAAATTCCAGCACAGCCTTTGAAGCTGTGAGAAGCACAGGTGTGCTGCTACAATGTGCCTCTGGGAACATATACAACGATTAGGCTCACAGCAGACAGAGAAGCTGTGACAGACATGGCTCTTAGCCCCTACTAAATAACGTGATGCACACACACCAACATCCTAGGTGGGAAAATATTTACCCTAATAAAAAGAATGTCCAGTAGTCGAAACTTATTGTTTCTCTCCCTTGCAAGTGTAAACTACTCTTGCGAGAGCTGGCGTCGCCCAGACAGACCAGCCCCAATTTGGCATAAGAAAGGAGAAAGAGAATAAAGGAGTACAGAGGTATAAGTATGGGACCTACAGCACCATGATTTTTGAGTGCTTTTCACTATCTATCTGCTGGTCAGATAAGTGACAGCCTCCCAAGGCTTCTGCAGCTAAAAGGGTCCCTAAGCCTTGTCCCTTATTCATCTTTCCGCGGAATTGAGTGACCGATCCTGGCTTGGCACCGCTGGCATCGAGAGATGCAAGGAGGGTAAGAAGCACCCACACCTGATCTCCTATCTTTAGTGTACACATATTTTGACATAGAGCTCTATACTTTGTTTTCTTTCTTTGGGATAGTGGCTTCAGTTTTGTAACTTGTTTGTGTGTGTAACATCTATACATTTAAATAAGTAGGCACTAGCAATTTTGTAACCACATGATTAGAATCTAGTTTAATAAATTTTGGTAACCGTTTGTGCATAAGCCTGACTTGTTTCTCTGGTTTACTGTAAAGCAGCCAACACAATTAAAGAACCTCAGCCGTTTTGGCTATAAAGCCTGGCCATTAGGTGAGAGTACTAAGAGCCTAGCGTTGAGTTGTGCCGCCTCCACGGGGCAAACTCTTGGGGCGCCTGTCAGTCAATCCTGACTGCCCACTGCGAAGGGGCTCTGAGCTCTAGCAGTTAAAGTCACGGGTGTTTAGGACCTTGGGGCATCCGTCAGCCTAGCCCGGGCTGCCCGCTGCGAAGGGACAGTGCGTCCTAGCGGTTAGAGTCACGGATGGTATAAAACGGGCATAGCTGGCACCTCACCAAACATCCTTGGCCATCGGCTAACAACGGTACACCCATGTCTTGAATACTGCATACAGATGTGGTCTCCTCACCTCAAAAAAGATATTTTGGCATTAGAAAAGGTTCAGAAAAGGGCAACAAAAATGATTAGGGGTTTGGAATGGGTCCCACATGCAGAGAGGTTAAAGAGACTGGGACTTTTCAGTTTAGAAAAGAGGAGACTGAGAAGGGATACAATAGAGATATATAAAATCATGAGTGGTCTGGAGAGGGTGAACAAAGAAAAGTTATTTACTTGTTCCCATAATATAGGAACTAGAGGACACCAAATGAAATTAATGGATAGCAGGTTTAAAACTAATGAAATAAAGTTCTTTTTCACACAGTGCACAGTCAACCTGTGGAACTCCTTGCCAGAGGAGGCTGTGAAGGCTTGGACTATAAGAGAGTTCAAAGAAGAGCTAGATAAATTCATGGAGGTTAGGTCCATAAAAGGCTATTGGCTTGGGGGTAGGAATGGTGTCCCTGGCCTCTGTTTGCCAGAGGCTGGAGATGGATGGTAGGAGACAAGTTGCTTGATTGTTGTCTTTGGTCCAATCCCTCTGGAGCACCTGGCACTGGCCACTGTCAGGAGAAGGGATGCTGGGCTAGATGGACCTGTAGTCTGACCCAGTAATGGCTATTCTTATGTTCTTATGGCTGTCATACGAACATAAGCCCACGGCTAAAGTCTCGCGGCTCGCACTTGGAAATTCACACTCTTCCTGTTACTGGAGAGCAGCAGCCAGAGCAGAGCACTGAGAGGGGCATTATAGGTTACATATGGAACACATCTGGAGGCTAATAAATTTGATTTTAAGAAGCGGCACTTCCCCACTGGCCTTTAATCAGACTTCTGAGTTCGAGCTTGACGTTATACCTGTCAGGTAACTGTGATTTTGTAATCTCGAGGTCAGTGCAACCAAAACTGAGCTAATGGTCTTTATGGTGAAGACAGTCATGTGGCAAAATTGAGCTAACTTAGTTAAATTCAAATATATCTTGTAGTGTAGACACAGCCTGAGAAGACAAAGAATGCAGCAGCAGGCCTGTTGTTGTTTCTGTGGGCAGGTGATCAGAGAATGACAGCGCTGGAAGAGATCTCAGGAGGTCATCGAGTCCAGTCCCCTGCCCAAAATAGGGAGCTGTTTATGACAACAAAAACAAAAATGGGCGTGTTTCTACCAACCACTCAGCTAGACACCTTGCAGTGGGAAGTATTCAAGACAGGGATTAGCTGACAGGAAGGGATAGCCTGGAGCTACTTGTGAAGTGTAGCCGGACGTACCTGGAAAGAGGGGCCACTCTTAACGATCAGTGCAAAGGTCACAACAGGACAGACCATCCAGCCACAGAAGTGTGAACAGAGGACAGGAACATGTTCATGGGTGTTGCAAGCCAGCAAAGCACACTGATTCACAGGCAGCACTAAGGTAGAACCAAAGGCAAGGAGCACGCATTCTGCTAGGGTGGGACAGCCCTGGAGAATCTTGTCTGTCTTTGTGATAATTTCCTGCCTTACTTCCTCTGACTGTCCTGTCTTGTGGTGGCCCTCACTAGGTATGGAGCGCCATGAATGCTCCAGTCAGAGCTAAAACAATAACTCCTGTGGCACCTTATAGACTAACAGATATTTTGGAGCATAAGCTTTCATGGGCAAAGACCCACTTCGTGCATCTGAGGAAGTGGGTCTTTGCCCAAGAAAGCTTATGCTCCAAAATATGTTAGCCTATAAAGTGCCACAGGACTTCTTATTGTTTTTGAAGATACAGAAGAACATGGCTAGCCCAAAGATACTAGTCAGAGCTCGTCATGGTATATGTGCTATACACACTCAAGGAAGATAAAAGTCCTACTATTAACTGCTAACAGAGAGAAAGCTGTGCTAGTCTATATACTGTCAGCAACAAAAAAAAGCAGCCCATTAGCACTTTAAAGACTACCAAAATAACTTATTTGGTGAAGAGCTTTTGTGGGACAGACCCACTTCTTCAGATCATAGCCATACCAGAACAGACTCCATATTTAAGACACAGAGAACCAAGAATAGTAATCAAGGTTGAAAAATCAGAAAAATATTATCATGGTGAGCAAATCAGAGAGCAGAGGGGCAGAACAGGGGGATGGAGGAGAGTCAAGAATTAGATTAAACCAAGTATATAACAGAGCCCCTATAATGACCTAGAAAATTCACATCCCAGTTCAAACCACATGTTAATGTGTCGAATTTGAATATAAAAGAGAGTTCAGCAGCCTCTCTTTCCCATCTGTTCTGAAAATTCCTCTTCAGTAAGACACACAGCTTCAGGTCATTAACAGAATGGCCGACCCCATTAAAATGTTGGCTGACCGGTTTGTGGCACAGGAGCGTTTTTATGTCTGTTTTGTGCCATTAATTCTTTGTCTAAGAGAATTTGAAGTCTGTCCAATATACAAAGCATCAGGGCACTGATCCCACTTTGGAATGCCAAAAGAAATTACAACTACTTAAGTGGAAATGGAAACTAGGACAAATTACAAAGGACGAATATAAGCAAACAACACGAGCATGCAGGAGCAAGATTAGAAAGGCTAAGGCACAAAATGAGCTCAAACTAGCTACAAGCATAAAGGGAAACAAGAAGGCTTTTTACAAATACATTGGTAATAAGAGGAAGACCAAGGAGAGGGTAGGGCCATTGGTCAGTGAGGAGGGAGAAACAGTAAAAGAGAATTTGGAAATGGCAGGGATGTTTAATGATTTGTTTCAGTCTTCACTGAGAAATCTGAAGGAATGCCTGACATAGAGAATGCTAGTGAAAAAGGGGTAGGTTTAGAAGTTGAAATAAGAAAAGAACAAATTAAAATTTACTTAGAAAAATTAGATGTCTGCAAATTACCAGGGCCTGATGAAATGCATCCTAGAATCCTCAAGGAGCTGATAGAAGAGGTATCTGAGCCTTTAGCAATCATTTTTGGAAAATTGTGGGAGATGGGAGAGATTCCACAAAACTGGAAAAGGGCAAATATAGTACCCATTTATAAAAAGGGGAACAAGAATAACCCGGGAAACTACAGGCCAGTCAGCTTAACTTCTGTGCCAGGAAAGATAATGGAGCAGGTAATTAAAGAAATCATCTGCGAGCATTTGGAAGGTGGTAAGGTGATAGGGAACAGCCAGCATGGTTTTATTAAAAACAGATCATGTCAAACCAATCTAATAGCTTTCTTTGATAGAATAATGAGCCTTGTGGATAAGGGAGAAGCAGTGGATGTGGTATACCTAGACTTCAGTAAAGCATTTGACACAGTCTCACATAATATACTTACCAATAAACTACACAAATACAACTTAGATGGGGCTACTATAAGGTGAGTGAACAACTGGCTGGATAACCGTACCCAGAGAGTAGTTATTAATGGTTTTCAATCCTGCTGGAAAAGTATAACTAGTGAGGTTCCACAGGGGTCTGTTTTAGGACCAGTTCTCTTCAATATCTTCATTAACGATTTAGATATTGACCTAGAAAGTACACTTATCAAGTTTGCAGATGATACCAAGCTGGGAGGGGTTGCAACTTCTTTGGAGGATAGGGTCATAATTCAAAAGGATCTGGATAAACTGGAGAAATGAGCTGAGGCAAACAGGATGAAGTTTAATAAGGACAAATGCAAAGTGCTCTACTTAGGAAGGAACAATCAGTGTCACACATACAGAATGGGAAAGGACTGCCTAGGAACGAGTACAGCAGAAAGGGATCTAGGGGTTATAGTGGACCACAAGCTAAATATGAGTCAACAGTGTGATGCTGTTGCAAAAAAAGCAAACATGATTCTAGGATGCATTAACAGGTGTGTTGTGAACAAGACACGAGAAGTCATTCTTCCACTCTACTCTGCACTGGTTAGGCCTCAGCTGGAGTATTGTGTCCAGTTCTGGGCACCACAGTTCAGGAAGGATGTGGAGAAATTGGAGAGGGTCCAGAGGAGAGCAACGAGAATGATCAAAGGTCTAGAGAACATGACCTACGAAGAAAGGCTGAAAGAATTAGCCTTGTTTAGTTTGGAAAAGAGAAGATTGAGGGGGGACATGATAGCAGTCTTTAGGTATCTAAAAGGGTGTCATAAGGCAGAGAGAGGGAACTTGTTCTTCCTTGCCTCTGAGGATAGAACAAGAGGCAATGGACTTAAGTTGCAGCAGGGGAGGTTCAGGTTGGACATTAGGAAAAAGTTCCTAACGGTCAGGGTGATCAAACACCGGAATGAATTGCCAAGGGAGGTGGTAGAATCTCCATCACTGGAGATATTTAAGAAGAGGTTAGATAGATGGCTTTCAGGGATGGTCTAGAAAGTGCTTGGTCCTGCCATGAGGGCAGGGGGCTGGACTCGATGGCCTCTCGAGGTCCCTTCCAGTCCTACTCTTCTATGATTCTATGATTCTAAGGAACTCCCTGCTGCTACTTGAGATCTTATTCACTGAGACACACCATCTGAGCCCCAACCTGGATTATTCTATTTACTTCCCAAAATCCACAAACCTGGAAACCCCGGACACCCTATTATTTCAGGTATTGGCACCCTTACCACCAGACTATCCAGTTACATGGACTCCTTCCTCAAGCCCGATGCCACCAACACTCCCAGCTATCTCTGAGATACCACTGACTTCCTGAGGAAATTACAAAACATTGGAAAAGTTCCTGACAACACCATTCTTGCCACCATGGATGTAGGGTCTCTCTACACTAATATTCCACATGAAGACGGATTACAAGCGATCAGGAATACCATCTCTGATGTCACCACATCCAATCTGGTGTTTGACCTTTGTAACTTTGTTCTCACCCACAATTATTTCCAATTTGGGGACAACTTATACCTTCAGATTAGTGGAACTGCTATGGGCACCTGCATGGGCCCAAAATGTGCTTGTATATTTGTGGCTGACCTGGAACAACGATTCCTCAGTGCTTGTCCCCTATTGCCCCTCCTCACTTATGATACATTGATGACATCTTTATGATTTGGACCCATGGTATAGAGACTCTAGAAGAATTCCACAGAGACTTTAGCAATCTGTACCCCACCATCAACATATGCCTCGACTACTCCACACGAGAGATACTTTTCCTGGATACTACAGTACAAATCAAGGGTGGCCTGACTGGCACCACACTCAACTGGAAACCCACTGATCACTATACTTACCTCTATGCTTCTAGCTTCCATCATGCACACATAACTAGATTCATTGTTTACAGTCAAGCCCTTAGGTACAATCGCATTTGCTCTGATCCTACTGACAGGGACCGAAAATTACAAGATATTTACCAAATATTCATAAACCTGAATTATCCACCAGGAGAAATAAAAAACAAATCAACAGGGCCAGACGAATACCCAGAGACCAGCTACTCCAAGATAGGCCCAGAAAAGCCAAGAACAGAACACCACTGGTCATTACCTACAGCCCCCAACTCAAACCACTGCAATGCATTATTAAAGGCCTACAACCTATCCTTAATCAGGATGCCACACTCCAGAAGGCCCTAGGTGACAGGCCTGTTCTCTTCTACACACAACCTCCCAACCTTATGAGGATTCTCACCAACAATCACAGTCTATACTGCAGGAACACCAGTCCTGGAACTTTTCCTTGCAACAAAGCCTGTTGCCAACTTTGGCCACATATCTATTCTGGAGATACCATCACTGAACCTAACCAGGTTAGTCACAGAATCACAGACACATTCTCATGTTCCTCAGCTAACATGATGTATGCCATCATGTGCCAACAATGCCCAGATACTTTGTATATTGGACAGATTTTAAGCTCTTTTAGACAAAGAATTAATAGGGACGAAACAGATGTAAAAACACTCCTGACCCACAAACCAGTCAGTCAGCATTTTAATGGAGTTGGCCATTCTGTTAATGACCTGAAGGTCTGCATCTTACTGAAGAGGAATTTTCACAACAGATTGGAAAGAACGGCTGCTGAACTCGCTTTTATATACAAATTTGACACATTAACACGTGGTTTGAACCGGAATATGAATTTTCTAGGTCATTATAGAATCATAGAATCATAGAACACTAGGACTGGAAGGGACCTTGAGAGGCCATCGAGTCCAGCTCCCTGCCCCAATGGCAGGACCAAGTACTATCTAAACCACCCCGATAGAGATCTATCTAACCTGTTCTTAAATATCTCCAGCAATGGAGATTCCACAACCTCCCCTGGCAATTTATTCCACTGTTTGACCGCCCTGACAGTTAGGAACTTTTTCCTAATGTCCAACCAAAACCTCTCTTGCTGCAGTTTAAGCCCATTGCCTCTTGTTCTATCCTCAGAGGCCAAGAAGAACAAGTTTTCTCCTTCCTCCTTATGACTCCCTTTTAGATACCTGAAAACCGCTATCATGTTTCCTCTCAATCTTCTCTTTTCCAAACTAAACAAGCCCAATTCTTTCAACATTTCCTCATAGGTCACATTCTCTAGACCTTTAATTATAGGGTGTCTTTTGCATACTTGGCTTAATCTAATTCTTGACTCCACCCCCCTTCTGCCCCTCTGCTCTCTGATTTGCTCACCATGATAATATTTTTCTGATTTTTCAACCTTGATTACTATTTTTGGTTCTCTGTGCCTTAAATATTGAGTCTGTTCTGGTAATGACTATGAACTGAAGAAGTGGGTCTGTCCCACAAAAGCTCATCACCAAATAAATTATTTTGTTAGTTTTTAATGTGCTACTGGACTGCTTTTTTGTTTTACTAACTGCTAAGTAGCAGCAACGAAGGGTCCTGTGGCACCTTATAGACTAACAGAAAAGTTTAGAGCATGAGCTTTCGTGAGTTAAAGTCACTTCTTCAGATGCATCTGAAGAAGTGACTTAACTCACGAAAGCTCATGCTCTAAACTTTTCTGTTAGTCTATAAGGTGCCACAGGACCCTTCGTTGCTGCTACAGATCCAGACTAACATGGCTACCCCTCCGACACTTAACTGCTAAGTGTTACTCACTTTTAAGGCAAGTGGTAGCAGGTTATGCTTGTGGCCCCAAGGTTGATTTTGTGTAGTACAGCAAACTGACTGTGATAATTAGCACGGGACAAAGCCTTGATTCAGGACAGCCCTTAAACAGGCATTTAACCATATGCTTAAGTCTTGTTAAGGTCAGTAAGACTTAAATATGTGCTAAAGGTATGCATGTGCTTAACTGCTGTCCTGAGGGGGAATGGTTTTCTGAATCAGGACCTTTATGCCAACTCAGAGAGAACTGGACGTGCTACATTACTGTCTTGCAGATTAAGTCACCATTTCTCCATGTTTTCAGAGTATTTGGAATAAAAGTTTTGTACTATCTTGGTATATTTACTGTGGAAATAAATGCAAAAAAGTGTGTTTACAGAAACAGCGCTCAGCCTCTGTGTGTGTGAGTTTCAAGAGGTTGACAGAAAACAGTTGGCCCTGGTGGCAAAGGCTGTGTGGAGAGTGTGGGAGTGAGATTTTTCTTTGCTTTAGATTGTAATAGAATTTTCATTGCCTCATAACCCTCGTCCCTTCAATTGCCTTGATACACACCACATCAGGTTGTTCAAAATTATAATGCTACTCATAACTCCCCAGAGCCAATGGAGCAAAGAGTTTATTACCTGTCCTTGAAAGCACTTTTAATTGAACAGTTGCATTTCTCCAATACTGAATGTCTCTTTACGTGGCTAACGCACTTGAACAATAGAAACAAACGGAACGCACCTTCTATTCTTTATTTAACACAACAGAAAAAAAACATGAAAAGAACACAAAGTTGTTACCTCAGCATCACTGAGCAGGGTATTTAGTTGTTCAGAAAGGCAGCTGTTACTAGCAAGATTCCAGGTTTTGTTGATACACACATAGGTTAGGTTCCCTCTGATGGGGTTACTCACATCCTTGGAGGTGGGGCATGGTTTTGTTATCTGTCTTCCTTGCTCTCCCACACCAAGGCTGTCTGAGCACATATCTTTATTTTCTATATTAAAAAAAAAGAAATAAATGCATGACAAGGAATAGAATTGCATCATGGGATATATAGTAGAGCTAGCAAGTCCTGTCTATGCAGAATACAAGGGGCATGAGGCACAAGAATGAAAATTCCATGAAGTATGAAGGCAGCTTATATATAATCAGAGATCACTGTCAAACTGTGCCAGAACAAAACACCTTGTTTCGGTTTTCAAGATTTCAGCAAAATTGACCTTTTCTTAGGAAAACCATTTTATCTACAAAAAAGAACATTACAGAGAAAATTCCTGACCAGCTCTACTCACTGCACATGCTGCTGCATTTAAGCAGCTCCCATTGATACTGCAAATGTCCTTTGGTTTGGCAAATATGTTAGGCTTGTACATTCAGTTGCTGTATGTAATTAGGAAGCTTTCTTCTTACCTGTTTTTGCAGTTAGTCTCATACGTGAACTTTCGACCTTATCCTGAATGCGGTTCATGACGGTACACAATACTGTGACATTTGTCACTGAGTTGCAGCTTTCTGTATAATTGTGTGAATAGCACATTTGCTTTACTTCTTTTCTTGGCACTAGCAGTGTGCTATATGGAGGAAACAGAGCCACAATCTCTTGCCCAAGGCACTTACACTCAGCTGTGTGCAATCAGATTCTAGCAGCATTTGTCAAAGGCTCCTTACCTATTCGTAAAAAGGTCACTTGGATACTTTTACTTGTGATGGTGCCATTTCGTCTCCTGAGCTCACACGTGTATGTTGTCTTGGTATCAGACGTGTCACTTGGGCAGTGATACTGATTGGCTTGGAGAATATACACAGTGCAGTTTGTTGTGAAGCTGGTGGTTCCTATAATCAAATAAACAATTCCAGGACTGTCACCGCTGTCTGGCTAACCCAATAAGTAAAGCCTGTAGATACAGGATTTGTCCTGGCCATGCAAACTCTCGGTGTAGGCACAAGTTTTGAAAGGGAGACATTTTAAACTCACTATCCTGAAGTCTACACTCAGCCTTTTTTTGGGCAAAATCCATAGTGGTGTAGTAAGGACTTCAGGATTGGGACAAAGGGCCCATTACCTAAGACACCCATTGGTCCAGTTCTATAATCCTTACTCATCTTGGGCAGCACATACTCCCTGAGTCCAAGAGCGCTGTCTGGGTAAGTGAGGAGAAGTCACAGTTAGTAAGCATTTCTGACTCAAGCCCGAGAGAAGTATTTTGAGTTAGATAATCGCAGTATTGTCCATTTCACGGTGTTTCTTATAGTAACAGAGAGGTAGAAATGTTAGTCTGTATCTTAACAAAACAAAACAGCGTCACGTAGCACTTTGAAGGCTAACAAAATGACTAATTAGGTGATGAGTTTTCGTGGGGCAGACTCACTTATTCAGATCTGGAAATACGCTCTTTTCAGTACAGCACTATTTCCAGATCTGAAGAAGTGGGTCTGCTTCACGAAAGTTCATCACCCAATCAATTATTTGGTTTGTCTTTAAAGTGCTTTGGTGTTTCTTATAGTAAGCAATGGAAAGCACAAGGAAACAATGCAAATATAAAAGCCATCTTCTCATGCTACAGAACACTAATATTTTGAAGGGTTACCATGTAGCTCTATTTTGGGTGTCAAGAGAGAAGGGTTAGACATAATCAGGGCTGTCCTGAGGATTTATGGGCCCTATGTGGTACTATTAAACTCGTGCCCCCTGCCCGATGGCTGCTGAAGCAGGGGTGGGAAAGACTTTTTAGAGATGTGATTTTAAAATCTTCAACAACACACTAATGAAGCATTTTTAAAATAATTTCTAAACTGGGGTAGGGAATCTACGGCCTGTGGGCCGGATCCGGCCTGAGCAGCTTGTTTTGATTCATCCTGCGAGGCTCAGGGCTGGGCTCCCACCTTGCAGGGGTGCAAGCCATCAGTGCCGCTCCAACCCTGCTTTCGGAGAGAGTTTTCATGGCTGGACCCTCAGTAACTGCACCCTGACGTTGGGGGCCATGGAGTCCCAACCTGCATGGGACTAATCCAGGCAAGCTGTGGCCAGCTCTGGCCTGCGAGCTTTGCTTGGTAAGGGGGTGGGGAGGAGAAACAACTTCTGTGCACTTCGTGGCACTGCCCTGGTCACTCAGATTGGCTGTAGCATAGCCAATGGGAGTAGCGGGACTGTGTGTGTTTCAGTGGGGGTTAGTTCCTTGCAGGGTACAGAGCCACATGGAGCTATATGAGTGCACCCTTCTGCCCCCTGGAGCTGCACCAGCTATGTGCCCATGCACCCTACTTCCTGCCTAGACTCCACAACCCCACCCCAAGCCACTCCTCTACAGCCCCCTCCCATGTACTGAGCCCTTCATTTTTGTCCCCTCACCAGAGCCTAAGGGGATCCCCACAAAATCTATGAGCCCTGATCCCCCTAGACTCTGGTGTGGAGTTTGAGGGTCGTGAGGTGAATGTCTTTTCTGAGTCTCAGGTGGGAGCCACATCTGTGAGGTTTTTAGGTTTTCTCCTCCTCACTTGGGATGGGCTACTGGTTGCTGTGGTGGGGATTTTCAGTTTTACTTTGCTTCTCACTTGGATGTGGGCCCCTGACTGATTTTTCTGAGGCTCAGAGCCTCCTGTCTGGACCCAAAAAAGGTTCCTCACTCCTGTTTTAAATTAAGGTCTCAGTAAATTCAGAAATTGAAAGGGTTTGGCAAACTTGTTAAATGGGTTCATTGCTACTTGAATGGCTCTTTCATTAACAGCTAATAGCTTATAGCTCTGGCAGTTTTTTTCACTTTTAAGTTAACTAGATGCTCTTTGGAGGAAGTAGGGTCACAGAACAGGGATAGGAAGAGGCAGGTGGGTGGACATTAAAACGCTGTGGAGCCCCATGTCCTCAAGTGCTCTATACAACTGCATATTTTGCATATGCATAAGGACGGCTCTGGACATAATGTGGCAAATTTACCAAAACTGCCTACGTAAGTCACACCCACCAAATCTAAATGTGCAGCTATTGGGTGGGCAAAACTCGTGGGTGAAATGCTGACCTCACTGAAGTCAAAAGCAAAGTTCCCGACTCCAGGGAGGTAGGATTTTACCCGCATGTCTGGGTAATTCACAATGTAAAAATCCCTGGATCTAGGTGCAATTATATTTGTGTATTTGCAGTTACTCATTTTGGACTCAGACCTCATATTAAAGTTCCATTTATATACTGTTAATAAAAGGTTATTAAATGGTTAATAGATCTCTCAAATAAATGGTTACTTCTTTGTTGTATATATTATAGAGTTCATATAGGCAATAGGTAGCTTATGATTTACAATCACCAATAACACCATCTACTTCTGTGCAAACCCTGTACCACATTTTGCTGATGTCTGTTGCATACTTATGTTATAGATGTCTATTCTTTATTTATAAATCCAGCTGAAATGTAACTTTAATATCAGGTGTGATTCATTTTGCACTGGACAATTCACACTTGCTTGTGGAAAGGCAAGTTTTGGCTTTGACCTTCAGCTGTGCTGTTGCTGTTTTGTGCCCTACACTTTGCTTGCTAGGGCTGAGTACTCTCAGGGTACTCTCAGTATAAAGGTAGTCCTGGAATGGTGAACAACCAACACAAGGACTTATACACCTTATACCCATCTGTCACCAACACAGTAAAAGGGGGAGACACCCTATCTTAAAGACAATTAGATAACAGTATGTTGTGCTGATGCTGGGATAGGTTTTTTTAGCCCCATTTGGCACTTGTGGGGTGGCAGAAATTAGAGCATCCCTCATTGTGCTCTAACAATGCAGGGCAATGGGCACAGCAGCACTAAGCCAATGTGAGTGTAAACTTGGCTTGGTACAGCACCCTCTGACTTGTGCCATAAGCATTTGGGGTGTCCCTGACAATCTGGCCCTTTGGTGTATAAATCTAGTGCAGATACCTCTATTTAGCCGCAAATTTGGAGAAGAGATTGAGAGAAGAAACAGCCTGTTGTATGTGGGACTGAATATTTTCTGTCTTACCTGAAATATTTATTGCACCATTTGGTTTCCAGTTTCTAGTGAAGAGTTGTATATCCCCATCAATGCAGCAGCTCAGCGATACTGTGGTACCGTTGCATACAACCTCAGTGTTCTTTGATGGCACAATATTAATTGGCATGACTGTTATATTGTTTGTTGCTATAACTGACACTGTGTAGCGCAGAGTGTGGCTTGTCAAAATGCAAGTGTAAGAACCTGCAAAGGAAATACAGTATCTTACAGCTGAGAACTCTTTCTTTCTGAATGCACTAAAGCAACAAAAAATAGGCTCAGCTATTCACCCCCAGCTCAATTACAGATTTGTGTCATGGGTCCACTTCAGGAGCTGTGTGCCATACGCTCACTGGAACAGTGGTACAGGTTGAACCTCTCTAGTTTGGCTCCCTTGGGACCAGAGTGGTGCTGAATGAGAGAATTTGCTGAACCACAGATCAGTATTGCGTACCACATTACCAACACTTCCACTGCTTACTGGGCTCTTTGAAGACACCAAGGGATAAATTAGAGCTAAATAACAGCACAGAACACTGAGAGCCAGAACTGGTGGCTGTAAACAATGTTTATGGGATGATGGGAAACTTGGCCACACACATGATAAGTGGTGGTACTAAAATCATGCTGGATTATGGATGTTGCTAGAGGAGAGCCTGTTGAACTACACAGTTTCAGCCTGTAGTAGTAGGCATCCTTCAGTCTGCATAGACTATGGATCGTGCCCTTTAAAGTTTCAGTTGAGGACTTCATTTACAGCGTCTATTGTGACTATAAAGACCCACACGAGAGTGACAGTCCTTGCTGCATCTCTTGCAGATGTAGTGGGTGTCTGGCAAGTCCTTATTGTGCTTTCTGTGAGCTCGCTTCTCCTCTGCTAGTTGTCTGATCTTCAACTCGCCCTGCTGAAGGCCCTTGTGTAACCCCTGCCTCCATCTGCTGCGGTCGTCTGCTAGTTCTTCCCAGTTGTCCAGCTCGATGTCTACCTCTCTGAGGTCTCTCTTGCAGACATCTTTGTAGTGCAACTGGGGGCGTCCGGGAGGTCTTTTGCCAGAGGCTAGCTCACCATACAGGATGTCTTTTGGAATCCTTCCATCGTTCATCCTATGGACGTGGCCAAGCCAGCGGAGTCAACGCTGCCTGAGGAGGGTGTGCATGCTTGGGATTCCAGCTTGCTCGAGGACAGTGGTGTTGGTCACTCCATCCTTCCATGATATTCCAAGGATGTGCCTGAGGCAGCGCAAGTGGAAGACGTTCAGCCTCTTTTCCTGGCGGGCATACAGGGTCCAAGTCTCACTGCCATAAAGGAGGGTGCTGAGGATGCAGGCTCTGTAGACTTGCATTTTGGTGTGAGTGTACAGCTTGTTGTTATTCCACACTCTCTTGCTGAGTCTGGACAGAGTTGTGGCTGCTTTTCCGAATCTCCTATTTAGCTCAGTGTCCAATGACAGGGTGTCAGTGATGGTGGACCCGAGGTAAACGAACTCGTGGACAACCTCTAACGTATAGTTGTCAATGCTGATTGATGGGGATTCAGCAGCATCCTGACCGAGTACGTTTGTCTTCTTTAGGCTGATGGTAAGCCCAAAGTCCTTGCACGCTTTGGAGAACCGATCCAGCAGTTTTTGAAGCTGGTCTTCTGTGTGAGACACTACAGCATCATCATCTGCGAACAGCATGTCTCTGTTGAGGACTTCTCGCACCTTAGTCTTAGCTTTCAGCCTTGCAAGGTTAAACAGTTTCCCATCAGATCTTGTGTAGAGCAAGATGCCCTCTGTTGAAGATCCAAAGGCATGCTTCAGGAGGAGTGCGAAGAAGATCCCAAACAATGTCGGAGCAAGCACGCATCCTTGTTTGATGCCCTCCTGATTCTGAAAGCATCCGATAATGCACCGTCATATTGGATGGTTCCTCTCATGTTTTCGTGGAACGACTGGATGATCTTGAGTAACCGTGGAGGACAGCCTATCTTGTGGAGCAGTTTGAACAGCCCATCCCTGCTGACCAAGTCAAAAGCCTTGGTCAAGTCGACGAAGGCTATGTAGAGTGGCTTTCTCTGCTCCCTGCACTTCTCCTGCAGCTGCCTTAGAGAGAAGACCATGTCAACGGTAGACCTCTCTGTGCAGAATCCGCACTGCGATTCGGGGTACACCCTCTCAGCAATCTTCTGGAGTCTGCCAAGGATGACACGAGCAAACAGTTTACCACTGACGCTTAGGAGGGAGATTCCACGGTAGTTGCAGTCGCTTCTGTCTCCTTTGTTCTTATACAACGTTACAACGTTATGGATGTTGCTGGAGGAGAGCCTGTTGAACTACAGAGTTTCAGCCTCTACTTTAGGGAGAACAGTGAAGTACTGCAGATGCCTCTTATCCGATGTAGTAGTAGCACCAGAGCTCCCAGCCCTGCCCCTCTGTCTTTTTTCTCTGTCATTGCTGGTTATTCCAATTTTTTCTCTGTCCCTCAAGCTTGCAGACTTATCATCTCTCCTTCCTTCCAATAAATACTACTGAGTTCTCCTCCTCTTCTTCTTTACATTTCATCTTCCCCCTATTATTTCTTCTATCAGGCCAACATACCTTTTGCCTCAACCACTTTTTCTCCAGCTTCCTGAACTGTCACCAGCCAATGTACTGCTACAAAAATCATCCACATCACCTGTATCTTTGATCAGATCAGATCCAGCCTCTGCTTCACTCTGATACAAAGTGCTGTCTAATGATACTTAATTGTTTACAGAAGTTTGCATCCATAGATCTCAAAGCCCTTTGCAAAGAAGTATATACTATCACCTCCTTTTACAGATGAGGTGAAGTAGCCTGATCAAGGTGACATAGAAGATCAGAGTCAGAGATTCCCTGTCCAGTCTGTGCTTCCATATTACTACGCTCTAATAGATCACCTATTTTCAAAGGGCTCTCCAAGCAGTAAACTAGGGAATTTGCTATGGAACTCTGTTACTAATTATGCTATAATAAATGCAGTAGGCTGGCACCACCATTTAGAAGCAGATTCATTACCGAAAATGAAAATACAGGACGAAAAGGTGCCTTTGCCCTTCTGTTTTAAATAAATAGAATCATTGCGTTCTTCTTTGTTGCTTTGCCGATTACAAACAATGCACTTGCCTATACAGCTTTAGCAAGAGGGATCCAACCGTACCCGTATCATCCTGTGTAACATATTTTACTTTCAGATATGTCTCTGTAACTTCATTTATATGTGTTGTACATATTGAATGACGGCTGCTATTCAAGATGAGATGTCCAGAACGATACCAGGACACTTTCCTTAGGCCCAAGTTTGTCTCACATTTCATTATTACTGTGTCACCAGAGAAAATGTCCTTAGAGGTCTCAAGTAAGCTGATTTCACCTGGCAAAGCAAGGAGAAACTTGAATTATTTATTTATTACTTCTGCTGGCATGTACCTAGCAATTGCCCTCTCAAAGGAAGCCTAAGAAAGATCACAAATTATACATATTGTGTATTATTCATTATTCATTTTTGTATGTTATACATTATTCATATTATCGCAAATTATATCTACAATGACATGCAGCCATCTCTGGGGTGCAGACCACCAACTAGGCACATGTATAATACACAGCAAGAATGGTGAAATTTGCAATGCGCACAGAGCAGGTAGGTGCTTGGGGCCCAAGGTGCTGAGCTGACTCTGTTCTGATAGGCGTTGGGTTGTGAGTTCTTGCCTCAATGATTTCTTGCAATGAAGAATACAACGTTCAATTTATCTCCCTAGAAGAGGCTAGCTGGTTTTCATTGTTTTGATGATAGCATTCTTGTTCTCAATAGCAGATGCTGTGCGCTGCACAGGTTAGCAAGACTGGCTCATTCATTTCCTCCATGGGAGCTGAGCTGCTTTGAAAGTCTGATTCCAAGTGCTTAATAGTATTGGGCATTTCTACTAATTATTCTTCCCATTATTGCTTGTAATACCAATGTTTGTTCACAAACTTTAAAGTAAATTCATAGCACATATACTAGAGCTGAAATCTTACCTGGTATTTCTATTGAATAATGAAAAGAATTAGGGTCTAACTTATATGATGCATCTATTGAGTTTACTACTTTTCTGTTAACATCTTCAATATGGCTGAATATTTTCAGGGCAGCTTTGACCTCAAAATCCACGGTAACATTTCCATTTCTAAACAGAGACAAGAATTGTAAAAAGAGTATTGAGACTAATACCTGGCACTTAGTGAACAACCACTAACTAATGAATCTCTACAACCTCTCTGGGAAATGCTAATGAGGTTACTTACTCTTTGCTTCCCATTGAGTGAAATTCCTTCCTGTGCAGAGAGTCAGTGCAAAAGCATAGAGATGAGTTTGGTCCTATTTTCAGAGATAAAGTGCTGCCTAACCATCTCCACAGGAATAAATTTCACCCAGACTCCTAACTTCACACACTTTCCACACTAACTTTAGGGAATTCCATCTGTTTGCATTCTAGTGTGCCTGTCATACTGTTATTTGGTGCTGTGTATGGATTGCAACCACAGTAACTACAGGACCTCTCAGTCTTATGCTTGGTTTGGTGTCTCCAGAAAGAGGAAAAAAACAACAAAAAGAAAGAAGGGTTCATGTCTGTTGCAAAACAAGACCAATGCAAAGGGTTTTCTTACCTGAATCCGGTGACTGTTGCTGATATGAAGCCTGGCAAAAATCTGTACTGAGCTGTAAACTGAAATGGAAGAAATATATTGCACAATGGAAAACCTCTGTATGTCTTTTTTTTTTTTTTGTAAGATTCAGCTTTAGCATTGGTAACTGGAGAGATGATTTGATTTCAGCAAATGGAAAGTTTGCATGGAGGCTCAGAGACAAGGAGGCTCCTTTCACTTCTACAATGTGATTTACACTACATGGTGGTGATTAGCTTGAGGACAATTAATTTGACATTTTTTGTGCCTGTTATCCTGAAAGATCCTGAAATACTTAGTGCAGATGTGCATAATTGAGGTCAACAGAAATTTTGTTGTTGAGGGAGCCAGTTCCTGCTCCCACTGAGAATCTATCTATCTGATGTGCTTATCTGGCCAGCATCGCTATTGAATCAGTAGCTTTAATGTACTTACCCTCACAGTGCCGTAGAGAGTGTTATTATGGCTACTGGACAGATGGGAAACTTAGGCACACAGAAGCCAAAGGCCAGACTTTTCTGGTAGTTAGGCTCCTCAAGGTAAAGGCACTTGTATAGAAGTCTTTCCAAAAGCACTGATGTCAAAGGGAGGTAGGCACCTAAATGCTTCTGCAAGTCACACCTGCTGTCTAGCTGCTTAGGAGCCTTTAAAAATGTTTAACAAAAAAAAATGCAAAATCAGGGCCCAAGAGACTCTCCCAAAGCCGCACAGCAAGTCTGTGGAAGAGCAGAGACTTGACCCCAGGTTCAGGATAGCATCCTAATCACTAGACCACGTTTTCTGGCCCTGTAGGAATAACTTGGCATCCTATGAAATGCCATCACTTGGCACCTGCAACTCTCTGCTAAGCTTTTCAGGGGAAAAGGGGAGGCCAGGTGTCTGATGGAAGCTGTAGGCCAACATTGGAATTTGACGTGATTGATAGTCCTGCTCTTGCGGAAGATGATTTAGAGCTCTTCTAAGAGGTGGCCCTCTAGCAGCACAGTGTCTCCGAGTACCCTACCAGTGCACTGGCACACTGCTGACTTTGGATGTCGCTACGCTGCAGTCTGAGACACAACTGTCATGTGGGTACACACACCTGCTAGCATTACCCATGCTGTCATGCCCCAAACTGGCAGCATAGAGCTGAAGATACGTGCTTCCGTGTGAGCTAGCAATGTAGGTATGTATCTAGAGTCTCTGATGTGCTTGTGGAGACCACTTTGAAGCCTCTGGCACCACATGAATACATCTATTTTTAGCAGCGCTAACTTAATTAGGGGTAATGCAGCGGCAGTCACATCTCTGCCTGCGGCATAGACATAACCTCAGAGGAGTGATGAGAGTGCCAGAAAGATAGTTACTATATCAAATTTTAAGGAATTAACATATTGAACTTTGTGCCAAATGATATACTACTTCTGAGATGTGCTCCCTAGGAACTTAACTCACCTATGTAAGCCACTTAACAACCCTGCATCAAGTGAAAAGTTGTACCCAAACACACCCAAACCATCGGGCTGTTTACATAAGAACATAAGAACATAAGAATGGCCATACTGGGTCAGACCAAAGGTCCATCCAGCCCAGCATCCCATCTGCCGACGGTGGCCAATGCCAGGTGCCCCAGAGAAGGAGAACAGAAGACAATGATCAAGTGATTTATCTCCTGCCATCCAGCTCCTGCCCTTGTTCTGAAGGCTAGGGCACCATACTTTATCCCTGGCTAATAGCCATTTATGGACCTAACCTGCAAAAATTTATCAAGCTCTTTTTTAAACCCTAATAGAGTCCTGGCCTTCACAGCCTCCTTGGGCAAGGAGTTCCACAGGTTGACTGTGCGCTGTGTGAAGAAAAATTTCCTTTTATTAGTTTTGAACCTACTACCCATCAATTTCATTTGGTGTCCCCTAGTTCTTGTATTATGGGAAAAGGTAAATAATTTTTCTATATTCACTTTCTCCACACCATTCATGATTTTATATACCTCTATCATATCGCCCCTCAATCGCCTCTTTTCCAAACTGAAAAGTCCCAGTCTCTCTAGCCTCTCCCCATATGGGACCCGTTCCAAGCCCCTAATCATCTTAGTCGCCCTTTTCTGAACCTTTTCTAATGCCAATATATCTTTTTTGAGGTGAGGAGACCACATCTGCACGCAGTACTCAAGATGTGGGCGTACCATAGTTTTATATAGGGGAAATATGATATCTTTTGTCTTATTATCGATCCCTTTTTTAATAATTCCTAACATCCTATTTGCCTTACTAACTGCCGCTGCACACTGCGTGGATGTCTTCAGAGAACTATCCACTATAACTCCAAGATCCCTTTCCTGATCTGTCGTAGCTAAATTTGACCCCATCATGTAGTACGTGTAATTTGGGTTATTTTTTCCAACATGCATTACCTTACACTTACCCACATTAAATTTCATTTGCCATTTTGCTGCCCAATCACTCAGTTTGCTGAGATCTTTTTGTAGTTCTTCACAATCCGTTTTGGTTTTGACTGTCCTGAACAACTTGGTGTCATCTGCAAACTTTGCCACCTCACTGCTTACCTCATTTTCTAGATCATTGATGAACAAGTTGAACAGGATCGGTCCCAGGACTGACCCCTGGGGAACACCACTAGTTACCCTCCTCCATTGTGAAAATTTACCATTTATTCCCACCCTTTGTTTTCTGTCTTTTAACCAATTCCCGATCCATGAAAGGATCTTTCCTCCTATCCCATGACCACCTAATTTACATAAAAGCCTTTGGTGTGGGACCGTGTCAAAGGCTTTCTGGAAATCTAGGTATATTATGTCCACTGGGTGCCCCTTGTCCGCATGTTTATTAACCCCTTCAAAGAATTCTAATAGATTAGTTAGACACAACTTCCCTCTGCAGAAACCATGCTGACTTTTGCCCAACAATTCGTGCTCTTCTACGTGCCTGGCAATTTTATTCTTTACTAGTGTTTCTACTAATTTGCCTGGTACTGATGTTAAACTTATCGGTCTATAATTGCCAGGGTCTCCTCTAGAGCCTTTTTTAAATATTGGTGTTATATTGGCCGTCTTCCAGTCATTTGGTACCAAAGTGGATTTAAAGGATAGGTTACAAACCACTGTTAATAACTCCGCAATTTCACATTTGAGTTCTTTCAGAACGCTTGGGTGAATGCCGTCTGGTCCTGGAGACTTGTTACTATTCAGCTTATCAATTAACTCCAAAACCTCCTCTAATGTCACTTCAATCTGAGTGAGTTCCTCAGATTTGTCACCTAAAAAGGCTGGCTCAGATTTAGGAACCTCTGTAACATCCTCAGCCGTGAAGACTGAAGCAAAGAAATCATTTAATCGCTCCGCAATGGCACTGTCTTCCTTGATCGCTCCTTTTATATCTTTATCGTCCAAGGGCCTCACTGCTTTTTTAGCGGGCTTCCTGCTTCTAATGTATTTAAAAAACATTTTACTATCGTTTTTTGAATTTTTGGCTAGCTGTTCCTCAAAATCTTTTTTGGCTTTTCTTACTACATTATGACACTTAATTTGGGAGTGTTTATGTTCCTTTCTATTTTCCTCACTAGGATTTGACTTCCACTTTTTAAAAGCTGCCCTTTTCTCTCTCACTGCCTTTTTAACATGGCTGTTTAGCCATGGTGGTTCTTTGTTAGGTCTCTTAAGCCGTGTCTGCACGTGCACGCTACTTCGAAGTAGCGGCACTAACTTCGAAATAGCGCCCGTCACGGCTACACGCGCCAGGCGCTATTTCGAAGTTAACTTCGACGTTAGGCGGCGAGACGTCGAAGTCGCTAACCCCATGAGGGGATAGGAATAGCGCCCTACTTCAACGTTCAACGTCGAAGTAGGGACCGTGTAGTCGTTGCTCGTCCCGCAACTTCGAAATAGCGGGGTCCACCATGGCGGCCATCAGCTGAGGGGTTGAGAGACGCTCTCTCTCCAGCCCCTGCGGGGCTCTATGGTCACCGTGGGCAGCAGCCCTTAGCCCAGGGCTTCTGGCTGCTGCTGCTGCAGCTGGGGATCCATGCTGCAGGCACAGGGTCTGCAACCAGTTGTCGGCTCTGTGTATCTTGTGTTGTTTAGTGCAACTGTGTCTGGGAGGGGCCCTTTAAGGGAGCGGCTTGCTGTTGAGTCCGCCCTGTGACCCTGTCTGCAGCTGTGCCTGGCACCCTTATTTCGATGTGTGCTACTTTGGCGTGTAGACGTTCCCTTGCAGCGCCTATTTCGATGTGGTGCCGCGCAACGTCGAAGTTGAACATCGACGTTGCCAGCCCTGGAGGACGTGTAGACGTTACTCATCGAAATAGCCTATTTCAATGTTGCTACATCGAAATAAGCTATTTCGATGTTGGCTTCACGTGTAGACGTAGCCTTACTGTGTTTTTTTATTTGGGGTATACATTTAAGTTGGGCCTCTAGTACGGTGTCTTTAAACAGTTTCCATGCAGCTTCCAGGGATTTTAGTTTAATTACTCTACCTTTTAGTTTCTGTTTAACTAGCTTCCTCATTTTAGTGTAATTCCCCTTTTTGAAATTAAATGCCAGAGTTTGAAATTAAATGCCAGAAATTCAAACTCAGATTTGGAGCTGTCTCAAATGGCCTTACTGTGCATAAGAGGGTGGAACAACACCCTGGCTCTGAATTCTTTTAAACTTTGTGTTCCTCTGGGTTGGGACATAGTGATATTTGGATATAGTGACATTGGGACATAGCGAGCATCTAACCCAGCTGAATACATCATCTGTGGAAGGTACTGTCATCCATTCCCAGACACCTCACCTATGCCCGGTGGAGGTTGTGTGTCTTAGTGAACAGAGCACTGGATGAGGTCTTTCAGGAAACCTGATTTCTACTCCTGGCTCTACTGCTATGCAACTTTGAAAAAGCCACTTAATGTCTGCATGCTTCAGCTTCTGTACTTGTAAAGCAGCCATAAAGATGCTGACCTACTGTGTGAATAGCTCTGAGATCTAGAGAGGTAAGGGATTCAATAAGGCCTAGGTTTTACTATAACTATGATTGACCAAAGCCAGAGTTTGTTCCCCCATTGCCAATTTTTTAATATCTTACAGATATGTGGAGAGCTCTTATTGCCAACCAGTGCAGTTATATCTTCCTACCTCCTACTAAAGATAACGTTCCCATCCCACAAGCAATTCCACTCATTTGTACATGAACCGCCCTCAGATTGTATAGAAAATGGTTTAGCAAATTAGCTTGATTTTAAAAGCCAAAGACGTACAGCATCTTCCAAGTCTTTTTTGTATTTCCTGTACAGCTCAGATGAGGGATTCCTGAGATCATCCTGGAAGATGCCATTGAGTCTGACTGACATTTTTATTGAGATGGTAGAAATGTCTATAGCAAAACAAATGGACAGACAGACAGACAAACAAAAACAAAAAAGAAAACAAAATTACTTTGAACAATAAAACATTAGCAACCAAATTCTTTCAAAGTAAGTTCTTCCCCAAACAGAACTCTGGATCCAACACACCTGAACCTTTGGGATGTCTGAAATTCAGACTTGTCTGCACTGGATATTACCGCATAGCAAACTAGGGTGCAAAGCTACTATTCAGCTAAGTCTTGTGTGGACACTGAGGCTACACTTACACAGTAGCCCTACGCCGAAGCAAAGTATTTCAGAGCAAGCAGCAACCTGGTACATGTGGTTGCAGTCCCCCTGCCCTCCTGAAATGGAACCCTTGTTTACCTTAACCTGAATATTGGATAATTTTAACGTTAGCTTTAAAAAAAGATTATATTTGAATGCAGGGTAACGCAATGTTCTTTTCTTGATTGGATGAGGAAAGGGCAGCAAAACTCAGCTTAGCATGTACTGAGAGAGAGAGAGACACCCTAAAATGAGCCATGCCATCTGTGCATGGAGCTGGGGGGAACCAGATCCTCATGACAAGGAGAGCAAATCGGGCCAGGGGTTTCTGTCTGGCTGAGCAGTGGCTGCCTAAGGAGGTCTAGTCACCCTGGTTCTGCTTCTCTTCAATATTTAGTGGCAGAGCAGACAAGCTCAACGGAGAGTCGGTGTTTCATTTTTTTTCCCTGTAGAGCTGATGTCTATACTGAGCATGTGCAAAAGCTAAGTCTCACACTTTTTGTGGGGACAGTGAAAGACAACACAGAAGATGTATCAGCTGTGAGGTTTCCCCCTCTCTGCTGCAGTCTCTAGGAGCTGGGATATGTGGTGGAACCTGAGAACCTGAGATTGCAGGAGTAGCCAAGGAGCAGTGGGTTGGGGGAAGCAGAAAAGCAGCAGCAGAGGGACAACAGCCAGCAGGGGCAGCAAAGAGCGACGGCAGCGACACAGCAGCCAGGGGTGGCATGGAAGCAGCAGCAACTGAGAAGCAGCAGTGGAGAGAGAGCAGGAGCTTGGAGCAGGGGCAGGGGAACCTGCCCACTCCCGGGAGGAGGGTGAGAGGCAGGGGCAGCTGGGCTCTGGGCAGGGAGCTGCGATGAAGCTTGCAGCCCCAACGCTGCCCCTCTTCAGTCAGTGGAATGCTCGGGGGCTGTGGGGGGGGAATAAGCCCCACCAGCAAATGGAGGGTAATGTGGCTCTCAGTTAATTGTTGCGGTGGCCATAGGTTGACTGCACACAGGTCAACTCAGGGCTGCCATGTAAAAACATCCTTAGTGTGCAGTCAAGGGCAGTAGATGTCATAGGCCAGGAAAGGCCGTGTCCCCCCAGATAGCCTGGTGTGGCCCTGGCCATGCTTAGCCTGCAGCCTGCTGCCTAGGACTTGGGGACCGTGGTGCTGGCAGGTGCCTGATCCAGGGCTGGGATTCGGGGATGCTGCTAGATGGCACTCCCTGTCCTGCACTCTGGGGCTGGGCTTGTGGTGGGGGCAGGGTAGGTGCAGCTATGTGCTCCCAGGCTGAGACTAGGGGGCAGCTGTGGCTGTGTGCTCCAGGGCTGGTATTGGGGGCTGGGGGGCTGGGGCTGAGTGCTCCCAGGCTGTAGCTATGTGCTCTAGAGTTGCATCTGGGAATGGCTGCAGCTGCGTGCTCCAGGGCTGGGGTTGAGGGCACTGCCATGGTACTGCCCAGTGTGGGGCTGGGGTCAGGGGCATTACAATGGCACTCTCTGCCCTGTGCTCCAGGTCTGGGCTCAGGGGGCTGTGGTCAGGGAGTGCAAGAGGAGATGAAAAGGGAGAGGTAGAAGTGGGATTTCAGGCGGAAGGGGAGGACATGGGGGGTGGGGTTAGCCTCCCCACACTGCCACTTCACCCGCTGCCCATATGTGCAGTGCAGAGCTATGCCACGTGACCAAGGTCAGGAAAGGCGGGAGGTATAAGTCATCCCTTTGGGGAGCAGCTACGTAGTACCATGAGTTCAGTCACTTTCCACTGTGACTGGCCACAGGCTTGCACCACAGTGATTCACATGCTCGCTCGATCATTGCCGCTTGCTATGTCTAGGAATGACATCCCAAGAGATGTCAAAAGGAAACCTGCTGTGACACCAGTGTTTACATACCGTTTCGCTTCTGCCTGTGCAGCTCTCCTGGGACATTCTTGGCTGTTCCATTTTCACTTGCTGGCTGGAAGAAGAAAGCAGTTGTCTGAGCTTTTATTTTATTGTGTTTATTTTACCTCAGCTGGTGAAAACTGAGAGGACAATGGAACTCTGCCAGTTTGTATCAGCTAAAAGTTTGATCCTTTGTGTTTTGTACACACTTACATGGGTTAAAAAGCCACCAGTGAGTTCATGCTAATACACTTACTTCTGCTTATGCTCTTATATTTTAATTGATTACTTGCACACTCTCCGTAAGTGTGTCTCAGGATGAAATTCACTCCTGCACAGAGACTCAGCACATGGTCTTGGGGAACTTTGAGTGTGAAAGCATCCTATGTACTTTATACAACAGATACACAAATATGATCACTTTTTCAAAGGCTCTGTCTATATTAGCAAGATTTTTTTCAGAAAAGCCAGGCCCCTTTTGAAAAAAATCATGGAGCATCTACAAACAAATGCTCTCTGTTGATCTGAAATTGAAAGGACACGGCTCTTCTGCCTGTGACCATCTTCCTGTCCCAGATGAGGAAGAGTGCCTTTTTTCTGCAAGATTCTTTTGGAAAAAATAGTGTAGACACTAGACACCACTCGGGGGGAGGGGGACTCTTTTTGAAAAGAACAGTCCTCATGGCACTGGATTATTTGACCCCTGGCTCATTCTTTGGAAAGAGCAGGGGCTGTGTGGCCACTCTCTATCGAAAGAAAAGATTGATCTTTCGATCTGCTTTTTTGTGTGTGGATGCGCTATTTCAAAAGAAGTTTTTTGGAAGAGATCATTGAGAAGAACTTCTTTCGAAGGACTGCTGTAGTGTAGATGTAGCCAAAGAATTTTATGGCCTAATTTAAAAAGCAACATGAGGTCATGAGGCAGGGAGCAACAAGGGTTACAATAATAAGATCATGCTGTTATTCACTATGTGATTGTATTTGTTGTCAGATGCTACCAGTGTGGTGCTCTGCTCTCTCCAATGTTGGTATCACTCGGCTGCGTGAGTGTGTTCCCTCTGTGCGCTGCCCCAGCTCTGCAGATAGCCAACACAGCAGACCGGAAGAGAACCCCCAATGACCACAGAGTCTAGTAAGGTGCGAAGGCACATCGGCCAGGTTTATTGCCATATTGGACACAATAGTAGTTCCCTGTAGACTTCTTAGTCTAAGTCAGGGCATACTACAAATAAGCACCCACGCTCAATGGACTTGGCTCAGTCAGTGGTAGGATTTTCCACTGCCCCCTTGGCCGGACCCAGACCACACCCCAGGAGTACATTCTTATACACAGGTACAAACAATTTACACATCACTCCTGACGTATTGAGGTACAACCCTTCTACGTAGTCAGGTGCCGCCTCTCACCTTGTACATGTTGGTTCGAACAAAACAACTCTATCCATCATATTACCCTTTTGCCTCTGTCATTGGGATGGGTCGGCCTGTTCTTTCTTATCTGTGGAATGTTCCAGGGCTGGGTGTACTGGTACCATGTTCGTACTTCAATATGCTAGGTAGATATGTTTATGCAACACCAACCCTCTTCTTGCCAACTTCTGTGAGCAATGCATTCCTTCAGCTCACAGCTGAACTTTGCTTTCTGTTAGCAAAGTCTTGACCATTACTCTGGTTCAGGCCTAAGGCCTCATACTGGGCCTGTACTTACTACAGTATTTAGTGTTCCATTGATTGTACACTCATGGTAATGTAACCCACTTTTGTTGGTAAATCTTAGATCATTTATAGTCATAAAGATTTATGATACAAAAAAACCTGTTTTGTACAGAAAGGTCAGTGTGACTAGGTTTGCTCGCACTCTCGTTAAATTTGATAGCAAAAATTATTGGCCTTACTGCAAGGAGCATTGGGCTCACGGTTGTATGTGCAGTTTAGATGGAAAGGGATTTAGCAACTATGAGCAACCAAGCAGGTTGTCCTTGTAACCTGAGAGCCTCCAGCCTGTCAGACAATGGCAAACAATAGTGACAGTGTCAGACAATTGACACACAGAATGCCATCTCATTTTTATTACAGCTCAAATCAGATCATCTTCTGCCATACACCTGGAACGGCTGGAAACGCAGAACACCAGGGATGGCTCTACTCACACCCTATGGACAAAATAGGATAAAACTGTCCATTTAAAGTTACAGAACTTCACAATAATCCTCCCCACTTATGTATGTAAGGATCTTATGTGGTCTCATCACCACCGTATCTGTGTTTCCCCTCCCCTCTGACAGGACTGCTAATTTTTAATGATCATTTCCTGTTCCGTTGGTGTGGAGACCTAGAAAGTGCCCACCTGAGCATGCTGGTCCCGTGCTCCAAACATTCTCCTACAGAGAACAGGAGGTGGTGGATGGCCTGGGTCTGTGGAAAGAAGGGCCTCAGCAGGCACAGCTCAGATCTAGCTGAAGAAATGTGGACATTTAGAAGCACTTAGATCATGGGGAAAAGAGCTACCAGAGGGACCTGGCACAGTGCTGACTGGCAGCCAAAGAGCGAAGTCAGGCTGGAGGAGACCAGCAATGAGCACAGAGAGGCTCCAGCTCATCAGCATGCAGCATCTCGAGTGTGAACCCTGCCACACCTCCTCTGCTCATGCTGCTGGGGCCAGAGACTTGCCTAGCTCTGTCCAGGGAGTACTTAGTGTACTGGGCATGAAGGCTTGGAGTCTGAACTCCTAGCTCCGGGAGGGCAGCAGGGAGGAGATTGGGGAGCATATCATTCAGAGATCATAGCAAGCAGTGCATTTGCCATGATTCACTCACAGTGTAGTTCAGACAAGGGTGCCAAAAACAGAGTGAGAGGAACAACACAGGAAAACACATACATTGCTGGGGTGATCATTATTGAAACAATCTCTCAAAGCACCACAAGCCGTACAGATCCCTGTGTAGTTCTTCTTGTATTCATGGTATCTGACCGCTCAAAAGCAGCAGTCAGGTGATCCACTCTGCTCTCCAGGCTAGCAAAAATTTCTCTCCCTTTTTCACAGATGCTATGAAGCACATGGTGGACAGTTATAATTGTGGGATTTTTTTTTCACTGAGGTCTAAATTAGTAACCAGACTGCACCAACACCCCTTCTAATGGCCAGAGGCACTTCAACCATCATTCTGCACCTGTTGAAATGCTTCTTCCTGCTGTGCAGATGTCCAGTGCCCAGCTTCGGAGCCAGGGGAGCAAGGGATTGATTGGGTCTCCCAGGATCAGTATGGGCATTTTTACATTTTCTGTGGTAATTTTTGTGGTCTGGAATGAAAGTCTCTGCTTGCAGCTTTTTGAACAGGACTGTGTTTTTAAAGGTCAAGCACTTTCTTATCCCATTCCATGTAGATGTCAGTGAAACTGTCCCCAGTGATCCACCAGTTTGTGTAACACCATGGAAAAATAGCCTTTTCTTCCTGTGTACCATGTGGCAAAGCGGTCTTGTGCCAAAGTAGGGATATGTGTGCCATTTATCACCCCACCACAGTTTAGGAACTATCCAGTGTCTACTGCATATTGCCCAGCATCACAGTCCTTAGCAGAAGGCAGTTTCTGGCCCTGTGGATTTAGATCATAGTTTCCTCCAAGATAGATATCTCAACTTCAAATGGACTCCTGACTCAATGGTAGAACTCTGGTATTGAGAGCTTACACTCAACAACCACCATTCACTCCTCTGTTATCAGTGCAGTTCTCCTTTAGGTGTTGCTGCACTGCAGAGCTAGTGGAAAGCTACTCACATAGTTGCTGAGAAGTGGCCTGGTGCATATGGAAATTCTGCAGCCACTGCTCCTCAGCCCATACCTTCATAATAATGCAACTCCACCCATCAGGGCTCATTTCTCAGAACTAAGTGGTGCTCCATCATGTTCATTTACTGTGTGACTGCAAACAGCAGCTGAACATTATTTGTTTCTACAGCTTCCAGTTCCTTGCTCATTCTTGTCTAGAGATGGTGGATGCTTTTGATAGGACGTAGGAAATGTTATGGGACGCAGATGAAATTATCTGAAGGATAGCTATGCCACAATAAGGAAAGCAACAGCTGCATTAATAGACTCATATAATTCTAGGGCTGGAAGGGATCTCAGGAGGTCCTTGAGTCCAGTCCCTGCCAAAAGCAGGATCAACCCCAACTAGGTCATCCCAGCCAGGACTTTGTAAAGCCAGGACTTAAAAACCTTTATGGATGGAGATTTAACCACGTCTCTAGGTAATACAGAGCTGGGAAGGACCTTGAGAGGTCACTGAGTCCATTCCCCTTCCCACTCTGCAGGAACATGCACCATCCCTGACAGGTTTTTTTAATCTATTTGCCCTAGACCCCTCAAAGGCCTCCTCAAGGATTGAGCTCACAAGGTCAGTGCTCAGACCATTGAGCCATCTCTCCCCTGCCTTCAAGACTCTCCATCCCATATGGAATTCACAAATAATATCTGCAAATATGAAACTGCGGATCGTCAACACAAATGTGAAGAGTGTGTTCTTGGATGGATGCGAGAACTGACGTATTAAAATGTCTTGAAAGCACAAGCTAGAGATATTCATAAACAGATGCCTGAGGTACATGCTTCACATCAAATGGCAAGACTTTTTCACATATGAGGAGCTTTGGAACAGAGCAGGATGAGAGCCACTTAACATTCAAACCAAGAGAAGAAAGTGGAGATGGCTAGGCCACGCCCTCAGAAAACCATCATCCAGCATAGTCCGTCAAGCTCTCACATGGAACCCGCAAGGAAAATACAAAAGAGGAAGGCTTCAGGCAAAGTGGAGATCTATTGAGATTGAAAGACAGCTGGGGTACTCCTGGAGTCAGCTAGAAGTTTTGTCCCAAGACAGAGTGAAGTGGAGGAGACTTGTAAATGACCTGTATTCCCTACAGAGTACAAAGGTTAAGTAGTAGTGGATGAAATTAGGGGAGGGAGAAAAGTGCATCATGGGACATCCATACTACGTTCTTCCCCCATGAAGCCTTTCTATAACACCTGGTGCTAGATGCTGGTGGGCTGCACAGTGGGCTAGCTACCAATGGTGCACTGCTCTCTGTATCGAAGCAAGCACTGCTAGTGAAGATGCACATATAAGGAAGGCAGTGTATATATACAGAGAGAGATATGCATGTCATAGACCTGGAGGGGCCCTCAGGAGGTCATTAGGTCCATTCCCCTGCCCTTTTAGCAGGATGAAGCACCATTTTTTAAACTACCCTCGTCCCTAAAAGGCCCCCTCAAGGATTGAAATTACGACCTTCAATATAACGGGCCAATGCTCAAACCACTGAGCTATAGCTATTAAGACTGCTGTCTGCTGACTTAAATTTATAGCTAGAAATGCCCTGAAATAGGAACACTGACCAAGGTCTTAAGGGGCTCAGTGGGGGACCAGGAGAGGAAACTGGAGCTAAGGCTATTGGCACTCAGATTTTTTTTTTTAAATCTTGGAGTCCAGTTTTTCCCATCCCTATGGCAGGAATACTGGGTTTTATCAGCTCTCTTTGGATCCTCACAAGTGAAGGACCACCTGGCATCTCAGATAGTTGAAACCTTTTTGCTTCAGTTTAGGTAGCAGTTCAGACACCGATTTCACAGGCCATCACTAGCATACGTTAGCCAGAGGTGAGATGGCACAGGAGACACAGAGCTTACAGGACAGCATGCGTTAATTTTATTTCGTGCGCGAAAATGTATTGGCACCATTCTCAGTGGTGGGTGAAAAAAACAAGCAGTGACACAAAAGTAGGTAATTTGCATCTTTGCCAGTACGTGGAACTTAACTAAAACCTTTATTTACAGAGCTGGCGAATAGCCTAGCAACTCTTAAAACACCAACTTACACAGAGGAACAATCTGGAGTGTGATTAGAGCTTGTTCCTTCTAAGATTTCATCAGTGCTAATTGTAAAGATTCCCAGCACAAATTGTGCTGCACCAATAGGGATTCTTCCCTTCTCCTGGCTGCATTGCAGCTCTAACAGTTACCTGATGATTACGTAAGCTCCACTTCCTCTTTCAGTTTGAAGTGGAGAAAGACCTCTTGCATTCCTAAAGGATCATTTTTCTGCTGGGCACTGCTAACCAACTGACACGTTGCACCAAGAAGAGAACGCAATTCAGGAACTGGTAAAGTGGCTTGTTTTTAAAGCACTTTGGGATCCTTCTGGATTAAAGTTGCTATGTGAATAATAGGTGTGGTGTATTGAAAATTGGGTAAAAATATCAAGCTGTCGCATTGCATCCTAAAGGATCACTTGGTGCTCCTCACCCCTAAGGAAAGTGCCTCAAGTCCTTTGCAGAAAGCCAACTTAAAATACAGTGGGGTGAGCTGGACCTCTTTGCTTTTAGGGAGCAGATGGCTTTATCTCTCTCTGTTTTGCAGAGATTTCCAAACATTGTTAGCTCACTATACATGTTGGAAATTTAGCACCTCCTCTTGTTCTTGCTTGATCTGATGGAGACATAAGATCTTGATCTCCTTTGAGACTGACGGAAGGAAAAGTGCTCCACACAAGTTAAGCCTTGCTGTATATGACCTAAAAATCACCCTCAAGGTGGAAGGTTACTTACTGTGTAATGGATAAATGGGCGAAAACTGAAGTCCAACCAAGCCTGGGAAGATGTGGTGATGATTAGAAGTAGGAAACAGGGCACTGTAATGCCCAGGGGTGGCATTTCACTCAATATTGCAGAACCTGAATGAAAAATACAGCAAAAGGTGAGGATTTTTTCTATTGAGTTATATAGTGAGAATCATTCATAAACTCCACGGAGAAGTGCTATTTTCACCTCACCTCTGTTTCACCTCCCACTCTTGTGTACTTAGGGTATGTCTATACTTACATACTTACTGGAGTGCATCTACTCAGCCTCTGCTGGCAATTTGAAGAGTCTGGGGTGGTGGCCTCCTCCACTGCAGCACTGGAAACCAGGATCCGTGGGCCCTTTTGAATCTCTGGGCCTTGGGGCAGCTGCTTCCTTTGCCCCACCCTATCAGTGGCCCTGATAGGAAGAGAGCTGCTAAGAAACGTCTGTGCTGCTGACAGGGAAGAAGGAGGAGAGAGCTGTAGGAGGTGAAGGGGGAAGGCAGGGAGGAGCAGATCATGTCTTTTGGAAGGAATTGGTGACAACCTGTGTGGACACAAAGTGGAGGCAGGAGGAAGAGAGGGTTCGAGGGGCGAGTCAAAGGTGGGACTGCAGGCATGAGAGTGGATGAAGGGGGAGCAGCTGGCTTGCTTAGCTGGAAAAAGGCAGAAGTGAAGGTGAGGAGAATTAATTCAGTGTAGGAAGTCAGACAGTGCTAGCACTGCTGCTTTCTGTGAGAGCAGGTGTGGAGGGAGTGGGTGCGGAGGGAGAGCTAGTCACATTGGTACAAATTCAGAGTCACTCCACTGGAACAGCTCACTCTGCACTTACTTTGGTAAGACAGAGCTGGGGCCAGTGATGCCCAACTATACAGACGTGCTTGCCATTCTGTCCTATGGATGGTGAGGAGCTGCTGTTCTGAGTGGCTCCTTCTCTGCAGACGCTATGGAAATCATGAGAGATGAGCCCAGCCCAGTGCCTCATGCGCTACATCAATACCACTATTGGAAGCATCATCTTTCACAGCAAAGCAGGACCTCTGTTCAGTCCTGATTGCAAGGGCAGAGTTCTCCCTGCTGACCAGCAAGCCCCACTTCATGAGATGTTAGGGAAGTGTTTGGACTTTCCCATCCCACTATTGAATTAGTCCAGACCTGCTTGGCTTGGGAGTATGCGAGGCCCACCACACGGTGAGGCTCCTGGCCACACAAACTCACATCCAGCGTTCACTGTGAGCTGAGTGCTTGGACAGCACCTAGAAGAGATTCAGGGAGCTCCCAGCCGACTAGCAGAGCACCCACAGCCACTCACAGTGGGCAGCATGTTTCTAAAGGTGATGCGCATCCACCCATGCCTTTGTGCACATAAAAAAATGTATTCTGCCTATGGATGGAAAAAAATAGGTGGAACTCAGCTCACATCTTTTGGAAACTCCTGTACTTTGTTGTTCTTCATAAAAACAACTAGAAGTCCTGTGGCACATTATAGACCAACAGATTTATTCGAGCATAAGCTTGCATGGATAAAGACCCACTTTGTCATAAAGATGATTGTTAATGATAGATTCTCTGTAGGCTGCATTCATACCCTATGAGCCTGCACTCCCACATTCTTTTAGGTCTATACAGTTAAGTGTAGGAATATGCTGTTAAGTGTAGGCATATGCATAAAACCTCAAAACATAGACAAGAGTATTTATTAACAATACTAATAAAACCCAGAGGGCAGAACTCTGTGCAATATGCTGTCCAGTAGCACTTTAAAGACTAACAAAATAATTTATTAGGTGATGAGCTTTCGTGGGACAGACCCACTTCTTGAGTTATTACTACATCTCCTCATTTGCACTGTGGCTGGACCTCTCAAATTGCTCCACCACCTCATGGATTACTCTTCTCCAATGGGGACTATCTTGGCCAAGGCTCTCCCGAGTCTTGACACCAATGCCACACGTTTTCATGTGTACCTTCAGCTTGTCCTTAAATCACTTTCTCTGGACCCCCAAAGCTCCTTTGTGCTACCTTCAACTTGGAACACAGAATCTCTTTTGAGGGTTGCTGATCAGACATATGGACCACGGGACCAGTCCAAGAAAGCTGTTGGTGAAAGATAATGGCTTCAATTCTGGTAATGTTCAACTCTTCCAGGACACTAGTGTTCAGGTGCCTATCCTCCCAAGAGATATTTAGGATTCTTCTGAGGCAGCATTGGTGATATTGTTCAAGTGTCTACAGATGATGCTTGTTTGTTGTCCAGGTTTCGTATGCGTACAATGGTGTTGGAACAACCATTGCATGGTATACAAGAAGCTTTGTCTTGGCACAGACGTCCTGGTTCTCAAAGACCCTTTGTCTCAAAGACCCTTTGGGACACAGTGCTGCTGACTGCCTCATCTTCAACCACTGTGCACAGCTGGGTCAGTTTTACTGTTTGGTGCAATAGTTACCTGCCCTTCATCTCTATGTGCACAGTCAAAAGTGTCACAGCAGCATGGATGAAGTGAAGCATGGCCACTGGGCCACTGGGCCTGTAGCATCTCCAGGGGGAGCAGAGGTTATGGAACTGGTCCAGATGGGCAGCCAAAGTGGTTGCCTGGAGACCTGCATGAACCTTTGGACAGCATATACGGGACAGAGCCCCTATTGCTTGCACTCATCATCATCATCAATAACCGTGGGCTCAGCACCCGTTGGTGTCTGATGCCTCTCTCACTATTTCCTTCCATCTTTCCCTGTCCAGTGCGGAGTGGCTTAGTTTCTGCAGACTAGTTCCACACCAGTCTACTATATCATCTATCCATTCTCTGTGGAGTCTGTCTCTCCTATTCGAACCGTCCATTATGCCGAGCACCAGGGTCTTGATTTTTTGTTCATCATTCATTCTGCAAATATGCCCAAATAGTTGCATCTTCCATTTATAACCTTCTGCAGCAAGTTCTCTTTTGGCAGTATCTTTCTATATAATTCCTCATTGGTGACCTTCTGCATCCATCCTATTCTCAGAATCTTTCTATAACAACTCCTTACGAATGCCAATATTCTTCTCTTCGAATTTTTTATCACCCATGTCTCACATCCATACAACATGCTGCTGAATACACGTTTTCAAGATGTTCACCTTCATTCTTAAGCTAATTGCTTTGCTTTTCCAGATCTTATCCATCACATTCAAACTCGCTCTTGCTTTCTCTATTCTAGTCGTTATTTCCTTCTTAGTCTACATCGTATGTTATGTTGCTCCCCAGATGTGTGAACTTCTCTACATTTTATAGTTCACTACCATCCGTACTGATCTTCCTTCCTATTTCCTTGTCTCCAAATACCATTCTTTTTGTTTTATTGATGTTCATAACCAGTCTGTACCGCTTCCTTTCTTTGTTTAGCACTTGCACCATTCTTGGTAGCGTCTCCTCACCTTCCTCAATGATAACTATATCATCCGCAAACCTCAAGTTGTTAATTCTTTTCTCGTGCACAGATATCCCTTCTATCTCTTCCTTGATCTTGTCCATTGCTCTCTCCAGATGTGCGATGAAGATACTTGGCTATATTGGGTCTCCTTGTCTCGTACCTCTACTTGTTTTAAACCAACTTCCCAACTCCCCGCATGTTCTCACCACTGCCTCCGCATTGTCATTGATCTCCTTCAACAACCATATCAGTCTGCTGTCTACTCCATATGACTCCAACACCGCCCAAGTCACTTTCTGATTTATACTGTCAAATGTCTTTTGAAAATCTACAAAAACAAGTGTATACATTCTTGTTCTTTCATCCAGCTTTGCCCGCTATCAGTCTTAGTGCCAATATTTGCTGTGTGGTACTTCTATCTTTCGTGAACCCTGCTAGCTCCTCTGCTATATGTAGCTCCTCTGCTATATGTTCTTCTATCTGTGATCTTAGTCTCTCCATCAGTATCATCATCAGCACCTTGCCTAGATGACTTGTTAGGGCAATCATTCTGTAGTTATTGCACTGCAACGTACTTCCTTTCTTGTGTATTGTCATTAGCATGGATCTTGTCCATTCCCTAGGTGCCTTCCCTTCTTTCCATGCTATATTACATACTTGGTGTATTTCCTGAATCATACTTTCTCTGATGTATTTGATCATCTCTCCCGTGCTCTTATCATTTCCAGGGCTCTTGTTGTTCTTTAGTCATTCCACTGCTTTTTCTACTTCTTCCTTCAAAATACCGCTCTCACTCTTGATGCTCAGTGGAGATATCTCTTTCAGTTCTTCAATCAGTCTCTCTGAGACACTCGGGTCCAACTGTGCTTTAACCACTAATTAACTGAGGGACTTAAAAGTACCAGCCATCACTTTCACTGTTGCCCCTCTGGGCATCATTAGATAGATTAATGATGATTAGATAGGTTAATTTGGACCACCAGCTATTTAGGGAGAATGAGCTAATGGGTGATTTGATGAAAGTAGTGGTGGCCAGCAGCAGACAGGCGTCTCATTAACAAACTGGTTCCATCCAGGTTTTCTGACCATGAACAAGAAAGAGAAATTAAAGTAGTGTGGTGCATGAACTGAATGAAAAAGCCTCTGTCTTCCAAAGGCTGATATGAGAAACACTACACACAATCAGAGAGCCTGGGGTGGGAACTGTATCAGTCCTAGTTTGCCTAGTATTTGCCAAATCCTTTTATTTGTTGATTTCAAATTGCTGTTTTTGGGCCCAGACATTTGCTGACGTGCAACATAATTCATTGTGTTCTATTAAAGGAAGGAAAGAAAGAGGCTGCAAATGCTTTGATTTTTATCAGGCTGGTCCAGCTCCAAGGCTCAGTGAAACAAGCACATTGACTTCACTGGGCTTTAGCTCAGGCTTGCAAAGCGTGAATGACTGTTTATATAAGACACAAAACCATTGCATCAAAGTGTCTATTTGCTGGCATGCTTATTGGGTATCAGAGGGGTAGCCGTGTTAGTCTGGATCTGTAGCAGCAACGAAGGGTCCTGTGGCACCTTATAGACTAACAGAAAAGTTTAGAGCATGAGCATGAGCTTTCGTGAGTTAACTTACTTCTTCAGATGCTGAGATTTCCAGGACCAGCATCTGAAGAAGTGAGTTAACTCACGAAAGCTCATGCTCTAAACTTTTCTGTTCGTCTATAAGGTGCCACAGGACCCTTCGTTGCTGCTTATTGGGTAGTTATTGAAGAAAAGAGAAACATAAGAACAGCCATACTGACTCACACCAGAGGTCTGCCTAGCCCAATGTCTTGTTTTCCAACAGTGGCCAATGCCAGGTGCCCCAGAGGGAACAAACAGAACACATAATCATAAAGTGATCGACCCCCTATCACCCATTGCCAGCTTCGGACAAACAGAGGCTAGGGACACCATTCCTACCCATCCTGGCTAATAGCCATTGATGGACCAAACTTCCGTGAATGTATCTAGTTCTTTTTGAACCCTGGTAAAGTCCTGGTCTTTACAACATTCTCTGGCAAAGAGTTCCACAAGGAGTTGTGTGTTGCATGAAGAAATACTTCCTTTTGTTTGCTTTAAACCTGTTACCTCTTAATTTCATTTGGTGACCCCTAATTCTTGTATTATGGGAACACGTAAACAACTTCTCCTTATTCACTTTCTCCCCACCAATCATGACTTTATAGATCTCTTCCTGTTCCCCCCTTTGTCTCCTCTTTTCTAAGCTGAAAAGTCCCAGACCTTTCAATTGCCCCTCATATGGCAGCTGTTCCAGACAGATGTTGTTTTGCTTTCCCCTTTCTGAACTTTTTTTCAATGCCAAGATAGTCTTAGCTGTTTGTTAGCCTGCCTAGCTTTCCTTTGTCTCCTCTGGCACAAATCAGTGAGACTGGGCATTCCAGGTGATGCTTTATTTGCTGTGCCTCTGGAAGGGTTCCCTATGAAGGATCTAGGCTGTAAAGTTCTTGACAGGATCCAGATCCCAATTTCCCCCAGAGTCTGGAATATTCTAATGTGGGGTTCCCTCAATCTCTCCCATTGACAGTGTTCCACTGGGGATAAACGATAAAAGGCTGCCCCTTTTTTTTGCTGGAAAAGTATTGAAATGTTACATTTTAATTAGAACAAAATGTGTTTGGATTGATTATATTTTTATATTGTAGAAAAATCAAGATGCTGAAGTGGAAATGAAATGCTTTACCACTATTAAAATATTTCCTATTAACGTGCCTTTCCGTGACTACAATTTTGTTCTGATTTGGAATAAAATAACGTCAAAATATTGGTTTCTCCTGGGACAGAGAAAAGCTGCTTTCCAGCCAGCTCCTATCAGAAACATGTGTAACTGGCATAAAGTCACCTCTGGACCTGGTCAGAACAGCCTAGCGGGAAGCATTATGCTTCCTAGAGAATCCCAAGAAGCATGGAAGAGCACTTTTAGCTACAACTGTTAAGAGTTGCAACTTGCTTTGCAAACTCCATGACTGGCCAATTCTTTTGGCTTGCATGGAGGAGAGATAGGTCATTGTTTGTCCTCTTTCAGGTGTCTAGTGGTGCTGTCCATACTAGCTTCATGCAATCCCTGCACCCACCAAAATGGAAGCCCTGCAAGTATGATCAGCCCTTACATGGAGGTATTAAGGCAAGTGAATGTTTCATGAGCCCTGTCACATACATTCCATAACTGGCCGTCATAGTCTGATAAAATGATGGCATAGCCTGCTGACCTCTAATGGTAGTCCATCGATCCAATGATGACAAATCTGTGCAGATCATCTGTTATTGGTCTCATGGTGTGCCCTCTGGTGACTGCATAAGCCAATTCTAGAGGTGCACATTTTGCCACAAATGGTGCATGGGAAGTTCGCAATCAGTGGGTTGTGCATTGCTGATGCTCTCTGACGTCGTTCGCGTGCCTCTTGTAGATGCTGGCAGCGGTCTTCCTCAAAGGCAAGGCAGATATTGCTGACTGTTGCACGCCACTGTGTTCTGTCACTGGCGGCATCCTCAAGGTCCCTAGGTTTGATACTGCTGTAGTGCAGATTGGCCTTGATGGTATCCTTGTAGCGTTTCCGTGGACGACCTATACGTCGGATGCCCTGGGAAAGTTCACCATACAGAAGCTGGTGAGGGATTCTGTTGGTATCCATGCGGCTGACGTGACCGGTCCAACGTAGTTGTGACTTCATAATCATCATTTCAATGGTTGTCATCTGGGATCTCTCGAGGACCTCAAGATTGGGCACTTTGTCTTGCCAGCGGATCTTCATGATGTTACAGAGGCAGTGTGTGTGGAATGCTTCGAGCTGCTTGATGTGATACCTATATAATGTCCATGTTTTACACCCGTACAAAAGAGATGAGAGAACAACAGCTCTGTACACAAGCAGTTTTGTTGACGTCCGGATGTTGCGTTGGCTTAGAACTTTGACACGCAGACAGCCAAGTGCCTGGCTTGCTTTGGATATGTGCGCATTGATCTCATTATCCAGTGATCCATCACTGGATATGACACTACCCAGGTATTTAAAGTTCTCCACTATTTTAAGCTGAGTGCTGTCAATGGAGATACTCGGGAAAGGAGCATTTGATCCAGGTGCAGGTTGATCATAGAATCATAGAACACTGGGACTGGAAGGGACCTTGACAGGCCATCGAGTCCAGCCCCCTGCCCCAATGGCAGGAACAAATACTACCTAAACCATCCCTAATAGACATCTATCTAACCTGTTCTCAAATATCTCCAGTGATGGAGATTCCACAACCTCCCTTGGCAATTTATTCCACTGTTTGACCACCCTGACAGTTAGGAACTTTTTCCTAATGTTCAACCTAAACCTCCCTTGCTGCAGTTTAAGCCCATTGCCTCTTGTATCCTCAGAGGCCAAGAAGAACAAGTTTTCTCCTTCCTCCTTATGACTCCCTTTTAGATATCTGAAAACTGCGATCATGTCTCCCCTCAATCTTCTCTTTTCCAAACTAAACAAGCCCAATTCTTTCAACCTTTTTTCATAGGTCACATTCTCTAGACCTTTAATCATTCTTGTCACTCTTTTCTGGACCCTCTCTAGTTTCTCCGCATCTTTTTTGAACTGCAGTGCCCAGCACTGGACACAATACTCCAGCTGAGGCCTAACCAGCGCAGAGTAGAGTGGAAGAATGACTTCTCGTGTCTTGTTCACAACACACCTGTTAGTGCATCCCAGAATGGATGATGGATGGAGATGGAGAACTTCTGTCTTTCCAAGGCTGATAGTTAGTCCGAACAGTTGCGAGGCCTCAGCAAACTTGTTGACAATGTGCTGAAGATCGTTTTCAGTGTGAGCCCTAAGGGCACAGTCGTCTGCAAAGAGTGCCTCAGAAAGGAGATTCTGCACTGTCTTATTCTTTGCATTCAGGCGATGGAGGTCAAAAAGTGAACTATCATGCTGGTATTTCACGTATATACCTCGGTCCAGATCTCTCATTGCATGGTTAAGGACGCATGCAAAGAACATGGTTAAGGACGAATGCAAAGAACTTGTTTCATGCTGTTGGTGATGTTGAAGGGGACTGATGTGGCTCCATCAGACAGTACATCACCTGTCATGCCATCCTGGAAAAGGCGTATAATCTGGACAAATTTTCTTGGGCAGCCAAGTCGTATTAGAATGGTCCAAAGGGCTTCCCTGTTGACGGTATCAAACGCCTTTGTCAGATCTATGAAGACAGCATACAGGTGCATGTTCTGTTCAATGCACTTCTCTTGTATTTGTCTGACAGCAAACACCTTGTTTACTGTGCTCCGGCCAGGTCAAAAACCGCATTGACTTTCAGGTAGATTTGCCTCAGAAATACTGGCTGTTAGGCGGTTCAAGATGATGCGGGTGATGATCTTCCCTCCAATGGAGAGGAGGGATATGCCTCTGTAGTTTCCACATTTTGCTTTGCTGCCTTTATTCTTGAAAAGGGAGACAATAATATCATCGCGGAGGTCCTGTGGTATGTTTTCATCCTCCCAGATGCTGATGATCACGCTATGGAACACTGCTAGTGCTGCTGGACCTGCCGCTTTATATATCTCTGCTGGTATCCCATCTTTTCCAGGAGCTTTTCCTGAACTCATCTGGCTAACAGCTTTCTTAATCTCATCTATAGTGCGTGGAAAGTCAAGATTTGTCAGGACGGGTTGTTGTGGAATTTCATTGAGGACCTCCATTCATGGTCGATGGTCTGTTCAGCAGGTTGCTAAAGTGTTCTCGCCATCTTTTAACACCTACTCTACCCTTTATTGCTCACCATTCAAAAGGACCCAGTGTTGTATGAATAAAGCCTGAAATGTATAAGTACATTCCAACATGCCCTCGTCTCTCATTGGCTTTCATAGGGATAACCAGCATGCTGCATCTATGCCCATGCCAGCTGTGCTAACAACATCCAGTGTTCTGATTTCAGAGAGACTGTCCATTTGTTTTTTGAGATACCAAGCACCATTTGTATCAAAGTGCCTATTTGCTGGCATGCTTGTTGGGTAGTTATTAAGCTTCTTCTGCCGACCTACTTCTGTGAGAATAGCCAGGTAGGTTGATTGCAGATAAGTTGATTCTAGCAATGCAACTGTGACAGCTCAAATTGCATATCTACAATCAACCTACTGTCTAGTGAAGACCTGACCTATGGTACCAGCATCTAAAAGGAAAGAAAAGCAGGGAGAGAGGAATTAGAAGCTAGAAACTTAAAGACATATTTCTGAAGGTTCTGAGGCACTTAACACACGGATACATGTCTACAGGAATTTTCAACCATGCCTTGGTGCCTGCCTCTCACAAAAATTGAAATTGGTGGGACTTAGACTCTGGGTTGCTACTGAAATAAATCACATTAATTGCCTAGTAAAATCTTTAGTTGCCTAAATACCTGTTAAATCTGGCTTGTCCTACATAAATGGTTGTAACAAGAGGGGTACAAAAATTTCAGCAGAAGGTTTTCTGTTGCCTAAACATGCAGATTCGGGTTGACTGCAACATTTCATGCAAATGTGTTGAGTTTGGTGAATTGGCTCAGTTGAAAACAAACCAAAAGCTTTGGAAATATTGGAATGAACCATTCTCATGTTTACAAAATGAAATATTTTGATTTTCCAGGACAGTGTCATAAGGGGATGTTGGCGCCATTCACAAAACTGAAGAGGAAGGAAGAGCAGATTCCCCCTGATAGTCAGTGACCTCTCTGTGCCTTAAATAGAGTCTGTTCTGGTATGGCTATGGTCTGAAGAAGTGGGTCTGTCCCACGAGAGCTCACCTAATAAATTATTGTGTTAGTCTTTAAAGTGCTACTTGGCAGCTTTTTTGTTTTGATAGTATATAGACTAGCACAGCTTCCTCTCTGTTACTAGTCACCCGGGATGTGAGTGATTCAAGTCCCCGCTTCAGAATGGGGATTTAACCCTTTGTCTCCCACATCCCCAATGAAGGGTCTAATTGTTGGCGTCTTGGGTGTAAGGAAAGCATGAGCATCACTTCCTCTTTTCTTAATTTCCTTTTCCTTATTCTTTTTTCTTTAGACTAAAAATACTTGAAATCAATATTAAATGCTTCACTTCAGGATGACTGAAACCTCATTGTTCTGCTGAAATTAATTTAATTGCCAGTTTTTGATTCACTGAAAATTTTACAAAATTTAAATTGGGGTTGATTTTTTAAAAAAAATTTTGGTCTGACCATCAAATTGGAACATCAGTTAGTTGCCGACAACCTGATGTAGCTTACTGTTGGAGCAAGGGACTGAATTCATAGCTCATGTAACTCTTCATAGCTTATTTGGCATCACTGGAGGTACCTAAGATCCAGCCTGAGGTCTTTAAGTCTACAACTATCAATTGTGCATTTGTTCTAAGAGATCAGATTGCCAGAGCCTAAAGCCATATTTTCATTGTTCACTTTCTCTTACTGTTCACAGTTCTTGCTTGACTGCCAATATGGATTGCCTTTGCTTCCATGCTATTATGCATTGCTAAAACATGACCATTAACAGGGCCATAATATGACTGGTGAGTAGACACTGTTTGCTTCAAAAACACAGCATTTTGACACACACTCTCATTCCCAGAAACAATAATTCATGACAGAGTTTGTTGTAAGGGCAGATGGGGGAAGCTGCACTGACTTCAGATAACACAGCTCAGTGAGAAAAAAAACACAGTATAAACACATATTAATCAAGAACTTCTTGGTGATAAGGATTGAGAGGGTAAGAAAAGTAGTTTGTGATTTTTCTGTTCCAAGTTTTTGAAAATGAGCTCACAGGATCTAATTATTACTGTTACTGCAGATTTACACCAGCAAAATGTAAACTTCCTGTACAACCCAGCAGGGCAAAAAGGGCTAATGAGATCCTTGGAGATACGGAAAGGGGAATAACAAGAAGAAGTAGGAAGGGACCTTGTTTCTGAACATAACATTGATAAAACAATAGCATCCAGAATTCAGGAAAGATTTGGAAATACAGGAGAGAGTTCAGGCATTCAAAAGGCCCAGGGCAGCAGCAGGGGTGGTGGGTGTAAGAGACAAGAGAAGGCAGTGACTGCCCTGGGTCACGGTGCTTTTTTACCTACCAGCTCTTGTTTTTAGGGAACCAGAGCATGACCATCTGTCAACCCTGTGCTCTTGGGGAGCCAAGTAGTGACACCCATAGAAAACAAATCCCCTTCCCCCAGGCCTCTGCCTGAGTCAAAGACAAAGCACTGAACCTGGCAGAGTTGGACACACCTAAATCCTACCAAGGGTGATTGGTTTAAGGACACACCACTAATCTCCTCTGCACTGAAGCTGGAACAGAAAGACCTCTCCATTAACATAATGAATGGAGAAGAGCTCTTCCAAAGGAGGAACACACTAAACTATGGGATACCGAGGGCAGAGGAGCACTGCCTGATGGAAAATCTATGCTCCAGATGCTAATGAACTCAGGCCTGCTCACACCCAAATTAGTCATTATCAGCCCAACTCTTATAATGGATCCCATTGATACTCAAAATACTGAAACTGTCTAGTTGCATTGTGAGCTAGTTAAGGAACATCACCCCTAGCCAGTCATGATCTGTCTGTATTGTCTCACCTCTGTTTACCCACAATAGAATCCAGTGTTCTTCTTCAACCATTGTCCTGGCTCTACAAAAACACCTGTCCTTGCTTAAGAAACTGTTCTGATTCCTGGATGAAAACCCTACATCAGTACCATTGAGACCTCATCATCTCCTGCCTGATTGTGCTGGGGGTTCTGCTTGTCTTCTGCCTTCTGGACCCCCAGCTACCATCAACATCTGGGACCCTCGATCCGTGGAAGCGCCACAGAGTGGTGACATCTCTCTCTCTCTGTCCAGGCATAGCCTCCAACCATTGTTTTATGTAATAAGTTATATGGTTTGCTAGCCCTAACATTTGTAAGCAGTTTATATACTATTGTAACTGTTAAATATATATTCACTAACTAGAAATAAATCACTTTCATTGTTACACTGGTGGCTTCTCTCTCTTTTTCTTCCTTTCTGGCTCACTCTTCCTCAGGGGTGTTGTTTTGGTTGCCCCATTCACTGTGCAACAACACTTCTTGTACCTATGCTACAAGATCCCTTTGGTGCCCAGAACTCCAGTGGGCTTTGCCCACTGAGTGGGTCACTAGTAGAATGATTGTGCTGTGAAAGTGGGGATGGGGAGGGGCTGCTCACCCGGGTGGCATATGAGGGTGGCAGCTGAGAGTCTGTTCAACCCAGCCACTGAGTCCAAGGGCACATAACGGCCACAGATTGGCAGTGCTGTGCAACCCAGCCCCCTGAGCAAAGGGAAGAACTTAATCCTGTGGACCTGGGGTTGGGCAGAATAGCTCCATTGGGAGGTAATTAGCAGAAGGGAGAAGTAAAGCTCCTTTAGGAACACTAGTGTCACAAACAGCACACTGATAGAATTATTCACCTCATCCTTCTGCAACCCCAAATAAATGAGCATACCCCAAAGTAACAGGCAAATCTGGTAACAGCTCAACCACTCACCTGTTCCTAACCCTGTTTTGAGCGTGACTGAAGGCTCCCAGAGCAGACTGTAGCAGCGTGCAGACTGGTGACTCTTCCCCCGAAAAGGAATCTCTTAATGTAAAAGTGAAAAGCCTTCCAGCTTGCCAGACCTGTTAGTATAACATTGAACCTGTGAAAGAACCTTTAAACGTCAATGAAGATATTTAACAGGCATGTGCCAATCCTGAATTTAGTGACAAAAACAGTTGCACATTGCTATGTCTACAGGACCATAGCTTAGAATTTGCTCTAAATATTTCATTATTTTGTTACTGAAATTAGTAAAATCAGATCTGTTAAAAATCTGTGCCTAGAGTTTTAGATGCAGAATCTGAATATTCAGCTTTAGCCTTAAAGACTAGGACCTTCAGACACATAGATTTTTAAATAAATCGTTCAAAAGGGCACCCTTGTCTAAAATACACATTTTAATTACTATGCTACAAAAACTTGCTTCCAAAGAGGTTCCTTTTGCCCTCCTGTTGAAGAGAGCTCTTAAAGCAGTGATGGGGAAACTTTGCTGGGTCAGAGACCAGTAACTCAAAGAAAAATCAGTCAGGGACACAAATATGATCCACTCCCCGACTGTGAAGCAGACACAAAAGGTATTCACCTCACTACCCACAAAGCTCAATCCAAGGGCCTAGGAGGACTGGAGGTGGTAGATTTGTAGGCCCATGCTAGGCTCTGGGTATGGCCAAAAATGAAGGGTTCAATGCATGGGAGGGGCTGCCAGGGAGTGGATTGAGGTGGGGGTGTGGGGTCTGGGCAGGAGGGAGGATGCAGGTGTGGGCTGGGGCTGGGGAGGTCTGGAAGGGGGTTCAGGAGCAATAGGCGTGAGGGGTCTGGTTGGGAGGGAGAGTGCAGAAGGGAGAAGTAAAGCTCAGGATGCAGGCATTGGATGGGGGCCAACTCAGACAATTGGTATGATGGTTGGGCAGTGCCTGCACAGAGCACTTTCCTGTAACACAGGAGCTTCTTCCACCTGCCAGTGAGAACACCACCAGCTCCTCCCTCCACACAATCTGGATCCAACCACAGATTGCCTGAATTGGGCCCATGAGGCTTGGGGTGCCCCCCGCCTCGTAGTGGTGGAGCTGGTTGGCACTTACGCTCCAGCCATGGTAACCCCCTGCATGGCTGAAGTGCTGGTGCTGGCTCACACCCCTGCAGACAGATAGAAGTTTGCAAGCCATAGGTTCCCTGCCCCTGTCTTAAAGGGACAATATTCCTTTTCTTCCAGATAGCTGGGCAAATGAGTTTTCCTTTTTTTACTTCTGACTATTTAATGAACTAATTCTAAGGGATGCCTCCACCAAAACCCGTACCTTACCAAGATAGAATCCTTTTCTGTGCCTAAAATCTCTGGACATGTATTTTTAACAAAAATATATGGTGATTTTTCATAAACATGTCAATTGTTATGAAGATCACACAAAATAAATGACTTTAAACCCTCAAAATACATGAGTTTGAGCTGTGCTTAACTTCTATTAATGCAAGTTAAACGCAACCCAAAATCCCTATGGCTCAACCCCACCCCCCAGCCCTGTTCAACCCCTCCCAGCCCTGCTAACCACTGGCACATGGCTCCAGCCCACCCTCCAGCCCCATGCCTGCCTCCGGCTCAACCCCTTGCCCCCCGACACTGGTTCTACTCCCCTGCCAGCTTACTACCCAAGCAGAGTTCTGGCTCACCACCCACACTCACAACTCCAGCTCAACTTCCCCCCGCCCAGCTTCAAACCCCCTGCAGCCCAGTTCAAACCCCCTGCAGCCTGGCTCACCACCCGAGCATGGCTCCAGCTCACCACCCCAGCACGTGGCTCTAGCTCAGTGTCCCCTGCCCCAGTTCAACCACTCCCCCCATGTGTGGTTCTGGCTCAGCTCCACCTGCTGCCTCCCTGCAGCCCTAACCTGCCCCGGGCTTAAACCCCCTTTCCCCTCCCACAGCCCCAAAAAACCACCAGGCTTAATGGTCCCCCAACTCAGGACTTCTAAAGGAGCTCCAGGTGCTCATGTTGCTTCCCCAGCTACAGAATGTGCTTTCTGCTGGGGAAAAAAGCCACCCTCCAACTTATGCGAAATTTGGATTATGCGAGGATGCGCAGGAGAGGATACCTCACGTAAATCAAAGGACTACTGTTGTGCTCCCTGTTTCTAAAAGCAATGAACTTTCCAGTGAACACACTAAACTGCTCTGACTGATTATTTTAAAATAATGTCTTCTTCAGTGCGTTAAATATGTGGTTATCTGGAATGGTTACTTTATGAAGGCTTAAGAGTACATTTAAAATATAAAATCAGCTTCAAAATATTGCTTAAGAAAATGTAAAAAAGAGAGGAGCTGCATTACGTATTCTATAATATTGAATGTTGTATTCAGCAAGACAGCTGACTTGCCCTTACTATGAAGTTTTTCCAAATAAATCTTTGACAGACTTCAAGGTATGTGAAAAAACATGCAATTGACATTTTTATTTCCAATTTTGTGCTTTTAATTAGGCTCAATCTGCATGTCTGGCCTTCACAATCTGGCATGCAGTGAAAGGTATGCTCCACTTTCTTTAGAAACAAAATTGAAAGGCTTTTTTTTCAAATATTTGCTATATTTGGATTTGGGGATTTGGCTTGAAGGGATGAACACAGATGGGGAAGGAAGAGAAGAGTGACACGGGGAGAAGGGTGGAGCTGAGCACAGAAAAGGAAGGACCTGGGTGGAACAGGGGTGGAGTAGGAACAGGACCACAGGCTGTGGAGCTTGCCTCCCGGAGAAGCAGTTTCACTGTGTGCAGGTCCTTACACATAGAAAAGAGATCTGATTTAAGGCCAAGGAGGGGAGAGAGTAGAGAAGGAGAGCTTCTCAACTTTGTTGACAAAGCATAACAAGATCCAGTGTCTGGAAGCTGAAGTTAAATACATTCAACTTTGAAATTGGGGAACTTCTTAGCAGCACAAGTGATTAAATGTTTGAACGGGGAGGAGGTAGACTGATCATTGCTTGGAGGCTTAAAGATGAGCTGGGATATCATATTAAATGATATGCTTTAATGCAACTTTTGGGAGAAATTCAACAGCGTGTGTGCATGGGGTATGTTTGGAGGGAGACTGACGTCCACTACTGTTGTAATTTGAGGGGTAGTCATGCCAGTAAAGGCTTAACTGAGGGCTCTAATCAGGAGTGGTCAGGTAAGCCAAAGGGAGGAAGAGAAATTGTTTTAAACTGACAACAATTGCAGTCTGAGGGGTATTTATGTGGCTGATGCAGAGGGGACAGAGGGAAATTATTGTTCCTAAGCAGCTGGAATGAATCCAGTAAATATCCTGGCCATCTCACAATCAGCCATACATATGTAAGTAGAAGAGAAATGTTCAGTTGGATAAGATCAAGTTACTGGTTATTTTGGGACCTGGTGGGGAGTCGCTCTGATTAATGATTTATTTCCCCTGTACTTTGTAACTTCTCAGCTGAATCCTAGGGAAATAATTCTCTGTGCCGCAACCAGTATGTTTGAGTTATTTTCTCTCATTTTGTGAATAAATTACTTTTTTTTAAGTCAATGATCTCATTCCTGTGTCTTGAGAAGGGTCTGTGTATGTTCATGCCTTACTCAGAAATGTCAGCTAGCAGATTACAGCTCTTTATGTCTAAGCTCTCTCCTGAGAGAGGTTTAAGAGCTTGGGGTACCCCATAGGGAGACATCCCAAGTGTGTCTTTCTTGGTTAAAGTTTTTTTTTTTTCACTTGGCTGGTGGCAGTTGGCCATCCCAGGGTTAAGGAATCTGTCACCTTGAGGAATTTTTTAAATAGGAACTTTACAGACAAGGTACTTTTAAGGTTTTTAAGATTTTTGCACTCAGAGTGTCAGAGTGGGGAAGCAGCCCTGCACCAGAGATAGCCACAGCTGGAATCGCAGTGGAGCAGTGCCCTGTGGTGGCAGAGAGAATCCTCCGTGTAGAGTCTGGCCGTTGGATCTTGCTCACATGCTCAGGATCTAACAGTTATGACAGTCTAAAAGGATTTTCCTCAGGTCACATTGTCAGAGACCCTGGGTCTGTTTGTTTTGTTTCACCTTTCCCTGCAGTAGTTCTGTGGGGACCTTGTGGGCACATCTGACCTAATCAATTTCCAGTCTTTGTAGGGATCACGGACGTTGGCAGCACCTGTGTGTCCCTGTGCTACAGAACAATTTTTTATCTCCTAAAGTCAGAAATGCCTTAACTATCTGAAGTAATTGGGATTTTTAGGGATGTAACTGCGCAAAATTCAATGACTGATGAAGTCAGACTACATGCCCTAATGGTCACTTCTGGGCTTAAACTCTGTGGAACTATAAATGGTTTTGTTAGTTAGTTATGCCAGTGGAACATCAGCAATTTAGGCAGTGGCCGTAGTTTGAGAAGCTATGCTGTCAGAAACATAGCCATGAACCATGTGGCAATTCTCTAAGAATATGTGTGATGACCATTAGACAAGCCCATCATAATGACTCTTGACAATGCTACTCAGAGCCAATCTTCATAGTGTCACTTAGAAGTGACAGGCAGCTCATTTGCTTCATTCTCAACCCAGCCTATAATCCGTGGTTTAGATCTCTCTTCAACTTGAAAATAGAGCTGGGTAGGAAATGATTATCCACATTTTTGAAAAAAATTCTCTTTCAAAATCAGGTGAAAAAGTCAAAATCTTAAAAATATTTTAGTGATCTGACTAACTGAAAAAAACAACAGCAGACTGGGGTCATTAAACTATTTTATTCTGCTGTCAAAATACTTCATTTTTAGACCTTTTTTTAAAAAAAATATAATTTACTATAAATTGTTTACTTTAAATTTCTAAACTATAGTTTTGACGTGAAACCCAAAACTTTTTCATTGAGAATATATGAAAGCTTTCCATTTAGGCAAGTTTGAAGCTCTTTTCCTCAATTTTTCCAAAGAGAAAATTCATCAGAATTGATGTTTCACCCAGACCATTTTGGTTTTAACAAACAGGAACTTTCGGATTAAAAAATCATTTCGTTAAAAGATTCCCAATCAATGCTATTATTCAGCTAATTTTTTACTGTAGGTGTCTGTGGGAAAAAAAGGAGGAGACACAGGGTTAAAAAGAGACAAACAAAAATAGGAGGAGAAATGGCAGACATTTCAAATGAGAAATTGTGGAACTACTAACTGTACCTTGTCACCTATCCAATAAATCATCTTCTGCAACAAATGACAAGAAAATCACTAATGTGACCCCACTGTTTGTGAGATGATACCAAGCTGTTCAGGATAGTCAAAACCAAAGTAGACTGTGAAAAACCTCAAAAAGATCTCAGCAAACTAAGCGATTGGGCAGCAAAATGGCAAATGAAATTTAATGTTGGTAAGTGTAAGGTAATGTACATTGGGAAAAATATCCCCAATTATACATACAATGTGATGGGGGCAAATTTAGATGCAACAGATCAGGAAAGGGATCTTGGAATTATAGGCTACGTCTACACGTGAAGCCAACATCGAAATAGGCTATTTCGATGAATAACGTCTACACGTCCTTCAGGGCTGGCAACGTCGATGTTCAACTTCGATGTTGCATGGCACCACATCGAAATAGGCGCTGCGAGGGTACGTCTACACGCCAAAGTAGCACACATCGAAATAAGGGTGCCAGGCACAGCTGCAGACAGGGTCACAGGGTGGACTCAACAGCAAGCCGCTCCCTTAAAGGGCCCCTCCCAGACACAGTTGCACTAAAGAACACAAGATACACAGAGCTGACAACTAGTTGCAGACCCTGTGCCTGCAGCATAGATCCCCAGCTGCCGCAGCAGCAGCCAGAAGCCCTGGGCTAAGGGCTGCTGCCCACGGTGACCATAGAGCCCCGCAGGGGCTGGAGAGAGAGCATCTCTCAACCCCACAGCTGATGGCCGCCATGGAGGACCCGGCAATTTCGACGTTGTGGGACGCGGATCGTCTACACGGTCCCTACTTCGACGTTGAACGTCGAAGTAGGGCGCTATTCCGATCCCCTCATGAGGTTAGCAACTTCGACGTCTCGCCGCCTAACGTCGAAGTTAACTTCGAAATAGCGCCCGGCGCGTGTAGCCGCGACGGGCGCTATTTCGAAGTTAGTGCCGCTACTTCGAAGTAGCGTGCACGTGTAGACACAGCTATAGTGGATAGTTCTCTGAAAACATCCACACAGTGTGCCGCGGCAGTCAGTAAAGCAAATAGGATGTTAGGAATTATTAAAAAAGGGATAGAGAATAAGATGAAGAATATCACACTTCCCCTATATAAAACTATGGTACGCCCACATCTTGAGTACTGTGTGCAGATGTGGTCTGCTCACCTCAAAAAAGATATACTGGCATTAGAAAAAGTTCAGAAAAGGGCAACTAAAATGATTAAGGGTTTGGAAAGGGTGCCATATAAGGAGAGGCTAGAGAGACTGGGACTTTTCAGTCTAGAAAAGAGGAGATTGAGGGGCGATATGATAGAGGTATATAAAATCATGAATGGTGTGGAGAAAGTGAATACTGAAAAGTTATTTACTTGTTCCCGTAATATAAGAACTAGAGGACACCAAATGAAATTAATGGGTAGTAGGTTCAAAACTAATAAAAGACATTTTTTCTTCACAAAGCGCACGGTCAACCTGTGGAACTCCTTGCCAGAGGAGGCTGTGAAGGCCAGCACTCTAACAGAGTTTAAAAAAGAGCTTGATAAATTTTTGGAGGTTAGGTCCATAAATGGCTATTAGCCAAGGGTAAAGTATGGTGCCCCTAGCCTTTAGTCAAAGGCTGGAGACAGATGGCAGGAGACAAATCGCTTGATCATTGTCTTCGGTTCACCTCCTCTGGGGCACCTGGCACTGGCCACTGTCGGCAGACAAGATACTGGGCTGGATGGACCTTTGTTCTGACTCAGTATGACCGTTCTTATGTTCTTTAAAAAGAGCTCTTGAGATGATCCTGGCAGTTACTAACTAATAAGTCTAATGTTAGTACTGGGCAAATTAATTGAAACAATAGCAAAGAATAAAATTGTTGGACACGTGGATGAACATAATTTGTTGGGGAAAAATCAATATGGCTTCTGTGAAGGGCAATCATGCCACACTAATCTGCAGTAAACTCTTGAATTACTGGGAGGTTACTTTTCCAAAAACATTCCCCACCCCGATAGCTCAAATTTTTGCTGCAGCCTGGTTCCCAGCTCCCCGCTGCTTGTGGGACCCAGGAAACTGACTAGCCATAAGCACAGCAGATGGGGACCAGGCTGCCATTTGTTTCCCAGCTCCCTGCTGCTTGGGGGACCAAGGAAACTGACCAGCTAAGTGGTCGGGAGCTGGGTTTCCCAAGCAGGTCCCATCAGCAGCAGGGAGGTGGGAACGGGACAGCAGCCTGGCTCCCAGCTCCCCTCCCCTTGCAGAGATGCAAAACTGACGAGGGCAGCAGCCTTGTTCAGTTTTCTGGTTCCAGCCAGTGGAGGGGAGCCAGAAACCAGAGGCAGCCTGGCTCCCTGGTCCCCTCCACTCCTTGGAGCCAGGTAACTGACGAGGGCTCCTGCCCTGCTCAGTTTCCCAGGTCTGCAAGCAGAGGGGAGCCAGGAGACATGCCCCATGGTTCACACCTCCCCGTCACTGCTAGGACTGGGAAACTACTCCTGTCACGGACAGCAGCCAAGAGTCAGGCTGCGCCCCTGACAGGAGCAGTTTCCTGCTTCTGTCAGAGGTGGCAGTTGCCTTAACCTGAGACAAGCAACTCAATTACACATATGTTGGGAGTTTACTGTACTAGAATTCTTTGAGGGGATCAACAAGCATTTGGACAAGGGGAAATCCAGTGGATAGAGTGTACTTAGATTTCCAGAAAGCCTGACAAGGCCTCTCAACAAGGGCTTTTAATGAAGCGGTCGTGGGATAAGAGGGAAGATCATCTCATGGATTGGTTACTAGTTTGAAGAAACAGAAAAAAGGGTAGGAATAAATGGTCAGTTTTCAGACTGGAGAGGGGTTTCTTCCAAGAATCTGTACTGGGATCAGTCCTATTCAACCTATTCACAAAAGATCTGAAGAAAAGGGTAAAGAGGGAGGTAAAAAAATTTGCAGATGATACTTAACTCTTCAAGATAGTTGAATCCAAAGTAGAGTGTGAAGAGTTTCAAGAGGATCTCAGAAAACTAGGTGACTGAGCAACAAAATGGCGGATGAATTTAAATGTTGATAAATGCAAAGTAATGCATATTGGAAAACATAATTCCAAATACACAGATAAACTGATGGGGACTAAATTAGCTGTCACCACTCAGGAGAGAGATCTTGGGGGCACTGTGGATAGTCCTCTGAAAACATCCACTCAATGTGCAGCAGCAGTCAAAAAAATCAAATAAAATATTAAGAATCGTGTTGAAAGGGATGGAGAATGAGAGAGAATATCTTATTGCCCCCATGTAAAGCCATGACATGCCCAAATCTGGAATACTGTGCACCGATTTGGTCACCTCATCTCAAAAAATATATGTTGCAACTGGAAAAAGTTCAGAAAAGGGCAACAAAATCAATTAGGAGTTTAGAATGGCTGCCATATGAGAAGAAATTAAAAGGACTGTCACTTTCCATCTTAGAATAGAGGAGATTAAGGTGGGAACCTAAGTACCTAAAAGAGGGTTACATGGATGACAGAGAAAAATTGTTCTCCTTGGTGTCTGAGGATAGGACAAAGAGCTATGGGCTTGAACTGCAGAATGGGAGGTTTAAGATGGACATTAGGCAAAACTTCATAATTGTCTTATTGGTTAAACACTTGAATAAATTTCCTTGGGAAGTTGTGGCATCTCCATCAATGCAAATATTTAAGAGACATCTACTGGGGGGGTGGTCTAGGTAGTGCTTGGTCCTGCTGTGAAGTCAAGAAACTGGATTTGAGGACGTCTCGTGGTCCCTTTCATTTCTAGTGTTCTATGATTCTATGTTTCTATGAACTGGAAGAGATGTATAAAATTATGACTGGCGCTGAGAAAGGAAATAAGGAAAAGTTATTTACTTGGTACACAAGAACTAGTGGTCTTCAAATGAAATTAATAGTTAGCAGGTTTAAAACAAAGAAAAGGTGTATTTCTTCATGCAATGCAGTCAACCTGAGAAGCTCCTTGCCAGAGGATGTTGTGAATGCCAGGACTTTAACAGGGGTGAAAAGGGAACTATATAAATTCATGGAGAATAGGTCCATCAATGGCTATTAGCCATGATGGGTAGGAATGCTGTCCCTAGACTCTATTTGTCAGGTGGTAGGAATGGGTAACAGGGGAGAAGTCACTTGATAATTATTTGTTCTGCTCATTCCTCTGAGACAATTGGCATTGCCCAGTGTTGGAAGACAGGATACTGAACTCGATGGACCTTTGGTCTGACCTAGTATGGCCATTCTTATGTTCTATGTTATTTAGGTTCTGCTAAGTTGCCCCTCACCATGTCATCTGAGCGTAACATTTTGGGAGCCGCTCTAGAAGAGCACATCACCCTACCTTAGACAGGCATTTCTCTGCTGGTTATTGTGGTCAGACAACTCCAACCAAGAACTTTCCCTTGCTCTCCTTGTAACAATTTGGACGTTCAAAGATGTTGGCTGACCCAGTATCTCACAGTCCTTGTGCTCAGGAATTGCAGAGACTGGGAGTGGGAGCATCATGGCTCATGTGCATGAGCACAAAGAAAGTTGAGAACCTTTTTTATTCTCTCTTCTCATGTGCAGACTCTAATAATATCCTTTGAAGTTAAACTTCCATTGACTTTAATGGCTGCTGGCTCATGTTCTTACACTCGGTCAGATACAAGCTACTCCTTCCTACCCGTTGAAGTCCTAGAAAGCCCAGTGACTGGATGTTTCCAACTTGTTAAGCTTTTAACCTTCTGATTGTTTCCCTATTCATGGCATGGGAGCTGCTGAAACACACAAATGCATCTGGCTATGGTCAGCTTTGTAGGAAGTGGCTAATCTATTTTCATGTTGACATAACCTATTCCGGATGGTGAAGAAGTATCCTGCATGAAGGAGTTGGCTATTACACCCAGCAACCAGAATTGAAAGTCCAGAACAACTTCTTATGCCTTCCACGTACTCGCTTTCTGCCTGGAGTTGTACAGAATAGCTTGGATATGGTAAACACAGTCACAGCACTTCCAATGGTTTAGGCAAAGGGTTTAGTAGTCTCATGGTCTATTTATACTATAAGCTGTTGTTTCTATCTTAGTCATTGTAGGATGGAAATTTCTGAGGCAGGTTATGACATTTAGTATATGATCAGTTAGTGATTCACCACTGTGGTATTCTAATTCTATGCCACGAGAACACCCCTGAGAATAGCCCTGGCTCTAGAACATAGGGCTTGTCTGCATGGTATGGCAATGGTGGGATTTCCAACATGCATTAATATACGGGGCTCTAGCTGGGCCATGCAGACCCTGCTGGTGTGCATTATAGGCTCTCCACATCACTTTAATATAGTACTGTTTCTGAAGGAACAATGTTGAAGATAAATAGGGAACTTTTAGTGCCCACCAGAAGGATCTAGATGGACTAATAGAGTCTAGTATGTTAGAGTGTGTAAAAAATTATACCTCCTGTAGCACACACTACTGTGCCCTGTAGATAAGCCTCCTGGACTCCTGTGGATTAAAACTGCAGGCAACATATTTGTGTGGAAACCATATCTTGGCCAGCACACCACTGACGTAGGCACTGCCAGGGCTAAAGGCATGAACTGCTTCTGGTCTACCCACCGTTAGAACAGTGCAGCTGTGGCCACACTAGCCTCTTGTTTCAGAGGGGCTATGCTAACATGGCACTTTGGAATATGCTAATGAGGCACTGCTATGAATATGCAGCACCTCATTAGCATAATAGTGGCTGTGCACACTTCAAAACTGCCCGTTTCCAAACGCATGCCACCCGTGTAGCCGGCGGTCTTTCAAAACTTCCCCCCTGATTTTGAAAGCTCCTTCTTGACTTTTGGTTTTGGGAAGAAGGGGCTTTCAAAATCAGGGGGGTCATTTCAAAAGGCTCCCGGTTACACGGGTGGTGTGCACCTTGATACTGGCAGTTTCGAAGCACGGGTGGCCGTCATTATGCTAACGAGGGGCTGAATATTCATAGCAGCACCTCATTAGCATATTCCAATGTGCTATATTACCATAACCCCTCTGAAAGGAGGGGCTAGTGTGGCTACAGCCTGCATGTCCCCTGTGGATGAGCACAGATGGGGACCTCTAACACACTCACCAGTGTGTTACATTGGCCCTTTCTAAAGCGCTTGACTTCAGTAGGGCCCTTGAGCTCTGAATGGAAGAAGTCAGTGATGTTACTCTTTTGTGAAACTGGAGTAACACAGGGGTGAATCAGAACCCGACATTTCAGTTAAGTGCATCTAGCTGCTCTGCTGACGTTAGCTCAGCCTGCCTGCTGCTAAGTGGGATGCGACTCCACCTGTGTTAGAGAGATTGGGAGCCCTTGTACAGAGAGCTGGCCGTAGGCCCTACTGTAAGCCTGGTGGCAGGCAGACTGGCTGTGAGCAGGGTAGGACGCAAGGAGATAAAAACAGTTCTGAGAGCCAGTAGCCCACTGACAATAGGCCTCCAACTGGTGCCCATGGCTCTGACCTGCTCACCCTTCTATTTTCAATTCTTCAGTGTCTCCCCCTGCTCTGACACATCAGTCATAAGCTGTCTTCACTTTAAGGTCACTTATGACTAGGCCCCTGCCAAGTTCACAGCCATAAAAACACATTACAGACTGAAATCTGGTCACCTCCCTGAAATCTGGTCTTTTGTGTACTTGTTTCCCTACACTGTACTATACAACAGGGTAAAAGCCTACTAACGGGCACTGTGTTTCTCAGATGGGGGAGGGGTCTAGCCCAAAAGTGGATGGCATGCCTATTGTAAGGAGGGAGGGGTCACGATATTGCCACCCTTACTCATGTGCTGCCTTCAGAGCTGTGGCCAGAGAGTGGTGGCCATTGGCTGGGCTCCCGCCTCTAGTACAGGGGCAGGCAGAGGAGGGGAGGGATGTCACTTTGGGAGGGAGGGTTGTCACAGTGTATAATATTTTCAAAGGGGGTCTTAGCAAAAGAAATGTGGGAACTCCTGATTTAGCAGATTCCCTTAGCCAGGGTGACTTACAAAGGTAACTATAGTAGTAATAGGCCCTATATAGAATGAAAGAATCAGAGGATACTAGAACTGGAAGGGACCATAAGAGGTCATCAAGTCCAGTTCCCTGCCCTCATGGCAGGACCAGGCACTATCAAGATCATCCCTGTTAGCTCTTTATCTAACCTGTTCTTAAATATCTCCAATGATGGTAATTCCACACCCTCCCTAGGCAATTTATTCCAGTGTTTAACAACTCTGAGGCTATGTCTACACTAGCCCCTTGTTTCTGAAAGGGGCTTGGTAATGAGCAAGGTCAGAAGATGTTAATGAGGCAATGCCATAAATATTCAGCGCCTTATTAGCATAATGGCAGCCACAGCAATTTGAAAGTGCTGCTTTCGAATCATGTGCTGCCCATGTAGATGCAAGCCTTTTGAAAGGATCCCCTGGACTTCAAAAGCTCCTTATTCCTATCTGGTTTTAGGAATAAGGGGCTTTCGAAGTGTGGGGGGTCCTTTCGAAAAGACCCCGTCTACACGGGCGACGCGTGATTAGAAAGTGGCAATTTCAAATTGCCGTGGCAGTCATTATGCTAATGAGGCGATGTATATTCATGGCAGTGCCTCATTAGCATCTTCCGACCTTACTCGTCACCATGCCCCTTTCGAAAAGAAGGGGCTCGTGTAGACATAGCCTTCCAGTTAAAAAGTTTTTCACAACGTCCAACCTAAACCTCCATCTCTGCAGTTTAAGCCCATTGCTTCTTACACTGTCATTAGAGGTCAAGGAGAAAAATTTTCCTTACAGCACCCCTTTTAGGTACTTAAAAACTGCTATATGTTACCTCTCAGTTTTCTCTTTTCCAGACTAAACAAATCCAGTTCTTTCAGTCTTCCCTCACTGGTCATATTTGCTAGACCTTTAATAATTTTTGTTGCTCTTCTCTGGACTGTCTCCAATTTCTGCACACCTTTCTTGACATGCAGTGTCCAGAATTGGACACACTACTCCAGTCAAGGCCTAATCAGTAGAGTGGAAGGATCACTTCTTGTGTCTTGGAAAAATATCTGGGGAGAAACCAGTTATTCAGCCAGTTTGCACATGCTTTACAGTAGCCCCATCTATGTTACCTTTCCCTAGTTTATTGATAAGAAGGTCATGCAAGACCATATCAATTGCTTTGCTGAAGTCTAGGTATACCACATCTACCACTTCCCCCTTATCCATAAGACTTGTTATCCAATCAAAAAAAGCTATCAGATTGATTGGACATGATTTGTTCTTTATAAACCCATGTTGTCTGTTACCTATCATATTATTATCATCCAGATGTTTGCAGATTAACTTCTTAATATATACTTTAGGAACACATTTGTAAAATTTGCTACTGAGGCTATGACTAACCCACTAAAAATCTCTGATTTCTCTGTGACATAAGTAACTCTACTCATGACCTTAATTATCCATATCTGAGTCCTCTCTTTTTCTCTATTCATTTGTCAGGTTCTGCCTCTGATTAGCCCATGATGCCAGCCTCTACTATCCACTGCAAGAATTTTCTACCACACACCATTGTGCTTTCTCCCATGATGGCTCTCATGCTTAGTAAAAGCTCTGCAAACATATCTGCAATATTAGTGTTTTATCTTCCTCCTCCAAAAAGCCTCTTGGAATCTTTTCTTTGCTGTGATCCCTCTAACCCAGGGGTGAGCAAAATCATGCTCAGGGGCTGGATTTGGCCCACCAAGCATTTCTTTCCAGCCTGCCCACCTGATTAGCGGAGCATGCATACTGACAGCCAGCGGCATGTGTTCAGCTGCTGCTCCTCCCACCTTGTTCCATCTGCAGCAGAGCTGCTGCTAGGATTCTCCTGCTACCTGTGCCAGGCAGGAGACAGAGGAGAAGTGAGAGGATACTGCTGGGTGTTCCTCTGCTCCTGTGTCCCATCTCTGCAGAGCAGGGATCAGGGAAAGGGAGAAAAACAGCAAAGCTGCTTCAGTCTAGAGGATGGATAGGAATGGACTCAGGAGTGCAGAGCAGGGGATGATGGAGACAACAGAGCAGGACAAATTTCCTTAAAGAGATAGAAGGTGGCTACTTTCAGAAACTTACCCATCAGCAGCCAGCACACACACTCTGTGTCACTGTCTCACATACACAGTCTGGGCTACGCTCACTTTATCAATGTCACATCTTGCTCTAAAAGCTTGGCACCAGTTAGGCTGGTGATATGCTGAGATACAGACTCCCATGCTGACCTATAGTATCCAGTGGTCTCCTTGTACCCTATTGCTTACCATCTGTTGTCTTCTATCTCGTACTTAGATTGTAATCTCCTTGAGAAAGGGCCCATCTTCTGGTTCCATGTCAGCATAGTATGTTGCACAATGGGCCTTGGTCCAGGACCGGGGCTCCAAGTGTCATAGTAATAATAATAATGATAATAAATAGTTTCCAACATGGGTAGAGCTGAGCCAGCATCACTAAGAGTGGGACATTTTGATAAATTTCCCTCATCACAACTTTTTCCTGCATGTAGAAACTTCATACTGAGATCAGGACCCCAACGTATAAGACGCTGTGAAAACACAGTCAGAAACTATCCTGACCCCAGAGCTAAGATGGGATGGATGGGAAAGAAAGCACTATTGGTTCCATTTCTCAGACAGAGAACTGAGGCTCACAGGGATTTGTGACTTTCCCAAGGGAGAGCTGTATGAAACATCTCAAACAAATCATTTAGGGAAGCTTTGTAAAATGTTAGCATTGTATTTCTTGCCATAGAAATGAGTTAAAGAAAGAATTCTAGTGAACCCTTTCCTTTGTATTTTAACAATGACAGGAAGCTCAACTTTGTCCAAGGAATTTCCTAAGGCACTAAATAGGCCCTGGCTATTGAGTGGTTGAGCAGGATCCTTATGACTCCCTGAGCAAAGAAGTTTTAGCAGCAGTGGCAGATAGAGAAGTAAGATCTATTCCTGGCACTTGCACATTCCCCAGTCTCTTTTATAGGCTGATTTACAGGTGCAACTAGAAAAAAAATGAAGACACACCACCCAGCGAGCTAGTGTGTAGAGAAGGTATTACTACAGCCTTCCCCAGCAAAGGAACCAAACCAGAAGTCAGTCATCTCCTACAGCCAGCTGTGTGGGAAAGAGGACACTTCATTGTGTTGTCACAGAACGAGGCAAAGAAAGCAGAAGTGACAGGCCCGAGGGCACTCAGGAAAGCTGGACAAAGGCAAAAACTGGACCTGAATCAAAGGTCAGGTCTTCCATTATCAGCCCATCCACTGCCCAGTTGGGTGCAGCTACATTAGTGGAAGAAAGACAGACAGTAGTCCCCTTTATCCCACATGCATCCATGCAGTACTCTCACAATATGGCACGAGCTCATGCCACTGGCAACGGTTACCAGCTCAGAGCAATGTGCTAGCTCAGGGAAAGGAAATGGCCCTTGTTCTTTCCTGCACATCAGCTGGCAGCAGCAAAGCTGAAGTGGTGGGTTTGCACCTTCCAAGGAATACAGCAAGACCTGCTCTCTCCACACCTTTCTTCAGAGCCCCAAGTGAGCACGTCCCTCCCTAGTGTAATGGCTGGGACACAGGTTAGCACCACAGTGTTTGCAAAAAGGGCAGCCATCTTCCTGCAGTTCTTCCCTCCGGAGGCTCCAATTACTGCCCAACGGGACTTGAAAGAGGCAAGGAGCAGAGCTGTTGTTTCAGTGCTGGTGTCAGTCACCTCTGCTGGGAGCTAGGATAGCAGAAGTGAAGATTCAGGGATGGGTTCAGAGCATCTCTCTTCAATTCTCTGCTCCACCGCAGCCTTCCTGTGGGACCATGGGCATAAGGGGGTAATAGCATGTGCCGACCTCACTGGCTGTATCAGGGGAACAATGCTCAGTATTTGGGTGCTCATATACAGTGATGCTTGAGGGGGTCACATAAACCTCTAGATTGGCAGGCACTCAGTGCACAATAGCTTCAGTGCCACACAGTGCCCAGAGGGACAGTGCAGTGAACTGTCTATTCCAAGTGACCTTTGAGTCCCCCCTAACAGGAACATTTAATTAATGTGTTGGAGTGAAATAGCGGAATAACAAGCTGAGCTGGGAAGAAAAAGAACCTACTTCCGCTTACTCAACAGTGGTTCAGTGTGACTTTGGGATTTAGCCCTCTGGCTGTTATGACTGTTGCTGTATGAGCTGAGGAAGGGGGAATTTGTGAGCTGAATATGTGACCATAAAAGCACACTGTTATATAATTGCAACACTCTAATGCCAAGTGTGACACATGGCCAGAAAGAATTAAGTATCCTGCAGGCTAAGTGACCCAGAGTAAGCTTGTAGAGACATAAAAAACCCAAGCTGTTATGTGGTGCCTTAAAGACTAAATTTTTAGTCTTTAAGATGCTACAGGACTGCTTGTGTCTGTTTTCTTCGTGATGCTCCACACTAATAGAGTTACCCCTCTGAGACTATTTACTTGTAAAGACATGTTAGGAAAGTATGTCAATGGTAATAAGGGCCATTCAATGCTAGATAGGTTAAAACTTTGAAATGCAAACGTAATTGTGTGTATTTAATTATATATCTTGTTAGATGATAGCCCTGTAAGCAGACAGTTCCTGTCTATTACTATAGCTGTTGAATAGAAACTCAAAGGAACTATGATTTAAATGACTCTTGGGTGAAATAATTTCATTGGTTATGTGTCTCTTTAAAGTTTGTGATAAACAGTTTAATGGACAAATTACCTTATGTTAAACACCATGATGTTCAGGAAACAGAAGGTTACATCAAAAGCCTATTGTTCGCTGAGGATTGTATGGTCAAGAGGCTGGCAGGAAATGGTATAATAACAGAGAGGTAGCTGTGTTAGTCTGCACTCCAACAAAACAAAACAGCAGAAATGTAGCAATTAAAAGACTAACACAATTTATTTGGTGATGAGCTTTTGTGGGACTGATCCACTTCATCAGATCAATCTCATTTCCAATACAGACTGGTATTTATAAGTACTGAGGACCAACAAAAAAATTACAATAAAAACTGACAAATCAAATACATAGGCAGGGGATGAGGGTTTGGGGGATGTTAATTGTCCTGCCCGAGATAATTATGAGTATCAAAGGAAGGGAAGCATTCTTGTAATGAGGGAGGTAATTGATGTGTCTGTCCCTACCATGTGTTAACGTGTTGAATTCAAATTTGGTCCTCTGTACTGATAAATGTCAGTCTGTATTGGAAATGAGATCCATCTGATGGGTCTGTCCCATCACAGTATGAGCTTTCATGGTATAAGAAGGTCATTGAGTCCTGATCCTGTCATGTCTGATCTGTTTATGGTTTCATTTCAGGGAAACCTAAGCCTTAAGGGTTGAGATCCCAGTCCTAAACTGGTACACCCTGAATATGACGTTGGACATTCAGTTATAACTTTTGGACGAAATTCTAAAAGAACTCTATTGCTGTGTCTATGCTACGAAGTTTTGTCAACAGAAGAGTCCTTCTGTCAACAAAACTAGGGACCGTCCGCACTACAAACGTGTTCTGTCTAGAACCTGTTGACAGAACACAGCAGTTTTGCCAGCAGAGTTCTTTCTGGAAAGTTTGAGACATAGTACTTCTGTAGACAGATTCTGCCAACAGAATAGTAGCATAGACACTCTTCTGTCGACAGAGGGGTCCTCTGTGGCATCAGCCATCTGGGGCTGGGAGATGCTGTCTCCACCACAAGCAGAGCTCTGTGCTCTGCTCCTCCAGCCAGCCTTAAAGGGACAGCAGCCCTGGAAACCCCATACCAGGAAATAGGAAGCACGCAAGCAGCCCAGGCAGCATGTGTGCCTGCAGTCTGCACACAGCCATGCCCTGCAGCCACTCCAAAGCCATGGCAGCAGCCCAGCCCACCAGGGAGCAGGGAGAGGAGCTCCAGAATTCACCTCCGGCCAGGAGAAAGTGTGCCCTGTCCTGCATGGATCCCAAGGTCCAAGACATGATAAGCCTCTGGGTGGAGGAGACAGTGCTCCTAGACCTGGCAGCCACGAGGAGGAATGCCCCAGGCTACAACCAGGTCGCAAGAGCCATGGCAGACCGGGGTCACCATGCCTGGACCATGTAGTAGGTCCAGGCCAAAATTAAAGGGATGTGGCTATATCCACTGTAACAAGGAGCTCCAAATGCTCCTTTGGGTGGAGGACACTTCACGCCACCCAGCTTCCTGGACACTTCTGGGGAGCCCTGCTCCCAGTGGAGCCAGAGTTCCACTTGGGGGAGCAGCAGCCCGAGGGCAAGGGCAACACCGCCTCTCTGGTTACTGAGGGGACCCTGGCCGTCAGCATGGAGTTGGGCCCTTCCTCCATCCAGGACACCTCCAGGGTCTCACTGGACCTTTTCGAGATCCCTGATGGTGAGTACCACATGAGGCACACTCTCCAGGGACCGGGGAGGGCAGGCAAGGGTGGGGTATGCGACTATCACCACTGGGCCAGATCAGGTGGGATCCCATCCTATGAACCCAGCACCTGTACATGTGCTCACAGAACCATAGTCCACCCAGTCCAGCCATGCAGCTGCAGGGCACAGGCACTGGCCTACTCCCAGCCCCAGGGGAGGCTGAAAAGGCCACAGGGCCCTGGGGCGGGGGCAAGGACTGCCTGCCCTGACATGGCTGTGGGTGGGACAGACACTTGGGCAAGGTCCAAACCCCAGACACACCACTGGGGACTGTGACCCTCTGCTTGCAGACATGTCTGCAGGACACAAGCAGCACCCACACCCATGGACCGTGCCCTGAGCCTCATGTGTGCAGGGGCAGGGAGGTGGGAAGGCCCTAGGGGCCACGTGGAGGGAAGGAATTACCATCTCGCCTCCTTGTCCCCACTCCAGCTGGACCATTGGTAGGCCAGGACGTCCCCATCTGTTAGCCAGGGCCAGTCAAGTGGGCAAGGGACTGGGAATGACAGGCTCAGGCATGGGACCAGCTGACGTCCCTCCAGGACAGTGGCACTGTCATCTAGTGGGACCAGCTGGCACAGTCACCCACTCCCCACTGCCCCCACCCCCGTGCTCTCCTTCCCCCTGAAGCTCCCACTCCCCTGGCCCCAGCTGCCCTTCTCCCCAAACCTCCCCTCAGCTGTCCTGGCCCATGCCCAATGGACCCTATCCTCAGACAACTCCCTGCCCCTCAGACCCCTCCACTCCTCCAGCCACACCTGAACCCCCTTCCCCCCTGACCACAACAGCGGAGCCTGACCCTGCCATAGCCCCTCCAGACCCACACCTCCCCATGACACCAGCCCCTACTCTGCTCTAACAAGGACCCTGAACCTGTGGTGGTAGAGGATCCTGCGGCCAGGGCTGCTGGGGTCTCACTGTCCTGTGGGGTTATGGCCCACCACCCCTTGCCTAGAGTGAGGCCTGCACTCCCCTTTCCAAGGCCCTATCTCACTGTAAATAGTTTGTCCCCCCTGCACTTTATAAATAGTTCTTTGTTTGCTTGTTTTTGCACACGTTCCTCTGTTAAAAGTCAAGGTTTATTTGTTCACAACCCCTGTGTCTCTAGTTATTGGAGAGGGGCCGTTTAAGGCTGGGTAGGCAAAGAGAGGGGCCAGGGTGGGACAGCGGGCCTGAGACCCCCACAAGGGTGCCATGGAGGCAGGGGAGGGCTATGGGGTCCCTGGGAGAACTGCTCACACAGGGTATCCCAGATGCGCAGCCCATCTTGGTAGGTCTGGTGAATGGGGGCTGCGCCAGGCTCCTAAAAGGTGTGGCCAGCAGGCAGGCCCCCCAGCAGGAGCAAGGCCTTCCCCTACCCCTCCAGAAGGTTGTGGAGAGCATAGCAGGCCCCCACCACTTGGGGTACATTGCCCCCCCCAATGTCCAGGGTGAGTAAGCACCGGAATGGGGCCTTCAGATGGCCAAAGGCATGCTCTACGAGCAAACAGGCCTAGTTCAGCCACGAGTTAAAGAGGTCTTGGGTGGGGTCCAGGTGTCTGGTTTAGAGCTGCATGAGCCATGGTACTAGTATGTAGGCAGCATCCCCCCATGCACATAGGCATGTGCACATCTCTGAGAGCCAGCTCCCAGCGGGGGATGAAGTTGCCTGCCTCCATCTTCCGGAAGAGGCTGGAGTTCTGGAACACCCTCACCTCGTGTGCCCAGCTGGCCCACCTGACGTACATGTCAATGAAGTGCCCACAATGGTCCACCAGGGCCTGCAGTACGATTGAGTGGTACCCCTTCCTATTGATGAACCACACTGCACTGTGGTCCGGGGCATGGATAGGAATGTGGGTCCTGTTGATAGCCCTGAAGCAGTTTGGGAACCCCAGAGTCTCGAATCCAGCCACTGCAGTGTCTACATCATACAGGCAGATGACCCTCCGCTTCAGCAGGGAGTTGATGGCCCTCACTACCTGTGGTGGAAGGAGGTGGGGCACACAGGTGAGGGACTGGGGTAGTCAGGACCTTGGTCCCAGGGTGTTCCCCATCGCCCTTGGCCTACACCACCCTTTCAGGCCCCCTCCCATGAGGTCACCCCCATGCACCAGGGCTGTGAGTCAATGGGACGGCATGGTGCCTTTGGGATGGGGCTTCTCTCCCTCCCATTCCATCCCCTCACACCTCTGCACCTGCTCCCTGAGAATCTCCCTGGGCCAGCACCCCTCTCCCCACAGGCAGAGCCTGCAGCCCCAGAGCACCTTAGTTGCATGAGGATGGTGCTGATGGTGGACCTCCCCATGCTGTACCAGTTCCCGACAGATTGGTAGCTGTCGGGGGTAGCCAGCTTCCAGGGGGTGATGGCTGCCCTCTTTTCCAGGGAGATGATGAGCAGAGGTGGGTGTGCTCCCTGCAGAGGATGGGGGTGAGCCCAGCACATAGCTCTAGAAAGGTGTCCTTCCACGTGCAGAGATTCTGGACACCATGCTGGTCATCCCACTTGCTGATCACCAGCTGGTCCCAACAGTCTGAGCTGGTGGTGTAGTGCCAGATGTGCCTGATGACTCGGGGGCAAAGGCACCATTGCAGCAAGACAGCAGCAACAATGGCACGTCAGGCTCATCCCTCCTCCAGAGGAGGAGGAGAAGGACGGCAGAGATGATGTGCTACAGAAGCTGCAGCAGCCATGGGTGTGGCCAGAGCAAGCCCGGGGTCTGCTCTGGTGGCATAGTTAACTGGAAAGACCAAAGTGTCTCTCAGTAAGCCAGGAAGCCCTGCACTAGCTTTGCTATCCCTCCAAGAGGTATGCAAGCCTCGGCATGGGCAGGGAATGTGGCCCGGGGATACCCTTTAAAGGTGGGCTGGGCTGTTGCTGAGGGAGGGCTCGGTGTCCATGTAACCCTGCATTCCAGGTCATTGGAGCCTACTCTGTTGACAGAGCAGTCAGGGAGTCTGGGCACTCTCTGTCAACAGAAGGAGTCAACAGAGGGAGCCTGTATTAGATGTGGACGTGTTCTCTGTAGTGTATACGCAGCTTTTGTAACTACAGAGCTTGCCCTCTGTACTGTGAATCTGATTTTCAAATGGTTCTCACATCTGCATGTATATTGATCTTTTAGGTAGTGCTCTCTCTCACTTCATTTTTGATAAATGTTACTTTATTTAATAAGAATTGACTGTAAGTGTGGATTGGGGATAAGTTTTAAAATATGCATGGCCTGGGGTGGTAATATGTCCAATCCTTTGGAATTAGGATAATTTTATTTGACTTAGGTGTTTCAGTCAAGGCCTAAGGCTGGGTTGCTTTGAGGAAAGGATACAGTTGGCTTCTGGGTAACTAGCACATATAGCAGAGACTGTTCTGTGCTGGTGTGATAAATCTAAGTATTAGTATAACTACCAGTTTTGGAGCATGGCTGTCCCATTCTTTGCAATTCACCCTAGTAGACTGACCTCAGGAGGTTCCCCTGGGACCCTGATCCCAGTAGTGTAGTCTGGATAGGATACAAATTACCTCAGGTTAACTGGGGTTTTGGATCAGAACCACACTCTTGTCAAAAGTTAATTTCGATATTAGAGAGTTTCAAGGCTATGATTTGTTACAATGAGTGCACATGATATGAGAGTCTTGACAGAAAAACCCTGGAAGATTAGCGTTCACAACAGAAGCTAACGTTGAGAAAGAAAGACCCAAAACAAGAACTGGAAGGCTTTCTAGTGGCCAGTGACCAGCAAGCAGCGGCACAGTCCCTACCTGCTACTAATGAAGCGTCTGGAATGCAAATGGTGGCATTCAAGCAACAGACTGAACTTGAGGAGAAACTTGAAGACTTTAATTTACTGGAAAAGCAGAAAGTAGCTGATGTGGGAAGGAAACCAGGGAAAGAGAGAAAGGAGTCTTTATGAGGCACATGGACATCTAGATGATGTGAAGGCAGCTCAGAAGCAGCGGGACTGGGTTCACAAGATAAAAAAGGAACATGCCAAATGTCAGCTCCAGGTGTTACTCAGCACTGCCACCTGGAACTCTGCTTTCCCCCCAGCAAATAAAAGAAAATTGGGAAAGGGTGTGCCCCATCTATGAAGATACTGAGGCTGAAGAGGCATTTCTGTCTATCTTTGAATGTGTATGCACTATGGATGGTGTCCCAGACAAGCAGCAGATGTCTATGCTGTTGAACACCTTGACTGGAAAAGCCAGGGAAGAATTTCAAGAATTAAAGCAACAAGAAGCCTTAGATTATGTGCTGTTTAAAAATGAGCAATTTAAGTTCCTTCCTGAATCTTATTGAGCTAAGTTTAGAAAACGTAAACTGTGTAATGATTGTACTCTTGTCGAATGTGCTCATAAGCTAATAGGTTTTGTTAAAAAGTGGGTTGTAGGAGAAAAAAAGCACATGGGGGTTTTGAAAAACTACTGGATTTAAGAACTGTGGAATACTTTTGGACTTTGTCCCTTTAAAGCAGCTGCCTGTGATAGAAAGCCTGAACCTGTCTTATGTACCACATAAATTGTGGATACTGAAAACAGGGTTCAGGAAGTGTGTAGTTCCTCTGGGAAGAGTAAGCATACTTCTTGCCAATTTTAAAAGGAGAGAAGGTTTTAAAAATAAATGTAATACAGCCTCTAATAAGAGAGCCCAAGAGAGCCCAGAGGTGTCATCTCTGTTATGCTCGGCCACATAAGAAAGATTAAGGGGCAATGGAGTTAGAAATACTAAACCAGGAACCTATCCTTATAATAAACCCGGTTGCCCACTCTGTCCACATATCTGTACTAGAGACACTCACTGGACCTAACCACATCAGTCCACCATCAGGGGCTCATGCACCTGTACATCCCCTTAGCTGCGTCTACACGTGCACGCTACTTCGAAGTAGCGGCACCAACTTTGAAATAGCGCCCATCGCATCTACACGCGTCGGGCGCTATTTCGAAGTTAACTTCGACGTTAGGCGGCGAGACGTCGAAGTCGCTAACCTCATGAGGAGATAGGAATAGCGCCCTACTTCGACGTTCAACGTCGAAGTAGGGACCGTGTAGACGATCCGCGTCCCGCAACGTCGAAATTGCTGGGTCCTCCATGGCGGCCATCAGCTGGGGGGTTGAGAGATGCTCTCTCTCCAGCCCCTGCGGGGCTCTATGGTCACCGTGGGCAGCAGCCCTTAGCCCAGGGCTTCTGGCTGCTTCTGCGGCAGCTGGGGATCTATGCTGCAGGCACAGGGTCTGCAACCAGTTGTCAGCTCTGTGGATCTTGTGTTGTTTAGTGCAACTGTGTCTGGGAGGGGCCCTTTAAGGGAGCGGCTGGCTGTTGAGTCCGCCCTGTGACCCTGTCTGCAGCTGTGCCTGGCATCCCTATTTCGATGTGTGCTACTTTGACGTGTAGACGTTCCCTCGCTGCGCCTATTTCGATGTTGGGCTGAGCAACGTCGAAGTTGAACATCGACGTTGCCGGCCCTGGAGGACGTGTAGACGTTATTCATCGAAATAGACTATTTCGATGTTGGCTGCACGTGTAGACGTAGCCCTTATGTGATATATGCCAATATGTGCTATGTTTCTCTGCCATGTGCATTGGACAAACTGGACAGTACCTGCATCAAAGGATGAATAGACATAAATCGGACATCAGGAACATTTTAACTTCCCAGGACATGCAATAATGGGCCTTAAATTGGCCATCCTGTTACAAAAGGATTTTGCCACTAAATTACATAGGAAGGCGTGTATTGGAATTCATTTGAAAATTTGACACATTTAACCTGGGACTTAACAGACATCTCAATTATCTTAGGGCATTACAAGGACAATTTTCCCACCATTGATATTCCATCCCACCTAATTTACTTCTTCCACTGGTTCTATTAATAATTGGTGACTCCCCCACCCACCGCTTTTTTCCCTCTTCTTCCTCTCCCTCTCCCAAACCCCCTGCTATATATATGTCCTGGATTCTTATTTTTGCTCCAAATCTGAAGCAGTGGGTCTTACCCACAAAACCTCATTACCTAATAAATGAAATTATTAATCTTTAGGGTGCTACAGGACTTCTTGTTGTTTTTTTTTCAGAATACTCTGTCAAACTGCCAATGGCTATAATCTACCTCACGTGGAAAGGCTTTTAAGGCTATTGGATTGAATGGTGTCTGAGATTTCATTCCATCAGAGGTTTAAGTGGTACATAACATAGTAGATGCTCTTGGCTGACTTAATGTCATAACCAGGTCACAAAGGAGACACAGTTCTGAGGAGGATATCCTGGCTGGTGACCATGAAGAAAAATGGGAGCAGACAGATAATGTCTCTCTGCCTTGGCTATTTGGTTTGGCCAGAGATGGTTCTAAACTTGAATGAAACCCAGAAAAAATTTCGTACGACACCTCAGAATGATGTGTCCCTAGAGAGAGCCAGGAATGAGGCTCAGGGTCAAGTCCATGCTGGGAAAGGGAGAGGTAGGATGTTTCCATGCAAGATAGTTTGTTGTATAGCGAACGGTCTCTGGGAAGAAAGCATCCCCACGCAGGGGTTTGCAAACAGCTTGTGATACCTGAGGGATACTGCAGAGCTATTTGAAATTATCTTAGGATGGTTCATCTAAAGGACATCCCTTTGTAGGCAAAACATGTGACAGGCTGAAGCAAAATTCCTACTGCCCTCATCTTCTTAGATCAGTGAGAGAGTATTGAAGGAACTGTGAACTATGTAAGAAGCGTAAAGGGGGCCTAGCAAGAGGCTCTTCCAGACTCTGCCCCTTATGGGGGAGGCATTTGACAAGATGTTGTAGATTGTGTGGGACCACTCCCAAAATCTTCCAGGCATGGGTGGAAAAATGTCCTTGTGATGGCAGATTTTTCCATGCTCAATTCTGAGGCTGTAGCATTGTTTTAATAGAGAGGCAGAGGCAGTGCAATAGCCTTATTCAATATATTTAGCAGAGTGGGTTTCCTTAAGGAAATGCTGTGTGTTTAATTTTATGTTAGCTGTTTTTAAGCAGTGGCAGGAATCACATGGGGGGAAAGTACCTCAGTGCCTTTCTCCACTAGCAGACGAATGGTTCGGTGGAACAGGCCAATGGAACTTTGAAAGCTATGCTGAAAATGTGTGTGAACAGGTACCAGAATGACTGGGACATTATGCTGCCATATCTGTTGTATGGCTACTGGAAAGTACCCCAAGAATCTACAGGGTTTGCTCTATTTGAACTGTGTGATGAGCTGGATCACAAGAGTCCCCTTTGGATTATCGTCCAGTGTGCTGGCCACAACACTGAGTCCACCTCCATATCCTCTGGGTCACCCTTCCACCCTGTCCTGCTGGGTCAGAAGCTCTGGTCTTCCCAAAGCAGGGAAGAGAGGTGGGGTAATAGCCCTCCCAACAGAACAACACAGGCGCTGAACCTGTCCCACTCTGGGAGGCCTTAGTTTTAAGACCATTGACAGAACCCAGGAACACAACCCTCAAAAGGGACCAAAACCCCAAATAAATCCATCTTACTCTTTATGAACATCTTACAGAGAGAAAACTTGTAAGTTCAGCCTCTTCATCAATGAAAGTGAGATCTGTACAGTGGTTGCTCCCCATGTCCCCAGTAAGAAATATTTCCACAGGGTTTGATAATAAACAAAAGTGTTTCTATTAAGCAGAAAAAGTAGGACTGAGGTGATTGCAAGTGAAAACAGACAGATCAAAGTAATTTACTAATCTAAAATAAATAAAACACACCAGCTAATCTTAATATATTAAGAAACTCATGACATGCAAAGTCTTACCCGAACAGGTGTTCTAATCATCACTTTCACAAGCAAGGCAGCATCTTAGCTTGGATCCAATCCTTCCCCCTATTCAGTCTGAGATATTTCCATAGGTCATCTTGGGTGATAAGTGGGGGTCTTGTGGCATCTGGCCACCCCCTATTGTTTGGTTCCCCCCTTTGTATCCCTCTTGCCCTAAGCAGGAATTCTTTGTGTTCAGTTCAAACTTTTCTTATCTTGAGAGTAAAAGGACCAGATCCAAGTAGGTGCCAGTATTAGGTGGTCTGGTCATATGTCTTTGTAGGACCAAGCAGAGTTTAGGCTTATGGGAAAACCAAAACCATTTACAGGTTGTTGACTTGATCACCCAGTCACTAACTTCCTAATGTATCATTAATGTATTTTACTAGAATACCTGGACTAATAAAACAGGTTCCCACTTAACCTTTCTAATTTCCCATACAACAAAGACACTTGCACACAATTAGGATACACAGATTCAGCACACTACAACTTTTCAAATAAGATGTTACCTGATGTACTTCTCATAAAGCATCTTTGAATTTATGAGAAATTGCTATATTGGCAGAAAGTCAGGGAACCCCTACATCTGGTTGGTAATTCTTGGGGAGGGAAAGTAGACGAGGAAGCAGCTGGGTATATGACTCATTTGGGGAATTTTGCAGAATATATTTGGTTCATCAGAATCTGAAAGAAAGCCAAGAAGCACTGAAGGCATCATATGACAAACAAGCTGAAGAAAGAACATTTGAAATAGGTGACATGGTGCTGGTGTTAGATCCAGTGAAGAAAATTAAAATGGAAAACATTTTGAATGTGAAGGCCAGCACTCTAACAGAGTTTAAAATAGAGCTTGATACATTTTTGGAGGTTAGGTCCATAAATGGCTATTAGCCAAGGGTAAAGTATGGTGCCCCTAGCCTTTAGTCAAAGGCTGGAGACAGATGGTAGGAGACAAATCGCTTGATCATTGTCTTCGGTTCACCTCCTCTGGGGCACCTGGCACTGGCCACTGTCGGCAGACAGGATACTGGGCTCGATGGACCTTTGGTCTGACCCAGTATGGCCGTTCTTATGTTCTTAATGGACTTTTTGAGGTAGTGGAAAGACTTAGTGAGATTATCTATGATGTGACAGGACCCCATGGTATGGGAAGCGTGCAGACAGTGCACGTTAACAGGCTGAAAGCATACCATGAAAAGGAGGTAAATATAGACATGGTCTGTTGTTCTGATGAAGAGACAGCATACGGCCATTTAATTGGTATGATTACTGAAAGCAGGGGAAAGATGCCTCTTGAGAGCTTTGAGATGGAGAAAAGCTTAACTCCAGCTCAAAGAAAGGAAATATGAGCTCCATTAAAGCATCAGAATTGAACATTCACAAACAGACCAGGTCTCGATGATAGGATGACACACTACATGCAGGCTGCAGGTCCTTGCCCTGCTCCTAGCAAAGCTTACAGTGTCAAGGGAGAAATGCAGGAACAGATTTAGGAAGAACTGGAAAGCATGTTGGCAATGGGAGTATTCACCAAGCCCAAAAGCCCCTGGGCATATTCTATTGTGATGGTGCCCAAAAGGAGAAGACCATGAGATTCTGTGTGGCTTATGCAAAGTAAATACTATCACTCAGGCTGATCACTACCTTACACACAGAACTGAGGCTCTGTTGGACATTCTGGGGGAGGGCAAAGTTTATAAGCACCCTGGATCTGACTAGGGGATACTGGCAAATATCATGGAACCATACACTCCCAGGGCTGGAAGGGACCTCAGGAGATCATCATGTCCAGCCCCCTGCCTAAAGCAGGATCAATCCTAACTAAATCATTCCAGCCAGGACTTTGTCAAGCCAGGACTTAAAACCTCTAAGGATGGAGATTCCACTGTTTCTCTAGGTAACACATTCCAGTGCTTCACCATAGAATCATAGAACAATAGAGCTGGAAGAGACCTAAAAAAAGCCATCGAGTCCAGCCCCCTGCCCCAAGCAGGACCAAACCCATCAGATCAGCCCCACCAGGGCTTTGTTGAGGAGAGACTTAAACAGCTCCAGGGATGGAGACTCCACCACCTGGGTAGACCATTCCAACGCTTCACCACCTTCCTAGTGAAAAAAGTTTTTCCTAATGTTCAACCTGAATCTTTCCAACCACAACTTGAGACCATTGTTCCGTGTCCTGCCATCCGTGACCAGCCTCTCTGCATCCTCTTTGCAGCCTCCCTTCAGTAAGTTGAAGGCTGTTATCAAGTCCTCCCTTAGTCTTCTCTTCTGCAGACTAAACAGTCCCAATTCCCTCAACTTTTCTTCATAAGTCATATGCTCCAGCCCCCTAATTATTTTGGTCACCCTCCGCTGGGCCCTCTCCAGTGTATCCACATCCTTCCTATAAATGGGGGCCCAGAACTGGACACAGTACTCCAGATGTGGCCTCATCAAAGCCAAGTAAAGAGGAATAATCACTTCTCTGGATCTACTGGCAACGCTCCTCTTGATGCAACCTAATATGCCATTAGCTTTCTTGGCTACAACAGCACACTGTTGACTCATGTCCAGCTTCTCGTCCACTACAACTCCCAGATCCTTTTCTGCAAAACTACTACCAAGCCAGTCAGACCCCACCCTGTAACAATGCTTGGAATTCTTCCGGACCAAGTGCAGGACTCTGCACTTGCCCTCATTGAACCTCATCAGATTTCTTGCAGCCCAGTCTTCCAATTTTTCTAAGTCAGCTTGAACCCTATCCCTACCCTCCAGCGTATCTACCTCCCCACCTAGGTTAGTGTCATCCGCAAACTTGCTGAGGGTACAATCCAACCCCTCATCCAGGTCATCGATAAATATGTTGAACAGAACAGGACCCAGAACCGAACCTTGCACTCCACTAGAAACCACCCTCCTGGTGAAATAGTTTTTCCTAATTTTCAACCACTCCCCATGCTTCTGTGACTTGAGACCACTGCTCCTTGTTCTGCCATCCCTCACTGCTGAGAACAACCTCTCTCCATCCTCTTTACAGTTCCCCTTCAGGAATTTGAAGGCTCGTATCAAATCACCCCTCACTCTTCTCTTTTGCAAACTAAGCAAGCTCAAGTCCCTCAACCTCTGCTCCTGGATCATGTGCTCCAGCCCCCTAATCATTTTGGTTACCCTCCGCTGGATCTGTTCCAAAGCACCCACATCCTATCTGTGCTGCAGGAGCCCAGAACTGGACAAAGCACTACAGATGTGCCCTCACCAGGGCTGAATAGAGGGGAATAATAACTGCTTTAGATCTGCTGCAAATCCTGACACACAAGAAAAATCTGTTTTCAGAATGGAGTCTGGCTTATATGAGGGCCAAACTTTACCTTTTGGAATGTAGAATTCAGGGGCTACATTCATGAAGTTCAATAGGGACTGGAATCTTTTGCAAAGGGCCTGTATTGGGGTGTTCAACATGTGGCCTGCAGGCCTTAATCCAGCCTGTGCAGCCTTTTGCTCTGGGCTGTGGTGCTGGCAGCAGTGCCATTTTTAAAAGGTGGTTGAGTGGCTCCAAGCCACATATGGCTCTTTCAGGACCAATTAGGGGCTCACACCACTGCTACCTGACTCCTCCTGCCTGCTGTGCTGAAAGTGTAGTACTCAGTTTAGTTGGTTTAATGGACGTTAAACCAATTAAATTAAGTCCTACTGTTTCAGTGCAGCAGGACTCTGAGAGCTATCCCTGCTGTGTGCTACGTGTGGGGAGTCGGAGGGTGGGGGAGTTGTGCAGCCATAGTGAAGAGACAGTGAACGAGCAGTGGAGCGTGGCAGCATGTGGAGTTGCTCTCCAAGGTAAGTGAATCCTGGGTTGGTGGGGGCAGTTTGGAGCTGTAGGGAGACTTAGACCTGGGGGCAATTTGAGGCTGCAGGAGGGTGGGGGGATGGTTAAACCTAGAGGAAGGGGGTCAGTTTGGGGCTGTGAGGGGTTTCATCTGGGGACAGAGGGTCATTTTGGGGCTGCAAGGGGTTTAAGCCTAGGGGCAAAGGGTCAGTTTGGGGCTGTGAGGGGTTTAAGCCTGGGAGCAGGGGGGCGGTTTGGGTCTGTGAAGGGTTTAAATTGGGGGCAGGTATGTGTTTGGCCCCCAGAACATGTAAAAAATTGCCGTGTGGCCCCCCAACGAAGGAAGGTTGGACACACCTGGCCTGTAGTAATAATCTTCAGCAGTTCATGGTACAGTCATGTCAACCACATAGGAACTGTGCTGCATGGGCTCAGGGAAGCAAAGCAAACTGACCTGATTTCTAAATGCAGAGTGGGAGATACAGAGGTAACTTATCTAAGGTACAGGGTAGGCAATGAGACAATTTGCCCTGAACTCTTAAAGGTGGAGGCCATTAAGAGCTGGCCTGCCCCTAAGGCTGAAAAACAGTCTTCCATGAGTTTGGCCCACTATTACAGGAAGTGTGTGAAAGGAATCGATGAGTTTGTTGCTCCCAGCACAAACTTCACAAAGAAGGGGAAACCCAGCCAAGTGCTATGGATAGACACATGCAAGCTGGGTTTCCACAGCATACAGAGTGTCTTAACCAAATAGCCTGTTGTGCCAGCCCAGAGTTCAAGAAGCCAAATTTGCTATGTACAGATGCTTCTAATATTGGGCAGGGGGATGTACAAATGCAAGAAAGGGATGTTAGCAGGAAACTTCCAGTTGCAAACTTAAGCAAGAAGCTGTCCCCCACTGAACTGAATTATGCTGCCATTGAAAAAGAATTTTGTGCAGTGGGATGGGCTGTCAAGGGCTTAAGATCCATTTGTACAACAAGAAATTCACTGTTCTAAGTGATCTTGCTCAGAGGTGGAAAAAAGTTACTTGAGTAAAAGTACAGCTACTTCAGGGAGGGAGGAGTCACCAATGCCCCTCTGGAAAACTATTTGAATAAATGGTTAACTGGCTGGATAACTGTACTCAGAGAGTAGTTGTTAATGGTTCTCAATCCTGCTGGAAAAGTATAACAAGTGGGGTTCTGCAGGGGTCTGATTTAGGACCAGCTCTGTTCAATCTCTTCATCAACAATTTAGATATTGGCATAGAAAGCATGCTTATTAAGTTTGCAGATGATACCAAGCTGGGAGGGGTTGCAACTGCTTTGGAAGTCAGGGTCATACTGGATAAAGTGGAGAAAGGGACTGAGGTAAACAGGATGAAGTTTTATAAGAACAAATGCCAAGTGCTCCACTTGGGAAGGAACAATCAGTGTCACACATACAGAATAGGAGCAGACTGCCTAGGAATGAGTACAGCAGAAAGGGATCTAGGGGTTATAGTGGACCACAACCTAAGTATGAGTCAACAGTGTGATGCTGTTGCAAAAAGAGCAAACATGATTCTGGGATGCATTAACAGGTGTGTTGTGAACAAGACACGCGAAGTCATTCTTCCGCTCTACTCTGCACTATTTAGGCCTCAGCTGGAGTATTGTGTCCAGTTCTGGGCACCGCAGTTCAAGAAAGATGTGGAGAAAATAGAGAGGGTCCAGAAAGGAGCAACAAGAATGATTACGGGTCTAGAGAACGTGACCTGTGAAGAAAGGCTGAAAAAATTGGGCTTGTTTAGTTTGGAAAAGAGAAGATTGAGGGAGGACATGATATCAGTTTTCAAGTGTCTAAAAGGGTGTCATAAGGAGGAGGGAGAAAACTTTTTCTTCTTGGCCTCTGAGTATACAACAAGAGGCAGTGGACTTAAACTGCAGCAAGGGAGGTTTAGTTTGGACATTAGGAAAAAGTTCCTAACTGTCAGGCTGGTCAAACAGTGGAATAAATTGCCAAGGGAGGTTGTGGAATCTCCATCGCTGGAGATATTTAAGAACAGGTTAGATAGATGTCTATCGGGGTGGTTTAGACAGCAGGGGGCTGAACTCGATGGCCTCTCGAGGTCCCTTCCAGTCCTAGTATTCTATGATTCTATAAAAGTACATGCACATCACATACTTATTGTACTCAAGCACCCAGATGTGAAAGCCGCTGCACTTTTATTCAAGTAAATTTTGGGGTACTTTTTCCACCTCTGATCGTGCCCCTCTGCATAAGATTGTTGCAATTATAAAACTATGGTAGGAACAATGGTTTTTATGGTCACCTTATAACCAGATAATGTCATCCTCCCCCAATGCAAAACTGATACAGAAAGCCTTTATGTGGATTATGGCCCTTTCATATTCTTGCAGCCAGCTCTAATGCAGCAACCTGAAGTTGATTCCCATCACCTTCTGCAAACAAAGCGAAGTATCAGAGGTATAAGAAGAACCCCGAAAGTTATTAAGTACAGCTACTTTGGGGAGAATGTACTTAAGTACAAGTCACCAGTGTCCTTCTGGAAACCTACTTGCGTAAAAGTACACACACATATCACATCTTCATTGTACTCAAGTACCCAGAAGTGAAAGCAGCTGTTCTTTTACTCAAGTAATTTTTTGGGTACTGTTTCCCGCTCTGCCAAGTTTGTATGGCACACGGTCAGAAAGAGTTAAGCATCCTGCAGGCTAAGTGACCCAGAGTCAGCTTGCAGAAACATGTCAGAAAAGCATGTAAATGGTAACTGGAGCCATTCAGTGCTAGATAGGCTAGAACTTTGAAATGCAGACCTAACTGTGTGTTTACTTATATATCTTGTTAGATGGCAGCTATGTAAGTAGACAGTTTCTATTTATTGCTATAACTATAGAGAAGAAGCATAAAACTGACATATCTTAACTGGGCTCAAGTACCCCGAAGTAAAAAGCAGTCACCCTATGGACATCCATGGACTGCAGGGGGCTCGAGGAAGGGTGCCGGGGAGTCTGGGAGCATAGAGGGGCTCAGGGCAGGGCAGGAAATGTGGGAGGTGCAGGACTCAGGGTTGTGGTGTGAGGGGAGCCCAGGGCAGGGGGTGGCGATGTGGAGAGGCGCAGGAATCAGGGCTGGGGGCTTGGTGGGTGGGGGATGCAGGTCAGGGAGGTGAGGGGGAGGTGTTCAGGGTGGGTAAGAAGCTGCTTGTCCTTCCCATTCCTGTCACTGTCAGGGAGCGAGAGCAAAGTGCACAGCTCATCTGCCCCATCCTCCCCTGTCAGAATGGGAGGAATGCAGTTCAGACATTAGAAAATGGTTTTTTTAAGCCAAAGCAGGGGTGTTTAAATGGCAAAGTGAAACCATAAGCAAATGTAAGATGGCCGAGGAAAGTGTATTTCATTACAGCTTCACCATTTTTCTTTAAATCACAGGAGCTGAACTCAGGGGATAAGACCTGGGGAAGTCTGATAACAACAAGTGTCAGATTCACAGTAATGCGTGCTCCTTGAACTGGGATCTCTGTTAAATTAGCTTTGCTTCATCAGCTTGATTGATTTGCACCAGCCTATGATCTGGTCTTAGGCCCTTCATTTCACTTCACTTGGTAAAAAATGTTACAAGGCAATGAAAGTGGAAAAAAAGTATTGAAACAGTTTCTTGATAAGTTTCTTGACAAGCAGGACTGAAAAATGCAGCTTCCATAGTATAACAGCAACAGGTAAATGAGAGAAACTCTACCCTTCCGCAAGCTAAATACTAATCTCAGTCAGTTCCTACCCAGTGACAGAGAGATAGCCATGTTAGTCTGTATTCTATCAAAACAATAATGCAGTCATGTAGTACTTTAAAGACTAGCAAAATAATTCATTATGGCTGTGGCCACACTTGGCCAAACCTTCAAAATGGCCATGCCAACTGCCAAATCGAAGATTACTAATGAGGTGCTGAATTGAATAGTCAGTGCCTCATTAGCATTAGGACGCTTCCGGCTGTGGCACTTTGAAAGTGTCAATTTCGAATGCTCGTGTCTTGGCATGGCTACATGGGGGTCCTTTTCTAAAGGACACCGCACATTTTGAAATCCCCTTATTCCCCTCAGCTGAGTGGAATAAGGGGATTTTGAAATGTGCAGGGTCCTTTCGAAAAGGACCCCCGTGTAGCTGTGCTGAGTTGTGCGCGTTCAAAAGTGGTCCTTTCGAAGTGCCGCAGCCGGAAGCATCCTAATGCTAATGAGGCACTGAATATTCAATTCAGCACCTCATTAGTAATCTTCGATCTGGCCATTAGCATGGCCATTTCAAAGGTTTGGCCAAGTGTGGCCACAGCCTAAATGATGAGCTTTCATAGGACTGACCCACTTCTTCAGATCTACAGCCTTACCAGAACAGACTCAAAATATAAAGCAGAGAGGTCCATATGGGGTGGGATGTTGGAGGCGGGGAGTTAAGAGTTAGATAAAACATCAAAGTATGTAAAAGAGTCCTTATAGTGGGTCAGGTAATCCCTGTTTGCTGTCCCTGTTCAAACCACGTATTGATGTGTTGAATTTGAATATGAATGTTAGTTCTGAGCATTCCCTATGTAAAACAGTTGTTAATGTCCCTTTTCAGTAGAACACAAACTCTCACATCTTTAACTGAATGGCCCACTCCATTAAAGTGCTGGCAGACAGATTAGTGTATTTTGAGATTTTTAATGTCTGTTCTATGTGCATTTACTCTTAGTCGAAGAGTGTTTGCAGTCTGTCCTATATACATGGTGTGTGGGCACTGTTGGCGCATGATGGCATATATTATGTTAGTTGAGGAACAGGAGAATGTGCCTGTAATTCTGTAATTAATGTGTTTTAGGTCCAGTGATGGTATCTCCAGAATAGACATGTGAACAAATTTGGCAAGTGGCCTTGTTGCAAGGAAAAGTTCCAGGATTAGTGTTATTGTGGTATAGTCTATGGTTGCTAGTGAGAATCCTCATAAGATTGGGTGGTTGTCTATAGGAGAGAACAGGCCTATCGTCGAGGGCCTTCTGGAGTGTGGCATTCTGATTTAGGATAGGTTGTACCTACTCAGTGCTTTTCCAGAGTTATACATCTAATAAAATGATAATAAACACAGAACTCATAAAAGTATTTTGCATTTATATAGCACCTTCACATAATCTAAATGCTGTTTATGAAGACACCTGAACATTATTGTCTCAGTAATGGGGAAACAGAAGCACAGCAGTGAGTTAGAGGTGGAAGAACTACCCCAAAAATTGCTTGAGTGTAAGTGCAGCTGGCTTCACTTTTGGATACTTGAGTACAATCAAGATGTAATGTGTGTGTGTGTACGTATGTGCTTGTGCATATACTTATACTCAAGTCCATTTCCAGAGGCACACCAGTGACTTGTACTTAAGTACCCCCTCCCCACCAACGAGCTGTACTTTTACTCAAGTAACTTTTTGGGTGCTTTTTCCACCTCTAGTGAATATGAGATGCTCAGGGTCACACAGCAATACAGTAGCAGATTCCCAGCCCTCTTGGCTAGCCACTAGCTAGAGCTGCCTCATAAATGTAAAGGAACTTGGAGTTTCTGCTTTGCTTCATCACTGCTTCCATGAGACTATAGTGTTGGAATCAGCCTCATCAGAACCCCTCACCAGGTGCATGTCAAAAGGAACTGATTTTCCCTGAAAGCATGTGTACCTTCCCACTGACTCACAGCTTGACATTGACATCAAGCCAACACACAGAGGATGGTTGCTTTGCCAGCATACAAATTAACAGCAGATGAATGAGTGTTACTAAAAAGCAGGGAAGGGTAGAAAAAGTGATTGAAAATGAAGATAACTGAAACCCAAAAGAAGTCCCCTGTTAAGGTCCTCTGTGTTGCACTTAGTATCTCTGGTCATTCTCCTTTAGTATCCTGAGTGATCTTCGTGAACACAACAAAGCAAGACAGCAAGACGTCATGTTTAAAATAAATGATTATGGAATATCTGTATGGACTATCTCATATTTATCTACACGTCAAGTCCCAGCCAGAGGAGATGTCGAGTAAGGACACATTATTTTGTCATCACTGGGAAGAACAATCAGACTCTTTTTATAATTTTTGAAAGTCTCAGAGGTTGATAATTAATTGTAAGCAACATGGTTAATTTTGCTTTCTACATAGAAGCAATGCCTGCTTAATACAGCACCTCTATCTCCGCTGCAGTGAATTTCATCTAAGTCATTGTCTCAGCTAAAAGCTATACAAATGGTTCACTGAACAGAGCAAAAGGATACATAGTTTAGTTCCCACAGCCCCAGGCTAAAACACTGTGCTGGAAGCTGTCATCTTATCACCTTAAAACAAAACATACAGCAATTGCTCTAGTGTAAATGTGCACAGGCTTCATTGACTCTGAGTTCCTCTGCAAATAACAAGCAGTCCTGTGGCACCTTAGAGACTAGCAAATATATTAGGTCACAAGTTTTCCTGGGCAAAACTCACCTTATCAGGTGAAAAATTGAGAGAAAAAACAGAATCCAGGGTTTATATAGTGGGGGCGGAGGAGGAGGAAATCATTATCTGTCATTAGTAGGACCAGTTAACGAAGCAAATTAAGTAGGATGCGTTGCACAGGTTTGCTCCATGAATTGAGAGTTTAAGCCTGGAAAATGTCCTGACCAAATGAGTTCCCAGTTTGAGGGTAATGGCTTTTGTCCTTATCTGAAGGAAAGCAAATGCCAAGCTCCTCCGAGCAGTTTTTTTCTCCTGCAGTGGGTAGGACGCTACCTGTCCAAATAGCAGCTTTGCTCAACCTCTGTCCTTTGTTTTCCCACAGATTCCTGGATAGCTCAGTTACACCAGCAAGACAAACCTGTGTTGAACTATCTGGGAAAAACAGAACAGCCTGAGAGCCATTCTCAGAGAGAGACAGAAAGGAAGAGCCTTTGGGTTAATAACATCCAACACAGATCCCAGCCTCCCCTTCCTGTGGCTAATGAGGCTTTGACCCATCCTTTGCCTTTCAGGGTGGAACTCTGATAAACATTAAATGGGACTGAATGGCTCTGTGCCATCTGGGCAGGGCCAGTTTTCCTCAGCATCTCAGTTCTCATGAGAACAGAGGTGTGCTGCCTTCTGCTGCTGCAGCAGGTCTGAAACACAACATAAGCATTTAGCCAAGAGAGGGGGGAAAACCCATGGAAATGTCAGAGTGAAATTGTTTTCTGAGGGGTTTCCCGTGCTTGTGGGAAAATATGTTTGTGTGTGTGTGTGTTGAGGAAGGAGGATAATGCCAATGGAAGTGGCAGGCAATTTAATTTCAACACAAGGCAAACACTCTCCTTTTGCCTCATTTTTGGGTAATCTGTGGGTGTGAAATGGAAAAGACGACTAGCTTAGGTGCAGTGTTCCTTGTAAGCTGAGTGCTGGGCAGCCACCCAGGAGAAAATCAGGTGCCACCTAACAGCTTAGAATAGCATACTCTGCTGCCCTCAGCCAATAGCATGCGTGTCTACAAGTGGTACATGCAGCCACAGATGCCTTGGTGCACATAACAAAATGTATTCTGCCCCAAATGGAAAAAAATAGAGGGAACACTGCTTAGGGGCTGAAATCCTGTTGTCAGATGTGACCAGGACACTGTGGCTCAATCCACACAGGAGACCTAGACTCAGTATTGCAATGCCGAAAGCTCAAGCACCTGGCTGCCTCACGGAATGTTCAAGTGCTGGGGAGAGATTGACTGCTAGGAGCGGGAGAGGGGTGTGGTATAACTCCTGCCCCTCTGCTGAGATAGGCAGCCAGCTCTCAGTGGCTACGTCTACACGTGAAGCCAACATCGAAATAGGCTATTTCGATGAATAACGTCTACACGTCCTCCAGGGCTGGCAACGTCGACGTTCAACTTCGACGTTGCGCGGCACCACATCGAAATAGGCGCTGCGAGGGTACGTCTACATGCCAAAGTAGCACACATCGAAATAAGAGTGCCAGGCACAGCTGCAGACAGGGTCACAGGGCGGACTCAACAGCAAGCCACTCCCTTAAAAGGCCCCTCCCAGACACAGTTGCACTAAACAACACAAGATACACAGAGCTGACAACTGGTTGCAGACCCTGTGCCTGCAGCATAGATCCCCAGCTGCCGCAGAAGCAGCCAGAAGCCCTGGGCTAAGGGCTGCTGCCCACGGTGACCATAGAGCCCCGCAGGGGCTGGAGAGAGAGCATCTCTCAATCCCCCAGCTGATGGCCGCCATGGAGGACCCAGCACTTTCGACGTTGTGGGACGCGGATCGTCTACACCGTCCCTACTTCGACGTTGAACGTCGAAGTAGGGCGCTATTCCGATCCCCTCATAAGGTTAGCGACTTCGACGTCTCGCCGCCTAAATTCGAAGTTAACTTCGAAATAGCGCCCGACGCATGTAGCCACGACGGGCGCTATTTCGAAGTTGGTGCCACTACTTCGAAGTAGCGTGCACGTGTAGACACAGCTAGTGAGAGGCACATACCGCCTCCTTCCATCAGGTATCACAGCTGGTAACTCCTTCCTGGAGGCAGGCACCTAAGCCAGGTCAGCTCTCTAGCCACAAATGGTAGCAGTGCAACCCTTCTGTCCAAAGTCCCAATGGTTAGAGAACTCAGTCAGGATGTGCAAGGCCTGGACTCAAATTCCTGCTCTATCCAATGTGCAGTAGGGACTTGAACCCACCTCTCCTGCTTCTTATCTGAGTGCCCAACCACCTGAGGTGGGCGGAGCTCTCAGACTTGCCTGTTGAAATTGTTCCATTGTCTTAACAGATCAAGAGGAAGTGATCACAGATCTAAAAATTAACAGTAATGAGGTACAACGGATCATAACTTGCTCACATTTATGCATTCAAGCACAATAAAATCCAGACCAGCTCCAGAAGACATCTATGGTAGTGTTCATTTACATGGAAGGCGAGTGGGATGATGCCAGTAGTTGGAAACACATCTCTCTCTGTTCCCCAGAGTACAAACTATGTTAACTGCCCTGTGGCTATGATCACACACTGGCCCTTCCTGCTCCAGAATGGCTTCGTGTCATGCAAAGGCTATTACACACACAACTTTGTCCTCAGACTGACAGCCAGGAAGACACAGAGGTGTAGCATCGCTTGACTCAACTAATGTTTTCGGATCCACTAGCCATCAGCACGTTTTGGCCAGGCTACAGGATGAAAACATCCTTCAAGTGGTCTGGGAGCTTAGGGAAGGCTGCATGACCACCTTCCATTCCATGGAAGGAAAGATGCCTGAAATTCCTATCTCTAGTTGTGTGAAGCCAGGCTGTTCTCTCAGCTCCATCGTTTTCTACTTTAGCTCCAATGACTTGCTCCATGTCCTCCATCCTATGTCTTAGGTGGTTTCAACCTATATGGCTACAGAGTGAATATCCTGGCTTGTGTCACCAGCCAGGCTCCCAACTGGACGGGATGCTGCTTCAGTGCTAGGAAGTGCACTTCCCTGCATATTGATGGCAGTAGAAGTGACTCGGTTCAGATGATGCCATTTCAGATCCATGCCACCTTAGGGATATGTGACCTTCTGGGAGGATGGGCAACATACCAGCATCTTATCATGCACATGGATTACAAATTCCAGCAGACAACTGAGGATCCTATCACAGAGATTCTAGAAGATATGGCCAGGATTGACTCCTCCCTGCTAGCGCCAAGGCAGAAGACCAATGCCTGAAATGCTTTCCTGAACCCACATAGTTCATTCCTCTGAAGATTGTCTGCCCTGGCAGCTAGAGCAGTGGAGGATCGCTGTTCTCCTGAGAGTCAGCAATGCACTGGTATGCATCTTGCACAAGCAAGGAGGTTCCAGCTTCCCTCAAATTGATGATCTGGGCAACATAACGGTGATTGTTCGTTCCTTCCACCTTCTGACACATCTGGATGCATTGGTAGGACCATTGTGGAGAATTCTATGCACAATGTCACCACGAAGCAAATTGCCAGGATTCCCTCCAACCAAGATCTTGCCACCTACTGAAGTGGCTCCATGAAAAGCAAATTTGGAAGAGAGACGGGAAACTTTGCTTCATTCTGGACTCATGTTAATGCTATGTGATGATTGGATAAACATATTGGATGTGGTGTTATGAATGCCAGGAGCTGGAGTCCTGGTGCCATCAGTGAAGAATTCAAAAAACATGCTCATCATTCAGAGAGCTGGAACCATGCTGGAAAGGACCCCGATGGATGCCACCCACTGCCAATATGTGAAAAGCCTGAAATAGAAGCAGGACCCAGACAAGACCTTTGAAGTGATCTGCAAGCAAGACATAAGCAACCACTTTCTTCCCAGGGGCAGCTTCACCAGATTTGCCAGCTGATGCTTCAGCTACAGGGCCCAGCTTAATTGCATCCCGCTGAACAGTGCCATCTTCCTTGGGATATGGGACAAGCAATGCAAGAATTAATTATGGCTATGCCAATGAGATGCTACTCAATGTCTTGATGGATTGTATTTTCAAATGGCCAACATATCCTAAATTCTGCAGTCCTTAGGGACAATCTTCACTCACTGATATATTTACTTTCCACAAGTAACTCTCTGCATAACTTGTCATGAGTGGTGTATCCAAATATTTGGATGCTGATATTTACATTTTAACATTAAGTTTTTAATTGTATTGGGATTATGTCAGATTAATATTATTTTAAAACCAAACTTTGTACATTTGGATAATTTTGGCACTATACTGAGATGTACAGACACTCTTTCCTTAACCACTGTAGTATAAAATTTTAAAATTAGCTTTAATACAGATTTTAAATTTCATAGACTCCTAGGGCTAGAAGAAATCTCAAGAGGTCATTGAGTCCAGCCCCCTGGCCAAAGCAGGACCAACTCTAACTATATCATCCCAGCCAGGACTTTGTCAAGCCAGGACATAAAAATGTCCAGGAATGGAAATTCCAACCCCTGTCTGGGTAACATATTCCAGTGATTCACATTGGAATGTGGGGCTAACTTAGTCACTGACTCAGTGGATTCTCCAGGGCTAGGTCATGCTTAGCACCCACCAGCAGCAAGCTCCCTTTCCTCCCACACTGTACTGCCTCCTGACTGCCACCGGCTCTGCTGATTAACTCTTCCCCTCTTTCCCAGCACCTCCCGCCCTCCAGGGATCAGCTGTTCCACAGCATACAGAAGGCACTGAGAGGGAGCGGGCAGAATGTAGGGTGACCATACAGCCTGTTTGGGTCAGGCAGTCCTTTTTCTAGACTCTGTCCCAACTTTCTTGGTAAAAACAGTCATGTCTCCTGTTTGCTCCTGCCAGCTGGCCAAGTCAACAAGAGCAAATAAAACAAATGGTCACTCTTGGTAGAAAAGTGGGTGTGGAGGAATGTGCTGGGATTGTGCAGCCCCAAACAGTTCGGGGGGAGGCAGGTCTTCCTGCTAAATTTTCCCATCCCTGAGCAGAATCAATTTTCTAAGGTGCACCAATGGGGAGTGGATGTACGACATATTGCCTTCATATCAGTGCAGATTACAATGTTCCTGCAATGGGACTGGGGTCATGGGGTTCAGAGTGTGGATTAAGAGGGTTCCCGCTTGGGCTGCAGGTATTGTGGTAGGGCTGAGGTTGAGGGGCCCAGAGCTGGGCCAGAGGGTCAGGGTGCAAGGCTGGAGATGAGAGGGTTGGGATGCAAGGACTGACTGAGAATGCAGGCTCTGGGGTAAGAATTGGTCTACAGGAGGGTGTACAGGTGCTGGGATGGGGGAAGGTTTTGGGTTGCAGGAGGGTGCTCAGGGCAAGGGAGGCTTAGTTGGGGCAGGGGGTTGGGGCTCAGATTTACCTAGGCAGCTTCCAGAATCTTCAGGTCTTGGGAATAGATATATATTTCAGGAATATGGGGAGGCAGCACTCACATGGGAATCAGTCAGAGCTCTGATGAGTGGGAAATACGGGCACCCTAAAGGAATGAGAACAGGATGTTTTCATGGGAGTGGGTGAAATGGGAACAGGCCCTGTGAGCTGCAGCAGCAGAGCATTCGATCACCCCTTTAAATATGCCTTCCTTAGTCCCATGGGTCCACTTTCTTATCTGGCAGAGGTGCTGCACCAGAGTGCAGGAAGTTCCTTTCAAGGCCACAGGCGCATTTTAAACAGGCATGATTGTGAGGGCACTCACAGCACTGAATCACACTAGTTGAATACAGCTCTTTCGCATGATCCCTTGGCAAGCATGCAGCTTAGTTTATGCCCTACACATGATCAGTTTGTCCAGATGAAAAGGGTGCTCAGGATAAGGTAAAAGATTTTTAAGGGGATCACTGCCAGCAACTAAGGACAATATTCTAAATTCTGCCACCGTTTTCCATAGATGGGAGTAATTGGAGCTAATCCTGAGGGTTAGGAAGGAGGAGAAGGTGTACCTTCTGCATGCATGTGGCTCTGCTCACTTGTGTGCTGCTTTGGTCCCTGCACAAGTGATTGCTGATCGGTGTGGGAAAGTTTCCTACAGCAGGGGAAGGAACAAAGCAACTCTGCCAAGGAATTTTTGACCAAGAATTGGTGCGTACCTCGAGGAAAGATTCCTAGAGATCGCTTGAGAGCAGTGTTTCTTAAACTTTTTGAGACCACAGAACACCAAGCAATAATATTTTTATTCAGAGTACTCATGAAAATTTTCTTAAAAAAATTATTGTCAGACCCAAAACACCAAACAGCAACATATACAGCAAAAAACAAAATGGAGCCATTTAATCAGGTATCATAGCAATAAAGAAGTAACATTGTACCTGGTTTTAATAACAGAAATATAGACCATCAGTGTATGATATTAAAAAAGTGTCAGATGCTCACGGCACACCTGTGTGTTGGTCACAGAGCACCAGTGTCCCGCAGAATATAGCTTAGGAAACACTGCTCTAGACTGTTTCCCTAAAATCTCAGTGCTTGTTAACACACTTTTTCTGCAGGGCCCCCCACTGCATAGCTGCATAAGGGAATGTGAAACAGACACAAACACAGCTGGTCTTGTACCTCTCTATCCCTTAATCCAGTTCAAGCATATAATGAAGCTCTACTTCACGTCACTGAGCTGAGCAGCATCAAAGCAAAATAAGCATTTACCAGAACTCCCCTATCCCACATTATGCATGTCACAGATGGACTGCTGGGTCTGGCTGGAACCCTCTGGGGTCAAGAAGAGGTTTTGTCTTGCCAACATCCCAGACAACCCTCATCTGTCTCATCTTGTCCTCCAACTCCACTTCATTGTCCATCGCATTGTAGGATGGCAATTTCTAAGGCAGATTATGGTATTCTGCTAAGACCCCCAGTTTGAATTCTAAAGTCTGGAACAGGCCTATAAACCTATAGTTCAGAAACCCATTTAGCCTGAGTGGAAGGTTACCCTTGCTCAGGCCCCCTCCATCGCACCCACAAGACCCAGGGAAGGTCGTCCTAACTCAGGCTGCGACGGAGCCCTGCGCTCTAGCAGTTAAAGACTCGGATGGTAACAAGGACATAGTCGGTACCTCACTGCACATTACCCGGCCACCGGCTAACAGAGGAGTGGGAGGCAGAGGTGGCTGTAAGCAGTGCAGCCCTCTGGAGAAGGAGGCCTCAGCTCCGGGATGGGACCTGGTGCCAGTTGTTTGAGAATTCTGGTACATTGAATATTGATTAAAGGAGAGTTTACTGTATTACTCACTGTTGTCTGAAACAGGGTCTTCACAGACTTTTTCCTCCCTTTCCCACGTCTTCCTGAGTCAGTAGGTGTGCACGCTGTTTGGTCACTGTAGAGTGGCTTCTGCTCAGGATAACAGTGCTGGAGCAGAGCTGCAGAATGTGTCGGAGAGGAGTGAGATTAGGAATACAGCACCGTGTTATTTAATTTACAAAAATCCCAGCCAGTTTGGCAGCACCTCTTTCCTTTCCCGTTGAGCTGAGGGAAGCAGCCTTTTGTTGGTGGGTCACAAGCCAGTACCTTTGCCTGGGGCACTAACTGGCAGAAATGTATCTCCTTGATCTCTGCAAAAATGAAAGAATTTGTCACAATTTCCTCCACTCCCTCACTTGAAATTCCAGCCACCTTGGGTAATAACAGCAATCCCCAAGGCTATGCGTAGGCTGCAGACTTTTTCTGTGTTCTCTTGGAAGAAGTCTGCCATGTCCAAACAACATGTCTGCTTTTCCGAGACCTCTCTCAGAAAAGTGGACATGTTCTGCTGACAGTCCTGGTACACCTTGTGCCATAAGGCTGAAGGGATATCCTGGCAGATGGGCTTTTCCCAACTTGTGGCCTGGTGTGGATGGGCCAAATGCTGGGAAAGCCTCTCCCGACGGAACTGTCAGCAAAAGATAGGCAAGTTGCAGTGCACAATTTCCACGCCTTTTGCCAATAGTTCCCCACAGTCTTGACACAGCCCAAGGTACTGACAACTCCCCCAGCTGCCTTCTCCCCCATAGTCCCTCCACTGCCCATCCACAGACTGCAGGATATTAATGGGCCCCTTGAGTGATCCCTTGAAATATGTGTTAACAACTCATGCTAAGCAACATCTTACCTTGTGCACCCTGAGGGCAGATCTACTTGGCAGCTGTGCTACTCAGGGCTGACAACAGGGGGAGGTAGAGAGAGTAGTTGCCAATGGGAGCAGCAATTTCAAAGGACCAGCGGGAACCCCTGGGCCCTTTAAATTGCCATCAGAGCCCTGTGTGGAGCTGTCTGGGCAGTGCTGGGGGCAGGGGGAGCATCCTCCTCCCTGTCAGTGGAATCTGCCTGGGTCAGAGTGAGGGGGGAGAGGTAAGGAGACAGCATGTGCCTGAGGCTGAGCTGGGGAGCAGAGCTGTGTCAGCCAGACAGCCTCAGCCCCAGTGCAGAGGGCAGGGCCTGAGACCCAGCACAAAGGGCAGGGCCATGCTGATAGAACTGCAGCCACTGAATCAGAGGAGTCAGAGAAAGAGCCCAGGAGCAGGCTCTGGAGCAGTCTGGGGCTGGTTGTGGAGAGCAGCAGGGGAGAGCAGGGGGATCGAAATCCCAGCTGTGGGAGAAGGGTCCTGCCACCCAGAGCAAGCATCTGACCTGCAGCATCCCTGCAGCACAGCCAGTCCCTGAGAAGGAGACCTGGGAGCTACAAAGAACAGGTACAGGAACTTTTCTTACATTCCAGAGACACTGTTTGTCGTCTCTGTGCCACAAAGAAGAATTAAGTGTTTTTCATTAACTTTAATCCATTTTTCCTTATTCCCTTTAAAAATTGATTATCGTTTAATAAACTGTATTTGCTAGAACTATATGTAATCCTCGGTGGGTCAGAGAATCGTCCAGTGTGGAGAGAGCACCCCAGAGTGGGGACACCATGACTCCTGCCCTAGGTAACGACAATAGGTTGAAACCCCAGAAAACCTGGGTCCAGCCTTGTTGGGGTAGAAGGACTCACAGGAGAGTGGAAGGGGAGATGCTGAGGTCAAGGAGGCCTCTGAGTAAAGGAAGTGGGAGTTAGATCCTTTCACTGGCCCATTTCACCAAGGTAACATAGAAGCCAGAAAAGGTCCCTTCAGTGGTGGAACTGTTCCCCTGCTTACACATACACGCTTCAGCCTCCCTCTGGATGTCTAGATATCAAAGCTCCAGCAGAATGCACAACTTCAGGAAGACTGGAGTTCTTCTGTCCAACTGGCCTGCAAGGTCTGATACAGTACACATTCTGGTAGAGTCATACTGGAAAAAAGAAGAGAAAAGTTTAAAAAATATAAAACACCACTTTAAAACATACGCGCACACACACGACGTTTTCCAATGGGAAAAAGTTGTAAAACAATAAGAATATGTATGTAAGTTGGGTTTTCCTACTTTTAAACCTTCCCCCCAAATTCTCCAGTGTAAAAATTTGAGTGAGAGTTTTTTTACAACAGAGCTACAAATATATGTGGGAGGGGACTGCAACCAAATCCAAGTGCTGGGTTTCTAAAAGCTGTGTAGTGTAGATAGTCATACAAATGTGTTCAATGTCTACGGGAATTCTTGTAAGTTACACCAGCTGTAAATTTCACTTGCAATTTCTGTATCCCATGCTACAAAGATGATACATAAGTATTGCTTTATAACTGTAAATATGCCTGTTCTGAGCCTGTCATCCAAGGCTGCATCTACACTATGAGATAAATTTGAATTTATTAATATTGATTTTCTAATTCTGGAATTTATAAGTTTGAATTTGACCATCCTCACTTCCCACGTGCTCCTCACAAAGTTGCATCATTGCTGTCACACTCAAATTGGCTAACGTCATCTGCTGCAGTAATGCTTGAGGGAAGCTATCTCAGTTCCCTCATCCTCATAGCATTCCGGGTATGATCCCTGGTCTTGACATCATCGTCCCACATTGCATTTTCTTCAATCCCCTCCTGATCCCTGAAAATATGCTGATCTCTGGAAATAATGAAGGGATCCTCAATGTTACAAGAAAGAGGATAAAGAAATCTAGGAAAAAAAGAATTATTGGTTTCTCCCCACATTATGTTGCCAACACGGATGCAGCGATGGTATTCTCAACTGGCCATCCGCTTTTCCCACCTCCTATCATTGTGTGCATGTGATCCCTGAAACAATAGAGGGTGAGAAGAAAGAGGATAGAAAAGTGCAGGAAAAAAGAATTTTTGGTTTCCCCGTTCATTTTACTGGTACTGGGGAGAGTCTTTGGCTTTTTGGTGCACTATAAGGCTTCTGTGCAATGACTATGTTCTCAGCTGGCTATCCACTGAGTGTCCCACCTCCCATCATTGCATGTGATCCCTGAAAATAATACAGGGGCCCAGAGTGTTTTTAAAGTTAGAAGGAAGAGGATAGAAGAGTGTATGAAAAAAGAATTTTTGGTTTCTGCACCCATTATATTGCCCACATGGTTGCAACAACTGTGTTCTCAACTGGCCATCCACTGAGCTTCCCACCTCCCATCTTTGCATGCATGTGATCCCTGAAAATAAAACAGGGGCCCAGACTGCATTTTAAAGTTAGAAGAAAGAGGATAGAAAAGTGTAGGAAAAAAGAATTTTTTGTTTTTTCTGCTCATTACATGTCTGCTGGGGAGAGTCTTTGGCTTTCTGGCGCACTGTAAGGCTTCTGTGCAATGACTGTGTTCTCAAATGGGATCATTGGACCAAAACAGAACAACAGAACAGAAGAATGTCACTGTAGGTATAATAAAGTGATGGTGGAAGCCCCAAATCTCCTTAATGTGGGGGCCAGCTTGTGTTTTGGGGGTGGAGGGGTAAGTGCTGAGGGCTCATAAGATTTCCCTGTGGCAGCAACAAGCCCTGATATAGGCATGAGGGGGTTCAGTGGGAGGCCAATTGAAGCGGTCCTTCCCCATGGCAGCAGGAAAACCCCCAGTATCTTAGCCACTGAGGGAGACATTCCCATGGCAGCAGCCAAGACCACATTACCTTAGCCACCAGGAGAGACTTCCCCATGGTGACAGCAAGCCCCCGAATATATTAGCCACCAGGGGACACTTCCGTATGGCAGCAGCAAAACACCCAGTATCTTAGCTGCTGGGAGATACTTCCCCATGGCAGCAGCAAGCCCCCAAATATCTTTACCACCCTTGGAGCCCTAAACAGGAAACTGGCAGCATGATCAGCACTGAACAGAAGGCATATCCTTTTACTGGGTTGGGGGCTACCCATGTGATGGGAGTGAGTGCAGGAAAGACCCAGACTGTGTAGTGCCTGGGAGTGGGGGAGGAAAGGGGGTTTGCACACAAATGTAAACTACTGAAAAGAAGTTTCTCGGGGTGTTATCCAAGCACAACCCCCACCACAGCCTTGTTGCCACGTGGTGTGGTGGGGCAGCGGCTGGCACCAGGCAGCGCAGAAAAAAATAAGTTTACAGACAGAGCCACGAACTCCCTGCAGGGCTAATTGAATGGGCAGATGCGCTCACAGCACTAATAGCAAAGAAAGAAAGACATTTTGTAGGCTTCCATATTAACATGAGCCCACAGCTAAATGCTCGCTGCTCCCGCTTGCAAATTCATACTCTTCCTGTTACTGGAGAGCAGCCGTCAAAGAGGAGCCGTGAGAAGGACAGTGCGGGTTACATACGGGACACCTCTGGAGGCTAATTAATTTGATTTTAAGATGTAGTGCTTCTACACTGGCCTTTAATCAACTTCTGAATTTGAGCTTAACACTATGTCTGTCAGGTAACTGCGATTTTGTAATTTCGCAATTAGTGCACCCAAAACCATGCTAATGGCATTTACAGTGGGGATAGTCACTGGGTAATACCGACCTAACTGCCTTAAATTCACCTTTATCTCATAGTGTAGACGCAGGCTCAGTTGGGGCCTGTAGAGGGGGAAGGTGGTTCTACTCTGACCAAAGGAAGTTTGAGGGTCTCTGTTTGCTCAATCGAGGAGCAAGAGAACCTGAAACCTTTAGTCTTAGGGAAGTGGACAGACATGAAGTGGCCCAGGGAATGTAGCAACAATCAAGTAAAGGAATCAGTATGTGGCTGGTATATATAGCGCCCCGGGTTAGGACACAGACTAGTGAGAGGGCCTGGGTCCTCCCAGCAGCTAATGTTGAAGTACCCGAAGCCCTGGAAAGGTGACAGGCCTAGTTTAAAAGCCCCAAAAGGGTCTAGTTTAAAGGGGCCCAGAGTCAGGGCTCATGAGTCAAGGCCAACAGTTCCAGAAGCACTCTTCAGTAAGACCAGAGCAGAAGTCTGGGCTTCTGAGGGGCTGAAGAGAGAAGGTACCTTCAGAAAAGAGCAGCTAAGTCCAGCTTGAGAGAAGATTGGAAGGCTTTTGTTTGTGTTTGTTTTGGATTTGAATACCCTAGAAGTAGAGTTGTCTATTGTTGAGTGTGTGACTTAGCCAGAGATCCAAGCCACTGAAGACCTGCCTAGAGAGGTCAACAACCTACAGAGGGCTCTGTGAGGAAAAATATTGCAGCACCATAACACGTGGTTCTCCTGAGAGGAGAGTGTCCCTTGTCACAAGCATGTACAATTATTGTGTGAACAGTTAGTTATGGACCAGATTCTATTCTGTGACACTTGCTTTTGATCTGGAGTTCATGATGGTGAGACAGAGAGCAGAAATTGGTCCTGTACATGTAGACTAGCCACCTAAAGAAGCAGGTGTATATGGTTATGACATTATCAGGAAGTGAATAGTGATGAAGACAATAAGGATATGTAGAAGTTAAGAGATTAAATTTAATCTCTATGAAAAACTGAGATTATGTTTATAAAATGTAACCACTCCTTATCTATCTTGTTCCCTTGGTTTGGAATTAAATCCAAACAAATATTGTTTTACCATTAGCTATCCATCTGGGACTGAGATTACCCTTTATAATAACATACTGATGCAATTACCGTCTATCAGCCTCTCAGGTTACATGATTAAGTCCACCAAGAATAAAGCAACAAAAAATATTAAGAGCTACTTAGGAAATGTTATTCTTTCAAAACACACTGCGGAAACCTCCAAGACTGATACAACTGTATAGAAAGGAATTGCTTGTAAACATGTTCTAACCAAAGAGCTCTCATTAGCCTGCAAATTGTGAGAGGCGGTAGTATCACTAGTGAAGTTCCACTTAGTACTGTCTTGAGTATGATTTGTACTTAGGGCTTGTACCGAACTTTTACACAGGGAGGAATTTCACCCTCAGTCAGCAACAGACACCAAGTTTCCATATAGGAAAGTACTGGCAGTGGCTGATCACATATAAGTGCATAATGCGCTGATAACTATGGGTGGGAGCAGCAGCCTGACAAAAATCAAACTGTGTGTATCTTATAAAATTCTCAGTAGTATGATGTCACCAAAAGGGCTAACTAATCCATAGATGTATAAACAGGGGACTCTCTAGAGGAAGAGAGAAGTTACGTTGTCTTGAACGTTTGTCACAGGTGAGACTACTAATGGCATATTGTGTCAAGTTCCAGTGGACACAACTCAAGAAGGATGGTGAGCAATTGGAGAGAGTTCAGAGAAGGTCTTTGAGAAGGACTGAATGGCTGAAAAACTCGTCTAAGTCACAGGCTCAAGGTGCTTCATCTAGTTAGCTAGCTTTTGGAAGAGAAGGTTAAAGGGTGACTTGCCCACAGTCTGTGAGCACCTACATGGGGAAGAAAAAAATTGATAATAGAAAACCAAGGCCATACCTCAGGGGATGCGGCATTGAGGGCAACCTCCCCCATGGCAGGTACAGGGCCCACAGCAACCATCCTGCCCCAGACCCCACCTTTTCCTGCACCCACTTCATCTTTTCCCCAAACCCTACCCCTGCTCCATCCTCCTTCCTCTTCTCACCCTGTTCTGTCCCTTCCTGCACCTATTGCTTCCCTTTCCTGAAGCCTGCTTCCCCAAGAGATGTGCCCTGGGATGTTCCAGGGGGTCTGGCCTGGGGCAGCATTAGGGGAGCCCCCACACTCTTTGTGGCAATGGGAGCTGCAGGAAATGGAATAGCCCCAGAACGATGCTCCGCCCTGCCACCATCTCCCAGTGGGGTTGCTCTGCTTCACTGTAGGAGCAGGCAGAGGTGAGCCCCAACTCCAGCCTTCTCCACTCCCCTGAGTCATCCCACTTGGGAGAGTGGAATGGTCTGGGGCCAGGGCCAGGGTGCTCCAGCTCCTGCCGCTTCATTAAAGTGAAACAACCCAGCTGGGAGATGGCAGCAGAAAGGAGCAGGCTGCTGTACCATTCTACTTCCTGAGGCTCCTGCTGATGTGGTGAGCCCTGACCTCTGCTACCACACATGGCCAGTCCTCTCAGGTAATTCCCTAGGCTGCCCTGGGACCTGTGAGTCTCGTCCATAGGACAGTGGAGGTGGCTGCCATGAGGCCCCTCAAAGAACCAGGCCTCAGGCAGTTGCCCCAAATCATCCTATGGATAGGATGGCTGTGTAGAGAGTGCTTCAGTCTAGCAGACAAAGATCTACTGGCTGGAAGTTGAAGCTGGATAAATTGAAATAAACGCAGATTTTTAATAGTGAGAGTAATCAGTCATTAAAACAGCCTCCTGAGGTGATGGTGGGTCTCTTTCACTGGGCATTTCAAACTCTGGATTGGCTATTTTTTAAAGTTATATTCTGGTTCAACCACAGCTATTGTAGTTGACATAGGCATTAATTTGCAGGGAAGATTTGTGTCAAACAGGATGTTAGAGCAGGTGATCACAATGAGCCTCTTCTGGCCTTAACAATCTATGAATCAAGGAAAAATGGACTTGTAACTTAGCATGAGCAAATACCAAACAATTACTTTGCTGTATGGGGTTAAGTCTCAAACAGTGAACTGAAATAAACGGGGACTAATGAATATCACTCTGTCTATTTCATGTCATTAGCATTCTGGTGGGAACATACTTTTTAAAAATAAAATTCACCCCTGTAGGGCAGAAACTCTCCTGGGGGCCATATGGAAGTGTATGGGCTCTCTGGCTATATGTCAGCAAGGATTTTAGGTCTATGAGTTAGTAGTTTTAAACTCCCAGGATGAGCTTACTAAACAAAAAATGCCGGGTAGTGGTGAGCAAATAGGCATGGATGGAGGAAAAGAAAGTAACATGGTGGAAGAAACATGCTTTGGAGACAAGAACAGCTCTGCTAATTAGGGGCCCAGGAGCAGTAGTGTGAGAACTTCTGATAGACTCCTAGGGCTGGAAAGCACCTCAGCAAACCACATGAACCAGGACTGCCCATGCTGCAGGCAAGACTGCTACCATTAACATTATTGTTTCTGCTTGAGGCAAGCAAGTTTATGGCTGACATGGCAGAGCAGGAGGCCAAAGTCCTCTGCAGAGAGAAAGATTAGTTAAAGCAGAGAGGGGGATCACATTGGTTTTCCCAGCAAGGGGCCTCAATCTGATCTTAGTGACCGCACTAGGAAACACACTGCAGTTTAGTCTCCAATAGATTCTTTGCTGTTACATAGCTCTTTTAATCAGTAGATCTCAAAGTGCATTACAAAGGGAGGTCAGCATCATTTCACCCCTTTTATGGAAGGGGAAACTGAGGCATGGAGAGGACATGTGACTTGCCCAAGGTCACCCAGCAGCCAAAGCAGGAATAGAATCAGGTTTTCCAAGTTCTGGTCTAGTGTGCTACCCAGTAGGGCAGCCCTGCTGAGTCTGCCAGTGAGGGCACCCCCTCACATTGAAACCATCTGTGATGTTGCCACCAGCCTATGTGGAACACGACAGAGACCATTGAACTGACGGGCGTTGGAAGGAGGCATTGCGGCAGGCTTTCCTGGTTGTTTTCTCTTGTAGGCAAAGTGGAATTTAAATAGTACCTGTAGAAGGAAACGTGAGGCTCCCTTGTGCTTTGCATCCTGTCCCATTTTCATAAGAGGGGAGGTGTAAGGTGTCAGGCCATGCTCCAAACCTGCACTGCAGCACTTTGGGCCTCACTCTGGCAATGTAAAGGAGCTCTAAATTACTCAGCACTACATCATCCTCTCCCAGGCCTCTCATCTAGGAAGCAAGTGAGGGATATGTTAGTGTGGAAACTTAGCCAAAGTACACTGTGCTCCAGCCATGTGCGATGAACCAGTGAGGGCCATTGCAAGCTGGAGTAAGTTACAGCAGGCTGTGGAGGCTTTGCATTAGATTATTGATCAATAAGCCACCAGTTGACTCAGCTCAGTCCGTTTATTAATTCAAACTAGATCAGCACTGTACAGAAAAGGATAATACCTTACCCAGCCTTGGAACACATTTGCAGCTTTCACTTTTCCAAAGGTATCGACTCATTTTTACACTAGATATCACTATCTTAACACAGACCTTTATTTTCTGTTATCTTATCTAGTCCCCTGTTATTTCTAGTGCCTGCACCGTCTATTTTGCATCTGTTCCTATAGGAGCCAAGAATTCGGGGGAGACACAATTGACCACAAGCTTGGTATGAGGTAAAAGCCTACAGGGAATTTGCTTTAGCATTAACGTAAAGCCTTGTAGAAATGTGATAGCAGCTAACAAGCCCCAAAGGTGCTTGTAACTCATTAAGGTACAATCCAGACTAATGAGCAGCTGCGTTACCCCTGCCCTGCAACCTTGGGAATGTCTTGCTGAAGTATGGGCTGCTCACAAACAGTGTTCTAGCATGCAAGCCACACCCTGAGTGCTGCATGTAACTGCCATCTGCCAGCCACAGGTGTATGCTCTGACTCTTATCAGGAATGCTTACACTGCAGAGTGACCCCAACACACCCGAGACCAGTGTTCCCTGTAAGCTGAGCACTTGGGCGGCCACCCAGAAGAGATTCATGTGCTTCCCAGATGATTAACAGAGAACTCCCAGCCACCCACAATGGGCATCATGTGTTTCTATTGGTGGTGCACGTTTACACGTGCTTTGGTGCACATAACAAAATTTATTCCAGCCAAGGATGGAAAAAATTTGGGGAAACACTGCCCCAGTCCTAGGTTCTCCTCACCCCCACAGAAATATATGTCCTGCACTGCCCAGCCCTTTCCTGGATACCACAACATATTTTCAGTCTGCTATTGTTTAAAGGGAATAATATGCCAGTTTGTTATCTCAAATAATTATTCAGACACTTCAGTTTCAATGCACTGGATTAGCTAAAACAGTCAAACAAGTTTATTAACTACGAAGAGACATTTTAAGTGAGCACACATGAGGAGGCTTTAGTCAGAAAAGGTTGCAAGGACAGTAAAGATAAGACATTTACTAATATTTATGTGATCAAATTGGGTCATGTGCCAGATAGGACAATAAAACATTTAGATAGTCAGGGAAATGGGTGGGGCTTGTGCTGTCAACACCAGCCTAGCTGCCTGGTTTGGTTAATGGCAAAAGACAGACAGCAAAGGCCTGCTGTTGGGTGCCCTTGTATATTAGACTTGAGCAAAGTTTCTCATCACAGTCTTTGCAGTCTCACTAATCAAAGCCTGTAGGCCAGGATCTCTCCCCCAGAGTGCAACAAATGGGCCCTATGTCATGTCATGGACAGTGATTGTGATAGGCAGGGGGAGGGTGCTTGTCCCCATTGTCCAACAGAGTCATCAGGGTCCTGGGCGAGGCGGAGAGTGGGTGGCTCTGGGCTCCCAGAAGGGTGGAGCCTGAGACATAAGGGGTGGGTCTAAGGCTAGCTTCCCCCACACAGCCCTGCCGTGTGGAGCTCTGGTGGCAAGTTAAAGCACCAGGGGCTCCGACCACCACTGCTGCCATGGTAGCAGCAGCAGCAGCATCTGGGATCCTCAGGACCTTTTGAATTGTCGGGCCAAGGGCAGTTGCCTCCTTTCCACCCACTCCTTTACACCGTCGGCCCACTGGGTTGTTCTGCCATTCTGTCATTTCTTTCCCTCTCTTGAAAACCTGCCCAGCTGGGCGCTAGGAGACTGGTCTGTGTGGAAAGATGTTCCCTGCTGGCTTTTTTCAACTGTTTGGGTTTTCTTTATTTCCTTTCCTGCTTGATGACCATTTAGTGCTTAAATGCCAATGAGCAGAGAAGACATTCCTTTGTTTAGGACAGACCTGTACGCCAACCTCTGTTTAGGCCAGGCTGTGGGGTTTGGAATGTGTGTTAATAACACCATACAGTGACATCTTATAACTTCATGCACAATGTTGCCACACATGTTTTGACCAGACAGTACTGACTACCAGTAAATTCTTGAGTTTTCTAGTGATACATTCCTAACGATCATTTCAATAATGCGGGTGGTGTGGATCTGGGCATGTTCAGTCCCAGCACTCTAATTTACCTTGGGGGCCAAATTGCGCCTCCTATCTGAAAAGCAGTGTACACGAGTCACAACGTTCTTGATGCAGGCTTGCAGCAGAGGTGGAAGAGACTGCAATGTTAACAGTCTCTGGAACACATCCTTTCCGTCTTTCCAGACCCAAGTTCATAGCGAAGATGCTTCTGATGTGGTGACTTGGAGTGAAGACAAAGACAGAGGAACCCCAGCGTCCACTTTAAACGCTTGCCCACACAGAGGGAATTCCATTGTTTGTGCTGTGTGGAAGCAGGTCCAAGATGGAGCCTATCACAAGAACAGACAGTCTTTGTCCTTCTTAGGCAATCAGCCATTGCCTGTGTCCTGGTCTGAACGTCTCCAGCAAAGTTCCTCAGATGCTGTTAAGGCCTTTTGTCATTTAAGTGCTGATTCGGTTGACTAGGAACCCTTTCACAACAGGTTGCCAACACCAGTGCCAAGAAGGGCTGTGGGCCTGGGGGGCAAGGTGGGAGGGGGGCCTGTTTCTACAGCCTTCAGAAGGGCAGGGCCAAGGGCAAAAGGAAATTGTTGCAGTCAGCCCTGCCCCCTTGCTCCCTCTGAGCCACCCAGTAAGTGGTGCACAGAGCTCCATGGTGTTTAAAAGGGACCTGGAGCTTTGGCTGTGTGGCGGACAGGGCTCCAGCCTCTTTCAGAGTGCCAGGCATGGGGAAATTGCCCCTTCACCCCCTCCCAAACTCTCCCATTGGCTGGCCTGATTGCCACCCCTCCTGTTGAGATTGCCCAAGAACAAACATTCCAAATAGAAGTACAGAGCCAATACTTAGAACTTCAAGTACAAAAATGGTACCTGCATATGAGCAGCAAAAACAGAACCAGAAAGTCACCAGCTTTCAATGGACACCTCCCTTGGCCCACTTGGCACAAGATTTGGTGAAAACCTAGACTAGTGGTTGCAACAATGTTTTACAGGTTTATCTCAAAATCTGATAACATCACAGAAGGGCTTGAAGTTACTCAGGTAAGCTGACAGCCTGCACAGGCCTCTAGGCAAGGTGGGGGGTTGTAGCCAGACGTGAACCCCCCATTTGGCCTTTTCTTCTTCTCCCCGCAACTGGGAGAGACAGAGAGGGAGACAGGCAGCCTTTGATGCCCTGGGAATGCAGGTGTGCTGTCTCACCCAGACTCTCTACCATACACAGAAACCAGACAGTGAATGGGCTAGCTAATGGCCGCCCTTCTGGCTGATATCGGTAATTGACACACCTGATCACTACCCCAGGAAGAACGGGGAACCTCCACCCTTCACCTCCAAAGGTGCCCAATTGTCCACAATTCACAGGTGCAAATTGAGCCTTGCACCTTCCCTGGGAAACCTGGGGTTCAAACACATTCCTCCCCGATTGGCCACTTGAGACCAGGAAGAAGCCTATGTGACCAAAGGGGTTTAAAGAGGGGTTTGGCAGCCCACCCCCTGTGAGCTCCAACCACCTACACCTGCTGGCCAGGTCCGGTATTGACTCCTGAGACTGGGGACATCTGGTTTGTATCTACTTTTTCCTGAAGGATTGAGAGAAAGATTCTGGGTCACACTGGATCTATGAGGCAGGGGTAAGAATTACACCTGTATTACGCTTCTTTCCTATAGGAATTGAGGGAGAGACTCTGGTTCCACCAGGTCTAAGAGGCAGGGGTGAAAATCACACCTGCAACGTGCCTTTCTTGTGTACACTTTACTTGTATTAGTTTAAGCTAGCTAGTTTGTCTAGAACTTTTCTTAAGTTAAATTGTGTTGTTTCCCCTTTAAAAACCGCGGGTACTAACTGTTTTTGGCTATAAACTGCTAAAAACCATTAGCCTGTCAATCAAACCGTGGGAAGCCTTTATCTTATCTTTAAAATGCATTTACCCTTTAGATCTATTAGAAAACTGAGATCAGCCATTATCTTTTACATAGAACTGTAGAAAATCATTATCTTGTCTGTCTAACCACAGGGGGGTCCTTACCTTAACTGGCAAGCTGCAGTCAGCAATTACCTTCTGTAAACATCAATAACCACAAGAAAATCATTATCCTGTCACTCAAACTCGGCGGCCATCTTGGTTTCATTCATAAAATTGAGTGGTCAGTTCAAAACTTCTTTGTACTTGCGGCAGCCGCTTCTGTTGTAAAATCGCTGCCAGCAGTTTCCTATTAACTGCTACTAAAGTTATAAACAAAAATTCACAATTGTTGTACTTTAATCATTTGTCTTAGTTAAATTGTTTCTATCTTTGTATAAATAAAAAGTAATTGTTAAAGCCTCTAATAAGTGTAATTTTCCTCTTGTTGCTGTACCCAAACTAAATGCAAACCAAAGAACCCAGCCTGCCCTGGCTGCTTAGCGTAGCTGCTGGTGTGGCATCACCCCCTTTGCCCCACTGGACCTTTAGCTGGCACCTGGGCATCGGCTCACAGGGCTCCTGGTTCATGCTCTCAAAGGGGCGTGGCCTCAGCTGGGAGGTTTGGGACAGCTAACCCTCCACGCTGCTCCAACCCCTGTCCTTAGAGCTGCCCAGGCTATGCTGCCGCGGGCTCTGGTGGTTATTTTAAGGGCCCTGGGCTAAGGCCACTGGTAACCCTGGGCCCCTTTCAATGGCCAGGTCCCAGGGCAACTGGCCCTTTGCCCTTTTTTGTGGGATGGAAGTTACTACCAAGCATTCTTTTTAGGTATTTGGCTGGTGGGTCTTGCCAAAATGCTCATCAGCCCATATTTGGGTGTGGGAAGGAATTTTCCCATGAGTCAGATTTGCATAGCCCTGGGGGATGGGAGCAGGGTCCTTCCTCTGCTGTGTGGGTATAGGTCGCTGGCTGGGCTCAACTAGAGTAAGTGGTGGATTCTGCATAAGTTGACATCTTTGAGTCAAGATTTGAGGAGTTCAGTAACCAGGCAGTGATAGCGGGTCTAGGACAGGGGTGGGTGGATGAGGTTCTGTGGCCTGCAACATACAGGTCAGACCAGATGATCATGAAGGCCCCTTCTGCTGTAAAAAGTCTGAGTCTATGAGACCTGCCTTTCAGCTGGCTCTTGGCCTCCTGACCCCAGCTCTGGCCCGTGGTCCTGAGTCCTACTCTCCGAGGGCCATTGCTCTGACTGCTAGGCATGACTGCCCAAGTTAGGAGTCTAAGGGGGCTTTGTTTGGGGAGGTGGTGTTGTTATACCAATAGAAAAACTTTTTATGTGTATGTTGGCTGCATGTAACGTAGGGTGTTCTGCTGGCAGAGCTCTGTCAACATTGTCTTTGGAGTGTAGATGCTGCATCAGCTCTCATGAAAAAAGTGTTTCACTTCCTCAGGTTTGCAGAGAAAAAGCTGAAAACCTGTCCAGATGTGTCTTCATGGCTCAGAAAGCAAAGGTACAAAACCAGACACCAAATGAATTATTTATTCATTTATTTATTTTATTTATTTCTCTTTAATCTCATTACTTTAAGACAGTCTCAGGATTTTTTTATTCAGCTCCTGATAATGGTCTACTGGAGGTTGGCCGTGCTTCCGGGATGAAGAATTTTGCATTGATTTAGCATCTATTGGAAAGTAAGTTTCATTTCGGCTGTTCCAGGAAATTAAGATACGGTGAACAGGAGACTACAAAGTTAAAAGCTGGTTGTATAAATTTTGGCTGATAAAAGTCGGGGGTAGCCACAATATTTTTGTTGGCCAGTTATGAGTTTCTTGATACACAAGTATTTATAAAGAAGTATCTAGCCACTTAATGCCAGGGATGTGGATGTCTGAGAGGCACACCGTGCATCTGGGATTTCCAGGCCACGACCTCCTTTTGGTACTTCAGTCTCCATCCAGGCAGATATATGAAACAGAAAACTCCTCTGAGAATCTACAACCACTTCCACAGAACTTGTGGGAAAGGGTCTGCCCAGAGATACTGGCCATGTTGGAACTCAGGGTTGTAAAGGAATCCCCTACTGCAGCGTTTCTCACACTGGGGGTCACACCACAAAAGGGGATGGCAAGGTGAGTGCTGGAGTGTCACTTGTAGGGTCACCATAACCCCTAGGTCATTTTCCATCATACTGCTGCTGAGCCAGTTGGCCCCTAGCCTATAACAATGCTTGGGATTCTTCTGCCCCAGGTGCAGGACTCTACACTTCTCCTTGTTGAACCACATCAGACTTCTTTTGGCCCAGTCCTCCAATTTATCCAGGTCACTCTGGATCCTTTCTCTACCCTCCAATGTATCTACCTCTCCCACTAGTTTTGTGTCATCTGCCAACTTGCTGAGGGTACATTCCAGTCCCTCATACAGGTCATTAATAAAGATGTTGAATAACACCAGCCCCAGAACCGAGCCTTGCGGCACTCTGCTTGAAACTGACCGCCATCCAGATATTGAGCCACTGACCATTACCCGTTGGGTCCGACCGTCAAGCCAGCTTTCTATTCATTTTATAGTCCAAGTGTCCGATCCATATTTCCTTAGCTTGTGGACAAGAATGTTGTGGGAGATCATATCGAAAGCTTTGCTGAAGTCAAGGTATATCACATCTACTGACTTCCTCATGTCCACAGAGCCTGTTACATCATCATAGAAGCTAATCAGATTGGTCAGGCTGGACTTGCCCCAGTAAATCCATGTTGGCTACTGTTGATCACTTTCCCCTCTTTCAAGTGCTCCAGAATGGATTCCTTGAGGATTGCCTCCATTACTTTCCCAGGGAATGAGGTAGGGCTGACCAGTCTATAGTTCCCTGGATTGTCTTTCTTTCCTTTTTTAAAAAAGGGCACTACATTTGTCTTTTTCCAGTCATCCAGTATCTCCCCCGATCTCCAAGAGTCTTCAAAGACAATGGCCAAAGGTTCAGCAATGACCTCTGCCAATTCCCTCAGTACCCTTGGGGGCATTAAATCCAGCCCCATGGATCTGTGTACATCTAGTTTTTCTAGACAGCTCAGAACTTGTTCCTTCCCCACAGATGGCTGCCTGCCACCTTCCCATACTGCATTGTCTAGGACCATCAAGTAGAAACTGACTTTGTCCATGAAGACTGAGGCAAAAAAAGCATCGAGTACTTCAGCTTTTCCTACATCATTGTCACTAGATTTCCTCCCTCATTCAGTAATGGCCCCACACCTTCTCTGACAACCCGTTTATTATGGACATGCTTGTAGAAACCCTTCTTGTTACTCTTCACATCCCTTGCCAGCTGCAATTCGAATTGTGCTTTCATTTTGCTGATTACTCCCCGGCATTCTCGAGCCGTATGTTTATACTCCTCCTTAGTCAGCTGTCCACATTTTCATTTCTTGTATGCATCCTTTTTGAGTTTAAGCTGACTAAAGATTTTCCTGTTAAGCCAAGCTGGTTGCCTACCAAGTTTGCATTTCTTACTATGCAGCAGGATGGTTTGTTCCTGTGTCTTCAGTAAGACTTCTTTAAAATACTGCCAGTTCTCTTGAACTCTTTTCCCCTTCATCTTCTTTTCCCAAGGAATCCAGCTCATCAGTTCTCCCAGGGAATTGAAGTCTGCTCTTTTGAAATCAAGGGTCTGTATGTTACTGCTCACCTTTCCTGCTTTTGTCTGGATCCTGAAATCTATGAGCTCATGGTCGCTGCAGCCCAGGTTTCCACCCACTTCTATTTCTCCTACTAGTTCTTCCTTGTTTGTGAAAAGCAGGTCGAGTTACGCACAGCCCCTGCTTGGTTCTTTTAGCACTTGTACCAAGAAGTTATCCCCAACATTCTCCAAAAACTTCCTGGATTGTTTGTGTGCTGGTGTATTGGTCTCCCAACAAATGTCTGGATGATTAAAGTCTCCCATGAGAACCAGGGCCAGTGATTTGGAAGCTTCACTTTGCTGCCTGAAGAAAGCCTCATCTATGTCATCTCCCTGATCTGAGGATCTATAGCAGACACCAACTACAACATCACCTCTGTTACTTCTGCCTCTAAGCTTAACCCAAAGACACTCAACTGGATTTTCTCCCTCTTACTGGAGCTCTGAGCAATCATACTGCTCACATAGATTACAACTCCTCATCTTTTTCTCCCGCCTGTCCTTTTGAAGTGCCGAAAGCATAGCATCCTTATACTAATGAGGTGCTGAATATTCAATTCAGTGCCTCATTAGTAATCTTCAAAATGGCCATTAGCATGGCTATTTCGAAGATTTGTGCCAGTGTAGACATGGCCTATGTTCTGTACCAGCAGTGCTGCCTTTCGAGCTAGGTCCCTGGCCAGAAGCTGCTGCTCTGCAGCCTCCGAGTGTGGAATTCAGCACTGCCAGCAGCAGTGGCACACAAGGAAGAGAGGCAATACCATGCTGTGGCACCCTTCCTTCCTTTGTGCTCCTGGTGGCAGCACTGATTTTCTGGCTGCCCAGCTTGCAAAGAAGAGCCACCGCCAGCAGTGGCATAGAGGAAGTGGCAATACCATATGGTGCCACCCTTCCTTTTGCCTTGCTGCTGGCACTGGCACTGCCTTCTCATGTAGGCACATGGCCAGTGGCACATGCTCTCTGGTCACCCGATGTGGAAGGCAGTGCTGCAACCAGCCATGGTGCAGATGAAAGTGTTGCAATACCACACCATGCTGGATGTCCTTCTGCTCTATTGTTGGTAGCAGCCCTGACTTCCAAGTAAGGTGGGGAGAGAGTAATGGCTGCTCGCTGGTCTGATGTTATTGGCTTTTGAGGTGAATGGGAAAAACATTTTTGCAACCACTGTTCTAGGTTTGCACCAAATCTTATACTAAGTGGGCCAAGTGAGGTGTCTACTGAAAGCAGGTGATTTGCTGAATCTGTTTATACTGTTTATATCATTTTTATTTGTGAATTTATAAATATTGGCTCTGTGATTGTATTTGAAATTTTAGTTTCTGGGGGACCACAGCAGGAGGCGGGGCAGCCAGCCTGGCTTACCAGGAAAATCCTTGGTGAGGTTAAACTCAATAAGAATGCTTATAAGAAGTGAAAAGTTGGGCAAATGACTAAGGAGGAGTATAAATATATTGCTTGAGAATTCAGGGGAGTAGTCAGGAAGGCAAAAGCACAACTGGAATTGCAGCTAGCAAGGAATGTGAAGGGTAAGAAGAAAGGTTTCAACAGGCCCTGTTAACAGTAAGAGGGAGATCAGGGAGGGTGTGGGGCCCTTACTGGAAGAGGGAAGTGACCTAGTGACAGATGATGTGGGAAATGATGAAGTACTCAATGCTTTTTTAGCCTCTATCTTCACAGGCAAGGTCAGCTCCCAGGCTATGGCACTAGGCAGCAGAGTATGGGAAGGAGGTGAGCAGCCCTCGGTGAGGAAAGAACAGATTAAGAATTATTTAGAAAAGCTAGACATACACAAATCCATGGGTTCAGATTTAATGCATCTAAGGATACAGAGGGAGTTGGTAAATGTCATTGCACAGCCTTTGGCCATTATCTCTGAAAATTTGTGGAGATAAACAGAGGTCCTAGATAATTGGAAAAAGGCAAATGTAGTGTCCATCTTTAAAAGAGGAAAGAAGGACAATCCAGGGAAACATAGACTGGTCGGCCTTACCTCATTCCCTGGAAAAATCATGGAGGGGATCCATTCTGAAGCACTTGGAAGAGGGGAAACTAATTAGGAATAGTCAACAAGGATTCACCAAGGGTGAGTCATGCCTGACCAACCTGATTAGCTTCTATGATGAAGTAACTGGCTCTGTGGCTTTGGGGAAGTCAATGGATGTGATATACCTTGACTTCAGCAAAGCTTTTGATACAGTCTCCCACAATAATCTTGTCCACAAGTTAAGGAAGTATGGATTGGATAAATGGAGAGAGCTGGCTAGAGGATCAGGCCCAATCGGGCTCAATGGCTCAATGCGTGGTTAGCTGTTGGTTTCAAGTGGAATGTTCCTAGCATTTTTTCTGGAGATGGTATTGTTCAACATCTTTATTAATAACCTGGATGAGGGGTTGGATTGCACCCTCAGCAAATTTGCAGATGACACTAAGCTAGGGGAAGAGGTAGACATGTTGCAAGGGTACAGTTCTGGGGGGGCAGGAGGGAGTGAAATCCCAGAAGCCCAGACCTGTGTTCTAACTCCTCTTGGCCGAATCTTGGGCTCTATACCCCATCAGGGGCACAGTCCCTGCAGAGCCTCAGACACCTGGAGACAGGGTCTGATGGAGCAGACCTGGTGCATCACCTTGGCTCTGAAGTCCTCCTGTCTCAAGAGAACAAGGACCTGTCAGGGGCTTAATGTCCCCAGGAATCAGGGGGTTCATTGGCACCCTGGGATGGACTCATCTTCCTCTCTAGTGATCTGCAGTGTCAGACACTTCCCCACTCCCATTGCAGGAGGAGCTCCTGCCCTTATTCCTCTGCCTACCTATGACAGCTGTTCCTTAGCATCTGCTCTTTGGCAGATTTCTCTGCCTCATGTGGGTGGCCGTGTTGTTCCATTCCCATAGAATGCACCCCTGGGCCCACAGAATAGCAGGGCTGTCTGCAGTGGGGGTCAGTCTCAGAGGATATGGTGCGTTTTGACAGGGCTCCCATTACCTAATGGAGGACAGTCTGAGATGGGAAGTGGAGAATTTTTTCTGGGGTCCCATTGCCTGGCTTCTGTCAGAGTCACTTTCTGTTGAGTATCTCAATGAGGGATAGCTATGTGGTTTAGCCAAGGCTGTGAGCTCTATCCTTGAGAAGGCCCTTTAGAGGTCTAGAGCAAAGAGATTAAAAAAAAAACTGTCAGGGATGGTGATTGACCCTGCCAAGAGGCATGGGACTGGATTCCATGACCTCCTGAGGTCTCTTCCAGATCTGTGAGATGTGTATCTCCCTATAGTGCTTCCCAGCTGGGTTTTCTTAGCTGTGGTGTGGCAGCAGTTTGCAGAGCTGGTAAATCATATCCCTTGAGAAGTCCTCATCAGAGACATGCTGTTCGCAGACGATGCTGCTGTAGTGTCTCACACAGAAGACCAGCTTCAAAAACTGCTGGATCGGTTCTCCAAAGGGTGCAAGGACTTTGGGCTTACCATCAGCCTAAAGAAGACGAACGTACTCGGTCAGGATGTTGCTGAATCCCCATCAATCAGCATTGACAACTATATGTTAGAGGTTGTCCACGAGTTCGTTTACCTTGGGTCCACCATCACTGACACCCTGTCGTTGGACACTGAGCTAAATAAGAGGATTGGAAAAGCGACCACAACTCTGTCCAGACTCAGCAATAGAGTGTGGAATAACAACAAGCTGTACACTCACACCAAAATGCAAGTCTACGGAGCCTGCATCCTCAGCACCCTCCTTTTTGGCAGCGAGACTTGGACCCTGTATGCCCGCCAGGAAAAGAGGCTGAATGTCTTCCACTTGCGCTGCTTCAGGCGCATCCTTGGAATATCATGGAAGGACAGAGTGACCAACACTGCCGTCCTCGAGCAAGCTGGAATCCCAACCATGCACACCCTCCTCAGGCAGCGTCGACTCCGCTGGCTTGGCTACGTCCACAGGATGAATGATGGAAGGATTCCAAAAGACATCCTGTATGGTGAGCTAGCCTCTGGCAAAAGACCTCCCGGACGCCCCCAGTTGCGTTGCAAAGATGTCTGCAAGAGAGACCTCAGAGAGGTAGACATTGAGCTGGACAACTGGGAAGAACTAGCAGACGACCGCAGCAGATGGAGGCATGGGTTACACAAGCGCCTTCAGAAGGGCGAGTTGAAGATCAGACAGCTAGCAGAGGAGAAGCGAGTGCACAGAAAGCACAATAAGGACTTGCCAGACACCCACTACATCTGCAAGAGATGCAGCAAGGACTGTCACTCTCGTGTGGGTCTTTATAGTCACAACAGACGCTGTAAATGAAGTCCTCAATTGAAACTTTAAAGGGCACGATCCATAGTCTATGCAGACTGAAGGATGCCTACTACTACGGCCAGCCAGTCAATGTGCTTGGCTGGTCACTGATGGATGGTCACAGCTAAGCTGCCAAGTTCCCTAGTGCTGAGTTCTAATGGGAGGGAAGGAGAGAGAGCCCCATCAGCCTTCTCCTGTCAGCTTCCAATTGCCACTGGGCCAGGAGTCTTTCTCCCCCAGGTCCCTCTGCTGGAGACATGGTGGAAGAGGAGCTATAGCTGGTCCCTCAGCTCCTTCTGTCCCAACAGAATAGCAATGGATCCCCCAAGCCTCAGCCGTCATTGGGGATCCATTACTATTCTGGGGGTTGGGGTATCTTGAGTTATTGATCATGGAGCTTGCCAAGTGGGCTGTCACCAGGTGTCTTTATCTGTCTAGACAGGGACATTATTCAGTGTCTGGACTGTTTCTGTCCTTTCTGAGCTCCTGAGTCACGAACAAGCCCCTCAGGACAGACAGAACCCCCTTCACCCTCACTGCTTGAAAGTGCCTGGTCAGAGGTAGGGAGTGCTTGTGAGGACAATGCTTCTCTCCCATCTAGGGCTGGTGGAAGAGAAGAAGTTACTTACCTTGGTGCAGTAACAATAGTTCTCCGAGATGAGTCCCTGTGGGTGCTCCACGTAGCTGTCAGCAAATCCCTGTGCTGCAGATCAGAAAGCTTTGCAGGGCAGTCCACACTGCCCCATGTGCCATGCATGTGCAGGAGCCAGCTGATGACATCACTGCTCTGGGGAAAGAGCGTGTGGCACAGCCCTCCTTAGTTCCTTTTCTAACTGAAGTTCTTAGGGACTCCACGTAGAGAGGAGGAAAGGAGGGTCATGGAGCACCTGCGGGGACACATCTTGGACAACTATCCTTACTGTGCCAGGGTGAGTAACTTCTCCTTCTCCTTTGAGTGCTCCCTGTGGTTGCTCCACGTAGGTGACACCATAGTAGTACCCATTGGCTGGAGGTGGGTACTGGAGTCTTTAAGTGGAATGGTGTAAAATGGCATGTGCCAAGGCAGTGGCAGGTATCGGCTCTTTCTGCAGCACATAATCCTTTGCAAACATATGGTGTGAGGACCAAGTGGCCGCTCTACAGATGTTTACCAGAGGGACATTACCAAGGAAGGCAGCTGTTGCAGCCATCATTAATGTCGAGTGGGCTCTAATAATCTGTGGCAGCTGCTTGCCTCCAAGTTTGTATGCAGCGCAAATGGAATCTGCAGTCCACTTGGATAGGCACTGTGGGGGCCCCTACTGTGCTGGGAAGAGCTTGTCAGATTTACCTGTTTAGTTTGGTTTTATTGAGGTAAAAAGGAAGTGCACTTTTAACATAGAGTGTGTGAAATACAGCCTCTGTGGGAGAAGAGTGAGGCTTAGGAAAATAAGTAGCAAAGTATATAGGTTAGTTTACTTGAAAATCAGACATAACTTTGGAGAGAAACCCCAGGTGTGTCCGTGGCAGCTGTTTGCCTCTGGGTTGGCATGCACAGTGTATGTAGCCTGCAATCCACCTGCATAGCCAAAGTATTGAAACAGGCGTTCCTGCATGAGGCCCCGACTACGCCACAAAGAGTTTGTCCAATTTTCTGATTGCTCTAAGTCTTGCAAGGTAGAATGGAACTGCCCACCTTGCATCAAGGGTAAGTAATAAAACTCTTGGGAGAAACTTTGCATGAGGCCTGAATACCACTTTGTCTCCAGTGAGAATGGTTAAAGCAGGGTCCACTATGAGGGCTGCAATTTCTGGTACCCTGCTTGCTGATGTTACTGCTGTGGAAGCAAAAGACCAGAGGCCTAGCAAAAGTTTGGTCAAGCTGTAGCCTGGCCTGAAAGGAATGATAGGTGTTATGCTGAAGGTATGCAAGAGATGAGACGCAGCAGCTTCTAGTATACTGATAACGTCAAGCACCTTTGAGATAAGCCAGACCCAGGCAGTACAAAACTCCCATTAATTAGGAGAATAAGCTTTGAAACTTATTTGTTACTAAGTCATGAAACTGTTGTTTTCTTTTCTTTTAAAGGTATATTTACCTGCCCAAACTTGTATTTGGGGAGACACCTCTAACTGGGTAGGGGAAACTCTATTAGTTGGTGCTCTCCCCTGCAGCTGCCTCTATATTCTAATAAAGAGTCTCTGACAGTTTCTAACCAAACCCAGAGTGAAGTTTTGTTTGTTCCACACTGCTACTGAGAGATCCACCTTCACAGATAGGTACTGTGGTGGTGTAGTGGCTAGTGGTTCAAAGGATGGTGTGACATGTGTATGTAGGAAACTTTTACTTTTCTTTGCTATGTCTGCTTTATTTCTTTACAATCTGTGTGTTTTGCAGGGAGTCCCCTCTTATCAGGTAGTTGTCCTGATATGAGGAGATACATACTTTCTGCTTGGGCAGATGAGCTGCCACTATTGCTAGTACTTTGGAGAATACCCTGTGTGAAGTGGAGAGGCCAAAGGAAAGTGCCATGTACTGGAAATGTTGTTCACCCACCATAAATCTGAGGTATTTCCTGTATACGGACTGGATGGCCATATGGAAATACACATCTTGAAGGCTGAGTCATCAGCCAGTTGTAGTACTGCAGCTGTGGACCCTTTATCCTGCCAAGTGGCAGGATAGGCACACATGCTGATGGGGTCAAGCATGCAGATTTGTTGGGCCAGCTATTTTGCCAATAGCAGGGCATGATGTTTGTGCCAGTGATGTGATGGTTTTAGGTTTTTGAGATACATTAGTCTTAGGCTTGCCCATCCACTTGGACACGGAAGCCAGTACTTGCAACGTCTGGGGCGTATCAGGTGATGGTGGCTCCAGCAAGCTCTTGACTGGAACCCTCACAGGGAGAAAAACAGGCTTGAAATTGTGGAATCAGCCTCTTTTAGGTGAGGGGGGATTCCCTGTTAGCATCTACATTGATGTTTTTAGATGGTTTAGAAGTTGCAGAGCTTTCAGCTGGAACAGCAGCAGCTGCATTATCTAATGTCACCTTTGGCTACATCTATACTAGAATGCTATGTTGAAGTAGCTTATTTCGAAGTAGTGACATCAAAATAAGCCTCTTCAATGCGTAGTGTCCACACATCCTCCGAGGCTGGTGCCATCGACATTCAATGTCAATGTAGCGATGTGCAGCATCAAAAGGAGCCGCTCAGGAGAGAGTCTACACGCAAAAGCTGCCCCTTTCGAAATAAGGGGCCAGGAAAGCCTGCGGATGGGGTCACAGGGCAGATTAGCCCGTCCGGGGCAACAGCAAGCCGCTCCCTTAAAGGACCCCTCCCAAACGTACTTGGCCTGCACAGCATGAGGTCAGCAGAGCTGACACCAGAGTCACACACCCTGTGCATGCAGCCTTGGACCCTCAGCAGCAGCAGCAGCCAGAAGCCCTCAGGACTGTCACCAAGGTGGAGCCGCCCTGCTTCTTTCTGCACAGTAGGCCGCCCAGCACTTCCTGGAAAGCGAGCCCTCCTCGGGGGATGAAGGGGCTGCCCCAGACCATGGGGTCCTCCTAGTCCCCCTCCCTCCCCCGGCTGGGTGCTCCGCCAGCTATGGAGATACCCCACCACCACAGACTGGTGGGAGCTCCTGGTTCTGGAGGGGTGGGACAATGACCACTGGCTCTGGAATTTTAGGATGTGCTGGCAGACATTCCTGGAGCTGTGCCAGTGGCTCACCCCCGCCCTGATGCACCATGACACCCGCATGCAGTGCGCCCTCACCATGGAGAAAAGGTTCACCATTGCTGTCTGGAATCTGTTGGACACTAATTTGGTGTGGGCAAGGCCACAGTTGGAGCTGTTGTCATGGAGGTAAGGAGGCCCAGCTGGGGACTCACTGGGAACTGGGGAGTCAGGGAAGGGGCCTGGGGAATGGGTGCCTGGGAAGGGGAGGGGGAGCCCAGGGGGGAGCCTGGGGAGGGGGACAGGGGAGGGGGAAGAGGGGACTAGGGAGGGGAAACCCGGGGAAGGGGACAGGGGAGGGGGAAGAGGGAAAGAGGGGACTAGGGGAGGGGAAACCCAGGGGGTTGTGGGGGGCAGGCACACCCTGGACACTCTCACGGGTGCCCATGTCCTCCCCCTGCAGGTGGTCCGTGCTCTGAATGCCCTGCTGCTCCACAGGCTCATACAGCTGAGCTCCCTGTAATAGGGGCAAGCTCTGGGGGCAGCCCCTAGCTCAGTTGGTCATGTCCCAGGCCTGGGTGTAACCCTGCCACAGCTCCTTGACTTTACTCTTGATGTGGTCAGGAGTGTGGGCAGGGTGACCCCGGGCGGCCAGGCCCTCAGCCAGCTGGGCGAACGCTTCTGCATTCTGCCACTTGTTCCCCATTACCTGTAGCACCTCCTTCTCAGCCCAGAGCCCCAGCAGGTCTCAGAGCTCAGCATCCATCCAGGAGGGGCCCCACCACCTCTTCTCCCCCGGCTGGACACCTGGCAGCCCTGGGTGCCCTTGGGGGGGTGCCCTGGGGGCTCTCAGGGGGCTGGCTAGCTGCCAGGGGTGCTAGGTGGTCAAACTGGGGCCTCTGGAGGGTGTGCAGGGCGAACACATAAGGCTGCTGCTGCCTGCATGCTCTCAGCTTCCTGCAACAGGATATCCGGGTCTGTGGTGCTTTAAGGGCTGCTGCATGCAGCGACCACAGAGCCCCACAGGGGCTGCACAGCACATCTCAACCCCTCAGCTGATTGCCCCCATGGAGGACCCTGCTATTTGAAGTAGCGGGACACGGATCATCTACACACACCCTACTTTGACGTTAGATGTCAAAGTAGGGTGCTATTCGCATTTTCTGATGGGGATAGCGATTTTGACATCTCACTGCCTACTGTCGATTTCAACTTTGAAGTAGTGCACAGCACATGTAGACGCAATGTGCGCTATTTCAAAGTTGAGCTGGCTACTTAGAAATAGTTGGCTAGTGTAGATGCAGCTCATATGTAAGGTATAAACAGGATGTTATTCTTATTTTGTTTCTGTCTTACACAGGGACCTGAATGCCCAGCAGGTAAAGGATAGTTTTGGAGTTTTTCAGGGAGTGCAAGGAAGTGTCTGTGGACTCCACAGGAGTTTTGGACATTCGAAATGGGAGTCTTCCAGTCTAGTCTGATCCACCTTTGGAAAATCAGAAACGTGGTGCCATGAGGCTCTCTTCATAACTACTTCCACTGCTTGGGAACATGTGGTGGTACAAGCAGACTCAAAGGAGACTATAGGGCTGTCCTCGCTATGAATGAGCCACCATTAGTATTAGCTGTAAATTGCTCTCTTTTATTATCTAGAGTGGATTCAATAAAGGTAGGCTGTTGTTCAAATGTGTGCATGTATTTTGCCAGCAATGATGCATAGATTGATATACATAGCTGGAGGAAAGCAGAGGGGAAGGCCTTTCTACCCCAGCTATCAAGTCGCTACCACTCCCTAACGGGAGAAGCGGATTTAGTTAGAATCTGTTTATCCCTCTGGTTGGCAGCAGCAGCCATGAGGGAATTAGTAGGGGTGTATGTAAAGAGGAACTCCACACCCTGCAAAGAGACGTGTATTCTGTCTGCCTTGATGACCACTGGCAAAAGGTGGCTGGTGTTTGCCACATGAGGGTAATGCCAATTTTGCTGACAGCATAGGGTATGCTCATGAGTTTATGTTTGGTACCAGACTATGATGTTAGTGGAGTCTCCAGCATGTCGACCACCCTTCTAAAGAGATATTGTAATATTCTGAAGTCATCGCTTGTACATGGAGGTGGTAACAACAGTGTAACTGCAAAGGAGGAGAGCTGCAATTGAGTGTGTGATGAATCATAGGAGACATCATCACTGAGGAGCTCGTCTCACTCTGTTTGATGCTCAGAAACATCCAGAGATGAATTTGGACTGTGCCTTGAAAAGGGCTGAGCATCATGTTGACATTATTGTTGTGCTGGTAAGTTCTGAGAGGTACCCAGGGATCCCTGAAGGGCCAGGCTGGGAGCCACTGAGGCATCACTGATTGTAGCTGGTCCATTCCTTTGGTAGGGGAGTGATGCCTAGGCAAGACAATGTTTCACAGAGACACCACTTCCTCCTCACTGTATAGGGAGGGCGCGGAGCTGTCATGTTTGACAGATACAGCCTGGCCAGTGATGGAGAGGCATCAGTACCAAAAGGTAAAAGGCTATGAGTGAGGCATAGGTGGCAGGCAGTACTGCAGCTGCAGACATTTACCTTGTCGTGCAACAGGATAAGGGCCCACGCTGATAAGGTCAGTCATGGGCTCTGCTCAACCTGCCAGTTTTGCCAGTGGCAGAGGTCAGTAGCTGTGCCAGCAAAGCCATGGCTTTAGATTTTTGAGCCCTCAATTGGCCTAGGGTTGCCCACTTGTTTGGGTCTTAGAGCCAGGTCTTGTGACTCTTGGGGTGCAGTAGGAGATGAAAGCCCTGGCAAACTCATCCCCATCCCCTAGTTCCCACTGTCCCTGCCCTGGGGGAGATGTGCTTGGGCTCTGAACTCACCCTGCTGTGGGGAGGGAGGTTTGAGGCACAGTAGTATGATTGTGATGCCAATGCTAAAGTGGACGCAGGGGCAGTTTCCCATCAATGCAGGATGCATGGTTCTGGCATAGGGGTCAAAGAACCTGGCTGCAGGAAGATCAAGCTAAGGTTAGTGCTGTAATATTGAGACTGGCAAACCTGGAGGCTGCAGGACACAGGGCAGTGGGGTGGGGAGGACAGAAAGGTATGAAAGGAAAAGAAAAAGACTGTCTAAGAATTACACCAGTGCATGTCTGGCTTTCCCCTCCTGCTTTCTCTGCAGCCAGAGCCTGGGAGCAGTTTTCATGATGTCCATTTATTTGAGTGGAGATTGGGGAAATTGGACAGCAACAGGGAGGAGCCGTGATCTTTGTGTCTGTAGCACTGAGGGGAACTTCACTCTTCTGCACCTATTCCGAGAGCTCAGATTTGTGTTCTGAGGCTAGAAGGGTCCAAGGGCTGTGACACAAAATCTACTGAGCTGGGATCCCCAGAAGAGTTAATCCAGCCCTGGGGAGAAAGATCTGAACTTCAGTGCCCCACCATGGGGAGTGAATGTGAGAACCCTAGCACCCCGAGTTATACAAGTGAGGCGAGAGTTTCTTTATTTGCTTATCAGTTGGGGGCCATACCAGTTTGGGTGCTGTTTTTTTTTCTTCTCTCTTGCATGAGACCTGACTGATTTATCTGTGGGTCATTGGCCCCCAATCTCAAAAGTGTTCCCCACCTCCGACGTCACGTGTGGTGCACTGCAGGTGCATATCCCACTGGGACATGCTTCACCAGCTGCTGTAATTCCCCTTTGGGACATTTTCACAATGTTTTATGATATATTAATGACTTATTCAGGGATCTCTGTGAGCTGAGGGTCAAGTTCCCAGTATGTTGCTTTCTCCATCCACAGTACCATTCGTAGCTCATAATTTTCATGCCATTAGTTAAAAACACCCATAAACCTGCCTGGTACTTTTCTGTCATCTCCGACAGAAGCCCGGACTCCATAGAGATCTGCACTGTTCTCCTGATTGTCCCAAAGACAGGACACATGATTCTCCTGTATTTCCAGGCCCTCAGGAAGAACCACAACTAAGGATATGAGGCTGTCTTTGAGGACAGTTTACTGAGGGACATAATGGAAAAACAACTACATCTTGTTGGTGGTATTTGCAGATCTGCAGACATTCGAGCACTGGTGCCGGGCCAGAGACATGAGCACTGACTGATCGGTTTGCATTGGGATGCAGATTTGCAATGATGAGCAGCAGCTGCAGACTCTTCAGATGCAAAACGCCACATTCCTGGACATGCATGTGAAACCCCTGTACCTAATGGAGTGATACATCTTTAAGAGACCCCAGAGGGGCATAGAAGTGAGTTGCGTCTGGGTCATTGTTAAGTACATTTAGCACTCTGCACTCAGAAGGGAAAGCAGATGGGTCAGCTGCAGTTGTAAAGCCATCAAAACAAAAAAGCAGTGCAATAGCACTTTAAAGACTAACAAAATAATTTATTAGGTGATGAGCTTTCGTGGGACAGACCCACTTCTTCAGATCACAGCCATACCAGAACAGACTCAATATTTAAGGCACAGAGAGCCAAAAATAGTAATCAAAGCTGACAAATCAGAAGAATTCTTATCAAGGTAAGCAAATCAGAGAGCAGAGGGGCAGTGGAGGGGGGGAGGTCAAGAATTAGATAAAGCAACGTATGTAAAAGAGCCCCTATAATGAGCTAGAAAATTGCCATCCTGGTTCAAAACATGTTACATTAAAACCATTGGTGCACTTAGATCCACACATGTCAATCATTATCTTGTGCTTCAAAAAGAAGTCCGTGACAAGATTGAACACATCAGTTCCTTTCGTAGTTAATTGCAATGGTTCACAGAACAAGAATTCTTCTAAGATTTCTTTCTCCTTTATGTACTGCAGAAACACCAACAACTGACTGCAGCTGTCAATGTCGGTTGACTTGTCAAGCTGGATACCCACTTGGATATCCTGGTGGATATCATACCCACTATGATATCTTCTATCACTTGCTGCAACATCTCCAGGCTCATCTCATGAATTCTAGAATGGATCACGTCATTTGACAAGGGAACCTGCTGGCGCTTCTTTTGTGCATCTGGTCCCAATGCAATTTTTGCCATTTCCAGTGCACAAGGTTTCACTAATTCCTCAGCTGTTGTATGAAGCTTCTTTTCCATGGCACACAAATATGCAACTCGATAGGATGCTTGTAACAAGGGCTTCTCAAGTGATACAAACCTAAATGTTCTCTTGGTTCCGCTATGATCAAATTGTGCACTCTTAGACTTCAGGGCGTCAAGGGTCATGTCCAGCAGCTGCATTACCATTCTGTTTGTTGAAATGTTCAGAGAGATTCAATGGTTTGAAACGGGCATTTGAAAATAATGAGCTGCACAGTACACAACTGTGGTCATTGAGTTCCATCCTTCTCTGTTGTACAAGTGAAACGGTAATGAACACAGTCGTTGTTCCATTTGCATTTCTTTAACAGGGCAAGGGTTACTGAAATGTTGTGGAGTTTTGCAGTGGAAGTAAACTGTAATCAATGTGCTAACAGTTAGCAGCAAACTGAATTAAAACAAAGTCACTGTGCTACCACATCATCATCTGTGCACATGTTAAGAAATACCCTGCAACGTGGCAGTGCACTGCATTTTTTTTGTATGTTACAGTAATCTTTAAAAAATTTATAATGTTAATAAATACATAGGTTTGATGAAACAGTAGTTGTACTTACGTGTGTGCTTAATTTGTGTTTTTGATGATTTATCTTCAAAAAAAATCTGACATCTTTTGCACCCCCAGGAAGGGCATCACACACCTCCAGGGCGTGTGTGAACCCCAGGTTAAAAACCACTGCGATAAAACCCAGATTTACACAGTTTACCCAGATTTTTGATTTACATGTTTATTGGATTAAGGTGAGTTGAAATGAACAAGTGAATGTTAAAGGGAAATCCTAGATGTGCGTTATTCACATATCTATGTGAACATGCATTCCTGGGGTTCCAGGAAGCAACAGAGGCTGGGGGCTGGCTGGAGCCTTTGCTGGTTCAACATCTGCCAGCTCCCAGAAGCACAAGGCTGTTTTGTCAGTCCCCACAGGGGCTGAATTTGCAAGTGTTCATCACCCACCACTGGGACATGATGTGATCCAAAGAGCTAAGCTCCCATTTAAAAACTTAAGGCTACAGCTACATTACTGCAGAGAGTCAATGTAAGCAATGCAGCTCTAGTGACATGGATAACGTAGCTGGCATTGACGTACCTTAAACTGAGTTACTGCAATCTCTGTACCATGGGGTGTCAACGGGAGAAATCTTCCTTCAACTTCCCTTACTCTTCTCATTGGGATGGAATAGCAGGTTCAATGGGAGAGCGCTCTGCAGTCGATTTGACAGGTCTTCACTAGCACTGCTAAATCAGCTACAAGTGGATGGATTTCAGAGCGTCATCCAGGTTGTATTGTACATGTAGCTTAAGCAATATTCAGCACTTTTAATTTCTTCCCTGTATTCTATTTTATTTTCCCAGTAGATGGCAGTAGAAAGCCAGAGCTAAAATATGAAGGTCACATAAGTTAACAGAGTCGTCTGTCTGGCTGTTACTAGCATGTATTTCAGCACTGCAATATACAGTGAGGGGAAATTAACAGATTATGGCCCTAACCTCTGCCTCTTGCCTACTTTTCTGTATGGGGCTGTGGGGAGGCGGGGTGAGTAGACGTGAAACAATCAGAATCCTACATCCAAACTTCCTTTTATGAAGCACTGGTATTACCTTAGACAGCCTGTGTAATGATCTTGGCCCACAGCAGCGCTCCCTCTAGGCAGTGCAGGCCAACACAGCTTGTCACTCTGTGTCCAGCCAACCCTGGGCCTTGTCCCCTTTAAGGGACGTCTAGAGGCGAGCAAACAGTTTGGGAGCCTGGGCGCCCCGAGTCCAGGTCTGAGCAGCAGTCACACAAACGATTTTGGAAGTTCAGCCCTTGGTTCAGGGCAGGGTTGCAGGTAAGCAGTCAGTTTAGGAGCCCAGCCCTTAGTCCACGGTGGGGCAGCGGCCAAACAACGGTTTGGGGACCCAAGCCCTCAGTTCAGGGAGGGGCAGCAGTCACGCAAACGTTTTGGAAGCCCAGCCCTTAGTTCAAGGTGGGGCATGTGGCCAGACAGAATCCCCCTGCTTTACTCCATCTTGCCCCTCTTCGGTGCCTCAGAGCACACAGCACAAAGAAACAGCACAGCCTTGGAATGTTTTGAGAGCACAGATGCGCTAATCTCAAACACTGTCTGCTGGTGCCTCACAAACACAGATGTGCTATGTCAGCATGACCCTGGACTGGAGAATACCGATAAGAGGGCTAACGGTCTAGCCGATGGCCTTGGGGCTTCAAGCTGCCCTTGGCTGGTATTGATAATTGATCCACCCACACTTTTGTCCCGGGAGGGGAATTTTGCTGCCTGTGTGAAAGTTTGCCCCATTTCTATCAATCTAGTTATCTCTGTCTTACAAGTGTAACTGCCTTGTAAGCGCGGCGTCACAAAGATGAATCAGTATAATTGGTACCTTATAGATAAGGAAGACTATACGTGCCCCAAGGGGGTATAAAGAGGGGCCTGGCAGCCTACTCTAACTGAGATCCAATTACCTACATCTGCCGGTCAGGTAAGGTCTTTGCCTTCCGAGGATGGAGGGGACACTCTCCTCGTATTTGTTCTTCCCAAGGGATTCAGTGAACAATGTTGGCTACGCCGGAGTCGAAGGACGCAGGGGTGAGAATTATACCTGCAATGTTTTTTGTGCACATTTAGTAGTACGATCTGTTTAGGCTCAGGTGTCTGGTCCTCAGATGGGTAACTCTTCTGATTGACATGTCATTTGCATCATCCTACTGGTAGTTAAGTAAATAGAGGAATAACAGTGTAACCATTAAGATTTTATCTAACTTCTACTGCAACTGTAACCATTAAGACTTTATATAATTCTGTAACCATTAAGATTTTCATTTCTGCTTTGTAATAAATAGTAACCTTGTTTAAGCTTCAGCCTGAGTCCTTCTAGTTGCTGTAACTCGGCCAAACACAAACAAAGAACCTTAGCCGATTTGGCTATATTCAGCTTGGTCGGTGGTGAAGTGCAGTAAGAGCTGAGCATTGAGTCATGTCGCCTCCACAGGACAGACTCTTGGGGGCTCCTGTCAGCCTCCCTGGCTGCCCGCTGCAAAGGGACAGTCTGTTCTAGCTGTTAAAGTCTCGGGTGGCTCTCTGGGGCATCTGTCAGTCAGTTTTGGCTGCCCGCTGTGAAGGAACAAGCAGTCCTAGCAGTTAAAGACTGAGATGTGATAACACACACACCATGCATTACCCAGCCATCAGCTAACAGGGCAGCAGACCCATTGCTATCCCCTAGACCGGGGTGGCTTTGGAGAGGTGAGGGGGTCGCCCCTCCAGGAAGGCAGTGTAGAGGGTCGCAGGCCCTCCCACTCCACGGCGACCCAGCCTGGGGCCCTAGTGGTCACTCACACCCTGAGCTTGGCAGTTAGGATCCAGACCACAACACACCACCATGGGCTCGGGGGGGGCGTTCCTGGGGCCACTTCCTACCTTGATCTCCATTGGCGTGCGGTCCCAGTTGGCTTGAGCGGCCGGTCCAGGCTGGTAGGTTTCATCTGGGTAGACCGCCTCATGGCTCTGGCCAGTTGGACATCTCTATGTTGTTTGGATAGTCCACCGGTGGCAGGACTGTGGGCTCCAGACGATCAGAGGCCTCAGTGCTGTGGGCATAAGGCAGGACTCTGGGACCTTGTTCTTCTGGAGCCCCAGGGTAAATAACCCCAGGCAGCCTCCCTGGTCCTGGCAGAGCCTTGGGGGAAGGGGCCCTCCACCGATGTGAGGGCCCCAGTAGATCCAGGAAGTCGGGGTAGTAGCCCAATGGCAGGTGTATCTGTAGCTGCCCAGGCTGGTCTGGGTAGCTGGGGGATAACTCTTGCCAGCGGGCTGGTCAGCAGTGGGTCCCCCACTCCTGGCACCCAGGAGCCTTGTCAGGGCCCTCCACCCTGCTTGGAGGCCTGTCCTTTAATGGTCCTTCTGGCGCTAGGTGCCACCCTCAGATGGGTGGGGCCCAGGTGTTCTGGCTCTGGGTCCGCCCACCAGGGTCTCTGAGGGGTCTTCTCCACCTGAGTCCAGGGGAGGCCCCAGCACCTCGCTACACCTCTCCACCCCCAAGTCTGTTTCCCACGCTGTGGGGATGGACTCCTTCATCTCCCCCAGGTGGGATAGGAAGTCAGCATTGGCATGGTCCTTACCTGTTCGATGACGCACATTGTAGGCATATGACTGCAGTGCCAAATACCAGTTTATAATCCTGGCATTGTTGTCCTTCATCCTGGACAGCCTCTGTGATGGGGCATGGTTGGTGACTAGAGTGAAGGGGGCCCCCCAAAAGATAGTACCTGAGGACATCGCAGGCCCATTTTACAGCGAGTGCCCCTTTCTCTATCATTGCGTAGTGTTTCTCCTGCTGGAAGAGTTTCCGGCTGATGTAGACCACTGGGTGATCCTCTCCGTCAACCTCCTGGGACAGGACGGCCCCTAGGCCCACCCCAGAGGCATCTGTTTGAAGGATGAACTGGCAGGCAAAGTCAGGGCTGTAGAGGACCGGTTTTTGGGTCAGGCAAGATTTTAAGGTCCGGAATGCCTTCTCCATAGCCGGAGTCCATACCACCTTTTGAGGCTTATTCTTGGTCAATAGCTCCGTCAGGTGGACAGTAATTGAGGTGAACTGGAGGATAAAGCACCGATAGTAGCCTGCTAGTCCCAAAAACTGGTGTACCTGTTGCTTGGTGGTGGGTGGAGGACAGGTGGCCAGTGCTTGCACTTTGTCCTTAATGGGCTTTACACGTCCTCCTCCTATGGTGTAGCTGAAATATGTTGTCTCTTGCCACCCAGTGCAGCATTTCTTTAGGTTCATTGTTAGGCCAGCTGCTCGTAGAGACTGGAGGACCACAGCAACCCGGTCCAGGTGTGATTCCCAGTGGCAGCTATACACCATGATGTCATCAAGGTATGCCACCGCATTGTCCCAGTGGGGCTGGAGGACCTGGTCCACTAGTCACTGAAAGGTTGCAGGAGCATCATGGAGGCCAAAGGGCATCTAGGTAAATTGATACAGACCTGAGGGAGTAGCAAAGGCAGTCTTCTCCTTGGAGAAATGCGCTAGGGGAATCTGCCAATACCCTTTGCTAAGATCGAGGGTGCTCAAACATTGGGCCTTCCCCAGGTGTCCTAATAGTTCATCAACATGGGGCATTGGGTATGCATCAAACTTCAAGATGGCGTTTATTTACCTAAAATCAATGCAGAACCACTGGGAGCCATTGGGTTTGGGCACTAACACCACTGGTCTATGCCACTCACTTTGGGATGGTTCAATGACCCCTCGAACCAACATCACCTGTACCTCTTCCTCCATGATCTCCTGCATTCAGAAGGGCAGCGGGCAGGTGGCCTCGCGAATGACCTTCCCTGGCTCCGTGAGGATGACATGACTGACCAGAGAGATGTGTCCAGGAAGGGTGGTGAAATTGTCCCGAAAGGCCTGAAGGAGGCACTGGGCCTGCTTACGTTGTTCTTCAGTGAGAGTTGATCCAATAGACGGTTCTGCTGGGTCCTCGTCTCTCGGCACCTGTGGTCCTAGTTCAGGTTCAGGGGGGCAGGGGTTTATCAGGAAGTTCTCTCGGTCCCGCCATGGCTTCAAGAGGTTGACATGGTATCGCTGGGTTTTCTTCCACCGGTCGGGTTGATGGATCTCATAGGTAACTGGCCCCACAGCTCGGACGACCTCGTACGGTCCCTGCCACTGAGCCAGTAGCTTGGATTCACTGGAGGGCAGGAGGACCAGAACCCGGTCACGCATCTCGAAGCTGTGGTTCTGTGCCTTCCAGTTGTATGTTTGGGGTTGGGCCTCTTGCGCTGCCTTCAGGTTCTCCTTGGCGAGGGCCCCCACCTGTTCCAGGCGCTCCTGGAGCTGGAAGACATACTCCAGGAGCTCCTTAGAGGAGGAAGAGGCTTAGAGGGGGAAGAGTTCCCAGGCTTCCCTCATGAGGATGAGTACTCCCCGTGGGCAGCGTCCATACAGTAGCTCGAAGTGGGAGAAGCACGTGGCGGGACTGGGGAACTTCCCGGATGGCCAAGAGCAAGGGAGGTAGCAACTGGTCCCAGCAGCGCAGGTCCTGTGGGGGAAATTTGCACATCATGTCTTTTAGGGTGCGATTAAAGCACGTCACCAGGCCGTCCGTCTGGGGGTGGTACACGGAGGTATGTAGCTGCTTAATGCCTGTGAGCACGCAGACGTGTCTCATCAGGTGGGATGTAAAATTGGTTCTCTGGTCCGTGAAGAGTTCCTGGGGCAGGCCCACCCTGGCAAAAACTTTCATCAGTTCACCCACAATGGTGCAGGCTGTGCTACTGCACAGCGGGATAGCCTCTGGGAAGCACGTTGCGTAGTTCACAAGGACCAGCACAAATTGGTACCCCTCAAGGCTCTTCGGGAGCAGGCCCACCAGATCTATGGCACCTCGCTCAAAAGGGATCCCCATGACTGGCATCGAAATAAAGGGAGCCTTAGGGACCCGTGGTGGGTCAGCGAGCTGGCACGTGGGACAGGAGTTGCAGTAATTTTTAACCTCCTGGTGAACCCCTGGCCAAAAAGAATGGAAGAGTATCTGGGCTAGCGTCTTCTCCTGGCCCATGTGGCTGGCGGTGGGAATATCATGTGCCAGCCTCATTATGGCCCGATGGTAGCACTCAGGTACAAGCAGCTGCGTCTGTTGCTCCCTGGTGCGGGGATCCTGGTCGACCCGGTACAGACTTTCCTGGTGCAGCTGAAAGTGGAGACACTGGGCCACCAGGTGGGTGTCTGTCACTGTTCCGTCCATGGTGGCAACCTGGCCGTATGTCTGGCTTAGTGTGGGGTCCTCCCTTTGGTCTTGGCAGAAGTTGGAGGTCCCACTGGCATCGTGGTTGGTCCTCCCCGGGATCTTGGCTGATTCCTCAGCAAATGCTTCTGGGCCTAGCACCGGCTCTTCCTCGGGTTGGGCATCTGGGGTATCCCCCTCCAGGACTGGGGTCACTCCCTGCTTGAGTCCAGGGGACTGGGCAAAGGACCCTGGTGAAGTCTGGCCAGTCCCGACCCAGCACCACAGGATAGGCCAGTCAAGGGGCTAGGCTAACCATCTGGTGGGTCACCCTGGCAACAGTCATGGGCACCCGCACACTCGGATAGGGTCACACATCCCCATGGATGGTGCCCAATGTGGGGTCAGACTTCAGCCCAGATCATTGGCGGACCAGGTTCTGGCCACATCCCGAGTCCACTAAGGCCAGCATGGCCTCCATCCCACCAACCACTGGGATGGTGATTGTGGGTGCTGGTGGGGGGGCTGGGCTCTCCTTTTAGCCGCCCACACTTGGCCAAAGCTGCAAAGCTGTTCCAGGCAGTCCCTCTGGAGGTGCCCCCACTGCCCACAGGTGAAGCAGGGGCCGGGCCCATGGTGGCCTACCCAGGCCTGGTGTCCCTCTGGAACTGGTGAGAGGTTACAGGCAGCCCCCATAAGTCCCCCCCGTGGGGTCCTCAGCCCTTGTTTCAGGTGTGGACCCCAATGGGAGCTGGTTGGTTCCCGTAGAAGCCCGGGGGGATTCAGGACAAGGGTCTTCTCTTTTCTTGGGCCCAAGGCGGGTGGGGCATGGCAACTGGGCCTGGGTTGTACGTGTTCCTGGCTCCTCGGCAGTGAGGAAGTCTTCCATGAAGGCCTCATGAGCGTGACGGCTGTCTGGATGGTGGCAGGTTGGTGGCGCAGAACCCAAGCCCACCCTCTTGGCAGGAGGATGTGGAGGAACTGTTTGAGGATGACTTGCTCTGTGAGCTCTGTGGCAGTCCTCAATTCCGGTTGCAACCACTGCTGGCATGAGTCCCTCAGTTCTTGCGCCATGCACTGTGCACAGGCCCCTGGGGGATAGGTTAGGGTCTGGAACCGCTGGTGGAAGGTCTCGGGGCATCTAGGATGGCCATCTTCACATGGTCATAATCCCATGCGTCCTCAGCAGACAAGCCCTGATAGCACCTCTGGGCCACTCCAGTCAAGTAAGGGGCCAGAAGCATGGCCCACTGGTCCTGGGGCCAGCGGGCAACCAGTGCCACCCGTTCAAAAGTTATCAGGAAGGCCTCAGGGTCATCTGCTGGCCCCATCTTTGTAAGTCACACCAGCAGCATCGCCACATGGACCCCTGTTGGGGCTCCCGGCTGCACCTCTGCCAGGAGTGGCACCAGCGCTGCCAGCTGTTGCAGACATTGTCTCTGATATTCTTGGTTCTGGGATGTCAATTCCTTCAGCCACTGCGTCTGCTGTGCTCCCAGCTGCTGGAGCAGCTGCTGCTGCTGTGGCTGGGCAGTTTGCTGCTTCTGCTGGCTGTCCACTAGGTACTTCAGCAGCTTCTCGATCTCCATCATGTAGGATGAAAAAGAAAATCAGCGTGTAGCTATACACATACATATATATATATATATATATATATATATATATATATATGTATATTTGTGGGGGGGGGAACTACTGAGGCACACTCTTCATCCCTTGCGTCAGGGGTTGGGATCGAATGCGCACATTCTCCACCACATGTAATGACCTTGGCTCACGGCAACGCCCCCTCTAAGCAGCATGGGCCAACACAGCTTGTTCCTCTGTGTCTGGCTGACCCTGGGCCTTGTCCCCTTTAAGGGACGTCTGGAGGGGAGCAAACAGCTTGGGAGCCCACCCCCCGCAATCCAGGGCTGGACAGCAGTCACACAAACCCTTTCGGAAGCTCAGCTCTTGGTTCAGGGCAGGGTTGCAGGAAAGCAGGCAGTTTAGGAGCCCAGTCCTCAGTCCGGGGTGGGGCAGTGGCCAAGCAATGTTTTGGGGGCCTCAGCCCTTAGTTCAGGGCAGAGCAGCAGTCACACAAATGGTTTGGAAACCCAGCCCTTAGTTCAGGGTGGGGCAGCAGACCCATCGCTATCCCCTAGATGGGGGTGGCTTCAGAGAGGCAAGGGGGGGTCACCCCTCCAGGGAGGCGGGGTAGGGGGGTTGCAGGCCCTCCCACTCCACTGCGACCCAGCCCGGGGCCTTAGTGGCTGTTCACACCCTGAGCTTGGCAGTGGGAATCCAGACTGCAACACACCACCGTGGGCTCAGGGTAACTAGCCCTGGGCAGCCTCTCTGGTCCTGGCAGGGCCTCGGGGGAGGGGGCCCTCCACCGATGCAAGTGCCCCGGTAGATCCAGGAAGTTGGGGTAGTAGCCCAATGGCAGGCATCTCTGTGGCTGCCCAGGCTGGTCTGGGTAGCTGGGGGCAACTCTTGCCGGTGGGCTGGTTGGCGGTGGGTCCCTTGCTCCTGGTGCCCAGGAGCCTGGTCAGGACCCTCCACCTTGCTTGGAGGCCCGGCCTTTAATGGGCCTCGAGCCCCGCCCCGGTCCTTCTGGCTCTAGGCACCACCCTCTGAGGGGCGGGGCCCAGGTGTTCTGGCTCTGAGCCCGCCCATGAGGGTCTCTGAGCGGCCTCCTCTGCCTCTGAGTCAGGAGGAGGCCACAGCACCTCGCTACAGCCTGCATCGTATTGTTTGCAGTCCAAATCAGAGCCAAACCTCAGAAGGAGCCACTTGTCCAGCTTATTTTGCAGGGGGCAGAATCTTTTGAGATTTCTGTACTGTTGAATCTGAACTGAAGCCCTGATCCCATCTTGAGACTCCATCTCATTTTAAACCTCTTCTAGAGCCAAAAGCTTATTTTACAGCCCGTCCCTTGAAGAAACCACCTGGGCAAACGCCACTCCCCCTCCCACAATCCAGCAGGCAAGTATAATGGTATGAGCCCAAACACTTCATACCTGCTATTATGTACACTAGCATTCACCATTAACCCCCCACGCTGGAAAGCATCCAATGTGGTCTCAGTTTAATAAGCCATTGTGAGAGGGTAGTGGGGTGATACCAAGTCTCTAGCAAACAATGGAATAACTCTTGTGGCCCTTCCCTTGCTCAGGATAGCCATGTCTACACGTGCACGCTACTTCGAAGTAGCGGCACTAACTTCGAAATAGCGCCCGTCACGGCTACACGTGTTGGGCGCTATTTTGATGTTAACATCGACGTTAAGCGGCGAGACGTCGAAGCCGCTAACCCCATGAGGGGATAGGAATAGCGCCCTACTTCGACGTTCAACGTCGAAGTAGGGACCATGTAGTCGTTGCGCGTCCCACAACATCGAAATTGCGGGGTCCTCCATGGCGGCCATCAGCTGAGGGGTTGAGAGACGCTCTCTCTCCAGCCCCTGCGGGGCTCTATGGTCACCGTGTGCAGCAGCCCTTAGCCCAGGGCTTCTGGCTGCTGCTGCTGCAGCTGGGGATCCATGCTGCATGCACAGGGTCTGCAATCAGTTGTCGGCTCTGTGTATCTTGTGTTGTTTAGTGCAACTGTGTCTGGGAGGGGCCCTTTAAGGGAGCGGCTTGCTGTTCAGTCCGCCCTGTGACCCTGTCTGCAGCTGTGCCTGGCACCCTTATTTCGATGTGTGCTACTGTGGCGTGTAGACGTTCCCTCGCAGGGCCTATTTCGATGTGGTGCTGCGCAACGTCGATGTTGAACGTCGACATTGCCAGCCCTGGAGGACGTGTAGATGTTATTCATCGAACTAGCCTGTTTCGATGTCACTACATCGAAATAAGCTATTTCGATGTAGCGTTCACGTGTAGATGTAGCAGATCAGGGTCAGGCTGTGGGCGGAAGAGGTAAAAACGGGTGTGAGAAGGCAAGGCTGCACACACATGATCCGATTATGGATGAATCTCAGGCTTTGAAGAGGTTTGCTGGTTATATTTGTCTGGCTTATCATAGACCTTGCTGCAAACTGCTGAGTTGTCAGCTTACGTAAAAGCCTACCTTTGCAAGGTGACAGATTCAAAGATCTCTGTGTGTTTCTTGTCCTGACCTACAAGCAGCATGCGGAAGAGCACTGAAGACTTCCATCCAAGAAACCCCTTGAAATGAACCAAAAACCCTGGACCCGCACTCCCCTCACCAGTAAATGCAGTGCTGTGGACCAATAACGTTAGACACAGTTGTGGAGAAGCAGGCTGTTACGTGCAGTATTTTTAATAATAGCCAATGCCCCTCATGTTATGTTTGAGCCTCACCTGCCTGGATGTCAGGAGTAAACTCCCAGGTGGGGATTGAGGGAGAGGCCCACAGAAACTAAAACCATGACACAGCTGGGACTCCAGGAGGAAACAACAGAAGTGCAGTTGACAGGGGAATAGCCCTTGCCTGGGTCTATGCGCTGCCCCTGCTCCAGCTGCCGGTTCTGCAGCTGTCATTGTCCAGGAACTGAGGAGCTGAAGAGGCAGCACCTGCAAGCGCAAAAGGAGTGTGCAGAGCCCCCCTGATCACTCCTGCACCCAGTGGCCACAGGAACCTATGGTACACTTCCTGGGAGCCTTAGTGTTACTTGGGAACTGTACCCCCAGCACCCACATGTACCCCAGCCCCCACTGAAACCAGGAATCCCCTCTCACACCCTCATCTGGGGTTCTCACCCCCCCCGCCCCGCAACCAGAGCCCATGCCCTGTCCCACAGGCCCCATTTCCCTGCCCCAGCCTGGAACCCTTTCTTTTACCCTAAACCCTCCTGGGCCCACCCCAGGGCCTACACCCCAAGACAGAGCCCCCCCCTCCACACCCCAACTTTCTCTTGCCTGGAGCCCTCTCTTATGCCCCTCATTTCTGCCCCACCCAGATCCCACTCCCCCAGCCAGATTCATACAGCTTCCTCTATACCCCAGCCGCTGCCTCAGTCCAGTGAAAATGAGTGAGGATGGGAGAGAGTGAGTGGCAGAGGCTGGCGGGGGAGTAGAAGGGTCTCAGACAGTGGGCTGTCCTGAGGGCAGAATAATGGGATGGGATGGGATGGAAATAAACTGTACCTCCCAAGCTCGAGATAGAGAGCAGAGGAGAGGAGGTCTGTGTCTAAGACTTTTCTGGTATTGCTAAATGCTTTGTCCTTTTGAGGAATAAACAAATCATGATTTGTTTTGATTACTCTGTTTTGGTAAAATAAAACAGCAGTAATGTAGCACTCGAAAGACGAACAAAATGGTTCATTCAGTAATGAGCTTTTGTGGGACAGACCCACTTCATCAGCTCAATGGCATTTCTCGTACAGACTGGCATCTATGAGTACACAAGACCAAAAAAAAAAGTGCAATAAAATCTAACAAATCAAGTACATAGGAGTGAAGGAGAGGGATGAGGGGTGGGAGATGTTAAGTGTCTTGCCTGAGATAATTAGGAACATCAAAGGAAGGGAAGAAGTCCTTTTAATGGTGAGGTATTCGTTATCTTTGTTCATACCAAGTGTTAACGTGTCAAATTTGAGTCTGAACTCCAGTTCACAAATTTCTCTATGCAATCTGCTCTTAAAGCCTCTTTGCTGTAAGATGCAAATTCTCAGTTCTTTAACAGAATGGCCCACTCCATTGAAGTGTTCACTGACTGCTTTATGTGTATAGAGATTCCTGATGTTTGCTGTGTCCATTCACTCTTTTGTGAAGAGTTTGCCCGGTTTCTCCAATGTACATAGTGGCGGGGCACTGCCGGCACATAATGGCATATATAATATGAGCCCTTGATCTTGTAACTGGCCTGGTTAGGTCCAGTGATGGTGTCATTGCAAATGGATGTTGTCCTGGGTCCCTGAAGGGAAACTCTTACAAGGGCCAAAAATGAATGAAGCCTGTTCATTGGCACGATTGGCAAAAATGGACTGCAGCCTGGAGATCCAGTCTGCGTGTGAGTGGACAGTGTGGACATGGTTCCACACCAAGAGAGACCTGGCTGTCACTTGTGGGACACACCTGGCTAGGGCAGGGAGCCAAGTGTGTCCCTTGTGGGACACACTCAAGGGGGACTGAAAGGCATCTAAGGCAGGGGTGGGCAAACATTTTACGTCAGGACCCACTTCTCATCCCCGCAATTAGCAGGGTCCCCCCAACCTGTCTAATGTAATCCAAACCAATGGAAATTTTGGTTTTGTTCATATGAAAAAAAAAAAACCTTTCAGCACATGAAAGAAAGAGAGTTTGTAGAATATAAACGCTCTATTAGTGGTTATATAAAAGTGCATACACATACATAAAACAGTAACATTCCAACATTTTTAATAAGATGGAAGAGCCTGAAACTGAGCAGCCAATCATGCTGTGCCTCCCCTTAGGAAATTTCACCCCCACCTGCGGGGGCCTGCTGCCCATTTTGTGCACTCTGATCAAAGGCACAATAGTCCTGACAGCTGTCATCTTTAAATACTACCCATCTCTGCTGCAGTTACAGACATATAACCTGAGCTTTCCTGACCATAGTTCATGATACTGAGCATTGCAAGCCCACACACCTCAATCTCCTTTGAGCTCTATGCAAGCAGCTTTCATTAACATTTAGCACTGTAAGATATACATGTGCACAGAAAGCATGGATACTGCCTCCTTCTTTTACACTTTTAAGATACAAACCTTATATTAGGGAGAGCATCATAGTACAATAATAAAGTGCTCTCACTGGAAAGTATTATAGACATTATCCTACAAAGGGAAGGCATGAACAACTACATCTTTAAAAAGATGAAGGGCTGTGGACTAACACTGAGAGAAGCTATGCTGGAATTTGCCCCAAAGAAAAAAATTTTAAAACAATGGAATGGGGAGTGGTTATAGTTCTCCTAGATTTTGAATATATGTGATTGTATATTTTTGAATTTAGACTTCATCTAGGGAAAGAAGGTTGGATTATCCATATTGACGTTGGGTCATTTTCTAACAACATTGTCTGCTAGTTTATGCCAGTCCTTGAGAGACTGTGTGACTTTCAAACACGGGTTATACTTTTTCTTGACAAACTTACCTTTCTAAAATGCAGCTGTTGGATAAGTGTAACTTCCTTGGGGCAATGTAACAAAACTACACAAAGCTTACATGGCTAATATATATTAGTGTAATGAAGAAATTGTGGCTCAACAGTCTTGAGGTCACAGAAATGAAAGGTGAATTTTACAGTGTATAAACTCCAGCATTGTTGAGGGATTACTAATTCTGTAGGTGAGTTCCATGTAGGGAAATGTCTTTTACAGACAACTGATGAGAGAAGCCAATCATTAGCCATTAGCTTCAAACACAATCAACTGCAGTCACCATGATAAAGATTACATATGTCTTACAGGACATAGTGCCTTTTGTATTGGAGTATCTCAAAGCATTTTACAGCTGATGGGCTAAATCTGGTCTTTAGGCACATGCCTGAACAAGAGGTGGCACAGAGGAACTCTATGTCAAGGCTAATACTCCTTTACGTCACAGTTCCCACCTTTGCCGCACTTCATTTGCTGACTTGGTTATGATGGCCAAGAAGTTGGACTGGTGGACCCAAGGCTCTGAGCATCTGATGCCACATGCTCCAGAAAAGGAGGGAGGGAGGGAGCTTGTAATCCTGCTTGCACTCATGCATTTGGACCCAGACTCCAAGCCACCCATGTGTGGGCCAAAGGGAGTTCTCAGTAACCATTTGCCTTTTGCATTAATTGTCCCTTTAATATTCCACACCATGAAACTTCCACATATATTAAAGAGAAGGGATGCTTCTTAAAGAACATGACAAAGCACAGCACAGTCTGGGTGAAGTCCACTTCTCTATGGTTCATAGGTTTTTTTTTTGTTTTTGTTTGTTTGGGTTTTTTTGATATATGGATCACTAAAAGATCCAGGTCCCCTCACAGATCTTTGTTTGACATTTGCAATGCATCACTGAATCAGAGAATATGTGCTGGAGCTGTATTCAGTTGATGAAAATATTTCTGTGGAAGAAACCGAGTATTTTCCTGAAAAGAGAAACAAAATATTTCAGACATGAGACACAATACAGGAGTCATTAATCTTGTTAAACCAAGTATGTTACATAGATCCATCTATCCATAGCAATGATTCCATCGGCATTGTGACTGCGCTATATGCCACAAAAATAACATGACTTGTAATTTGTATGAGATGCTAATAGAGGCAGATTATGTTGACTCAGATTAGATTAGATTGTTCGCAAATGACCACTGACCTCTGTTGTGCGCAGTCCAGATACGGATATAAATTCTGCTCTTTGTTACACTTCTTCAAACTGACTAAGGCCAGGACTCTAAAGTGGGTGTCCAATAATAAATTCCTCAATTCATACTGAGATAAATATAGATGATCTAATCATGCTGTCTGGTCTTAAAGGATATGAATACTTAGGTAGCTAAATAGGTGGCTGGATTTTCAAAGTGCCAAGCACCCAGCAGCTCCCATAGAAAGCAAGGAGGCCACTTACTGAGGTGTTGGAATATGAGTGTGGGAGCATAATTTTAAACATTCATTTGCAAAATCATGGCTGGACTTTTTAAAAAAACATAGGACAAATTCTGTTCAGTTGTACTCATGCAACTCTGTGGCTTCAGGAGGCCTCAATATGTGACTAAAAAGACACTTTTAAAACATAAATAAACAAGCAGTCAAGTAGCACTTTAAAGACTAACAAAATAATTTATTAGGTGAGCTTTCGTGGGACAGACCCACTTCTTCAGACCATAGCCATACTAGAACAGACTCAATATTTAAGGCACAGAGAACCAAAAACAGTAATCAGTGTGGACAAATCAAAAAAAAAATGATCAAGGTGAGCTAATCAGAGAGTAGAGGGGTTGAAGGGGGGGCTTCCTCTCTGTTACTATTAAAACAAAAATGTCCGCCATTTGTTAAGAACCCTGATTTACTGCTTTCACCCCAAACCTTCTTTGATCTTCTCTGAGCCCTATTGCTGAATTAAAGAGATTGCATCTAGAGGGACCAACTTATTCTGAATTTAATTTAGGCCAATACCTCCATGAGGCCTTGTCTCCACTATTCAGTGGATCGACACTGTAGCGATAGCCCCTCTGGCTGTCAGTTTATTGCATCTCCTCTAGACACAATAAATCAATCTCCAAGCTTGCTCCTATCAACAACAGTACTCTAACAGGATGAGAAGAGTAACTGTTATTTGACAAAAGAGCAGCCCCCATCAACCTTTCTGCACGCAAAACACCGTAGTATGTATGTCAGCTTCGGGTATGGAATTTGTGTAGCTGAAGGTGAGCAAACCTGAAAGTAGACGGGCTGTAGCCAGAGAAAACCTCCCCACTACAGATCAGCTTTTGCCTCCCCTCTAAGGTGCCTCAGAGCACACAGGGCACTGAACAGCAGTTAAACAGCACAGTCTTTGATGCCTTCCTAAAGGGGCCCAGATGTGCTGGCTCATCATGACCCTGAGGAACTGAAAACACAGATAGAGGGCTATCAGGCTAACCATTAACGAAGGGCCTCAGCTGGCATTAATGGAGTGATGCACCCACACAGTTATCCCAGAAGAGAAATCTCCGCCCTTGTAAAAGAATGTTCTGTACTCCCAAATTCTTTATCTCCTGTCTTACAAGTGCAAATTAAGTAAGAATTGTCCTTGTAAAAACTGGCGTCACAAAAGACAGACCAGTACGATCTGACACCATAGATAAGAAAGAGCATATGTGACCCAAGGGGTATAAAGATGGGCCCAGCAGCACTCTCTGAGTGCATCTTTACCAACTACTTTACCAACTACCAACTACTTGCTGGTTGGGTCAGGTGATTGCCTCCCCAGGTCCACAACTGGGGATGCCCAACCTTGTATTCGTCTTTCCACGGAATTGAGTGATCGATCCTGGCTTGGCTACGCTGGTATCGAGAGATGCAAGGAGGGTAAGATGTACCCACGTTAAGGTCTCCTTTTAGTGTACACAGTTAAAGAATTAGAGCTCTATAGATAGCTGTCATTGTATTAAGATGTTGTTGTATTGGATTGTAACGTAACCTAATAACACCTGTACTCTGCTAGCATATAAGAAGTAGACAATAGTCTTTTGTAACCGCATGCTTATAATTGTAGCTTAATAAACTTGTAACTAGTTAAGATCTAAACCTGACTGCTGTTACTCTTTGTCACTGCAACACAGCTGGCACAATCAAAAGAACTTTAACCGTTTGGTTACCACAGCCTGGCCATAGGTGAGAGTGCTAGGAGCCCAGTGCTCCAGCAGTTAAAGACTCGGATGGTAACAAGGGCATAGTTGGTACCTCACTGCACATTACCCGGCCACCGGCTAACAGGGGCAGAAGGGGGGGCAGGGGAATTCAAGAATTTAAGCCAAGTATACAAAGAACTCCGCCATGATGCTGCTGAGAGCTCCATGCCAGTCCCAAGCCTGGATGAAGGAGGGCTGGTCACATGAATGACAACACACTGACCATGAAACAACACCACAAATGAAATCTGATGCCAGTACAACTAAATATTAAAAGATGCTGGCTCGGACGTTACCCGGATAAACAAGGTCCGCTACCAATCAAGTGATCGGAGTTGGGTCAATAAGTTGGCTACTGAAAGAAAATTACACCTAACACAAATGCTATCCATTGGAACATGGAACGTCCAAACACTGTGGGCAACTGGAAAATTAGAGCTGCTTCAGAAGGAGATGGAGAGATACCGATGTGATATACTTGGACTGGCAGAGATGCGTTGGACGGAATCAGGAGAGATATGCGGTTGTGAAGTCATTTGGTCAGGCAACCAAACGAAGCATGAAGCAGGAGTTGGATTCCTTCTTAGCAAAACAGCTAGAAGAGAATTATTAGGATACAAACCGGTGAGTGCAAGAATGATGGTCACGTGATTCGAAGCAAAACCGTTCAACATCTCAGTCATTCAGGTGTATGCACCCACGTCGGACAGTATGGAGGAAGAGATTGAGCTATTCTATAAAGACTTGACAAAGATGGAGGAGAAGACACTAAAGAAAGATGTGTTGATCATCGGAGGAGATTGGAATGCGAAGGCTGGAACAGACAATGAAGGTTGGGAGAGAGTCATGGGAAGGTTTGGATATGGAGAGAGAAATGAACGAGGTGAGAAACTGTTAGAGTTTGCTACAGAGCATGAGATGGTGATTTGCAACACGAGATTCCAACATAAGGACAGTAGGAAGTGGACATGGTGATCAAATGACGGGAAGTCCAAGAACATGATAGATATGATTTTGATAAGAAGAAGATAGATAACATTAGTACAGCAGTGCCGAACTTTCCAAGGAGCGGATATAGACTCAGACCACACTCTAGTGATCGCAAACATCAAGATAAAACTCAAAAGAAAATGTAAGACACAGTTTAATAAAAGAAGAGATGTGGTGAGGCTATGTGAGGAAGAAACAGGGAATGCATACAGCACAGCACTTGAACAGAAGATAAAGAATATTGACACAGAGAAAGACCTACATAAGAGAGTCACAGGGACAGTCATCACTATAGAAGAGGCAATTGAGCAGACTATTCCAGAAGAAGAAAAGATCAATAAGAAGTGGATTACCCAGAAGATATTGAAGTTGGTTCAAGAGAAAAGAGTGCTGAAGATTAGAAGAGATATTTCTGAGATGACAGAACAGCAATATAGGATGAAATGCAATGAGGTAAGGAAAGCAGACAGAAAAGATAAGGAGAAATGGATAGAGGAGCAATGTGAAGATATCAAGAGGTATTATGGTGAATGTAAGACCAGGGAGGTATATAAGACAATTAGGAATATTAATAGGAAATGGCAACCGAAGCAGATGGTGATCAAAGATGAGAATGAAGAAATGCTCATGAACAGGGAGAAGATTGTGAAGCGATGGACGAGATATTGCACCGATCTATACAAAGTACAGTTGGACCTGAGTGTCTCAGAGAGATTGATTGAAGCATTGAAAGAGATATCTCCCCCGAGCATCGACAGTGAGACCGATATTTCGAAGAAGAAAGTGGAAAAAGCAGTGAAATGGCTAAAGAACAACAAGAGCCCTGGAAATGATAAGATCATGGGAGAGATGATCAAATACAGTGGAGAAAGCATGATTCAGGAAATACACTGACTATGTAATATAGCATGGAAAGAAGGGAAGGCGCCTAAGGAATGGACAAGATCTGTGCTAGTGACAATACCCAAGAAAGGAAGTACATTGGAGTGCAAGAACTACAGAACGATTGCCCTAATGAGTCATCTAGGTAAGGTGCTGATGATGATACTGACTGAGAGATTGAGATCGCAGATAGAACATATAGCAGATGAGCAAGCAGGGTTCAGAAAAGATAGAAAAACCATACAGCAGATATTGGCACTAAGACTGATAGTGGAGAAAGCTCGACGAAAGAACAAAAACATATACACTTGCTGCGTCAATTTTCAAAAGGCATTTGACAGTATAGATCAGAAAGTGACTTGGGCAGTGTTGGAGTCATACGGAGTGGATAGCAGACTGATACGGTTGTTGAAAGATATCTATGATAATGCGGAGGCAGTGGTGAGAACATGTGGGGAGTTGGGAAGTTGGTTTAAAATAAGTAGAGGTAGGACACAAAGAGAACCAATATCGCCAAGTATCTTCATCACACATCTGGAGAGAGCGATGGACAAGATCAAAGAAAAGGTAGAAGGGATATCTGTGCACAGCAAATGAATTAACAACTTGAGGGTTGCAGATGATATAGTTATCATTGAGGAAGATGAGGAGAAGCTAGCAAAAATGGTGCGGGTGTTAAATGAAGAAGGAAAGCAGTATGGACTGATTATGAGCTTCGATAAAACAAAAACAATGGTATTTGGAGATAAGGAAATAGGAAAGAAGATCAGTGTCGATAGTATTGAACTAGAAAATGTAGAGAAGTTCACGTATCTTGGGAGCAACATAATGTATGATCTGGACTGTAAGAAGGCAATAGCGACTAGAATAGCGAAAGCAAGAACGAGTTTGAAGGCGATGGATAAAATCTGGAAAAGCAAAGCAATAGCTTAAGAATGAAGTTGGGCATCTTGAAAACATGTGTATTCAGCAACTTGTTGTCTGGATGTGAGACATGGGTGATAACGAAAGATTCAAAAAGAAGAATATTGGCATTTGAAACGAGTTGTTATAGAAAGATTCTGAGAATAGGATGGATGCAGAAGGTCACCAATGAGAAATTATATAGGAAGATACAGCCGAAAGAGAACCTGCTGCAGAAGGTTATAAAACTTAAGCTACAACTATTTGGACATATTTGCAGAATGAACGATGAACAAAAAATCGAGACCCTAGTATTCGGCATAATGGATGGTTTGAATAGAAAAAGCAGACCCCACAGAGAATGGATAGACGACGTAGTAGATTGGTGCAGAGCTAGTCTACAGAAACTAAGCCACTCTTCACTGGATAGGGAAAGATGGAAGGAAATAGTGAGAGAGGCATCAGACACCAACGGACGTTGAGCCCACATTTATTGATGACGATGATGAAGTATACAAACGAGCCCCTATAGTAACCCAGAAAATTCCCATCCTCGTTCAAACCACATGTTAATGTGTCGAATCTGAATATAAAAGAGAGTTCAGAAGCCTCTCTTTCAAGAGTGTTGTGAAAATTCCTCTTCAGTAACGTGCAAACTCTTAAGTCATTAACAGAATGGCCCAGTCCATTAAAATGCTGGCTAACAGGTTTGTGGATCAGGAGTGTTTTTATGTCTGTTTTGTGCCCATTACCTTTTTGTCTAAGAGAGTTTGAAATCTGTCTAATATACAAAGCATCTGGGCATTGTTGGCACATGATGGCACATATGGGCTACGTCTACACATGAAGCCTACATCGAAATAGCTTATTTCGATGTTGCGACATCGAAATAGGCTATTTCGATGAATAACGTCTACACGTCCTCCAGGGCCGGCAACATCGATGTTCAACTTCGACGTTGCTCAGCCCAACATCGAAATAGGAGCAGCGAGGGAACGTCTACACGTCAAAGTAGCACACATCGAAATAGGGATGCCAGGCACAGCTGCAGACAGGGTCAACGGGCGGACTAGCGCTTCTGGGGCAACAGCTAGCCGCTCCCTTAAAGGGCCCCTCCCACATACACTCAGCCTGAACAACACGCGGTCTGAGGAGCCATAGGCACACAGACCCCGGGTGCCGCAGTCATGGACCCCCAGCAGCAGCAGCAGCAGCTAGAGGTCCACCCAGCCCTCCCAGCAGGAGCAGGGCTTGCCCTGACCCATGCCATGTGGGAGGCAGCTGAGCACCTCCTTGCCCCAAGGGAGGAGATGCCCCCAGGGCAGCAGGGCTCAACCCCTACCCCTGCAGCACCCCGTTCCACCCCCCGCCTCACATGCCGGCGGCTGTGGAGCTACCCCACCAGCACCGACTGGTGGGAGCGGCTGGTGCTTGGGGAGTGGGACAACGACCACTGACTCAGAAACTTCAGGATGACCCGGCAGACATTCCTGGAGCTGTGCCAGTGGCTCACCCCTGCACTCAGGCACCGGGACACTGCCATGCGGTGTGCCCTCCCTGTGGAGAAACGGGTCGGCATCGCTGTCTGGAAGCTGGCCACTCCGGACAGCTACCGATCCATGGGGCAGCAGTTTGGTGTGGGAAAGGCCACCGTCGGGGCTGTCTTCATGGAGGTAAGAGAACCCACAGGGGGAGGCCAGGGCAGGGCAGGGGGGCCAGGGCAGGGCAGGGCAGGGCCACGCACACCCTGCTCACCCCTCATCGGGGCTGTCCCATGTGCTTTCTCTGCAGGTCATGCGTGCCATCAACGCCATGCTCCTGCACAGGCTCGTGAGGCTGGGGGACCCACATGCCACTGTCGCCGCCTTTGCCACCCTGGGCTTCCCCAACTGCTTCGGGGCTCTGGATGGGACTCACATCCCCATCCACGCCCCGCATCACAGTGGAGGACGATACCTCAATCGGAAGGGCTACCATTCTGTCGTCCTGCAGGCCTTGGTGGACAGCCGGGGACGTTTCCAGGACATTTATGTGGGCTGGCCTGGCAGCACCCACGACGCCCGGGTTTTCCGGAACGCGGGCCTGTGCCACCGGCTGGAGGCGGGGACCTACATCCCCCAGCGGGAGATCCCTCTGGGGGACACCATCATGCCCTTCTGCGTCATCGCAGATGCGGCCTACCCCCTCCGGCTGTGGCTCATGCACCCCTACATGGGCCATCTCTCCGCTAGCCAGGAGCGCTTCAACGAGCGCCTGAACCGTGCGCACCAGGTGGTGGAGCGCTCATTTGGCCGCCTCAAGGGACGCTGGCGATGTCTCCTGACCCGCCTGGATGCGGGCCCCAACAACATCCCCAGATTGTGGGTGCCTGCTGCGCCCTGCACAACCTCGTGGAGAGCAAGGGGGAGACCTTTCTGCAGGGCTGGGCTGTGGAGGCCGGCAGGGCACACATCCAGCCACCTGCTGCCCCCAGTCGGCAGGTGGACCCAGAGGTGACCCGGGTCCGGGAGGCCCTGCGGGCCCACTTCGACCAACAGGCCACGGGGTGAACTCTGCCCAGGCCCCCTACTGCCCGCCCCTTCCTCCCCCACACTCCTGCCCCAACGCCCACACCATGGAGCACCCCACCGCCCCCGCCCACTTGTCCTGGACAAATGACAGCACGAACGTGTGGGTGAACGTAAACTTTTTTTTCCTCTTTACAAAACTTTTTTTTTTTTTGTAAATAAATAAATATGTGAAACAGAAACCAAAAAGGAGGGACAAACGTTCAACAAAAGCAAGATGTGCACAAATAAAACAATATACAACAACAAAGCAAAGAAGTGTGTGCCATCAACAAAAAAGAAAAGCAGGGAGGAGAACGGGGAGAACTATTTACATGGAGGGGACGGGGCAAACGGGAGCACCAAAAACAAACATTCAAACTATATACAACAAGGGGGAGGCCACGTCCCGGGCCCCTCGCCCCTATAGCCCAGCACTGGGCATGCCCGGCCGGGAGCCCCGCCGGGCCTGCAGTCTGGTCTGCGGCTGGGTGGGAGCGGGCTGGACAGGAAGGTACCGGCGCCGGCGAGTCTCAGGGGGCTCCAGGGGTCCCTCGGCGCTGTGGCCCTCGTGGGTGGGTGGTGGGGCGATGGCGGACGGCCCGGCGACGGCTGGAGCAGCTGGTGGTGGGGCTGCAGGAGCGGGCAGGGCGGGCGATGGCTCGGCCAGCGCGGCATGGGGCGCCAGGTAGTCGACCAGCCGGTTGAATGTCTGCATATAGGCCCCCCATGCCTCCTGGCGCCAGGCCAGCGCCCGCTCCTGCAGCTGGAGGTGCTGCTCCGACACCTCCAGCTGCCGGCGGAGGATGGCCAGCAGCTGGGGGTCCGTTGCCGCCGCCGGTAGTAGGCGCGGGGTCCGCCGTCTTGCCCTCCGCGGGGCCGGTCGTTCCTCGGCCGAGGGGCTGCCCTGGAGCGAGGGTCCCGGAGGGCTCTCCGGGACAACCGAGGCCTCACCGGCGCTCTCTTCCGGTCCTTCGGATGGTGCAGGTGCAGGTGCAGGACACAGGAGAGGAGGAGGGAAAGAAGAATGGAGACAGGCGTTAGTGTGGGCCCCGAGCCGTGGCCTTTGTCCCTCCCGCCTTGTGCTGCAGGTACCCCATCCCTGTCCCCGGGAGATGCTGCTGTGATGGATGGGGTTCAGGGGTCCCCCTGCCCTGCACCCTGTCCCCTGGTGGGAGCGACTCTCACTTCACCCCGCAGGGTCTGAGAGCAGGAGAGCTTTCTTAGGCGACAGATGGCCAGTTTCTGGCAGGAGTGACAGCACCAGCTGTTGGAAGAGACAGTCCTTCCAACCCGTCGTGGGGAGAAGACCCCAAGGGGGGGCCCCTCTGGGATGCAGCTTTCCCCCTCCTCTGGCTGGCTGCCTACCAGTTCTCCCTTCCCCTAGTCTCTACCTGTGGCCCCCGCCCTCGCCCCCCAATTCCAAGCCAGCTCGGCTCCTCCCTCCTGTTTGCTGAGGGCAGAGGTGTCACCTGCCAGGTGTAGCACCAGGATCCTCCTTTGGCCCTGGGAGCTCCTCGGCTCCTGTGGCTCATATGTAGCCTGAGTCTCCCTTTGGCACTCCCCCCACTCCATCACATGCTGCTGCTGCGGGGTGTCCCACCCCCTCCGCCCGGGGGCCCCTCGAGGTTCCACTCCCCCCTGGCCCGGGGATGGGGCATGGCACTGTCATGCAGGGTGTGGGGGGCAGGGGCTGATGGCTGCAGTGCTGTGAGGGCTATGACCCTGGTGTCCTTGGGGCCATGGCCATGTGAGCGTGTGGGGGGCCCTGGACACATCTCTGTTACCCCCGCCCCTCAAGCCCTGGGGTGTCCAGCAGAGAGGGGTACCTACCTGTGGGTCCGCTCCCACGGTCCGGAGATCCCCGGGGGTAGGAGGCCCTGCTGCTGCTCCGGGATGGCAGGAGGAGGATCTGCAGGCTGGATTCGGCGGAGGAGGAGCCCCCCTCCTCCTCCTCCTCCTCCTCCTGCCGCGATGTCCCGGGGATGGCCTCCGGGGGGAGCCCCCGGGGTGTGGGGCTTGCCTCCGGGTCGGACTCTGGCTGCAGGGCCTGCTGGGGCTCGTCAGCCGAGGTGTCAAGGGTGGCCGGAGGGGAGGAGGTGTGCCGGGAGCCCAGGATGTCCCTGAGCTCCCTGTAAAAGGGGCAAGTGACGGGGGCGGCCCCAGATCGGCTGGCCGCATCCCGGGCCCGGGCTTAACCCTGCCGCAGCTCCTTCACCTTACTCCGGACATGGTCAGGAGTGCGGGCAGGGTGACCCCGGGCAGGCAGGCCGTCGGCCAGCTGAGCGAACGCATCTGCGTTCCGCCTCTTGCTCCCCATTACCTGGAGCACCTCCTCCTTGCTCCAGAGCCCCAGCAGGTCCCACAGCTCGGCCTCCGTCCAGGAGGGGCCCTGCTGCCGCTTCCCAGACTGGCTGGCCCTCTGGCTGGGCTGGCTGCCCTGGCTCCCCTTGGCGGGGGTCCCCTGGGGGCGCTGGGGGGGCTCCTGGCTCGCCATCGCTGCTCTGTGGTGGGCTGAGGGCTCTGCAGGCTGCCCGCGTGTGCAGGCTGCAGCCTGCACGTTGCCTCAGCTTCCTGCAGAGGCAGGGCAGGGGAGGGGACCTTTAAGGGGCCGCTCCACGCGGCCACCAGTGAGCTGAGGGGCTGGAGAGAGCGTCTTTCAACCCCCCAGTTGATGGCCGCCATGGAGGACCCGGCAATTTCGACGTTGCGGGACGCGGATCGTCTACACTGTCCCTACTTCGACGTTGAACGTCGAAGTAGGGCACTATTCCTATCTCCTCATGGGGTTAGCGACTTCGACGTCTCGCCGCCTAACGTCGAAGTTAACTTCGAAATAGCGCCCGACGCGTGTAGCCGTGACGGGCGCTATTTTGAAGTTAGTGCCGCTACTTCGAAGTAGCGTGCACGTGTAGACACAGCTATGATGTTAGTTGAGGAACATGAGAATGTGCCCGTGATTCTGTGAATAACCTGGTTAGGTCCAGTGATGGTATCTCCAGAAAAGATATGTGGACAAAGCTGGCAGTGGGCTTTGTTGCAAGGAAAAGTTCCAGGACTGGGAGGCTGTCTCCCAACCTTATGAGGATTCTCACCAACAGCCACAGTCTATACTGCAGGAACACCAGTCCTGGAACTGCCCCTCTACTCTCTGATTTGCTCACCTAGATAATTTTTTTTTCTGATTTGTCCACATTGATTACGGTTTTTGGTTCTCTGTGCCTTAAATTTTGATAGTGTATAGACTAGCACGGCTTTCCCTCTGTTCATATTCTGTCCAAGAAGAAGATGTACTTCTTTGTTGCCTTAGCCTCTTGAGTTCATAGAATCATAGAATCACAGAGCTGGAAGGGACCTCCAGAGGTCATCGAGTCCAGCCCCCTGTCCCAAGCAGGATCAACCACAACTAAGTCATCCCAGGCATGACTATGTCAAGCTGGGGCTTAAAAACCTCTTGGGATGGAGATTCCACCACTTCCCTAGGCAACGCATTCCAGTGCTTCACCACTCTCCTGGTGAAGTAGTTTTTCCTAATATCCAACCTACTTGTCTCCTTCAGTAACTTCAGACCATTACCCCTTGTTCTGCTATCTGTCACCACTGAGAACAGTTTCTCACCATCCCTTTTAGAGCACCCCTTCAGGAAGTTGAAAGCTATTGTTAAATCACCCCTCAGTCTTCTCTTCTGCAAACTAAATAAGCCCAAACCCCTCAATTCCTCCTCATAGGTCATGTGCTCCAGAGTTCAGCTGTTCTGGTCTCTAGAGCCTGTATTGAGTCTCTGAGGCACATAAGCTGCTTGAGATGATGGATTTCTTTAGAAAAATGTAATCTAATAAATATTTAAATAAATCTAGTAAGTCAGGTCTAGCTCCCAGTTATACTACTGTAAATCCAGCCATTCTACTGCTTTCAGCCACTGGAAAGTGGAACTACCATATGCAGTTACATAGAGAGACACTATTTGAAAAAGATTTGAAAGAAAACAAAAAATCTCATCTGTTGTTCTTGTTAGAACGTAGCCACTGTCACATACCTGATTTCCCACGGAAGTTGTTTAGTGTTTCTGAGAAAAGAGAGCTCATGGAGAACACAGGAGCAGAAACATCCAGCGTCCCTGACTGTAAGAGGGAAACCAGTTTTAGTTAAAATCCAGGATCATTTGCATTATCTACACTTTAAAAGACATTGTGTGTCTAGATTGCTGTTCAGCTGGGCACACAAGACACATGTAAATGGGATGTGGGGCAGGATAGACAAAAGGCCCTTTTAAACCAGTGGTTCTCATTCAGGGGTATATGTATCCCTGTGGTGAGGCAGAGGTCTTATTGGTGTCCATCAGCTCATCTAGACACATCTCATTTTACAACGGGCTACAGAAAAAGCACTTGCAAAGTCAGACCAAACCGGTGAATGAGTTAGCTCTATAGTCCATCTAGTCCAGTATCTAAATGTTACAGAAAGAGGAGGAGAAAACTTCACAGTAGGTAATTATGGGATAGAACTGCTTCATGGGAAAGTTCCCCCTGACTCTGAATAGTCCGGGCATATCTGCATTGCATCTGGGAGCTAGCTTCCCAGCCCATGCTCACAGATTGGTGCTAGTGGGAGTCTGAGTTAGCTGAGTATACTTTGTGACTCAGGCTGGAGCAAAGGCTGTCAGTTTGGAAGGGATGGGATGGGAAGGTGTGGGTATGAGAGCCTGAGCTCCAACCTGAGCTGCAAAGCCAAAGCTATATCTACAGGCTATTTGTAAGGTGCTTAGGCAAGGCTCACTAACATGGACCCTTAGAAATTCTCTGACTCCCTGAAGCTTGTGAAATTCTTTTGCTCCCTGTTTGTAGTCAGTGGACACTTCTCCCAGCCTCAGGCACTGCATTTGTTTCTGTGGCCTTTCTGTGTGAACAATACAGTTGGGTGAAATGTTTTGAACTGAAAAAAAAACACCCAAATTTAAAATATATTTTGACAAGGAAAATATTGATCAAATTTCCACAACCATAGTTTTGGATAAACTATAGGTCAAAATCTTTTAATTTTAAAAGGGGATTTTTTACAAATATCATTAATTGATACCCAAAACTTTACATTTTTGAGGATGTCTAGAAAATAAGGCACTGAAGAGTATTATAAAGTAACTTTGAAATCCATTCTTAGGATTTACCTGTGTTTGCTGAACACTCCATTTTCCAGATGAAAGTTTGTTCAGTAAGGTTTCTTGTACCTGTATGTTACAAACAGAATCAATCGGTTAATTCATGTAGTCAATTCAAATAATAAGTTCATATTTGTCTCATGTATAGCACATTAGTTGAATTCTTACCTTCTTGTCCCTGAGTGTTCCAAACAGCAGAATGAATAGTCCCTATAAAATATTATATTAAAATATAAATATATATACTTGTCCATATTTAACCATACTAGAGCATTCCTTTCTCACTATTTCTCTGCCTTGATAATTTAAACTAGAAGGTCTTCATAGCAGGAACCATTTCTTGCTATGTGTTGGTACAGATCCTAGCACAATGGGTTCCTAATCTGGTTTGAGGTCTGTAGGCACTGCTGTAATGTAGATAGTAATAATAATTCAGCTCACAGAAGTGACACAGATCAATATAGACTCGTAGCTTTCAGGTTGTGGAGCTTCTTGAGTCTTCAGATAATCTTGTTTTTCCTGGCATTTGAGAAGAGGGTGCTCAGTTAAATATCCCATTGTGAATTTATAATGCAGTAGCACTTGTTAGCTGTGTCTACACGTGCACGCTACTTTGAAGTAGCGGCACTAACTTCGAAATAGCGCCCGTCGCGGCTACACGCGTCGGGCGCTATTTCGAAGTTAACTTCGACGTTAGGCGGCGAGACGTCGAAGTCGCTAACCCCATGAGGGGATGGGAATAGCGCCCTACTTCGACGTTCAACGTCGAAGTAGGGACAGTGTAGACGATCCGCGTCCCGCAACGTCGAAATTGCCGGGTCCTCCATGGTGGCCATCAGCTGGGGGGTTGAGAGACGCTCTCTCCAGCCCCTCAGCTCACTGGTGGCCGCGTGGAGCGGCCCCTTAAAGGTCCCCTCCCCCGCCCTGCCTCTGCAGGAAGCTGAGGGAACGTGCAGGCTGCAGCCTGCACACGCGGCCAGCCTGCACCACCCTCAGCCCCTGACAGCTGCAATGGCCGCCCAGCAGCCCCCCCAGCGCCCCCAGGGGACCCCCCCCAAGGGGAGCCAGGGCAGCCAGCCCAGCCAGAGGGCCAGCCAGGCTGGGAAGCGGCAGCGGGGCCCCTCCTGGACGGAGGCTGAGCTGCGGGATCTGCTGGGGCTCTGGAGCGAGGAGGAGGTGCTCCAAGTAATGGGGAGCAAGAGGCGGAACGTGGATGCGTTTGCTCAGCTGGCCGATGGCCTGGCTGCCCGGGGTCACCCTGCCCACACTCCTGACCACGTTAGGAGTAAGGTGAAGGAGCTGCGGCAGGGTTACGCCCGGGCCCAGGATGCGGCCAGCCGATCTGGGGCCGCCCCCATCACTTGCCCCTTTTACAGGGAGCTCAGGGACATCCTGGGCTCCCGGCACACCTCCTCCCCTCCGGCCACCCTTGACACCTCGGCTGACGAGCCCCAGCAGGCCCTGCAGCCGGAGTCCGTCCCGGAGGCAAGCCCCGCACCCCGGGGGCCCCCCCCGGAGGCCATCCCCGGGACATCGCGGCAGAAGGAGGAGGAGGAGGAGGAGGGGGGCTCCTCCTCCGCAGAATCCAGCCTGCAGATCCTCCTCCTGCCATACCGGAGCAGCAGCAGGGCCTCCGACCCCTGGGGATCTCCGGACCGTGGGAACGGACCCACAGGTAGGTACCCCTCTCTGGTGGACACCCCTGGGCTTGAGGGGCGGGGGTAAGAGAGGTGTGTCCAGGGCTCCCCACATGCTCACATGGCCATGGCCCCAAGGACACCAGGGCCATGGCCCTCACAGCACTGCAGCCATCAGCCCCTGCCCCCCTCCACCCCTCATGACAGTGCCATGCCCCATCCCCGGGCCAGGGGGGAGCGGAACCTCGAGGGGCCCCCGGGAGGAGGGGGTGGGACACCCCGCAGCAGCAGCATGTGATGGAGTGGGGCGAGTGCCAAAGGGAGACTCAGGCTACATATGAGCCACAAGAGCCAAAGAGCTCCCAGGGCCAAAGGAGGATCCTGGCGCTACAGCTGGCAGGTGACACCTCTGCCCTGAACAAACAGGAGGGAGGAGCCGAGCTGGCTTGGAATTGGGGGGCGAGGGCGGGGGCCACAGGTAGAGGCTAGGGGAAGGGAGAGCTGGTAGGCAGCCAGCCAGAGGAGGGGGAAATCTGCATCCCAGAGGGGCCCCCCTTGGGGTCTTCTCGCCACGACGGGTTGGAAGGACTGTCTCTTCCGACAGCTGGTGCTGTCACTCCTGCCAGAAACTGGCCATCTGTGGCCTAAGAAAGCTCTCCTGCTCTCAGACCCTGCGGGGTGAAGTGAGAGTCGCTCCCACCAGGGGACAGGGTGCAGGGTAGGGGGACCCCTGAACCCCATCTATCACAGCAGCATCTCCCGGGGACGGGGATGGGGAACCTGCAGCACAGGGCTGGGGGGACAAAGGCCACAGCTCGGGGCCCACACTAACGCCTGTCTCCATTCTTCTTCCCCCCCTCCTGTCCTGTGTCCTGCACCTGCACCATCAGAAGGACCGGAAGAGAGCGCCGGCGAGGCGTCAGTTGTTCCGGAGAGCCCTCCGGGATCCTCACTCCAGGGCAGCCCCTCGGCCGAAGACCAACCGGCCCCACGGCGGGCTAGACGGCGGACCCCGCGCCTCCAACCGCCGCCGGCGACGGACCCCCAGCTGCTGGCCACCCTCCGTCGGCAGCTGGAGGTCGCGGAGCAGCACCTCCAGCTGCAGGAGCGGGCGCTGGCCTGGCGCCAGGAGGCATGGGGGGCCTATATGCAGACATTTAACCGCCTGGTTGATTACCTGGCCCCCCATGCCGCGCCGGCCGAGCCATCGCCCGCCCTGTCCGCTCCTGCAGCCCCACCACCAGCTGCTCCGCCCGTCGCCGGCCCATCCACCGTCGCCCCGCCACCCACCCGCGAGGGCCAGATCACCGAGGGACCCCTGGAGCCACCTGACACTTGCCGGCCCCCATACCTTCCGGTCCAGCGCGCTCCCACCCAGCCACGGACCAGGCTGCGAGCGTGGCGGGGCTCCCGGCCGGCCACGCCCAGTGCTGGGCTATAGGGGCGAGGGGCCCGGGACGTGGCCCCCCCCCTTGTATATAGTTGGACCCTGTTTTTTTGGTCCCCCCGTTTGCCCCGTCCCCCCCATGTAAATAGTTCTCCCCTTTCTCCTCCCTGCTTTTCTTTTTATTATTTATGGCACACAGTTGTTTCTTTGGATTGTTTTATTTTTGTATATATTGCTTTTGTTGAACATTTGTACCTAGTTTTCTGTTTGTGGTTCACATATTTATTTATATCCAAAAAAAAAAAAGGTTCGGAAAGAAAAAAAAAATTTACGTTCAGCCACAAGTGCGTGCTGTCATTTGTCCAGGACAAGTGGGTGGGGGGTGGTGGGGTGCTCCATGGTGTGGGCGTTGGGGCAGGAGTGTGGGGGAGGAAGGGGCGGGCAGTAGGGGGCCTGGGCAGAGTTCACCCCGCGACCTGTTCGTCGAAGTGGGCCCACAGGGCCTCCTGGACCCGGGTCCCCTCGGGGTCCACCTGCCGACTGGGGGCAGCAGGTGGCTGGACGTGTGCTCTGCCGGCCTCCACAGCCGAGCCCTGCAGAAAGGTCTCCCCCTTGCTCTCGACCAAATTGTGCAGGGCGCAGCAGGCACCCACAATCTGGGGGATGTTGTTGGGGCCCGCATCCAGGCGGGTCAGGAGACATCTCCAGCGTCCCTTCAGGCAGCCAAATGAGCGCTCCACCACCTGGCGTGCACGGTTCAGGCGCTCGTTGAAGCGCTCCTGGCTAGCGGAGAGATGGCCCGTGTAGGGGTGCATGAGCCACGGCCGGAGGGGGTAGGCCGCATCTGCGATGACGCAGAAGGGCATGGTGGTGTCCCCCAGAGGGATCTCCCGCTGGGGGATGTAGGTCCCCGCCTCCAGCCGGCGGCACAGGCCCGAGTTCCAGAAAACCCGGGCGTCGTGGGTGCTGCCAGGCCAGCCCACATAAATGTCCTGGAAACGTCCCCAGCTGTCCACCAAGGCCTGCAGGATGACAGAATGGTAGCCCTTGTGATTGAGATATCGTCCGCCACTGTGATGCGGGGCGCGGATGGGGATGTGAGTCCCATCCAGAGCCCCAAAGCAGTTGGGGAAGCCCAGGGTGGCAAAGGCGGTGATGGTGGCATCTGGGTCCCCCAGCCTCACAAGCCTGTGCAGGAGCATGGCGTTGATGGCAAGCACAACCTGCAGAGAAAGCACATGGGACAGCCCCAATGAGGGGTGAGCAGGGTGTGTGTGGCCCTGCCCTGCCCTGCCCTGCTGTGGCCCCCCTGCCCTGGCCCCCCTGCCCTGCTCTGGCCCCCCTGCCCTGCCCTGCCCTCCCCCCGTGGGTTCGCTTACCTCCATGAAGAGAGCCCCGACGGTGGCCTTTCCGACACCAAACTGCTGTCCCACGGATCGGTAGCTGTCCGGAGTGGCCAGCTTCCAGACAGCGATGCCGACCCATTTCTGTACTGTGAGGGCTCGCTGCATGGCAGTGTCCTTGTGCCTGAGTGCGGGGGTGAGCCACTGGCACAGCTCCAGGAATGTCTGCCGGGTCATCCTGAAGTTTCTGAGCCAGTGGTCGTCGTCCCACTCCCCAAGCACCAGCCGCTCCCACCAGTCGGTGCTGGTGGGGTAGCTCCACAGCCGCCGGCGTGTGAGGCGGGGGGTGGAGCGGGGTGCTGCAGGGGTAGGGGTTGAGCCCTGCTGCCCTGGGGGCATCTCCTCCCCTGGGGCAAGAAGGTAGTCAGCTGCCTCCCACATGGCATGGGCCAGGGCAAGCCCTGCTCCTGCCGGGAGGGCTGGGTGGACCTCTAGCTGCTGCTGCTGCTGCTGCTGCTGCTGGGGGTCCATGACTGCGGCGCCCGGGGTCTGTGTGCCTATGGCTCCTCAGACCGCGTGCTGTGCAGGCTGAGTGTGTCTGGGAGGGGCCCTTTAAGGGAGCGGCTAGCTGTTGCCCCAGAAGCGCTAGTCCGCCCTGTGACCCTGTCTGCAGCTGTGCCTGGCAGCCCTATTTCGATGTGTGCTACTTTGGCGTGTAGACGTTCCCTCGCTGCACCTATTTCGAAGTTGGGCTGCGTAACGTCGAAGTTGAACATCGACGTTGCCGGCCCTGGAGGACGTGTAGATGCTATTCATTGAAATAGCCTATTTCGATGTCGCAACATCGAAATAGACTAGTTCAATATAGGCTTCACGTGTAGACGTAGCCATTCAGTGTTTCCACATTATCAGCTATCATTCTTTTTCCAGGATGTAACTGGGTAGATAATATGTTGTCAACATAAAGGAATGAGCAAAGTGGATAGAGATATAAAATTTTGAAAACATGAGAAAATATACATTTTTCTCCTCTGTTTCAAAAATTAAATTTTCTGAAAAATCAGAATAGCTGCAGTAGTTACTTGCTTATTAAAATTAAATTTGATTTAGTTCTGTAAAAATGCAAAATGTAAAGGGGTTCCTTGTTATAAGTCCCGGTTACATTCCTAAATAATGCAACTTATACTGAAATGACTTATAAAGGGGAATTAGTATCCATAACGAATAATGTAATTAGCTTGAGATACATTCCCAACACATACTGTTCACACATGTGTGGTACTATAACGTATCTGTAACCCACAAAAAACTATAAATATAAATAGATCAGACGAGTATGTTACTATTTTTACCTTGTAAATTGATTTGATGTGCTTGATGATGGAAGCAGGGACACTTAAACAGAGTTAGACAGAGGAGAAAGGAGATGGGATGGGGGAGTACAGTACAGGTTGTAACTCTAATCCAGCGCACTTGGGACTTGACCTGAGCTGGATAAGAGAATTTTTTGGGCTAGAGAAAGTCATCGTTCCTCAGCCCCTGCAGCTGGCTACTGACTGATAAAAGGTCCTGGCAGCAGGTCCCAGCTTCTGGCAGCTCCTGGGTCCTAGCAGCCATCATCCACCATGGCTTCCCCCTACCCCCAGATATGGGCATCCTGTAGCTGTTCACAGCCACGAGCCTGGCTCCCCATAGCCCTGGCTCCCTGCCAGCTCCCCATGGCTCCCTAAAGTTCCCCCCCAGCTCCCTTGGCTTTGCATGGCTCCCTGCCAGTCCAGCCCCCCACCTGCTGGTTTCCCACTGCTTCCTACTGGCCACCCCCAGCTACCTGCTAGTTTTCCACCAGCCCCCTCCAATTCCCTGCTGGCTCCCTGCCAGTCCCTGCTGACTCCCCCCTGCCTACCTGCCAGCTCCACCCTGACTTCTCCCAGATCCCTGCAGCTCTTCCCCACCAGTTCCCTGCAGCTCCCCATCAGCTCCCCACAGTCCTCCGCTGGCTCACCACAGTTCTTCCCCACCCTCTACCCGCAGCTTGCCAGCTCCCCACTGGCTCTGTACAGATCCCTGCTAGTTCCCTGCTGGTCCCTGCCATCTCCCCACCAGGTCCCCACTGGCTTCCCACAGCTCATCGACTTCCCACCAGCTCCTTGCAACCCACCTTTGGTTCCTGCTGGCTTTCTTCAGCTCCCCCATCTACCTATTGGTGTGACTTATAATGAAACTGCTTCCATGATTTAGTTAATTACGTATATGTGAAATGCTTTACAGCTATGTGACTTATAACAAGGACCCCCTGTATATGTATAACTTAGTTACCACACTAAAAATTACTGTTTGGTATATTTATGAAATAAATAACTATAATTTATATTGTTTTTATTCAGATAATAATGACAAATACATGTAGAAATATTGATGAGTCTCAGCTGCACAACAAGGCTGTGTCTACACTTGCATTCCCCTTTTAAAAGGGGTATGCAAACAAGGGAAATAAAAATGCAAATAAGGTGCAGATTTGCATATCTGACACCTCATTTGCATATTCTTATGTCGAAAGAGCTTTTTTTGAAAGAAGAAAACCAGTGTAGACACCGTTCTTTTGAAAATAAACCCCATCTTTGAAAGAATCCTTGTTCCCTTTTTTTATGGGAAGAAAGATTCTTTCAAAGATGGGATTTGCTTTTGAAAGAGAAGTGTCTACACTGTTTTCGTCTTTTGAAAGAAGCTCTTTCAAAATAAGAATATGCAAATGAGGCGTCAGATATGCAAATCTGTGCCCCAGTTGCATTTTTATTTCCCTCATTTGCATACCTCATTCAAAAGAGGAATGCAAGTGTAGACACAGCCCAAGGTATTTAGGTGCATCTTTTGCCTAAAAATATTTTGCTCATTTTAAATACTTACTATTAGAAAATATTTGGCAAACCACAATGGCAAAAGTAATAATATTTTTATAAACATGACTCTAAAATTATTTCATTGTTCATTCAGAGAAACATATTCCATACAATAATCCGTTTTCAATTTTTCCCACAATTTACAAATTTTCCATACTAGGCAAATAAAGTTAAAAACAACCCTCACAATTTTTATTACAAAAGTTTCCTTTCTGCTCCTCCCTCAAATGCCTATTTATGTTATTTTGGCTATGTCTACACTAGCACACTACGTTGAAGTAGCCTATTTCGAAGTAAGAACATCGAAATAGGCTACTTCGACGCGTATCATCTTCACATCCTCTGGGGCTGGTGCCGTCGACGTTCAACGTTGAAGTAGCAACAGGGAACATCGAAAGGAGCCGCCCCGGAAGGAAATGCAGAGCATCCACGCACACAAGCACTCTCCATCGAAATAAGGGGCCAGCAAAGCCTGCAGGTCGGGTCACAGGCTGGACTGGCCCTTCCAGGGGAAGAGCAAGCTGGTCCCTTAAAGGGCCCCTCCCAGACACACTCGGTCTGCACAGCACGAGGTCCACAGAGCTGACAACTGGTTGCAGACCCCGTGCACACAGCATGGACCCCCAGCTGCAGCAGCAGCAGCCAGAAGCCCTGGGCTAAGGGCTGCTGCATGAGGTGACCATAGAGCCCTGCAGGGGCTGGACAGAGCATCTCTCAACCCCTCAGCTGATGGCTGCCATGGAGGACCCCACTATTTTGATGGAGCGGGACACGGATCGTCTACACACGTCCTACTTTGACATTGAATGTTGAAGTAGGGAGCTATTCCCGTCTTTAGATAGGAAAAGCGATTTTGACGTCTCGTCGCCTAACGTCGATTTCAACGTCATAATAGCGCACGGCGCGTGTAGACGCAATGAGTGCTATTTTGACATTGTGCCAGCTACTTCCAAGTAGCTGGCTAGTGTAGACGTACCATTTCTGTTTTATAAGACATTTCTCTAGGAGAACCTGAGTGCTTCACACATTTGAATTATTTGTTAGCAGAGCCGTGTAGAGAATGAGAATTCCATTTCCTGGCGCATTTCATATTTCAAAATTTTGAGGTATTTTTTCATCTTCAAAGAAACCAAAAACTCCAAAGTGCTCCATGAATGGGAACATGGTCCCAGCTCCAGAGGAATCTGCTTGCTGAGTATGCCATGGAGCAGAAAGCCCTGGGCAGAATCAAAAGCAGAAAGAGGACCTAGACCCACGTTACCTCATTAAGGCTGTGTCTACACTAGCCCAAATAAATATTCAGCGCCTCTTTAGAATGATGCTGGCCACAGCACTTCGAAATTGTTGCGGCTTGCGCGTGGCTTGTCCAGATGGGGCTCCTTTTCGAAAGGACCCCGCCAACTTCGAAATCCCCTTATTCCTATCTGCTGATAGGAATTTGTCTGCTGGCAGGAATAAGGGGATTTTGAAGTTCCCAGAGTCCTTTCAAAAAGGAGCCCTGTCTGGATGAGCCACGCAGCAGCAAGTTGCAGCAATTTTGAAGTGCTGCATTAGTAATCTTTGCATGGCCATTTTGAAGATTTGGGCTGGTGTAGATGTAGCCTAACTGTTAGAACGTATACTGCAAGTAAAAATCTCATCTCATGATTGGCAGAAAATAGTCAGATGGGTTGGCCCATTTCAGTTGTTTACTTCCCAGCAGTGGCACCAAAAGCTGCCTTAGGCCCCAGGGCAAAGTGTGAGGGAGGCTCCAGCTTTGTGCCCCAGTAGCGCTGGGGCTAAGAGCAGTCAGCAGTCAGCAACACTCAGACTTCAGTGTTGCTCCTCCCATCACCCCCAGGCTGTACAGCCAGAGCAGTGCTGCTGAGGAAGTTCAAAAAGCCCTAGAGCCCATACTGGGCCCTGGGGCAAGTATACCCTTTGCCTCACCCCCATCAGCAGGCCTGCTTGTCCTTGTTACTATTTCTCATCAACTTATAACATTGGACGAACATTCTACAGTCCCTAACTATTTGGAAGTGATAACCTCCTAAAGTAGCACTGGAGAAAGTGGAGTCTGTTGGTACCTAATAAATTGGAGTAATTCCTTAACCACAACAAATCATGCTCACGTGCACAACGTAGAGCGGTTTGCCTAATTTGAGGAAAGAATTACTGCAGAATGTATTGGCAGAGACTTTAGAATTAGGAGTGTCACCTTCATCGGCAACCTGTCAGTCAGAAAAATAATCAATTCCCTGTGTCTTCAGGAGCATGAGTGTTTCAGTCTTCCCTGTCTTCTTTTTCTATAAGTCTGTGTTAAGTGATCCTGAAAAAGTAAAGCAGTGCGTACATGTTACTCACCTGGAAAGCATTGAGGAGATTAAATAGTACATGGAATACTACTGGGCTCTTTTCAATCATGGTTGCAAGTCCAAATCCCCAGGTGAAGCCTAATAGTGGTGTCAGAATGCCAACACTTTTGATGGCTTGAATCAAGGAGCTCCTCTCCTGCTTGCTTGGCTTGTCCCCAATAACAGGCCTAAGTATTTTGACTATGACAACAACACCAGTGATCAAATTCACAGCCACAATGATCAGTGCAGGTAAAACAAAGGCAAGGAGAGCTTTGCTTTCCTTCCAATTGAGCCAGCAAACGTGTTCCCTCTTGGTAGTGTAATGTGGCTGAGTGACCGCTATGGTGATGACTGATATAATGAGAGGACACCCATAACCCAAAGAGAATACTACAGTTTTCTGGATGGTCTTGCTAGTGTCATGTAAAATGAAGACCAGGTGATAGAAGATCATGAGGCCCATGGCAAGCATCCAGAAAAAGACACAGAGGTAGAACAAGTGGATGAAAAAGGTGGCAGCTATGCAGACACCTTCATTCACTGTCTTCTTTCCATTTAGCGTGGAGGCAGCAACAATGAACCAGATGTCTGCAATCAGAAGAGACACAGCTATGTTCAAGATACAGACATGACGCATGTAGGAGGTTCTGTTTTTGGTCACATATTTCCATACCAGGGATTCAATTAAAATGCAGACCACCAAACTTGTCACAGATATGTACAGACCGATATAGGTAATGTAACTTAGTGCTTGTTCAGTTGCATTAGAATATCCAGTTGAGTTGGAATCCATGTTGGGTGACATAAGAATTGAGAATGAACTCAAGTGATTGCAGGTGCAAATGACACTGCTTCCGTTATCCATAGACTGACAGCCAGTGTCATCCCATCCTCCTGCATCTTTTGAGAGGGAGAAGTTCCAAAACACACACTTGGGATTTCCCAGGGAAGCATTGCTTTTGGCAAAGATCAGCTTGATTTGGAAGTCCTGCGGGAGGTTTCTGTTCACTGTTGTTGTCATCACCAAGCCATTCACAACATTTGTCTCATTCGATTGGGGCAGAATGTATTTGAGTGTTGAGAAAGCCACACTGATGATGGTTGTGTTTGCTCCCAGCCTCTGACTCTCTTTTCCACTAATTAACACACTACCGTTGAGGTTTGCTGAACTGGGGAATACAAAGGTTGGATTGTAGTCTGACGTGTTGTTTTCTGTGATAACTGTACCTTGCAGCTGAAGGTTGGTGTTGTTGATAGGAGGAATAGTGTTATTAACTGGCTGGAAGGACTGGGAAAATTTCTCCACTGAATTCAGTAACCTGGCACTCTTCTGTATTTCCTGGTTATTCAGTTTTTTCCAGGAATCTATTGTGGAACTGCTGACAATAACGTCCACTGTAGAGAGGAAATTCTGTAAGATAAGGTTTGGTGTTAATGAAGTTTTTTACGATCACTGCTCCTACAATAATGTCGACATGTTCTGAAATCTGTCTTGCTAGCCTGGCCTCTTCTTTTGTCCACTAATCCCTCAGACGTTCCCTCTGGATGTCCTGTCTCAAGTTAGAGTAACTGGAAACAGGTGTTCACTTTTCCTTCTAATGCTGCTACTTTTTTGCGTGGCGCCAGCCCTGCCACCCAGGTTTACAGCCTATGTGTTTATCTCTGACTTGTCTCCTTTTTCCTCACACATCCAGGCTTTTTAGCTAGTGGAATCAGATTGTGGAAAACTCCTCTTGAAACTTGACATTCCCTCCAGGTAGATATAAAGTAAACCCTCGATTTTATGGACCCCAATTTAGTGGATTTGGGAAGCTGACATCTGCCAGCTCTTCCACCACCATTCCCAAAGTCCACTGGGATCCATAAAATCCTAAATCCATCAGCCTTTATACCCCCCCAAAACGTATGTCAGGCAACATACCACAGCTGCTTCTCCTGGAGCTGCCATGCACTCCTCCCACCAGGGGCAGAGCACGTATGCAGGCAGATGGCACTCAACTCTACTTCCCAGACCTAGTGGAAGGAGTTCACGGAGGCCACAGTGGCTCCCACTGCTACGGCAGCAGTGGACTTTCTGGCATTGGTGGCTCTCCAAGCTGCAATGGAGTCTCCAGCCACAGCTCCAGCGGGGCTCCAAGCCATGGCTCCTTGAGTGGCATCAGCTCTGGTAAGTCACCTGCATTTTTTTGTGGGGGAAGACTAGGACCTGGGGAGTCTGGTGGTGGTGGGTGGGTGGTAGAGCGAATACAGAGTAATCTTCAGAGTTAATGGGGTTTGGGGTTTAATGGACACCCCTCTCCCTGATTTGTCTGTTAAATTGAGGGTTTACTGTATTACTGAAAATCAGTCCTGTCCTCTCTAACGCCACTCCATGTCCGTTCCTGGTTCAGCTCTCGTAATTCACCTTTTTTTATTGTCAGTTGTTTTCCCTGACCTGATAATGATTCCTCCACATTTAACATTCTCGGCTTTCCCATACCTACTCCTAACGTACCCTTCCTCACCATAGCTTTCTCCTACATCTGCCATGCACATATTTTCTTAACCTCAGCTGCCTTTCGCATTTCCATCATCTCAGTTTCAAGCACCATGTCTCTGCCCAGTAACATACAACTTCTCTATAAACACTATAATTTATTGAAGAAACAATCGCCCAGTTCCTGATTTATACATTTAAGGGAACCCAACCGTCTTGATTAAATGTGTGACCACGTCATTGTAACCTCTGTCCTCCTCCTCTACTTGCTCCACTCTTCGTCATAGTCATTGAAAGATTGTCTTTATCAGCTCTGTTACAGAGACAGCGTCTTCTATGTTCTGTAAACCTCCTATGGTGAGCTGGTAGTAATCTTTTTCCCTCCCATTACTTCAACCGTGTCGCCCTCTTCATGAGCCTTTTCATATAAAAGTGAAGTTCATGGACCTCATCTTCAAGGCCATTCATAATCTTGCCTTCATGTGTACATTTGTTTTTACTGCCTTTTACTTCATCACTCCCCAAGCTCCTTCCTAGTCCATGCATTAACCATTCAGGGAGTATAGTCCCAGCTGATGCATAAACCAAATAACCAACCAACTTCTACAAGGCTTAAATGTAACTTACTTCCATTGTGCGTGGTTCTGTGCCTGTCACTCTCTCTGAAACCAAATCCAGGATGGTAATTAATGCCCCCAGGTTTTGAGGCGAATTGTTTATTTCTTGTTGTACCTGCACTGCTCCATTGCGAAGATTCTCAAGATATGTCGGTATCTGTGTTGTTGTTTGAGGGCCAGACACCAAAGACTAGAATAGAAGTTAAACGTGTTGTTACATATTTGCAATTCCTCTGAGGCTTGATCCTCAGTTGAGATACAATATGAGTGTATAGGAGAAGTGTAACTCCCCCACCAGCCTGGATGTACAGAGGAAGAGGTGATTTCTAAATGAGAAGAAAAGGATGCAGCAGCAGCTCTGTTGTTGTTTCTGGGGTGGGGGTGACCATAGACTTGTAGGCTGGAAGATACCTCAGAAGGTCATTGAGTCCAGTCCCCTGCCCAAAATAGGGAGCTGTTTATGAAGACAAAAGAAGTTAAACATGATGTTACATATTTGCAATGCCCCTGGGGCTTGATCTTCAGTTGAGATACACTGTGAGTGTATAGGAGAAGTGTAACTCCCCCACCAGCAGGTGGGAAGTGAGGATGGTCAAATTCAAACTTACAAATTCTAGAATTAGAAATTGAATATGAATAAATTCAAATTTATCTTGTAGTGTAGGTGCAGCTTCATTTAGAAACCCCCTATTCCTCTGTCAAATCCTAGTGAGGAAAATAGAAAGGTGCATAAACACTGCCAAATTAAATGTAAAAATGTAATAAGAAAACACAAAAAAGATTTTTAGGAACAGCTAGCCAAAAACTCAAAAAGTAATAGCAAAATGTTTTTTTAAGTACATTAGAAGCAGGAAGCCTGCTAAACAACCAGTGGGGCCCCTAGACAATCGAGATACAAAAGGAGCAATCAAGGATGATAAAGCCATTGCAGAGAGACTAAATTATATCATTGCATCAGTCTTCATGGCTGACGATGTTGGAGAGATTCCCTTGCCTGCACTGTCCTTTGTGGGTGATGAATCTGAGGAACTGTTCCAGATTGAAGTGTCATTAGAGGAGGTTTAGGAACAAATAGAAAAACTTAACAATAACAAATCACTGGGACTGGATGGCATTCACCCAAGGGTTCTGAAAGAACTCTAATGTGAAGTTGTGGAATTATTAACCTGATTTGTAACCTATTCTTTAAATCAGCTTCTGTAACCAAGGACTGGAAGACAGCCAACATAACACCAATATTTAAAAAGGGCTCTTGAGGTGACCCTGTTAATTACAGACTGGTAAGTCTAATGTCAGTACCGGGCAAATTAGTTGAAACAATAATAAAGAATAAAATTGTCAGACACATAGAAGAATATAATTTGTTGGGCAAAAGTCAACATGGTTTCTGTAAGGGGAAATTATGTCTTACTAAACTATTGGAAGTGTTTGAAGGTGTTAACAAACATGCAGACAATGGGGATCCAGTAGATATAGTTTACTTGGATTTCCAGAAAGCCTTTGACAAAGTCCCTCACAATAGGCTCTTGTGTAAATTAGGTTGTCACGGGATAAGAGGGAAGACCCTTTCATGGACTAAGAACTGGTTAAAAGACAAGAAACAAAGGGTAGGAATAAATGGTAAATTTTCTGAATGGAGAAGGGTAATGAGCGGTGGTCCCCAAGGGTCAGTCCTAGGACCAATCCTATTCAACTTATTCATAAATGATCTAGAGAAAGGGGTAAGTAGTGAGGTGGTAAAGTTCGCAGATGATACGAAACTGTTCAAAATAGTCAAGACGAAAGCAGACTGTGAAGAACTTCAAAAAGATCTCACCAAACTGAGTGATTGGGCAACAAAATGGCAAATGAAATTTAATGTGGATAAGTAATACACATTGCAAAAAATAAGCCCAAGTATACTTACAATATGATGCGGGCTAAAATCATTAGCTATAACTAATCAGGAAAGAGATCTTGGGGTTATCATGGATAGTTCTCTGAAAACATCCACGCAGTGTTCAGCGGCAGTCAAAAAAGCAAATAGGATGTTAGTAATTATTAAAAAAGGGATAGAAAATATGACACAATATTTGACTGCCTCTTTATAAAACTACGGTTGTAGCCAGACAGCCAGCCCTCTCTCAGACCAGCATTGCTGGGAACACAAGGGAGCCAAAACAACAGGGCACTTAACATAAATTCCAGCACAGCCTTTGAAGCTGTGAGAAGCACAGGTGTGCTGCTACAATGTGCCTCTGGGAACATATACAACGATTAGGCTCACAGCAGACAGAGAAGCTGTGACAGACATGGCTCTTAGCCCCTACTAAATAACGTGATGCACACACACCAACATCCTAGGTGGGAAAATATTTACCCTAATAAAAGGAATGTCCAGTAGTCGAAACTTATTGTTTCTCTCCCTTGCAAGCATAAACTACTCTTGCGAGAGCTGGCGTCGCCCAGACAGACCAGCCCCAATTTGGCATAAGAAAGGAGAAAGAGAATAAAGGAGTACAGAGGTATAAGTATGGGACCTACAGCACCATGATTTTTGAGTGCTTTTCACTATCTATCTGCTGGTCAGATAAGTGACAGCCTCCCAAGGCTTCTGCAGCTAAAAGGGTCCCTAAGCCTTGTCCCTTATTCATCTTTCCGCGGAATTGAGTGACCGATCCTGGCTTGGCACCGCTGGAATCGAGAGATGCAAGGAGGGTAAGAAGCACCCACACCTGATCTCCTATCTTTAGTGTACACATATTTTGACATAGAGCTCTATACTTTGTTTTCTTTCTTTGGGATAGTGGCTTCAGTTTTGTAACTTGTTTGTGTGTGTAACATCTATACATTTAAATAAGTAGGCACTAGCAATTTTGTAACCACATGATTAGAATCTAGTTTAATAAATTTTGGTAACCGTTTGTGCATAAGCCTGACTTGTTTCTCTGGTTTACTGTAAAGCAGCCAACACAATTAAAGAACCTCAGCCGTTTTGGCTATAAAGCCTGGCCATTAGGTGAGAGTACTAAGAGCCTAGCGTTGAGTTGTGCCGCCTCCACGGGGCAAACTCTTGGGGCGCCTGTCAGTCAATCCTGACTGCCCACTGCGAAGGGGCTCTGAGCTCTAGCAGTTAAAGTCACAGGTGTGGAAAGGCTCTTAGTGCTGCCATTGGGGCACCTGTCAGTCAGTGTTGACTGCCCACTGCGAAGGGGCTCTGAGCTCTAGCAGTTAAAGTCACGGGTGTTTAGGACCTTGTGGCATCCGTCAGCCTAGCCCGGGCTGCCCGCTGCGAAGGGACAGTGCGTCCTAGCGGTTAAAGTCACGGATGGTATAAAACGGGCATAGCTGGCACCTCACCAAAGATCCTTGGCCATCGGCTAACAACGGTACACCCATGTCTTGAATACTGCATACTGATGTGGTCTCCTCACCTCAAAAAAGATATTTTGGCACTAGAAAAGGTTCAGAAAAGGGCAACAAAAATGATTAGGGGTTTGGAATGGGTCCCACATGCAGAGAGGTTAAAGAGACTGGGACTTTTCAGTTTAGAAAAGAGGAGACTGAGGAGGGATACAATAGAGATATATAAAATCATGAGTGGTATGGAGAGGGTGAACAAAGAAAAGTTATTTACTTGTTCCCATAATATAGGAACTAGAGGACACCAAATGAAATTAATGGATAGCAGGTTTAAAACTAATGAAATAAAGTTCTTTTTCACACAGTGCACAGTCAACCTGTGGAACTCCTTGCCAGAGGAGGCTGTGAAGGCTTGGACTATAAGAGAGTTCAAAGAAGAGCTAGATAAATTCATGGAGGTTAGGTCCATAAAAGGCTATTGGCTTGGGGGTAGGAATGGTGTCCCTGGCCTCTGTTTGCCAGAGGCTGGAGATGGATGGCAGGAGACAAGTTGCTTGATTGTTGTCTTTGGTCCAATCCCTCTGGAGCACCTGGCACTGGCCACTGTCAGGAGAAGGGATGCTGGGCTAGATGGACCTGTGGTCTGACCCAGTAATGGCTATTCTTATGTTCTTATGGCTGTCATACGAACATAAGCCCACGGCTAAAGTCTCGCGGCTCGCACTTGGAAATTCACACTCTTCCTGTTACTGGAGAGCAGCAGCCAGAGCAGAGCACTGAGAGGGGCATTATAGGTTACATATGGAACACATCTGGAGGCTAATAAATTTGATTTTAAGAAGCGGCACTTCCCCACTGGCCTTTAATCAGACTTCTGAGTTCGAGCTTGACGTTATACCTGTCAGGTAACTGTGATTTTGTAATCTCAAGGTCAGTGCAACCAAAACTGAGCTAATGGTCTTTACGGTGAAGACAGTCATGTGGCAAAATTGAGCTAACTTAGTTAAATTCAAATATATCTTGTAGTGTAGACACAGCCTGAGAAGACAAAGAATGCAGCAGCAGGCCTGTTGTTGTTTCTGTGGGCAGGTGATCAGAGAATGACAGCGCTGGAAGAGATCTCAGAAGGTCATCGAGTCCAGTCCCCTGCCCAAAATAGGGAGCTGTTTATGACAACAAAAGCAAAAATGGGCGTGTTTCTACCAACCACTCAGCTAGACACCTTGCAGTGGGAAGTATTCAAGACAGGGATTAGCTGACAGCAAGGGATAGCCTGGAGCTACTTGTGAAGTGTAGCCGGACGTACCTGGAAAGAGGGGCCACTCTTAACGATCAGTGCAAAGGTCACAACAGGACAGACCATCCAGCCACAGAAGTGTGAACAGAGGACAGGAACATGTTCATGGGTGTTGCAAGCCAGCAAAGCACACTGATTCACAGGCAGCACAACAGTAGAACCAAAGGCAAGGAGCACGCATTCTGCTAGGGTGGGACAGCCCTGGAGAATCTTGTCTGTCTTTGTGATAATTTCCTGCCTTACTTCCTCTGACTGTCCTGTCTTGTGGTGGCCCTCACTAGGTATGGAGCGCCATGAATGCTCCAGTCAGAGCTAAAACAATAACTCCTGTGGCACCTTATAGACTAACAGATATTTTGGAGCATAAGCTTTCATGGGCAAAGACCCACTTCGTGCATCTGAGGAAGTGGGTCTTTGCCCAAGAAAGCTTATGCTCCAAAATATGTTAGTCTATAAAGCGCCACAGGACTTCTTATTGTTTTTGAAGATACAGAAGAACATGGCTAGCCCAAAGATACTAGTCAGAGCTCGTCATGGTATATGTGCTATACACACTCAAGGAAGATAAAAGTCCTACTATTAACTGCTAACAGAGAGAAAGCTGTGCTAGTCTATATACTGTCAACAACAAAAAAAAGCAGCCCATTAGCACTTTAAAGACTACCAAAATAACTTATTTGGTGAAGAGCTTTTGTGGGACAGACCCACTTCTTCAGATCATAGCCATACCAGAACAGACTCCATATTTAAGACACAGAGAACCAAGAATAGTAATCAAGGTTGAAAAATCAGAAAAATATTATCATGGTGAGCAAATCAGAGAGCAGAGGGGCAGAACAGGGGGATGGAGGAGAGTCAAGAATTAGATTAAACCAAGTATATAACAGAGCCCCTATAATGACCTAGAAAATTCACATCCCAGTTCAAACCACATGTTAATGTGTCGAATTTGAATATAAAAGAGAGTTCAGCAGCCTCTCTTTCCCATCTGTTCTGAAAATTCCTCTTCAGTAAGACACACAGCTTCAGGTCATTAACAGAATGGCCGACCCCATTAAAATGTTGGCTGACCGGTTTGTGGCTCAGGAGTGTTTTTATGTCTGTTTTGTGCCATTAATTCTTTGTCTAAGAGAATTTGAAGTCTGTCCAACATACAAAGCATCAGGGCACTGATCCCACTTTGGAATGCCAAAAGAAATTACAACTACTTAAGTGGAAATGGAAACTAGGACAAATTACAAAGGACGAATATAGGCAAACAACACGAGCATGCAGGAGCAAGATTAGAAAGGCTAAGGCACAAAATGAGCTCAAACTAGCTACAAGCATAAAGGGAAACAAGAAGGCTTTTTACAAATACATTGGTAATAAGAGGAAGACCAAGGAGAGGGTAGGGCCATTGGTCAGTGAGGAGGGAGAAACAGTAAAAGGGAATTTGGAAATGGCAGGGATGTTTAACGATTTGTTTCAGTCTTCACTGAGAAATCTGAAGGAATGCCTGACATAGAGAATGCTAGTGAAAAAGGGGTAGGTTTAGAAGTTGAAATAAGAAAAGAACAAATTAAAATTTACTTAGAAAAATTAGATGTCTGCAAATTACCAGGGCCTGATGAAATGCATCCTAGAATCCTCAAGGAGCTGATAGAAGAGGTATCTGAGCCTTTAGCAATCATTTTTGGAAAATTGTGGGAGACGGGAGAGATTCCACAAAACTGGAAAAGGGCAAATATAGTACCCATTTATAAAAAGGGGAAAAAGAATAACCCGGGAAACTACAGGCCAGTCAGCTTAACTTCTGTGCCAGGAAAGATAATGGAGCAGGTAATTAAAGAAATCATCTGCGAGCATTTGGAAGGTGGTAAGGTGATAGGGAACAGCCAGCATGGTTTTATTAAAAACAGATCATGTCAAACCAATCTAATAGCTTTCTTTGATAGAATAACGAGCCTTGTGGATAAGGGAGAAGCAGTGGGTGTGGTATACCTAGACTTCAGTAAAGCATTTGACATGGTCTCACATAATATACTTACCAATAAACTACACAAACACAACTTAGATGGGGCTACCATAAGGTGAGTGAACAACTGGCTGGATAACCGTACCCAGAGAGTAGTTATTAATGGTTTTCAATCCTGCTGGAAAAGTATAACTAGTGAGGTTCCACAGGGGTCTGTTTTAGGACCAGTTCTCTTCAATATCTTCATTAACGATTTAGATATTGACATAGAAAGTACACTTATCAAGTTTGCAGATGATACCAAGCTGGGAGGGGTTGCAACTTCTTTGGAGGATAGGGTCATAATTCAAAAGGATCTGGATAAACTGGAGAAATGAGCTGAGGCAAACAGGATGAAGTTTAATAAGGACAAATGCAAAGTGCTCTACTTAGGAAGGAACAATCAGTGTCACACATACAGAATGGGAAAGGACTGCCTAGGAACGAGTACAGCAGAAAGGGATCTAGGGGTTATGGTGGACCACAAGCTAAATATGAGTCAACAGTGTGATGCTGTTGCAAAAAAAGCAAACATGATTCTAGGATGCATTAACAGGTGTGTTGTGAACAAGACACAAGAAGTCATTCTTCCACTCTACTCTGCACTGGTTAGGCCTCAGCTGGAGTATTGTGTCCAGTTCTGGGCACCACAGTTCAGGAAGGATGTGGAGAAATTGGAGAGGGTCCAGAGGAGAGCAACGAGAATGATCAAAGGTCTAGAGAACATGACCTACGAAGAAAGGCTGAAAGAATTAGGCTTGTTTAGTTTGGAAAAGAGAAGATTGAGGGGGGACATGATAGCAGTCTTTAGGTATCTAAAAGGGTGTCATAAGGCAGAGAGAGGGAACTTGTTCTTCCTTGCCTCTGAGGATAGAACAAGAGGCAATGGACTTAAGTTGCAGCAGGGGAGGTTCAGGTTGGACATTAGGAAAAAGTTCCTAACTGTCAGGGTGATCAAACACCGGAATGAATTGCCAAGGGAGGTGGTAGAATCTCCATCACTGGAGATATTTAAGAAGAGGTTAGATAGATGGCTTTCAGGGATGGTCTAGAAAGTGCTTGGTCCTGCCATGAGGGCAGGGGGCTGGACTCGATGGCCTCTCGAGGTCCCTTCCAGTCCTACTCTTCTATGATTCTATGATTCTAAGGAACTCCCTGCTGCTACTTGAGATCTTATTCACTGAGACACACCATCTGAGCCCCAACCTGGATTATTCTATTTACTTCCCAAAATCCACAAACCTGGAAACCCTGGACACCCTATTATTTCAGGTATTGGCACCCTTACCACCAGACTATCCAGTTACATGGACTCCTTCCTCAAGCCCGATGCCACCAACACTCCCAGCTATCTTTGAGATACCACTGACTTCCTGAGGAAATTACAAAACATTGGAAAAGTTCCTGACAACACCATTCTTGCCACCATGGATGTAGGGTCTCTCTACACTAATATTCCACATGAAGACGGATTACAAGCGATCAGGAATACCATCTCTGATGTCACCACATCCAATCTGGTGTCTGACCTTTGTAACTTTGTTCTCACCCACAATTATTTCCAATTTGGGGACAACTTATACCTTCAGATTAGTGGAACTGCTATGGGCACCTGCATGGGCCCAAAATATGCTTGTATATTTGTGGCTGACCTGGAACTACGATTCCTCAGTGCTTGTCCCCTATTGCCCCTCCTCACTTATGATACATTGATGACATCTTTATGATTTGGACCCATGGTATAGAGACTCTAGAAGAATTCCACAGAGACTTTAGCAATCTGTACCCCACCATCAACATATGCCTCGACTACTCCACACGAGAGATACTTTTCCTGGATACTACAGTACAAATCAAGGGTGGCCTGACTGGTACCACACTTAACTGGAAACCCACTGATCACTATACTTACCTCTATGCTTCTAGCTTCCATCATGCACACATAACTAGATTCATTGTTTACAGTCAAGCCCTTAGGTACAATCGCATTTGCTCTGATCCTACTGACAGGGACCGAAAATTACAAGATATTTACCAAATATTCATAAACCTGAATTATCTACCAGGAGAAATAAAAAAACAAATCAACAGGGCCAGATGAATACCCAGAGACCAGCTACTCCAAGATAGGCCCAGAAAAGCCAAGAACAGAACACCACTGGTCATTACCTACAGCCCCCAACTCAAACCACTGCAATGCATTATTAAAGGCCTACAACCTATCCTTAATCAGGATGCCACACTCCAGAAGGCCCTAGGTGACAGGCCTGTTCTCTTCTACACACTACCTCCCAACCTTATGAGGATTCTCACCAACAATCACAGTCTATACTGCAGGAACACCAGTCCTGGAACTTTTCCTTGCAACAAAGCCTGTTGCCAACTTTGGCCACATATCTATTCTGGAGATACCATCACTGAACCTAACCAGGTTAGTCACAGAATCACAGACACATTCTCATGTTCCTCAGCTAACATCATGTATGCCATCATGTGCCAACAATGCCCAGATACTTTGTATATTGGACAGATTTTAAGCTCTTTTAGACAAAGAATTAATAGGGACGAAACAGATGTAAAAACACTCCTGACCCACAAACCAGTCAGTCAGCATTTTAATGGAGTTGGCCATTCTGTTAATGACCTGAAGGTCTGCATCTTACTGAAGAGGAATTTTCACAACAGATTGGAAAGAACGGCTGCTGAACTCACTTTTATATACAAATTTGACACATTAACACGTGGTTTGAACCGGAATATGAATTTTCTAGGTCATTATAGAATCATAGAATCATAGAACACTAGGACTGGAAGGGACCTTGAGAGGCCATCGAGTCCAGCTCCCTGCCCCAATGGCAGGACCAAGTACTATCTAAACCACCCCGATAGAGATCTATCTAACCTGTTCTTAAATATCTCCAGCAATGGAGATTCCACAACCTCCCTTGGCAATTTATTCCACTGTTTGACCGCCCTGACAGTTAGGAACTTTTTCCTAATGTCCAACCAAAACCTCCCTTGCTGCAGTTTAAGCCCATTGCCTCTTGTTCTATCCTCAGAGGCCAAGAAGAACAAGTTTTCTCCTTCCTCCTTATGACTCCCTTTTAGATACCTGAAAACCGCTATCATGTTTCCTCTCAATCTTCTCTTTTCCAAACTAAACAAGCCCAATTCTTTCAACATTTCCTCATAGGTCACATTCTCTAGACTTTAAATATAGGGGGTCTTTTGCATACTTGGCTTAATCTAATTCTTGACTCCACCTCCCTTCTGCCCCTCTGCTCTCTGATTTGCTCACCATGATAATATTTTTCTGATTTTTCAACCTTGATTACTATTTTTGGTTCTCTGTGCCTTAAATATTGAGTCTGTTCTGGTAATGACTATGAACTGAAGAAGTGGGTCTGTCCCACAAAAGCTCATCACCAAATAAATTATTTTGTTAGTTTTTAATGTGCTACTGGACTGCTTTTTTGTTTTACTAACTGCTAAGTAGCAGCAACGAAGGGTCCTGTGGCACCTTATAGACTAACAGAAAAGTTTAGAGCATGAGCTTTCGTGAGTTAAAGTCACTTCTTCAGATGCATCCGAACAAGTGACTTAACTCACAAAAGCTCATGCTCTAAACTTTTCTGTTAGTCTATAAGGTGCCACAGGACCCTTTGTTGCTGCTACAGATCCAGACTAACATGGCTACCCCTCCGACACTTAACTGCTAAGTGTTACTCACTTTTAAGGCAAGTGGTAGCAGGTTATGCTTGTGGCCCCAAGGTTGATTTTGTGTAGTACAGCAAACTGACTGTGATAATTAGCACGGGACAAAGCCTTGATTCAGGACAGCCCTTAAACAGGCATTTAACCATATGCTTAAGTCTTGTTAAGGTCAGTAAGACTTAAATATGTGCTAAAGGTACGCATGTGCTTAACTGCTGTCCTGAGGGGGAATGGTTTTCTGAATCAGGACCTTTATGCCAACTCAGAGAGAACTGGACGTGCTACATTACTGTCTTGCAGATTAAGTCACCATTTCTCCATGTTTTCAGAGTATTTGGAATAAAAGTTTTGTACTATCTTGGTATATTTACTGTGGAAATAAATGCAAAAAAGTGTGTTTACAGAAACAGCGCTCAGCCTCTGTGTGTGTGTGTTTCAAGAGGCTGACAGAAAACAGTTGGCCCTGGTGGCAAAGGCTGTGTGGAGAGTGTGGGAGTGAGATTTTTCTTTGCTTTAGGTTGTAATAGAATTTTCATTGCCTCATAACCCTCGTCCCTTCAATTGCCTTGATACACACCACATCAGGTTGTTCAAAATTATAATGCCACTCATAACTCCCCAGAGCCAATGGAACAAAGAATTTATTACCTGTCCTTGAAAGCACTTTTAATTGAACAGTTGCATTTCTCCAATACTGAATGTCTCTTTACGTGGCTAACGCACTTGAACAATAGAAACAAACTGAACGCACCTTCTATTCTTTATTTAACACAACAGAAAAAAAACATGAAAAGAACACAAAGTTGTTACCTCAGCATCACTGAGCAGGGTATTTAGTTGTTCAGAAAGGCAGCTGTTACTAGCAAGATTCCAGGTTTTGTTGATACACACATAGGTTAGGTTCCCTCTGATGGGGTTACTCACATCCTTGGAGGTGGGGCATGGTTTTGTTATCTGTCTTCCTTGCTCTCCCACACCAAGGCTGTCTGAGCACATATCTTTATTTTCTATATTAAAAAAAAAGAAATAAATGCATGACAAGGAATAGAATTGCATCATGGGATATATAGTAGAGCTAGCAAGTCCTGTCTATGCAGAATACAAGGGGCATGAGGCACAAGAATGAAAATTCCATGAAGTATGAAGGCAGCTTATATATCATCAGAGATCACTGTCAAACTGTGCCAGAACAAAACACCTTGTTTCGGTTTTCAAGATTTCAGCAACATTGACCTTTTCTTAGGAAAACCATTTTATCTACAAAAAAGAACATTACAGAGAAAATTCCTGACCAGCTCTACTCACTGCACATGCTGCTGCATTTAAGCAGCTCCCATTGATACTGCAAATGTCCTTTGGTTTGGCAAATATGTTAGGCTTGTACGTTCAGTTGCTGTATGTAATTAGGAAGCTTTCTTCTTATCTGTTATAGCAGTTAGTCTCATACATGAACTTTCGACCTTATCCTGAATGCGGCTCATGACGGTACAGAATACTGTGACATTTGTCACTGAGTTGCAGCTTTCTGTATAATTGTGTGAATAGCACATTTGCTTTACTTCTTTTCTTGGCACTAGCAGTGTGCTATATGGAGGAAACAGAGCCACAATCTCTTGCCCAAGGCACTTACACTCATCTGTGTGCAATCAGATTCTAGCAGCATTTGTCAAAGGCTCCTTACCTATTCGTAAAAAGGTCACTTGGATGCTTTTACTTGTGATGGTGCCATTTCGTCTCCTGAGCTCACACGTGTATGTTGTCTTGGTATCAGACGTGTCACTTGGGCAGTGATACTGATTGGCTTGGAGAGTATACACAGTGCAGTTTGTTGTGAAGCTGGTGGTTCCTATAATCAAATAAACAATTCCAGGACTGTCACCGCTGTCTGGCTAACCCAATAAGTAAAGCCTGTAGATACAGGATTTGTCCTGGCCATGCAAACTCTCGGTGTAGGCACAAGTTTTGAAAGGGAGACATTTTAAACTCACTATCCTGAAGTCTACACTCAGCCTTTTTTTGGGCAAAATCCATAGTGGTGTAGTAAGGACTTCAGGATTGGGACAAAGGGCCCATTACCTAAGACACCCATTGGCCCAGTTCTATAATCCTTACTCATCTTGGGCAGCACATACTCCCTGAGTCCAAGAGCGCTGTCTGGGTAAGTGAGGAGAAGTCACAGTTAGTAAGCATTTCTGACTCAAGCCCGAGAGAAGTATTTTGAGTTAGATAATCGCAGTATTGTCCATTTCACGGTGTTTCTTATAGTAACAGAGAGGTAGAAATGTTAGTCTGTATCTTAACAAAACAAAACAGCGTCACGTAGCACTTTGAAGGCTAACAAAATGACTAATTAGGTGATGAGTTTTCGTGGGGCAGACTCACTTATTCAGATCTGGAAATACGCTCTTTTCAGTACAGCACTATTTCCAGATCTGAAGAAGTGGGTCTGCTTCACGAAAGTTCATCACCCAATCAATTATTTGGTTTGTCTTTAAAGTGCCACATGAATGCTTTGGTGTTTCTTATAGTAAGCAATGGAAAGCACAAGGAAACAATGCAAATATAAAAGCCATCTTCTTATCCTACAGAACACTAGTATTTTGAAGGTTTACCATGTAGCTCTATTTTGGGTGTCAAGAGAGAAGGGTTAGACATAATCAGGGCTGTCCTGAGGATTTATGGGCCCTATGTGGTACTATTAAACTCGTGCCCCCTGCCCGATGGCTGCTGAAGCAAGGGTGGGAAAGACTTTTTAGAGATGTGATTTTAAAATCTTCAGCAACACGCTAATGAAGCATTTTTAAAATAATTTCTAAACTGGGGTAGGGAATCTACGGCCTGTGGGCCGGATCCGGCCTGAGCAGCTTGTTTTGATTCATCCTGCGAGGCTCAGGGCTGGGCTCCCACCTTGCAGGGGTGCAAGCCATCAGTGCCGCTCCAACCCTGCTTTCGGAGAGAGTTTTCATGGCTGGACCCTCAGTAACTGCACCCTGACGTTGGGGGCCATGGAGTCCCAACCTGCATGGGACTAATCCAGGCAAGCTGTGGCCAGCTCTGGCCTGCGAGCTTTGCTTGGTAAGGGGGTGGGGAGGAGAAACAACTTCTGTGCACTTCGTGGCACTGCCCTGGTCACTCAGATTGGCTGTAGCATAGCCAATGGGAGTAGCGGGACTGTGTGTGTTTCAGTGGGGGTTAGTTCCTTGCAGGGTACAGAGCCACATGGAGCTATATGAGTGCACCCTTCTGCCCCCTGGAGCTGCACCAGCTATGTGCCCATGCACCCTACTTCCTGCCTAGACTCCACAACCCCACCCCAAGCCACTCCTCTACAGCCCCCTCCCATGTACTGAGCCCTTCATTTTTGTCCCCTCACCAGAGCCTAAGGGCATCCCCACAAAATCTATGAGCCCTGATCCCCCTAGACTCTGGTGTGGAGTCTGCTGGTCGTGAGGTGAATGTCTTTTCTGAGTCTCAGGTGGGAGCCACATCTGTGAGGTTTTTAGGTTTTCTCCTCCTCACTTGGGATGGGCTACTGGTTGCTGTGGTGGGGATTTTCAGTTTTACTTTGCTTCTCACTTGGATGTGGGCCCCTGACTGATTTTTCTGAGACTCAGAGCCTCCTGTCTGGACCCAAAAAAGGTTCCTCACTCCTGTTTTAAATTAAGGTCTCAGTAAATTCAGAAATTGAAAGGGTTTGGCAAACTTGTTAAATGGGTTCATTGCTACTTGAATGGCTCTTTCGTTAACAGCTAATAGCTTATAGCTCTGGCAGTTTTTTTCACTTTTAAGTTAACTAGATGCTCTTTGGAGGAAGTAGGGTCACAGAACAGGGATAGGAAGAGGCAGGTGGGTGGACATTAAAACACTGTGGAGCCCCATGTCCTCAAGTGCTCTATACAACTGCATATTTTGCATATGCATAAGGACGGCTCTGGACATAATGCGACAAATTTACCAAAACTGCCTACGTAAGTCACACCCACCAAATCTAAATATGCAGCTATTGGGTGGGCAAAACTCGTGGGTGAAATGCTGACCTCACTGAAGTCAAAAGCAAAGTTCCCGACTCCAGGGAGGTAGGATTTTACCCCCATGTCTGGGTAATTCACAATGTAAAAATCCCTGGATCTAGGTGCAATTATATTTGTGTATTTGCAGTTACTCATTTTGGACTCAGACCTCATATTAAAGTTCCATTTATATACTGTTAATAAAAGGTTATTAAATGGTTAATAGATCTCTCAAATAAATGGTTACTTCTTTGTTGTATATATTATAGAGTTCATATAGGCAATAGGTAGCTTATGATTTACAATCACCAATAACACCATCTACTTCTGTGCAAACCCTGTACCACATTTTGCTGATGTCTGTTGCATACTTATGTTATAGATGTCTATTCTTTATTTATAAATCCAGCTGAAATGTAACTTTAATATCAGGTGTGATTCATTTTGCACTGGACAATTCACACTTGCTTGTGGAAAGGCAAGTTTTGGCTTTGACCTTCAGCTGTGCTGTTGCTGTTTTGTGCCCTACACTTTGCTTGCTAGGGCTGAGTACTCTCAGGGTACTCTCAGTATAAAGGTAGTCCTGGAATGGTGAACAACCAACACAAGGACTTATACACCTTATACCCATCTGTCACCAACACAGTAAAAGGGGGAGACACCCTATCTTAAAGACAATTAGATAACAGTATGATGTGCTGATGCTGGGATAGGTTTTTTTAGCCCCATTCGGCACTTGTGGGGTGGCAGAAATTAGAGCATCCCTCATTGTGCTCTGACAATGCAGGGCAATGGGCACAGCAGCACTAAGCCAATGCGAGTGTAAACTTGGCTTGGTACAGCACCCTCTGACTTGTGCCATAAGCATTTGGGGTGTCCCTGACAATCTGGCCCTTTGGTGTATAAATCTAGTGCAGATACCTCTATTTAGCTGCAAATTTGGAGAAGAGATTGAGAGAAGAAACAGCCTGTTGTATGTGGGACTGAATATTTTCTGTCTTACCTGAAATATTTATTGCACCATTTGGTTTCCAGTTTCTAGTGAAGAGTTGTATATCCCCATTAATGCAGCAGCTCAGCGATACTGTGGTACCGTTGCATACAACCTCAGTGTTCTTTGATGGCACAATATTAATTGGCATGACTGTTATATTGTTTGTTGCTATAACTGACACTGTGTAGCGCAGAGTGTGGCTTGTCAAAATGCAAGTGTAAGAACCTGCAAAGGAAATACAGTATCTTACAGCTGAGAACTCTTTCTTTCTTAATGCACTAAAGCAACAAAAAATAGGCTCAGCTATTCACCCCCAGCTCAATTACAGATTTGTGTCATGGGTCCACTTCAGGAGCTGTGTGCCATACGCCCACTGGAACAGTGGTACAGGTTGAACCTCTCTAGTTTGGCTCCCTTGGGACCAGAGTGGTGCTGAATGAGAGAATTTGCTGAACCACAGGAGGTCAGTATTGCGTACCACATTACCAACACTTCCACTGCTTACTGGGCTCTTTGAAGACACCAAGGGATAAATTAGAGCTAAATAACAGCACAGAACACTGAGAGCCAGAACTGGTGGCTGTAAACAATGTTTATGGGATGATGGGAAACTTGGCCACACACATGATAAGTGGTGGTACTAAAATCATGCTGGATTATGGGTGTTGCTGGAGGAGAGCCTGTTGAACTACGGAGTTTCAGCCTGTAGTAGTAGGCATCCTTCAGTCTGCATAGACTATGGATCGCGCCCTTTAAAGTTTCAGTTGAGGACTTCATTTACAGCGTCTATTGTGACTATAAAGACCCACACGAGAGTGACAGTCCTTGCTGCATCTCTTGCAGATGTAGTGGGTGTCTGGCGAGTCCTTATTCTGCTTTCTGTGCGCTCGCTTCTCCTCTGCTAGTTGTCTGATCTTCAACTCGCCCTGCTGAAGGCCCTTGGGTAACCCCTGCCTCCATCTGCTGCGGTCGTCTGCTAGTTCTTCCCAGTTGTCCAGCTCGATGTCTACCTCTCTGAGGTCTCTCTTGCAGACATCTTTGTAGTGCAACTGGGGGCGTCCGGGAGGTCTTTTGCCAGAGGCTAGCTCACCATACAGGATGTCTTTTGGAATCCTTCCATCATTCATCCTGTGGATGTGGCCAAGCCAGCGGAGTCGACGCTGCCTGAGGAGGGTGTGCATGGTTGGGATTCCAGCTTGCTCGAGGACAGCGGTGTTGGTCACTCCATCCTTCCATGATATTCCAAGGATGCGCCTGAGGCAGCGCAAGTGGAAGACGTTCAGCCTCTTTTCCTGGCGGGCATACAGGGTCCAAGTCTTGCTGCCATAAAGGATGGTGCTGAGGATGCAGGCTCTGTAGACTTGCATTTTGGTGTGAGTGTACAGCTTGTTGTTATTCCACACTCTCTTGCTGAGTCTGGACAGAGTTGTGGCCGCTTTTCTGATCCTCCTATTTAGCTCAGTGTCCAATGACAGGGTGTCAGTGATGGTGGACCCGAGGTAAACGAACTCGTGGACAACCTCTAACGTATAGTTGTCAATGCTGATTGATGGGGATTCAGCAGCATCCTGACCAAGTACGTTTGTCTTCTTTAGGCTGATGGTAAGCCCAAAGTCCCTGCACGCTTTGGAGAACCGATCCAGCAGTTTTTGAAGCTGGTCTTCTGTGTGAGACACTACAGCAGCATCGTCTGCGAACAGCATGTCTCTGATGAGGACTTGTCGCACCTTAGTCTTAGCTTTCAGCCTTGCAAGGTTAAACAGTTTCCCATCAGATCTTGTGTGCAGCAAGATGCCCTCTGTTGAAGATCCAAAGGCATGCTTCAGGAGGAGTGCGAAGAAGATCCCAAACAATGTCGGAGCAAGCACGCATCCTTGTTTGATGCCCTCCTGATTCTGAAAGCATCCGATAATGCACCGTCATATTGGATGGTTCCTCTCATGTTTTCGTGGAACGACTGGATGATCTTGAGTAACCGTGGAGGACAGCCTATCTTGTGGAGCAGTTTGAACAGACCATCCCTGCTGACCAAGTCAAAAGCCTTGGTCAAGTCGACGAAGGCTATGTAGAGTGGCTTTCTCTGCTCCCTGCACTTCTCCTGCAGCTGCCTTAGAGAGAAGACCATGTCAACGGTAGACCTCTCTGCGCGGAATCCGCACTGCGATTCGGGGTACACCCTCTCAGCAATCTTCTGGAGTCTGCCAAGGATGACGCGAGCGAACAGTTTACCACTGACGCTTAGGAGGGAGATTCCACGGTAGTTGTTGCAGTCGCTTCTGTCTCCTTTGTTCTTATACAACGTTACAACGTTATGGATGTTGCTGGAGGAGAGCCTGTTGAACTACAGAGTTTCAGCCTGTACTTTAGGGAGAACAGTGAAGTACTGCAGATGCCTCTTATCCCATGTGGTAGTAGCACCAGAGCTCCCAGCCCTGCCCCTCTGTCTTTTTTCTCTGTCATTGCTGGTTATTCCAATTTTTTCTCTGTCCCTCAAGCTTGCAGACTTATCATCTCTCCTTCCTTCCAATAAATACTACTGAGTTCTCCTCCTCTTCTTCTTTACATTTCATCTTCCCCCTATTATTTCTTCTATCAGGCCAACATACCTTTTGCCTCAACCACTTTTTCTCCAGCTTCCTGAACTGTCACCAGCCAATGTACTGCTACAAAAATCATCCACATCACCTGTATCTTTGATCAGATCAGATCCAGCCTCTGCTTCACTCTGATACAAAGTGCTGTCTAATGATACTTAATTGTTTACAGAAGTTTGCATCCATAGATCTCAAAGCCCTTTGCAAAGAAGTATATACTATCACCTCCTTTTACAGATGAGGTGAAGTAGCCTGATCAAGGTGACATAGAAGATCAGAGTCAGAGATTCCCTGTCCAGTCTTTGCTTCCATATTACTACGCTCTAATAGATCACCTATTTTCAAAGGGCTCTCCAAGCAGTAAACTAGGGAATTTGCTATGGAACTCTGTTACTAATTATGCTATAATAAATGCAGTAGGCTGGCACCACCATTTAGAAGCAGATTCATTACCGAAAATGAAAATACAGGACGAAAAGGTGCCTTTGCCCTTCTGTTTTAAATAAATAGAATCATTGCGTTCTTCTTTGTTGCTTTGCCGATTACAAACAATGCACTTGCCTATACAGCTTTAGCAAGAGGGATCCAACCGTACCCGTATCATCCTGTGTAACATATTTTACTTTCAGATATGTCTCTGTAACTTCATTTATATGTGTTGTATGTATTGAATGACGGCTGCTACTCAAGATGAGATGTCCAGAACGATACCAGGACACTTTCCTTAGGCCCAAGTTTGTCTCACATTTCATTATTACTGTGTCACCAGAGAAAATGTCCTTAGAGGTCTCAAGTAAGCTGATTTCACCTGGCAAAGCAAGGAGAAACTTGAATTATTTATTTATTACTTCTGCTGGCATGTACCTAGCAATTGCCCTCTCAAAGGAAGCCTAAGAAAGATCACAAATTATACATATTGTATATTATTCATTATTCATTTTTGTATGTTATACATTATTCATATTATCGCAAATTATATCTACAATGACATGCAGCCACCTCTGGGGTGCAGACCACCAACTAGGCACATGTATAATACACAGCAAGAATGGTGAAATTTGCAATGCGCACAGAGCAGGTAGGTGCTTGGGGCCCAAGGTGCTGAGCTGACTCTGTTCTGATAGGCATTGGGTTGTGAGTTCTTGCCTCAATGATTTCTTGCAATGAAGAATACAACGTTCAATTTATCTCCCTAGAAGAGGCTAGCTGGTTTTCATTGTTTTGATGATAGCATTCTTGTTCTCAATAGCAGATGCTGTGCGCTGCACAGGTTAGCAAGACTGGCTCATTCATTTCCTCCATGGGAGCTGAGCTGCTTTGAAAGTCTGATTCCAAGTGCTTAATAGTATTGGGCATTTCTACTAATTATTCTTCCCATTATTGCTTGTAATACCAATGTTTGTTCACAAACTTTAAAGTAAATTCATAGCACATATACTAGAGCTGAAATCTTACCTGGTATTTCTATTGAATAACAAAAAGAATTAGGGTCTAACTTATATGATGCATCTATTGAGTTTACTACTTTTCTGTTAACATCTTCAATATGGCTGAATAGTTTCGGGGCAGCTTTGACCTCATAATCCACGGTAACATTTCCATTCCTAAACAGAGACAAGAATTGTAAAAAGAGTATTGAGACTAATACCTGGCACTTAGTGAACAACCACTAACTAATGAATCTCTACAACCTCTCTGGGAAATGCTAATGAGGTTACTTACTCTTTGCTTCCCATTGAGTGAAATTCCTTCCTGTGCAGAGAGTCAGTGCAAAAGCATAGAGATGAGTTTGGTCCTATTTTCAGAGATAAAGTGCTGCCTAACCATCTCCACAGGGATAAATTTCACCCAGACTCCTAACTTCACACACTTTCCACACTAACTTTAGGGAATTCCATCTGTTTGCATTCTAGTGTGCCTGTCATACTGTTATTTGGTGCTGTGTATGGATTGCAACCACAGTAACTACAGGACCTCTCAGTCTTATGCTTGGTTTGGTGTCTCCAGAAAGAGGAAAAAAACAACAAAAAGAAAGAAGGGTTCATGTCTGTTGCAAAACAAGACCAATGCAAAGGGTTTTCTTACCTGAATCCGGTGACTGTTGCTGATATGAAGCCTGGCAAAAATCTGTACTGAGCTGTAAACTGAAATGGAAGAAATATATTGCACAATGGAAAACCTCTGTATGTCTTTTTTTTTTTTGTAAGATTCAGCTTTAGCATTGGTAACTGGAGAGATGATTTGATTTCAGCAAATGGAAAGTTTGCATGGAGGCTCTGAGACAAGGAGGCTCCTTTCACTTCTACACTGTGATTTACACTACGTGGTGGTGATTAGCTTGAGGACAATTAATTTGACATTTTTTGTGCCTGTTATCCTGAAAGATCCTGAAATACTTAGTGCAGATGTGCATAATTGAGGTCAACAGAAATTTTGTTGTTGAGGAAGCCAGTTCCTGCTCCCACTGAGAATCTATCTATCTGATGTGCTTATCTGGCCAGCATCGCTATTGAATCAGTAGCTTTAATGTACTTACCCTCACAGTGCCGTAGAGAGTGTTATTATGGCTACTGGACAGATGGGAAACTTAGGCACACAGAAGCCAAAGGCCAGACTTTTCTGGTAGTTAGGCTCCTCAAGGTAAAGGCACTTGTATAGAAGTCTTTCCAAAAGCACTGATGTCAAAGGGAGGTAGGCACCTAAATGCTTCTGCAAGTCACACCTGCTGTCTAGCTGCTTAGGAGCCTTTAAAAATGTTTAACAAAAAAAAAAATGCAAAATCAGGGCCCAAGAGACTCTCCCAAAGCCGCACAGCAAGTCTGTGGAAGAGCAGAGACTTGACCCCAGGTTCAGGATAGCATCCTAATCACTAGACCATGTTTTCTGGCCCTGTAGGAATAACTTGGCATCCTATGAAATGCCATCACTTGGCACCTGCAACTCTCTGCTAAGCTTTTCAGGGGAAAAGGGGAGGCCAGGTGTCTGATGGAAGCTGTAGGCCAACATTGGAATTTGACGTGATTGATAGTCCTGCTCTTGCGGAAGATGATTTAGAGCTCTTCTAAGAGGTGGCCCTCTAGCAGCACAGTGTCTCCGAGTACCCTACCAGTGCACTGGCACACTGCTGACTTTGGATGTCGCTACGCTGCAGTCTGAGACACAACTGTCATGTGGGTACACACACCTGCTAGCATTACCCATGCTGTCATGCCCCAAACTGGCAGCATAGAGCTGAAGACACGTGCTTCCGTGTGAGCTAGCAATGTAGGTATGTATCTAGAGTCTCTGATGTGCTTGTGGAGACCACTTTGAAGCCTCTGGCACCACATGAATACATCTATTTTTAGCAGCGCTAACTTAATTAGGGGTAATGCAGCGGCAGTCACATCTCTGCCTGCGGCATAGACATAACCTCAGAGGAGTGATGAGAGTGCCAGAAAGATAGTTACTATATCAAGTTTTAAGGAATTAATATATTGAACTTTGTGCCAAATGATATACTACTTCTGAGATGTGCTCCCTAGGAACTTAACTCACCTATGTAAGCCACTTAACAACCCTGCATCAAGTGAAAAGATGTACCCAAACACACCCAAACCATCGGGCTGTTTACATAAGAACATAAGAACATAAGAATGGCCATACTGGGTCAGACCAAAGGTCCATCCAGCCCAGCATCCCATCTGCCGACGGTGGCCAATGCCAGGTGCCCCAGAGAAGGAGAACAGAAGACAATGATCAAGTGATTTATCTCCTGCCATCCAGCTCCTGCCCTTGTTCTGAAGGCTAGGGCACCATACTTTATCCCTGGCTAATAGCCATTTATGGACCTAACCTGCAAAAATTTATCAAGCTCTTTTTTAAACCCTAATAGAGTCCTGGCCTTCACAGCCTCCTCGGGCAAGGAGTTCCACAGGTTGACAGTGCGCTGTGTGAAGAAAAATTTCCTTTTATTAGCTTTGAACCTACTACCCGTCAATTTCATTTGGTGTCCCCTAGTTCTTGTATTATGGGAAAAGGTAAATAATGTTTCTATATTCACTTTCTCCACACCATTCATGATTTTATATACCTCTATCATATCGCCCCTCAATCGCCTCTTTTCCAAACTGAAAAGTCCCAGTCTCTCTAGCCTCTCCCCATATGGGACCCGTTCCAAGCGCCTAATCATCTTAGTCGCCCTTTTCTGAACCTTTTCTAATGCCAATATATCTTTTTCGAGGTGAGGAGACCACATCTGCACGCAGTACTCAAGATGTGGGCGTACCATAGTTTTATATAGGGGAAGTATGATATCTTTTGTCTTATTATCGATCCCTTTTTTAATAATTCCTAACATCCTATTTGCCTTACTAACTGCCGCTGCACACTGCGTGGATGTCTTCAGAGAACTATCCACTATAACTCCAAGATCCCTTTCCTGATCTGTCGTAGCTAAACTTGACTCCATCATGTAGTACGTGTAATTTGGGTTATTTTTTCCAACATGCATTACCTTACACTTACCCACATTAAATTTCATTTGCCATTTTGCTGCCCAATCACTCAGTTTGCTGAGATCTTTTTGTAGTTCTTCACAATCCCTTTTGCCTTTGACTGTCCTGAACAACTTGGTGTCATCTGCAAACTTTGCCACCTCACTGCTTACCTCATTTTCTAGATCATTGATGAACAAGTTGAACAGGATCGGTCCCAGGACTGACCCCTGGGGAACACCACTAGTTACCCTCCTCCATTGTGAAAATTTACCATTTATTCCCACCCTTTGTTTTCTGTCTTTTAACCAATTCCCGATCCTCGAAAGGATCTTTCCTCTTATCCCATGACCACCTAATTTACATAAAAGCCTTTGGTGTGGGACCGTGTCAAAGGCTTTCTGGAAATCTAGGTATATTATGTCCACTGGGTGCCCCTTGTCCGCATGTTTATTAACCCCTTCAAAGAATTCTAATAGATTAGTTAGACACAACTTCCCTCTGCAGAAACCATGCTGACTTTTGCCCAACAATTCGTGCACTTCTGCGTGCCTGGCAATTTTATTCTTTACTAGTGTTTCTACTAATTTGCCTGGTACTGATGTTAAACTTATCGGTCTATAATTGCCAGGTTCTCCTCTAGAGCCTTTTTTAAATATTGGTGTTATATTGGCCGTCTTCCAGTCATTTGGTACCAAAGTGGATTTAAAGGATAGGTTACAAACCACTGTTAATAACTCCGCAATTTCACATTTGAGTTCTTTCAGAACCCTTGGGTGAATGCCGTCTGGTCCTGGAGACTTGTTACTATTCAGCTTATCAATTAACTCCAAAACCTCCTCTAATGTCACTTCAATCTGAGTGAGTTCCTCAGATTTGTCACCTAAAAAGGCTGGCTCAGATTTAGGAACCTCTGTAACATCCTCAGCCGTGAAGACTGAAGCAAAGAAATCATTTAATCGCTCCGCAACGGCACTGTCTTCCTTGATCGCTCCTTTTATATCTTTATCGTCCAAGGGCCTCACTGCTTTTTTAGCGGGCTTCCTGCTTCTAATGTATTTAAAAAACATTTTACTATCGTTTTTTGAATTTTTGGCTAGCTGTTCCTCAAAATCTTTTTTGGCTTTTATTACTACATTATGACACTTAATATGGGAGTGTTTATGTTCCTTTCTATTTTCCTCACTAGGATTTGACTTCCACTTTTTAAAAGCTGCCCTTTTCTCTCTCACTGCCTTTTTAACATGGCTGTTTAGCCATGGTGGTTCTTTGTTAGGTCTCTTAAGCCGTGTCTACACGTGCACGCTACTTCGAAGTAGTGGCACTAACTTCAAAATAGCGCCCGTCACGGCTACACGCGCCAGGCACTATTTCGAAGTTAACTTCGACGTTAGGCGGCGAGACGTCGAAGTCGCTAACCCCATGAGGGGATAGGAATAGCGCCCTACTTCGACGTTCAACGTCGAAGTAGGGACCGTGTAGTCGTTGCGCGTCCCGCAACTTCGAAATAGCGGGGTCCACCATGGCGGCCATCAGCTGAGGGGTTGAGAGACGCTCTCTCTCCAGCCCCTGCGGGGCTGTATGGTCACCGTGTGCAGCAGCCCTTAGCCCAGGGCTTCTGGCTGCTGCTGCTGCAGCTGGGGATCCATGCTGCAGGCACAGGGTCTGCAACCAGTTGTCAGCTCTGTGTATCTTGTGTTGTTTAGTGCAACTGTGTCTGGGAGGGGCCCTTTAAGGGAGCGGCTTGCTGTTGAGTCTACCCTGTGACCCTGTCTGCAGCTGTGCCTGGCGCCCTTATTTCGATGTGTGCTACTTTGGCGTGTAGACGTTCCCTTGCAGCGCCTATTTCAATGTGGTGCTGCGCAACGTCGAAGTTGAACATCGACGTTGCCAGCCCTGGAGGACGTGTAGACGTTACTCATCGAAATAGCCTATTTCAATGTTGCTACATCGAAATAAGCTATTTCGATGTTGGCTTCACGTGTAGACATAGCCTTACTGTGTTTTTTTATTTGGGGTATACATTTAAGTTGGGCCTCTAGTACGGTGTCTTTAAACAGTTTCCATGCAGCTTCCAGGGATTTTAGTTTAATTACTCTACCTTTTAGTTTCTGTTTAACTAGCTTCCTCATTTTAGTGTAATTCCCCTTTTTGAAATTAAATGCCAGAGTTTGAAATTAAATGCCAGAAATTCAAACTCAGATTTGGAGCTGTCTCAAATGGCCTTACTGTGCATAAGAGGGTGGAACAACACCCTGGCTCTGAATTCTTTTAAACTTTGTGTTCCTCTGGGTTGGGACATAGTGATATTTGGATATAGTGACATTGGGACATAGGGAGCATCTAACCCAGCTGAATACATCATCTGTGGAAGGTACTGTCATCCATTCCCAGACACCTCACCTATGCCCGGTGGAGGTTGTGTGTCTTAGTGAACAGAGCACTGGATGAGGTCTTTCAGGAAACCTGATTTCTACTCCTGGCTCTACTGCTATGCAACTTTGAAAAAGCCACTTAATCTCTGCATGCTTCAGCTTCTGTACTTGTAAAGCAGCCATAAAGATGCTGACCTACTGTGTGAATAGCTCTGAGATCTAGAGAGGTAAGGGATTCAATAAGGCCTAGGTTTTACTATAACTATGATTGACCAAAGCCAGAGTTTGTTCCCCCATTGCCAATTTTTTAATATCTTACAGATATGTGGAGAGCTCTTATTGCCAACCAGTGCAGTTATATCTTCCTACCTCCTACTAAAGATAACGTTCCCATCCCACAAGCAATTCCACTCATTTGTACATGAACCGCCCTCAGATTGTATAGAAAATGGTTTAGCAAATTAGCTTGATTTTAAAAGCCAAAGACGTACAGCATCTTCCAAGTCTTTTTTGTATTTCCTGTACAGCTCAGATGAGGGATTCCTGAGATCATCCTGGAAGATGCCATTGAGTCTGACTGACATTTTTATTGAGATGGTAGAAATGTCTATAGCAAAACAAATGGACAGACAGACAGACAAACAAAAACAAAAAAGAAAACAAAATTACTTTGAACAATAAAACATTAGCAACCAAATTCTTTCAAAGTAAGTTCTTCCCCAAACAGAACTCTGGATCCAACACACCTGAACCTTTGGGATGTCTGAAATTCAGACTTGTCTGCACTGGATATTACCGCATAGCAAACTAGGGTGCAAAGCTACTATTCAGCTAAGTCTTGTGTGGACACTGAGGCTACACTTACACAGTAGCCCTACGTCGAAGCAAACTATTCCAGAGCAAGCAGCAACCTGGTACATGTGGTTGCAGTCCCCCTGCCCTCCTGAAATGGAACCCTTGTTTACCTTAACCTGAATATTGGATAATTTTAACGTTAGCTTTAAAAAAAGATTATATTTGAATGCAGGGTAACGCAATGTTCTTTTCTTGATTGGATGAGGAAAGGGCAGCAAAACTCAGCTTAGCATGTACTGAGAGAGAGAGAGACACCCTAAAATGAGCCATGCCATCTGTGCATGGAGCTGGGGGGAACCAGATCCTCATGACAAGGAGAGCAAATCGGGCCAGGGGTTTCTGTCTGGCTGAGCAGTGGCTGCCTAAGGAGGTCTAGTCACCCTGGTTCTGCTTCTCTTCAATATTTAGTGGCAGAGCAGACAAGCTCAACGGAGAGTCGGTGTTTCATTTTTTTTCCCTGTAGAGCTGATGTCTATACTGAGCATGTGCAAAAGCTAAGTCTCACACTTTTTGTGGGGACAGTGAAAGACAACACAGAAGATGTATCAGCTGTGAGGTTTCCCCCTCTCTGCTGCAGTCTCTAGGAGCTGGGATATGTGGTGGAACCTGAGAACCTGAGATTGCAGGAGTAGCCAAGGAGCAGTGGGTTGGGGGAAGCAGAAAAGCAGCAGCAGAGGGACAACAGCCAGCAGGGGCAGCAAAGAGCGACGGCAGCGACACAGCAGCCAGGGGTGGCATGGAAGCAGCAGCAACTGAGAAGCAGCAGTGGAGAGAGAGCAGGAGCTTGGAGCAGGGGCAGGGGAACCTGCCCACTCCCGGGAGGAGGGTGAGAGGCAGGGGCAGCTGGGCTCTGGGCAGGGAGCTGCGATGAAGCTTGCAGCCCCAACGCTGCCCCTCTTCAGTCAGTGGAATGCTCTGAGGGGGATGAGCCCCACCAGCAGATGGAGGGTAATGTGGCTCTCTATGAATTTTGCTGCGGTGGCTGTAAGTTGACTGCACACAGGTCAACTCAGGGCTGCCATGTAAAAACATCCTTAGTTTGCAGTCAAGGGCAGTAGATGTCATAGGCCAGGAAAGGCCGTGTCCCCCCAGATAGCCTGGTGTGGCCCTGGCCATGCTTAGCCTGCAGCCTGCTGCCTAGGACTTGGGGACCGTGGTGCTGGCAGGTGCCTGATCCAGGGCTGGGATTCGGGGATGCTGCTAGATGGCACTCCCTGTCCTGCACTCTGGGGCTGGGCTTGTGGTGGGGGCAGGGTAGGTGCAGCTATGTGCTCCCAGGCTGAGACTAGGGGGCAGCTGTGGCTGTGTGCTCCAGGGCTGGTATTGGGGGCTGGGGGGCTGGGGCTGAGTGCTCCCAGGCTGTAGCTATGTGCTCTAGAGTTGCATCTGGGAATGGCTGCAGCTGCGTGCTCCAGGGCTGGGGTTGAGGGCACTGCCATGGCACTGCCCAGTGTGGGGCTGGGGTCAGGGGCATTACAATGGCACTCTCTGCCCTGTGCTCCAGGTCTGGGCTCAGGGGGCTGTGGTCAGGGAGTGCAAGAGGAGATGAAAAGGGAGAGGTAGAAGTGGGATTTCAGGCGGAAGGGGAGGACATGGGGGGTGGGGTTAGCCTCCCCACACTGCCACTTCACCCGCTGCCCATATGTGCAGTGCAGAGCTATGCCACGTGACCAAGGTCAGGAAAGGCGGGAGGTATAAGTCATCCCTTTGGGGAGCAGCTACGTAGTACCATGAGTTCAGTCACTTTCCACTGTGACTGGCCACAGGCTTGCACCACAGTGATTCACATGCTCGCTCGATCATTGCCGCTCGCTATGTCTAGGAATGACATCCCAAGAGATGTCAAAAGGAAACCTGCTGTGACACCAGTGTTTACATACCGTTTCGCTTCTGCCTGTGCAGCTCTCCTGGGACATTCTTGGCTGTTCCATTTTCACTTGCTGGCTGGAAGAAGAAAGCAGTTGTCTGAGCTTTTATTTTATTGTGTTTATTTTACCTCAGCTGGTGAAAACTGAGAGGACAATGGAACTCTGCCAGTTTGTATCAGCTAAAAGTTTGATCCTTTGTGTTTTGTACACACTTACATGGGTTAAAAAGCCACCAGTGAGTTCATGCTAATACACTTACTTCTGCTTATGCTCTTATATTTTAATTGATTACTTGCACACTCTCCGTAAGTGTGTCTCAGGATGAAATTCACTCCTGCACAGAGACTCAGCACATGGTCTTGGGGAACTTTGAGTGTGAAAGCATCCTATGTACTTTATACAACAGATACACAAATATGATCACTTTTTCAAAGGCTCTGTCTATATTAGCAAGATTTTTTTCAGAAAAGCCAGGCCCCTTTTGAAAAAAATCATGGAGCATCTACAAACAAATGCTCTCTGTTGATCTGAAATTGAAAGGACACGGCTCTTCTGCCTGTGACCATCTTCCTGTCCCAGATGAGGAAGAGTGCCTTTTTTCTGCAAGATTCTTTTGGAAAAAATAGTGTAGACACTAGACACCACTCGGGGGGAGGGGGACTCTTTTTGAAAAGAACAGTCCTCATGGCACTGGATTATTTGACCCCTGGCTCATTCTTTGGAAAGAGCAGGGGCTGTGTGGTCACTCTCTATCGAAAGAAAAGATTGATCTTTCGATCTGCTTTTTTGTGTGTGGATGCGCTATTTCAAAAGAAGTTTTTTGGAAGAGATCATTGAGAAGAACTTCTTTCGAAGGACTGCTGTAGTGTAGATGTAGCCAAAGAGTTTTATGGCCTAATTTAAAAAGCAACATGAGGTCATGAGGCAGGGAGCAACAAGGGTTACAATAATAAGATCATGCTGTTATTCACTATGTGATTGTATTTGTTGTCAGATGCTACCAGTGTGGTGCTCTGCTCTCTCCAATGTTGGTATCACTCGGCTGCGTGAGTGTGTTCCCTCTGTGCGCTGCCCCAGCTCTGCAGATAGCCAACACAGCAGACCGGAAGAGAACCCCCAATGACCACAGAGTCTAGTAAGGTGCGAAGGCACATCGGCCAGGTTTATTGCCATATTGGACACAATAGTAGTTCCCTGTAGACTTCTTAGTCTAAGTCAGGGCATACTACAAATAAGCACCCACGCTCAATGGACTTGGCTCAGTCAGTGGTAGGATTTTCCACTGCCCCCTTGGCCGGACCCAGACCACACCCCAGGAGTACATTCTTATACACAGGTACAAACAATTTACACATCACTCCTGACGTATTGAGGTACAACCCTTCTACGTAGTCAGGTGCCGCCTCTCACCTTGTACATGTTGGTTCGAACAAAACAACTCTATCCATCATATTACCCTTTTGCCTCTGTCATTGGGATGGGTCGGCCTGTTCTTTCTTATCTGTGGAATGTTCCAGGGCTGGGTGTACTGGTACCATGTTCGTACTTCAATATGCTAGGTAGATATGTTTATGCAACACCAACCCTCTTCTTGCCAACTTCTGTGAGCAATGCATTCCTTCAGCTCACAGCTGAACTTTGCTTTCTGTTAGCAAAGTCTTGACCATTACTCTGGTTCAGGCCTAAGGCCTCATACTGGGCCTGTACTTACTACAGTATTTAGTGTTCCATTGATTGTACACTCATGGTAATGTAACCCACTTTTGTTGGTAAATCTTAGATCATTTATAGTCATAAAGATTTATGATACAAAAAAACCTGTTTTGTACAGAAAGGTCAGTGTGACTAGGTTTGCTCGCACTCTCGTTAAATTTGATAGCAAAAATTATTGGCCTTACTGCAAGGAGCATTGGGCTCACGGTTGTATGTGCAGTTTAGATGGAAAGGGATTTAGCAACTATGAGCAACCAAGCAGGTTGTCCTTGTAACCTGAGAGCCTCCAGCCTGTCAGACAATGGCAAACAATAGTGACAGTGTCAGACAATTGACACACAGAATGCCATCTCATTTTTATTACAGCTCAAATCAGATCATCTTCTGCCATGCACCTGGAACGGCTGGAAACGCAGAACACCAGGGATGGCTCTACTCACACCCTATGGACAAAATAGGATAAAACTGTCCATTTAAAGTTACAGAACTTCACAATAATCCTCCCCACTTATGTATGTAAGGATCTTATGTGGTCTCATCACCACCGTATCTGTGTTTCCCCTCACCCTTGTCAGGACTGCTAATTTTTAATGATCATTTCCTGTTCAGTTGGTGTGGAGACCTAGAAAGTGCCCACCTGAGCATGCTGGTCCCGTGCTCCAAACATTCTCCTACAGAGAACAGGAGGTGGTGGATGGCCTGGGCCTGTGGGGAGAAGGGCCTCAGCAGGCACAGCTCAGATCTAGCTGAAGAAATGTGGACATTTAGAAGCACTTAGATCATGGGGGAAGAGCTACCAGAGGGACCTGGCACAGTGCTGACTGGCAGCCAAAGAGCTAAGTCAGGCTGGAGGAGACCAGCAATGAGCACAGAGAGGCTCCAGCTCATCAGCATGCAGCATCTCGAGTGTGAACCCTGCCACACCTCCTCTGCTCATGCTGCTGGGGCCAGAGACTTGCCTAGCTCTGTCCAGGGAGTACTTAGTGTACTGGGCATGAAGGCTTGGAGTCTGAACTCCTAGCTCCGGGAGGGCAGCAGGGAGGAGATTGGGGAGCATATCATTCAGAGATCATAGCAAGCAGTGCATTTGCCATGATTCACTCACAGTGTAGTTCAGACAAGGGTGCCAAAAACAGAGTGAGAGGAACAACACAGGAAAACACATACATTGCTGGGGTGATCATTATTGAAACAATCTCTCAAAGCACCACAAGCCGTACAGATCCCTGTGTAGTTCTTCTTGTATTCATGGTATCTGACCGCTCAAAAGCAGCAGTCAGGTGATCCACTCTGCTCTCCAGGCTAGCAAAAATTTCTCTCCCTTTTTCACAGATGCTATGAAGCACATGGTGGACAGTTATAATTGTGGGATTTTTTTTTCAGTGAGGTCTAAATTAGTAACCAGACTGCACCAACACCCCTTCTAATGGCCAGAGGCACTTCAACCATCATTCTGCACCTGTTGAAATGCTTCTTCCTGCTGTGCAGATGTCCAGTGCCCAGCTTCGGAGCCAGGGGAGCAAGGGATTGATTGGGTCTCCCAGGATCAGTATGGGCATTTTTACATTTTCTGTGGTAATTTTTGTGGTCTGGAATGAAAGTCTCTGCTTGCAGCTTTTTGAACAGGACTGTGTTTTTAAAGGTCAAGCACTTTCTTATCCCATTCCATGTAGATGTCAGTGAAACTGTCCCCAGTGATCCACCAGTTTGTGTAACACCATGGAAAAATAGCCTTTTCTTCCTGTGTACCATGTGGCAAAGCGGTCTTGTGCCAAAGTAGGGATATGTGTGCCATTTATCACCCCACCACAGTTTAGGAACTATCCAGTGTCTACTGCATATTGCCCAGCATCACAGTCCTTAGCGGAAGGCAGTTTCTGGCCCTGTGGATTTAGATCATAGTTTCCTCCAAGATAGATATCTCAACTTCAAATGGACTCCTGACTCAATGGTAGAACTCTGGTATTGAGAGCTTACACTCAACAACCACCATTCACTCCTCTGTTATCAGTGCAGTTCTCCTTTAGGTGTTGCTGCACTGGAGAGCTAGTGGAAAGCTACTCACATAGTTGCTGAGAAGTGGCCTGGTGCATATGGAAATTCTGCAGCCACTGCTCCTCAGCCCATACCTTCATAACAATGCAACTCCACCCATCAGGGCTCATTTCTCAGAACTAAGTGGTGCTCCATCATGTTCATTTACTGTGTGACTGCAAACAGCAGCTGAACATTATTTGTTTCTACAGCTTCCAGTTCCTTGCTCATTCTTGTCTAGAGATGGTGGATGCTTTTGATAGGACGTAGGAAATGTTATGGGACGCAGATGAAATTATCTGAAGGATAGCTATGCCACAATAAGGAAAGCAACAGCTGCATTAATAGACTCATATAATTCTAGGGCTGGAAGGGATCTCAGGAGGTCCTTGAGTCCAGTCCCTGCCAAAAGCAGGATCAACCCCAACTAGGTCATCCCAGCCAGGACTTTGTAAAGCCAGGACTTAAAAACCTTTATGGATGGAGATTTAACCACGTCTCTAGGTAATACAGAGCTGGGAAGGACCTTGAGAGGTCACTGAGTCCATTCCCCTTCCCACTCTGCAGGAACATGCACCATCCCTGACAGGTTTTTTTAATCTATTTGCCCTAGACCCCTCAAAGGCCTCCTCAAGGATTGAGCTCACAAGGTCAGTGCTCAGACCATTGAGCCATCTCTCCCCTGCCTTCAAGACTCTCCATCCCATATGGAATTCACAAATAATATCTGCAAATATGAAACTGCGGATCGTCAACACAAATGTGAAGAGTGTGTTCTTGGATGGATGCGAGAACTGACGTATTAAAATGTCTTGAAAGCACAAGCTAGAGATATTCATAAACAGATGCCTGAGGTACATGCTTCACATCAAATGGCAAGACTTTTTCACAAATGAGGAGCTTTGGAACAGAGCAGGATGAGAGCCACTTAACATTCAAACCAAGAGAAGAAAGTGGAGATGGCTAGGCCACGCCCTCAGAAAACCATCATCCAGCATAGTCCGTCAAGCTCTCACATGGAACCCGCAAGGAAAATACAAAAGAGGAAGGCTTCAGGCAAAGTGGAGATCTATTGAGATTGAAAGACAGCTGGGGTACTCCTGGAGTCAGCTAGAAGTTTTGTCCCAAGACAGAGTGAAGTGGAGGAGACTTGTAAATGACCTGTATTCCCTACAGAGTACAAAGGTTAAGTAGCAGTGGATGAAATTAGGGGAGGGAGAAAAGTGCATCATGGGACATCCATGCTACGTTCTTCCCCCATGAAGCCTTTCTATAACACCTGGTGCTAGATGCTGGTGGGCTGCACAGTGGGCTAGCTACCAATGGTGCACTGCTCTCTGTATCGAAGCAAGCACTGCTAGTGAAGATGCACATATAAGGAAGGCAGTGTATATATATAGAGAGAGATATGCATGTCATAGACCTGGAGGGGCCCTCAGCAGGTCATTAGGTCCATTCCCCTGCCCTTTTAGCAGGATGAAGCACCATTTTTTAAACTACCCTCGTCCCTAAAAGGCCCCCTCAAGGATTGAAATTACGACCTTCAATATAACGGGCCAATGCTCAAACCACTGAGCTATAGCTATTAAGACTGCTGTCTGCTGACTTAAATTTATAGCTAGAAATGCCCTGAAATAGGAACACTGACCAAGGTCTTAAGGGGCTCAGTGGGGGACCAGGAGAGGAAACTGGAGCTAAGGCTATTGGCACTCAGATTTTTTTTTTTTAAATCTTGGAGTCCAGTTTTTCCCATCCCTATGGCAGGAATACTGGGTTTTATCAGCTCTCTTTGGATCCTCACAAGTGAAGGACCACCTGGCATCTCAGATAGTTGAAACCTTTTTGCTTCAGTTTAGGTAGCAGTTCAGACACCGATTTCACAGGCCATCACTAGCATACGTTAGCCAGAGGTGAGATGGCACAGGAGACACAGAGCTTACAGGACAGCATGCGTTAATTTTATTTCGTGCGCGAAAATGTATTGGCACCATTCTCAGTGGTGGGTGAAAAAAACAAGCAGTGACACAAAAGCAGGTAATTTGCATCTTTGCCAGTACGTGGAACTTAACTAAAACCTTTATTTACAGAGCTGGCGAATAGCCTAGCAACTCTTAAAACACCAACTTACACAGAGGAACAATCTGGAGTGTGATTAGAGCTTGTTCCTTCTAAGATTTCATCAGTGCTAATTGTAAAGATTCCCAGCACAAATTGTGCTGCACCAATAGGGATTCTTCCCTTCTCCTGGCTGCATTGCAGCTCTAACAGTTACCTGATGATTACGTAAGCTCCACTTCCTCTTTCAGTTTGAAGTGGAGAAAGACCTCTTGCATTCCTAAAGGATCATTTTTCTGCTGGGCACTGCTAACCAACTGACACGTTGCACCAAGAAGAGAACGCAATTCAGGAACTGGTAAAGTGGCTTGTTTTTAAAGCACTTTGGGATCCTTCTGGATTAAAGTTGCTATGTGAATAATAGGTGTGGTGTATTGAAAATTGGGTAAAAATATCAAGCTGTCGCATTGCATCCTAAAGGATCACTTGGTGCTCCTCACCCCTAAGGAAAGTGCCTCAAGTCCTTTGCAGAAAGCCAACTTAAAATACAGTGGGGTGAGCTGGACCTCTTTGCTTTTAGGGAGCAGATGGCTTTATCTCTCTCTGTTTTGCAGAGATTTCCAAACATTGTTAGCTCACTATACATGTTGGAAATTTAGCACCTCCTCTTGTTCTTGCTTGATCTGATGGAGACATAAGATCTTGATCTCCTTTGAGACTGACGGAAGGAAAAGTGCTCCACACAAGTTAAGCCTTGCTGTATATGACCTAAAAATCACCCTCAAGGTGGAAGGTTACTTACTGTGTAATGGATAAATGGGCGAAAACTGAAGTCCAACCAAGCCTGGGAAGATGTGGTGATGATTAGAAGTAGGAAACAGGGCACTGTAATGCCCAGGGGTGGCATTTCACTCAATATTGCAGAACCTGAATGAAAAATACAGCAAAAGGTGAGGATTTTTTCTATTGAGTTATATAGTGAGAATCATTCATAAACTCCACGGAGAAGTGCTATTTTCACCTCACCTCTGTTTCACCTCCCACTCTTGTGTACTTAGGGTATGTCTATACTTACATACTTACTGGAGTGCATCTACTCAGCCTCTGCTGGCAATTTGAAGAGTCTGGGGTGGTGGCCTCCTCCACTGCAGCACTGGAAACCAGGATCCGTGGGCCCTTTTGAATCTCTGGGCCTTGGGGCAGCTGCTTCCTTTGCCCCACCCTATCAGTGGCCCTGATAGGAAGAGAGCTGCTAAGAAACGTCTGTGCTGCTGACAGGGAAGAAGGAGGAGAGAGCTGTAGGAGGTGAAGGGGGAAGGCAGGGAGGAGCAGATCATGTCTTTTGGAAGGAATTGGTGACAACCTGTGTGGACACAAAGTGGAGGCAGGAGGAAGAGAGGGTTCGAGGGGCGAGTCAAAGGTGGGACTGCAGGCATGAGAGTGGATGAAGGGGGAGCAGCTGGCTTGCTTAGCTGGAAAAAGGCAGAAGTGAAGGTGAGGAGAATTAATTCAGTGTAGGAAGTCAGACGGTGCTAGCACTGCTGCTTTCTGTGAGAGCAGGTGTGGAGGGAGTGGGTGCGGGGGGAGAGCTAGTCACATTGGTACAAATTCAGAGTCACTCCACTGGAACAGCTCACTCTGCACTTACTTTGGTAAGACAGAGCTGGGGCCAGTGATGCCCAACTATACAGACGTGCTTGCCATTCTGTCCTATGGATGGTGAGGAGCTGCTGTTCTGAGTGGCTCCTTCTCTGCAGACGCTATGGAAATCATGAGAGATGAGCCCAGCCCAGTGCCTCATGCGCTACATCAATACCACTATTGGAAGCATCATCTTTCACAGCAAAGCAGGACCTCTGTTCAGTCCTGATTGCAAGGGCAGAGTTCTCCCTGCTGACCAGCAAGCCCCACTTCATGAGATGTTAGGGAAGTGTTTGGACTTTCCCATCCCACTATTGAATTAGTCCAGACCTGCTTGGCTTGGGAGTATGCGAGGCCCACCACACGGTGAGGCTCCTGGCCACACAAACTCACATCCAGCGTTCACTGTGAGCTGAGTGCTTGGACAGCACCTAGAAGAGATTCAGGGAGCTCCCAGCCGACTAGCAGAGCACCCACAGCCACTCACAGTGGGCAGCATGTTTCTAAAGGTGATGCGCATCCACCCATGCCTTTGTGCACATAAAAAAATGTATTCTGCCTATGGATGGAAAAAAATAGGTGGAACTCAGCTCACATCTTTTGGAAACTCCTGTACTTTGTTGTTCTTCATAAAAACAACTAGAAGTCCTGTGGCACATTATAGACCAACAGATTTATTCGAGCATAAGCTTGCATGGATAAAGACCCACTTTGTCATAAAGATGATTGTTAATGATAGATTCTCTGTAGGCTGCATTCATACCCTATGAGCCTGCACTCCCACATTCTTTTAGGTCTATACAGTTAAGTGTAGGAATATGCTGTTAAGTGTAGGCATATGCATAAAACCTCAAAACATAGACAAGAGTATTTATTAACAATACTAATAAAACCCAGAGGGCAGAACTCTGTGCAATATGCTGTCCAGTAGCACTTTAAAGACTAACAAAATAATTTATTAGGTGATGAGCTTTCGTGGAACAGACCCACTTCTTGAGTTATTACTACATCTCCTCATTTGCACTGTGGCTGGACCTCTCAAATTGCTCCACCACCTCATGGATTACTCTTCTCCAATGGGGACTATCTTGGCCAAGGCTCTCCCGAGTCTTGACACCAATGCCATACGTTTTCATGTGTACCTTCAGCTTGTCCTTAAATCACTTTCTCTGGACCCCCAAAGCTCCTTTGTGCTACCTTCAACTTGGAACACAGAATCTCTTTTGAGGGTTGCTGATCAGACATATGGACCACGGGACCAGTCCAAGAAAGCTGTTGGTGAAAGATAATGGCTTCAATTCTGGTAATGTTCAACTCTTCCAGGACACTAGTGTTCAGGTGCCTATCCTCCCAAGAGATATTTAGGATTCTTCTGAGGCAGCATTGGTGATATTGTTCAAGTGTCTTCAGATGATGCTTGTTTGTTGTCCAGGTTTCGTATGCGTACAATGGTGTTGGAACAACCATTGCATGGTATACAAGAAGCTTTGTCTTGGCACAGACGTCCTGGTTCTCAAAGACCCTTTGTCTCAAAGACCCTTTGGGACACAGTGCTGCTGACTGCCTCATCTTCAACCACTGTGCACAGCTGGGTCAGTTTTACTGTTTGGTGCAATAGTTACCTGCCCTTCATCTCTATGTGCACAGTCAAAAGTGTCACAGCAGCATGGATGAAGTGAAGCATGGCCACTGGGCCACTGGGCCTGTAGCATCTCCAGGGGGAGCAGAGGTTATGGAACTGGTCCAGATGGGCAGCCAAAGTGGTTGCCTGGAGACCTGCATGAACCTTTGGACAGCATATACGGGACAGAGCCCCTATTGCTTGCACTCATCATCATCATCAATAACCGTGGGCTCAGCACCCGTTGGTGTCTGATGCCTCTCTCACTATTTCCTTCCATCTTTCCCTGTCCAGTGCGGAGTGGCTTAGTTTCTGCAGACTAGTTCCACACCAGTCTACTATATCATCTATCCATTCTCTGTGGAGTCTGTCTCTCCTATTCGAACCGTCCATTATGCCGAGCACCAGGGTCTTGATTTTTTGTTCATCATTCATTCTGCAAATATGCCCAAATAGTTGCATCTTCCATTTATAACCTTCTGCAGCAAGTTCTCTTTTGGCAGTATCTTTCTATATAATTCCTCATTGGTGACCTTCTGCATCCATCCTATTCTCAGAATCTTTCTATAACAACTCCTTACGAATGCCAATATTCTTCTCTTCGAATTTTTTATCACCCATGTCTCACATCCATACAACATGCTGCTGAATACACGTTTTCAAGATGTTCACCTTCATTCTTAAGCTAATTGCTTTGCTTTTCCAGATCTTATCCATCACATTCAAACTCGCTCTTGCTTTCTCTATTCTAGTCGTTATTTCCTTCTTAGTCTACATCGTATGTTATGTTGCTCCCCAGATGTGTGAACTTCTCTACATTTTATAGTTCACTACCATCCGTACGGATCTTCCTTCCTATTTCCTTGTCTCCAAATACCATTCTTTTTGTTTTATTGATGTTCATAACCAGTCTGTACCGCTTCCTTTCTTTGTTTAGCACTTGCACCATTCTTGGTAGCGTCTCCTCACCTTCCTCAATGATAACTATATCATCCGCAAACCTCAAGTTGTTAATTCTTTTCTCGTGCACAGATATCCCTTCTATCTCTTCCTTGATCTTGTCCATTGCTCTCTCCAGATGTGCGATGAAGATACTTGGCTATATTGGGTCTCCTTGTCTCGTACCTCTACTTGTTTTAAACCAACTTCCCAACTCCCCGCATGTTCTCACCACTGCCTCCGCATTGTCATTGATCTCCTTCAACAACCATATCAGTCTGCTGTCTACTCCATATGACTCCAACACCGCCCAAGTCACTTTCTGATTTATACTGTCAAATGCCTTTTGAAAATCTACAAAAACAAGTGTATACATTCTTGTTCTTTCATCCAGCTTTGCCCGCTATCAGTCTTAGTGCCAATATTTGCTGTGTGGTACTTCTATCTTTCGTGAACCCTGCTAGCTCCTCTGCTATATGTAGCTCCTCTGCTATATGTTCTTCTATCTGTGATCTTAGTCTCTCCATCAGTATCATCATCAGCACCTTGCCTAGATGACTTGTTAGGGCAATCATTCTGTAGTTATTGCACTGCAACGTACTTCCTTTCTTGTGTATTGTCATTAGCATGGATCTTGTCCATTCCCTAGGCGCCTTCCCTTCTTTCCATGCTATATTACATACTTGGTGTATTTCCTGAATCATACTTTCTCTGATGTATTTGATCATCTCTCCCGTGCTCTTATCATTTCCAGGGCTCTTGTTGTTCTTTAGTCATTCCACTGCTTTTTCTACTTCTTCCTTCAAAATACCGCTCTCACTCTTGATGCTCAGTGGAGATATCTCTTTCAGTTCTTCAATCAGTCTCTCTGAGACACTCGGGTCCAACTGTGCTTTAACCACTAATTAACTGAGGGACTTAAAAGTACCAGCCATCACTTTCACTGTTGCCCCTCTGGGCATCATTAGATAGATTAATGATGATTAGATAGGTTAATTTGGACCACCAGCTATTTAGGGAGAATGAGCTAATGGGTGATTTGATGAAAGTAGTGCTGGCCAGCAGCAGACAGGCGTCTCATTAACAAACTGGTTCCATCCAGGTTTTCTGACCATGAACAAGAAAGAGAAATTAAAGTAGTGTGGTGCATGAACTGAATGAAAAAGCCTCTGTCTTCCAAAGGCTGATATGAGAAGCACTACACACAATCAGAGAGCCTGGGGTGGGAACTGTATCAGTCCTAGTTTGCCTAGTATTTGCCAAATCCTTTTATTTGTTGATTTCAAATTGCTGTTTTTGGGCCCAGACATTTGCTGACGTGCAACATAATTCATTGTGTTCTATTAAAGGAAGGAAAGAAAGAGGCTGCAAATGCTTTGATTTTTATCAGGCTGGTCCAGCTCCAAGGCTCAGTGAAACAAGCACATTGACTTCACTGGGCTTTAGCTCAGGCTTGCAAAGCGTGAATGACTGTTTATATAAGACACAAAACCATTGCATCAAAGTGTCTTATTTTCTGGCATGCTTATTGGGTATCAGAGGGGTAGCCGTGTTAGTCTGGATCTGTAGCAGCAACGAAGGGTCCTGTGGCACCTTATAGACTAACAGAAAAGTTTAGAGCATGAGCATGAGCTTTCGTGAGTTAACTTACTTCTTCAGATGCTGAGATTTCCAGGACCAGCATCTGAAGAAGTGAGTTAACTCACGAAAGCTCATGCTCTAAACTTTTCTGTTCGTCTATAAGGTGCCACAGGACCCTTCGTTGCTGCTTATTGGGTAGTTATTGAAGAAAAGAGAAACATAAGAACAGCCATACTGACTCACACCAGAGGTCTGCCTAGCCCAATGTCTTGTTTTCCAACAGTGGCCAATGCCAGGTGCCCCAGAGGGAACAAACAGAACACATAATCATAAAGTGATCGACCCCCTATCACCCATTGCCAGCTTCGGACAAACAGAGGCTAGGGACACCATTCCTACCCATCCTGGCTAATAGCCATTGATGGACCAAACTTCCGTGAATGTATCTAGTTCTTTTTGAACCCTGGTAAAGTCCTGGTCTTTACAACATTCTCTGGCAAAGAGTTCCACAAGGAGTTGTGTGTTGCATGAAGAAATACTTCCTTTTGTTTGCTTTAAACCTGTTACCTCTTAATTTCATTTGGTGACCCCTAATTCTTGTATTATGGGAACACGTAAACAACTTCTCCTTATTCACTTTCTCCCCACCAATCATGACTTTATAGATCTCTTCCTGTTCCCCCCTTTGTCTCCTCTTTTCTAAGCTGAAAAGTCCCAGACCTTTCAATTGCCCCTCATATGGCAGCTGTTCCAGACAGATGTTGTTTTGCTTTCCCCTTTCTGAACTTTTTTTCAATGCCAAGATAGTCTTAGCTGTTTGTTAGCCTGCCTAGCTTTCCTTTGTCTCCTCTGGCACAAATCAGTGAGATTGGGCATTCCAGGTGATGCTTTATTTGCTGTGCCTCTGGAAGGGTTCCCTATGAAGGATCTAGGCTGTAAAGTTCTTGACAGGATCCAGATCCCAATTTCCCCCAGAGTCTGGAATATTCTAATGTGGGGTTCCCTCAATCTCTCCCATTGACAGTGTTCCACTGGGGATAAACGATAAAAGGCTGCCCCTTTTTTTTGCTGGAAAAGTATTGAAATGTTACATTTTAATTAGAACAAAATGTGTTTGGATTGATTATATTTTTATATTGTAGAAAAATCAAGATGCTGAAGTGGAAATGAAATGCTTTACCACTATTAAAATATTTCCTATTAACGTGCCTTTCCGTGACTACAATTTTGTTCTGATTTGGAATAAAATAACGTCAAAATATTGGTTTCTCCTGGGACAGAGAAAAGCTGCTTTCCAGCCAGCTTCTATCAGAAACATGTGTAACTGGCATAAAGTCACCTCTGGACCTGGTCAGAACAGCCTAGTGGGAAGCATTATGCTTCCTAGAGAATCCCAAGAAGCATGGAAGAGCACTTTCAGCTACAACTGTTAAGAGTTGCAACTTGCTTTGCAAACTCCATGACTGGCCAATTCTTTTGGCTTGCATGGAGGAGAGATAGGTCATTGTTTGTCCTCTTTCAGGTGTCTAGTGGTGCTGTCCATACTAGCTTCATGCAATCCCTGCACCCACCAAAATGGAAGCCCTGCAAGTATGATCAGCCCTTACATGGAGGTATTAAGGCAAGTGAATGTTTCATGAGCCCTGTCACATACATTCCATAACTGGCCGTCATAGTCTGATAAAATGATGGCATAGCCTGCTGACCTCTAATGGTAGTCCATCGATCCAATGATGACAAATCTGTGCAGATCATCTGTTATTGGTCTCATGGTGTGCCCTCTGGTGACTGCATAAGCCAATTCTAGAGGTGCACATTTTGCCACAAATGGTGCATGGGAAGTTCGCAATCAGTGGGTTGTGCATTGCTGATGCTCTCTGACGTCGTTCGCGTGCCTCTTGTAGACGCTGGCAGCGGTCTTCCTCAAAGGCAAGGCAGATATTGCTGACTGTTGCACGCCACTGTGTTCTGTCACTGGCGGCATCCTCAAGGTCCCTAGGTTTGATACTGCTGTAGTGCAGATTGGCCTTGATGGTATCCTTGTAGCGTTTCCGTGGACGACCTATACGTCGGATGCCCTGGGAAAGTTCACCATACAGAAGCTGGTGAGGGATTCTGTTGGTATCCATGCGGCTGACGTGACCGGTCCAACGTAGTTGTGACTTCATAATCATCATTTCAATGGTTGTCATCTGGGATCTCTCGAGGACCTCAAGATTGGGCACTTTGTCTTGCCAGCGGATCTTCATGATGTTACAGAGGCAGTGCGTGTGGAATGCTTCGAGCTGCTTGATGTGATGCCTATATAATGTCCATGTTTTACACCCGTACAAAAGAGATGAGAGAACAACAGCTCTGTACACAAGCAGTTTTGTTGACGTCCGGATGTTGCGTTGGCTTAGAACTTTGACACGCAGACAGCCAAGTGCCTGGCTTGCTTTGGATATGTGCGCATTGATCTCATTATCCAGTGATCCATCACTGGATATGACACTACCCAGGTATTTAAAGTTCTCCACTATTTTAAGCTGAGTGCTGTCAATGGAGATACTCGGGACAGGAGCATTTGATCCAGGTGCAGGTTGATCATAGAATCATAGAACACTGGGACTGGAAGGGACCTTGACAGGCCATCGAGTCCAGCCCCCTGCCCCAATGGCAGGAACAAATACTACCTAAACCATCCCTAATAGACATCTATCTAACCTGTTCTCAAATATCTCCAGTGATGGAGATTCCACAACCTCCCTTGGCAATTTATTCCACTGTTTGACCACCCTGACAGTTAGGAACTTTTTCCTAATGTTCAACCTAAACCTCCCTTGCTGCAGTTTAAGCCCATTGCCTCTTGTTGTATCCTCAGAGGCCAAGAAGAACAAGTTTTCTCCTTCCTCCTTATGACTCCCTTTTAGATATCTGAAAACTGCGATCATGTCTCCCCTCAATCTTCTCTTTTCCAAACTAAACAAGCCCAATTCTTTCAACCTTTTTTCATAGGTCACATTCTCTAGACCTTTAATCATTCTTGTCACTCTTTTCTGGACCCTCTCTAGTTTCTCCGCATCTTTTTTGAACTGCAGTGCCCAGCACTGGACACAATACTCCAGCTGAGGCCTAACCAGCGCAGAGTAGAGTGGAAGAATGACTTCTCGTGTCTTGTTCACAACACACCTGTTAGTGCATCCCAGAATGGATGATGGATGGAGATGGAGAACTTCTGTCTTTCCAAGGCTGATAGTTAGTCCGAACAGTTGCGAGGCCTCAGCAAACTTGTTGACAATGTGCTGAAGATCGTTTTCAGTGTGAGCCCTAAGGGCACAGTTGTCTGCAAAGAGTGCCTCAGAAAGGAGATTCTGCACTGTCTTAGTCTTTGCATTCAGGCGATGGAGGTCAAAAAGTGAACTATCATGCCGGTATTTCACGTATATACCTCGGTCCAGATCTCTCATTGCATGGTTAAGGACGCATGCAAAGAACATGGTTAAGGACGAATGCAAAGAACTTGTTTCATGCTGTTGGTGATGTTGAAGGGGACTGATGTGGCTCCATCAGACAGTACATCACCTGTCATGCCATCATGGAAAAGGCGTATAATCTGGACAAATTTTCTTGGGCAGCCAAGTCGTATTAGAATGGTCCAAAGGGCTTCCCTGTTGACGGTATCAAACGCCTTTGTCAGATCTATGAAGACAGCATACAGGTGCATGTTCTGTTCAATGCACTTCTCTTGTATTTGTCTGACAGCAAACACCTTGTTTACTGTGCTCCGGCCAGGTCAAAAACCGCATTGACTTTCAGGTAGATTTGCCTCAGAAATACTGGCTGTTAGGCGGTTCAAGATGATGCGGGTGATGATCTTCCCTCCAATGGAGAAGAGGGATATGCCTCTGTAGTTTCCACATTTTGCTTTGCTGCCTTTATTCTTGAAAAGGGAGACAATAATATCATCGCGGAGGTCCTGTGGTATGTTTTCATCCTCCCAGATGCTGATGATCACGCTATGGAACACTGCTAGTGCTGCTGGACCTGCCGCTTTATATATCTCTGCTGGTATCCCATCTTTTCCAGGAGCTTTTCCTGAACTCATCTGGCTAACAGCTTTCTTAATCTCATCTATAGTGCGTGGAAAGTCAAGATTTGTCAGGACGGGTTGTTGTGGAATTTCATTGAGGACCTCCATTCATGGTCGATGGTCTGTTCAGCAGGTTGCTAAAGTGTTCTCGCCATCTTTTAACACCTACTCTACCCTTTATTGCTCACCATTCAAAAGGACCCAGTGTTGTATGAATAAAGCCTGAAATGTATAAGTACATTCCAACATGCCCTCGTCTCTCATTGGCTTTCATAGGGATAACCAGCATGCTGCATCTATGCCCATGCCAGCTGTGCTAACAACATCCAGTGTTCTGATTTCAGAGAGACTGTCCATTTGTTTTTTGAGATACCAAGCACCATTTGTATCAAAGTGCCTATTTGCTGGCATGCTTGTTGGGTAGTTATTAAGCTTCTTCTGCCGACCTACTTCTGTGAGAATAGCCAGGTAGGTTGATTGCAGATAAGTTGATTCTAGCAATGCAACTGTGACAGCTCAAATTGCATATCTACAATCAACCTACTGTCTAGTGAAGACCTGACCTATGGTACCAGCACCTAAAAGGAAAGAAAAGCAGGGAGAGAGGAATTAGAAGCTAGAAACTTAAAGACATATTTCTGAAGGTTCTGAGGCACTTAACACACGGATAGATGTCTACAGGAATTTTCAACCATGCCTTGGTGCCTGCCTCTCACAAAAATTGAAATTGGTGGGACTTAGACTCTGGGTTGCTACTGAAATAAATCACATTAATTGCCTAGTAAAATCTTTAGTTGCCTAAATACCTGTTAAATCTGGCTTGTCCTACATAAATGGTTGTAACAAGAGGGGTACAAAAATTTCAGCAGAAGGTTTTCTGTTGCCTAAACATGCAGATTCGGGTTGACTGCAACATTTCATGCAAATGTGTTGAGTTTGGTGAATTGGCTCAGTTGAAAACAAACCAAAAGCTTTGGAAATATTGGAATGAACCATTCTCATGTTTACAAAATGAAATATTTTGATTTTCCAGGACAGTGTCATAAGGGGATGTTGGCGCCATTCACAAAACTGAAGAGGAAGGAAGAGCAGATTCCCCCTGATAGTCAGTGACCTCTCTGTGCCTTAAATAGAGTCTGTTCTGGTATGGCTATGGTCTGAAGAAGTGGGTCTGTCCCACGAGAGCTCACCTAATAAATTATTGTGTTAGTCTTTAAAGTGCTACTTGGCAGCTTTTTTGTTTTGATAGTATATAGACTAGCACAGCTTCCTCTCTGTTACTAGTCACCCGGGATGTGAGTGATTCAAGTCCCCGCTTCAGAATGGGGATTTAACCCTTTGTCTCCCACATCCCCAATGAAGGGTCTAATTGTTGGCGTCTTGGGTGTAAGGAAAGCATGAGCATCACTTCCTCTTTTCTTAATTTCCTTTTCCTTATTCTTTTTTCTTTAGACTAAAAATACTTGAAATCAATATTAAATGCTTCACTTCAGGATGACTGAAACCTCATTGTTCTGCTGAAATTAATTTAATTGCCACTTTTTGATTCACTGAAAATTTTACAAAATTTAAATTGGGGTTGATTTTTTAAAAAAAATTTTGGTCTGACCATCAAATTGGAACATCAGTTAGTTGCCGACAACCTGATGTAGCTTACTGTTGGAGCAAGGGACTGAATTCATAGCTCATGTAACTCTTCATAGCTTATTTGGCATCACTGGAGGTACCTAAGATCCAGCCTGAGGTCTTTAAGTCTACAACTATCAATTGTGCATTTGTTCTAAGAGATCAGATTGCCAGAGCCTAAAGCCATATTTTCATTGTTCACTTTCTCTTACTGTTCACAGTTCTTGCTTGACTGCCAATATGGATTGTCTTTGCTTCCATGCTATTATGCATTGCTAAAACATGACCATTAACAGGGCCATAATATGACTGGTGAGTAGACACTGTTTGCTTCAAAAACACAGCATTTTGACACACACTCTCATTCCCAGAAACAATAATTCATGACAGAGTTTGTTGTAAGGGCAGATGGGGGAAGCTGCACTGACTTCAGATAACACAGCTCAGTGAGAAAAAAAACACAGTATAAACACATATTAATCAAGAACTTCTTGGTGATAAGGATTGAGAGGGTAAGAAAAGTAGTTTGTGATTTTTCTGTTCCAAGTTTTTGAAAATGAGCTCACAGGATCTAATTATTACTGTTACTGCAGATTTACACCAGCAAAATGTAAACTTCCTGTACAACCCAGCAGGGCAAAAAGGGCTAATGAGATCCTTGGAGATACGGAAAGGGGAATAACAAGAAGAAGTAGGAAGGGACCTTGTTTCTGAACATAACATTGATAAAACAATAGCATCCAGAATTCAGGAAAGATTTGGAAATACAGGAGAGAGTTCAGGCATTCAAAAGGCCCAGGGCAGCAGCAGGGGTGGTGGGTGTAAGAGACAAGAGAAGGCAGTGACTGCCCTGGGTCACGGTGCTTTTTTACCTACCAGCTCTTGTTTTTAGGGAACCAGAGCATGACCATCTGTCAACTCTGTGCTCTTGGGGAGCCAAGTAGTGACACCCATAGAAAACAAATCCCCTTCCCCCAGGCCTCTGCCTGAGTCAAAGACAAAGCATTGAACCTGGCAGAGTTGGACACACCTAAATCCTACCAAGGGTGATTGGTTTAAGGACACATCACTAATCTCCTCTGCACTGAAGCTGGAACAGAAAGACCTCTCCATTAACATAATGAATGGAGAAGAGCTCTTCCAAAGGAGGAACACACTAAACTATGGGATACCGAGGGCAGAGGAGCACTGCCTGATGGAAAATCTATGCTCCAGATGCTAATGAACTCAGGCCTGCTCACACCCAAATTAGTCATTATCAGCCCAACTCTTATAATGGATCCCATTGATACTCAAAATACTGAAACTGTCTAGTTGCATTGTGAGCTAGTTAAGGAACATCACCCCTAGCCAGTCATGATCTGTCTGTATTGTCTCACCTCTGTTTACCCACAATAGAATCCAGTGTTCTTCTTCAACCATTGTCCTGGCTCTACAAAAACACCTGTCCTTGCTTAAGAAACTGTTCTGATTCCTGGATGAAAACCCTACATCAGTACCATTGAGACCTCATCATCTCCTGCCTGATTGTTCTGGGGGTTCTGCTTGTCTTCTGCCTTCTGGACCCCCAGCTACCATCAACATCTGGGACCCTCGATCCGTGGAAGCGCCACAGAGTGGTGACATCTCTCTCTCTCTGTCCAGGCATAGCCTCCAACCATTGTTTTATGTAATAAGTTATATGGTTTGCTAGCCCTAACATTTGTAAGCAGTTTATATACTATTGTAACTGTTAAATATATATTCACTAACTAGAAATAAATCACTTTCATTGTTACACTGGTGGCTTCTCTCTCTTTTTCTTCCTTTCTGGCTCACTCTTCCTCAGGGGTGTTGTTTTGGTTGCCCCATTCACTGTGCAACAACACTTCTTGTACCTATGCTACAAGATCCCTTTGGTGCCCAGAACTCCAGTGGGCTTTGCCCACTGAGTGGGTCACTAGTAGAATGATTGTGCTGTGAAAGTGGGGATGGGGAGGGGCTGCTCACCCGGGTGGCATATGAGGGTGGCAGCTGAGAGTCTGTTCAACCCAGCCACTGAGTCCAAGGGCACATAACGGCCACAGATTGGCACTGCTGTGCAACCCAGCCCCCTGAGCAAAGGGAAGAACTTAATCCTGTGGACCTGGGGTTGGGCAGAATAGCTCCATTGGGAGGTAATTAGCAGAAGGGAGAAGTAAAGCTCCTTTAGGAACACTAGTGTCACAAACAGCACACTGATAGAATTATTCACCTCATCCTTCTGCAACCCCAAATAAATGAGCATACCCCAAAGTAACAGGCAAATCTGGTAACAGCTCAACCACTCACCTGTTCCTAACCCTGTTTTGAGCGTGACTGAAGGCTCCCAGAGCAGACTGTAGCAGCGTGCAGACTGGTGACTCTTCCCCCGAAAAGGAATCTCTTAATGTAAAAGTGAAAAGCCTTCCAGCTTGCCAGACCTGTTAGTATAACATTGAACCTGTGAAAGAACCTTTAAACGTCAATGAAGATATTTAACAGGCATGTGCCAATCCTGAATTTAGTGACAAAAACACTTGCACATTGCTATGTCTACAGGACCATAGCTTAGAATTTGCTCTAAATATTTCATTATTTTGTTACTGAAATTAGTAAAATCAGATCTGTTAAAAATCTGTGCCTAGAGTTTTAGATGCAGAATCTGAATATTCAGCTTTAGCCTTAAAGACTAGGACCTTCAGACACATAGATTTTTAAATAAATCGTTCAAAAGGGCACCCTTGTCTAAAATACACATTTTAATTACTATGCTACAAAAACTTGCTTCCAAAGAGGTTCCTTTTGCCCTCCTGTTGAAGAGAGCTCTTAAAGCAGTGATGGGGAAACTTTGCTGGGTCAGAGACCAGTAACTCAAAGAAAAATCAGTCAGGGACACAAATATGATCCACTCCCCGACTGTGAAGCAGACACAAAAGGTATTCACCTCACTACCCACAAAGCTCAATCCAAGGGCCTAGGAGGACTGGAGGTGGTAGATTTGTAGGCCCATGCTAGGCTCTGGGTATGGCCAAAAATGAAGGGTTCAATGCATGGGAGGGGCTGCCAGGGAGTGGATTGAGGTGGGGGTGTGGGGTCTGGGCAGGAGGGAGGATGCAGGTGTGGGCTGGGGCTGGGGAGGTCTGGAAGGGGGTTCAGGAGCAATAGGCGTGAGGGGTCTGGTTGGGAGGGAGAGTGCAGAAGGGAGAAGTAAAGCTCAGGATGCAGGCATTGGATGGGGGCCAACTCAGACAATTGGTATGATGGTTGGGCAGTGCCTGCACAGAGCACTTTCCTGTAACACAGGAGCTTCTTCCACCTGCCAGTGAGAACACCACCAGCTCCTCCCTCCACACAATCTGGATCCAACCACAGATTGCCTGAATTGGGCCCATGAGGCTTGGGGTGCCCCCCGCCTCGTAGTGGTGGAGCTGGTTGGCACTTACGCTCCAGCCATGGTAACCCCCTGCATGGCTGAAGTGCTGGTGCTGGCTCACACCCCTGCAGACAGATAGAAGTTTGCAAGCCATAGGTTCCCTGCCCCTGTCTTAAAGGGACAATATTCCTTTTCTTCCAGATAGCTGGGCAAATGAGTTTTCCTTTTTTTACTTCTGACTATTTAATGAACTAATTCTAAGGGATGCCTCCACCAAAACCCGTACCTTACCAAGATAGAATCCTTTTCTGTGCCTAAAATCTCTGGACATGTATTTTTAACAAAAATATATGGTGATTTTTCATAAACATGTCAATTGTTATGAAGATCACACAAAATAAATGACTTTAAACCCTCAAAATACATGAGTTTGAGTTGTGCTTAACTTCTATTAATGCAAGTTAAACGCAACCCAAAATCCCTATGGCTCAACCCCACCCCCCAGCCCTGTTCAACCCCTCCCAGCCCTGCTAACCACTGGCACATGGCTCCAGCCCACCCTCCAGCCCCATGCCTGCCTCCGGCTCAACCCCTTGCCCCCCGACACTGGTTCTACTCCCCTGCCAGCTTACTACCCAAGCAGAGTTCTGGCTCACCACCCACACTCACAACTCCAGCTCAACTTCCCCCCGCCCAGCTTCAAACCCCCTGCAGCCTGGCTCACCACCCGAGCATGGCTCCAGCTCACCACCCCAGCACGTGGCTCTAGCTCAGTGTCCCCTGCCCCAGTTCAACCACTCCCCCCATGCGTGGTTCTGGCTCAGCTCCACCTGCTGCCTCCCTGCAGCCCTAACCTGCCCCGGGCTTAAACCCCCTTTCCCCTCCCACAGCCCCAAAAAACCACCAGGCTTAATGGTCCCCCAACTCAGGACTTCTAAAGGAGCTCCAGGTGCTCATGTTGCTTCCCCAGCTACAGAATGTGCTTTCTGCTGGGGAAAAAAGCCACCCTCCAACTTATGCGAAATTTGGATTATGCGAGGATGCGCAGGAGAGGATACCTCACGTAAATCAAAGGACTACTGTTGTGCTCCCTGTTTCTAAAAGCAATGAACTTTCCAGTGAACACACTAAACTGCTCTGACTGATTATTTTAAAATAATGTCTTCTTCAGTGCGTTAAATATGTGGTTATCTGGAATGGTTACTTTATGAAGGCTTAAGAGTACATTTAAAATACAAAATCAGCTTCAAAATATTGCTTAAGAAAATGTAAAAAAGAGAGGAGCTGCATTACGTATTCTATAATATTGAATGTTGTATTCAGCAAGACAGCTGACTTGCCCTTACTATGAAGTTTTTCCAAATAAATCTTTGACAGACTTCAAGGTATGTGAAAAAACATGCAATTGACATTTTTATTTCCAATTTTGTGCTTTTAATTAGGCTCAATCTGCATGTCTGGCCTTCACAATCTGGCATGCAGTGAAAGGTATGCTCCACTTTCTTTAGAAACAAAATTGAAAGGCTTTTTTTTCAAATATTTGCTATATTTGGATTTGGGGATTTGGCTTGAAGGGATGAACACAGATGGGGAAGGAAGAGAAGAGTGACACGGGGAGAAGGGTGGAGCTGAGCACAGAAAAGGAAGGACCTGGGTGGAACAGGGGTGGAGTAGGAACAGGACCACAGGCTGTGGAGCTTGCCTCCCGGAGAAGCAGTTTCACTGTGTGCAGGTCCTTACACATAGAAAAGAGATCTGATTTAAGGCCAAGGAGGGGAGAGAGTAGAGAAGGAGAGCTTCTCAACTTTGTTGACAAAGCATAACAAGATCCAGTGTCTGGAAGCTGAAGTTAAATACATTCAACTTTGAAATTGGGGAACTTCTTAGCAGCACAAGTGATTAAATGTTTGAACGGGGAGGAGGTAGACTGATCATTGCTTGGAGGCTTAAAGATGAGCTGGGATATCATATTAAATGATATGCTTTAATGCAACTTTTGGGAGAAATTCAACAGCGTGTGTGCATGGGGTATGTTTGGAGGGAGACTGACGTCCACTACTGTTGTAATTTGAGGGGTAGTCATGCCAGTAAAGGCTTAACTGAGGGCTCTAATCAGGAGTGGTCAGGTAAGCCAAAGGGAGGAAGAGAAATTGTTTTAAACTGACAACAATTGCAGTCTGAGGGGTATTTATGTGGCTGATGCAGAGGGGACAGAGGGAAATTATTGTTCCTAAGCAGCTGGAATGAATCCAGTAAATATCCTGGCCATCTCACAATCAGCCATACATATGTAAGTAGAAGAGAAATGTTCAGTTAGATAAGATCAAGTTACTGGTTATTTTGGGACCTGGTGGGGAGTCGCTCTGATTAATGATTTATTTCCCCTGTACTTTGTAACTTCTCAGCTGAATCCTAGGGAAATAATTCTCTGTGCCGCAACCAGTATGTTTGAGTTATTTTCTCTCATTTTGTGAATAAATTACTTTTTTTTAAGTCAATGATCTCATTCCTGTGTCTTGAGAAGGGTCTGTGTATGTTCATGCCTTACTCAGAAATGTCAGCTAGCAGATTACAGCTCTTTATGTCTAAGCTCTCTCCTGAGAGAGGTTTAAGAGCTTGGGGTACCCCATAGGGAGACATCCCAAGTGTGTCTTTCTTGGTTAAAGTTTTTTTTTTTTCACTTGGCTGGTGGCAGTTGGCCATCCCAGGGTTAAGGAATCTGTCACCTTGAGGAATTTTTTAAATAGGAACTTTACAGACAAGGTACTTTTAAGGTTTTTAAGATTTTTGCACTCAGAGTGTCAGAGTGGGGAAGCAGCCCTGCACCAGAGATAGCCACAGCTGGAATCGCAGTGGAGCAGTGCCCTGTGGTGGCAGAGAGAATCCTCCGTGTAGAGTCTGGCCGTTGGATCTTGCTCACATGCTCAGGATCTAACAGTTATGACAGTCTAAAAGGATTTTCCTCAGGTCACATTGTCAGAGACCCTGGGTCTGTTTGTTTTGTTTCACCTTTCCCTGCAGTAGTTCTGTGGGGACCTTGTGGGCACATCTGACCTAATCAATTTCCAGTCTTTGTAGGGATCACGGACGTTGGCAGCACCTGTGTGTCCCTGTGCTACAGAACAATTTTTTATCTCCTAAAGTCAGAAATGCCTTAACTATCTGAAGTAATTGGGATTTTTAGGGATGTAACTGCGCAAAATTCAATGACTGATGAAGTCAGACTACATGCCCTAATGGTCACTTCTGGGCTTAAACTCTGTGGAACTATAAATGGTTTTGTTAGTTAGTTATGCCAGTGGAACATCAGCAATTTAGGCAGTGGCCGTAGTTTGAGAAGCTATGCTGTCAGAAACATAGCCATGAACCATGTGGCAATTCTCTAAGAATATGTGTGATGACCATTAGACAAGCCCATCATAATGACTCTTGACAATGCGACTCAGAGCCAATCTTCATAGTGTCACTTAGAAGTGACAGGCAGCTCATTTGCTTCATTCTCAACCCAGCCTATAATCCGTGGTTTAGATCTCTCTTCAACTTGAAAATAGAGCTGGGTAGGAAATGATTATCCACATTTTTGAAAAAAATTCTCTTTCAAAATCAGGTGAAAAAGTCAAAATCTTAAAAATATTTTAGTGATCTGACTAACTGAAAAAAACAACAGCAGACTGGGGTCATTAAACTATTTTATTCTGCTGTCAAAATACTTCATTTTTAGACCTTTTTTTAAAAAAAATATAATTTACTATAAATTGTTTACTTTAAATTTCTAAACTATAGTTTTGACGTGAAACCCAAAACTTTTTCATTGAGAATATATGAAAGCTTTCCATTTAGGCAAGTTTGAAGCTCTTTTCCTCAATTTTTCCAAAGAGAAAATTCATCAGAATTGATGTTTCACCCAGACCATTTTGGTTTTAACAAACAGGAACTTTCGGATTAAAAAATCATTTCGTTAAAAGATTCCCAATCAATGCTATTATTCAGCTAATTTTTTACTGTAGGTGTCTGTGGGAAAAAAAGGAGGAGACACAGGGTTAAAAAGAGACAAACAAAAATAGGAGGAGAAATGGCAGACATTTCAAATGAGAAATTGTGGAACTACTAACTGTACCTTGTCACCTATCCAATAAATCATCTTCTGCAACAAATGACAAGAAAATCACTAATGTGACCCCACTGTTTGTGAGATGATACCAAGCTGTTCAGGATAGTCAAAACCAAAGTAGACTGTGAAAAACCTCAAAAAGATCTCAGCAAACTAAGCGATTGGGCAGCAAAATGGCAAATGAAATTTAATGTTGGTAAGTGTAAGGTAATGTACATTGGGAAAAATATCCCCAATTATACATACAATGTGATGGGGGCAAATTTAGATGCAACAGATCAGGAAAGGGATCTTGGAATTATAGGCTACGTCTACACGTGAAGCCAACATCGAAATAGGCTATTTCGATGAATAACGTCTACACGTCCTTCAGGGCTGGCAACGTCGATGTTCAACTTCGATGTTGCATGGCACCACATCGAAATAGGCGCTGCGAGGGTACGTCTACACGCCAAAGTAGCACACATCGAAATAAGGGTGCCAGGCACAGCTGCAGACAGGGTCACAGGGTGGACTCAACAGCAAGCCGCTCCCTTAAAGGGCCCCTCCCAGACACAGTTGCACTAAAGAACACAAGATACACAGAGCTGACAACTAGTTGCAGACCCTGTGCCTGCAGCATAGATCCCCAGCTGCCGCAGCAGCAGCCAGAAGCCCTGGGCTAAGGGCTGCTGCCCACGGTGACCATAGAGCCCCGCAGGGGCTGGAGAGAGAGCATCTCTCAACCCCACAGCTGATGGCCGCCATGGAGGACCCGGCAATTTCGACGTTGTGGGACGCGGATCGTCTACACGGTCCCTACTTCGACGTTGAACGTCGAAGTAGGGCGCTATTCCGATCCCCTCATGAGGTTAGCAACTTCGACGTCTCGCCGCCTAACGTCGAAGTTAACTTCGAAATAGCGCCCGGCGCGTGTAGCCGCGACGGGCGCTATTTCGAAGTTAGTGCCGCTACTTCGAAGTAGCGTGCACGTGTAGACACAGCTATAGTGGATAGTTCTCTGAAAACATCCACACAGTGTGCCGCGGCAGTCAGTAAAGCAAATAGGATGTTAGGAATTATTAAAAAAGGGATAGAGAATAAGATGAAGAATATCACACTTCCCCTATATAAAACTATGGTACGCCCACATCTTGAGTACTGTGTGCAGATGTGGTCTGCTCACCTCAAAAAAGATATACTGGCATTAGAAAAAGTTCAGAAAAGGGCAACTAAAATGATTAAGGGTTTGGAAAGGGTGCCATATAAGGAGAGGCTAGAGAGACTGGGACTTTTCAGTCTAGAAAAGAGGAGATTGAGGGGCGATATGATAGAGGTATATAAAATCATGAATGGTGTGGAGAAAGTGAATACTGAAAAGTTATTTACTTGTTCCCGTAATATAAGAACTAGAGGACACCAAATGAAATTAATGGGTAGTAGGTTCAAAACTAATAAAAGACATTTTTTCTTCACAAAGCGCACGGTCAACCTGTGGAACTCCTTGCCAGAGGAGGCTGTGAAGGCCAGCACTCTAACAGAGTTTAAAAAAGAGCTTGATAAATTTTTGGAGGTTAGGTCCATAAATGGCTATTAGCCAAGGGTAAAGTATGGTGCCCCTAGCCTTTAGTCAAAGGCTGGAGACAGATGGCAGGAGACAAATCGCTTGATCATTGTCTTCGGTTCACCTCCTCTGGGGCACCTGGCACTGGCCACTGTCGGCAGACAAGATACTGGGCTGGATGGACCTTTGTTCTGACTCAGTATGACCGTTCTTATGTTCTTTAAAAAGAGCTCTTGAGATGATCCTGGCAGTTACTAACTAATAAGTCTAATGTTAGTACTGGGCAAATTAATTGAAACAATAGCAAAGAATAAAATTGTTGGACACGTGGATGAACATAATTTGTTGGGGAAAAATCAATATGGCTTCTGTGAAGGGCAATCATGCCACACTAATCTGCAGTAAACTCTTGAATTACTGGGAGGTTACTTTTCCAAAAACATTCCCCACCCCGATAGCTCAAATTTTTGCTGCAGCCTGGTTCCCAGCTCCCCGCTGCTTGTGGGACCCAGGAAACTGACTAGCCATAAGCACAGCAGATGGGGACCAGGCTGCCATTTGTTTCCCAGCTCCCTGCTGCTTGGGGGACCAAGGAAACTGACCAGCTAAGTGGTCGGGAGCTGGGTTTCCCAAGCAGGTCCCATCAGCAGCAGGGAGGTGGGAACGGGACAGCAGCCTGGCTCCCAGCTCCCCTCCCCTTGCAGAGATGCAAAACTGACGAGGGCAGCAGCCTTGTTCAGTTTTCTGGTTCCAGCCAGTGGAGGGGAGCCAGAAACCAGAGGCAGCCTGGCTCCCTGGTCCCCTCCACTCCTTGGAGCCAGGTAACTGACGAGGGCTCCTGCCCTGCTCAGTTTCCCAGGTCTGCAAGCAGAGGGGAGCCAGGAGACATGCCCCATGGTTCACACCTCCCCGTCACTGCTAGGACTGGGAAACTACTCCTGTCACGGACAGCAGCCAAGAGTCAGGCTGCGCCCCTGACAGGAGCAGTTTCCTGCTTCTGTCAGAGGTGGCAGTTGCCTTAACCTGAGACAAGCAACTCAATTACACATATGTTGGGAGTTTACTGTACTAGAATTCTTTGAGGGGATCAACAAGCATTTGGACAAGGGGAAATCCAGTGGATAGAGTGTACTTAGATTTCCAGAAAGCCTGACAAGGCCTCTCAACAAGGGCTTTTAATGAAGCGGTCGTGGGATAAGAGGGAAGATCATCTCATGGATTGGTTACTAGTTTGAAGAAACAGAAAAAAGGGTAGGAATAAATGGTCAGTTTTCAGACTGGAGAGGGGTTTCTTCCAAGAATCTGTACTGGGATCAGTCCTATTCAACCTATTCACAAAAGATCTGAAGAAAAGGGTAAAGAGGGAGGTAAAAAAATTTGCAGATGATACTTAACTCTTCAAGATAGTTGAATCCAAAGTAGAGTGTGAAGAGTTTCAAGAGGATCTCAGAAAACTAGGTGACTGAGCAACAAAATGGCGGATGAATTTAAATGTTGATAAATGCAAAGTAATGCATATTGGAAAACATAATTCCAAATACACAGATAAACTGATGGGGACTAAATTAGCTGTCACCACTCAGGAGAGAGATCTTGGGGGCACTGTGGATAGTCCTCTGAAAACATCCACTCAATGTGCAGCAGCAGTCAAAAAAATCAAATAAAATATTAAGAATCGTGTTGAAAGGGATGGAGAATGAGAGAGAATATCTTATTGCCCCCATGTAAAGCCATGACATGCCCAAATCTGGAATACTGTGCACCGATTTGGTCACCTCATCTCAAAAAATATATGTTGCAACTGGAAAAAGTTCAGAAAAGGGCAACAAAATCAATTAGGAGTTTAGAATGGCTGCCATATGAGAAGAAATTAAAAGGACTGTCACTTTCCATCTTAGAATAGAGGAGATTAAGGTGGGAACCTAAGTACCTAAAAGAGGGTTACATGGATGACAGAGAAAAATTGTTCTCCTTGGTGTCTGAGGATAGGACAAAGAGCTATGGGCTTGAACTGCAGAATGGGAGGTTTAAGATGGACATTAGGCAAAACTTCATAATTGTCTTATTGGTTAAACACTTGAATAAATTTCCTTGGGAAGTTGTGGCATCTCCATCAATGCAAATATTTAAGAGACATCTACTGGGGGGGTGGTCTAGGTAGTGCTTGGTCCTGCTGTGAAGTCAAGAAACTGGATTTGAGGACGTCTCGTGGTCCCTTTCATTTCTAGTGTTCTATGATTCTATGTTTCTATGAACTGGAAGAGATGTATAAAATTATGACTGGCGCTGAGAAAGGAAATAAGGAAAAGTTATTTACTTGGTACACAAGAACTAGTGGTCTTCAAATGAAATTAATAGTTAGCAGGTTTAAAACAAAGAAAAGGTGTATTTCTTCATGCAATGCAGTCAACCTGAGAAGCTCCTTGCCAGAGGATGTTGTGAATGCCAGGACTTTAACAGGGGTGAAAAGGGAACTATATAAATTCATGGAGAATAGGTCCATCAATGGCTATTAGCCATGATGGGTAGGAATGCTGTCCCTAGACTCTATTTGTCAGGTGGTAGGAATGGGTAACAGGGGAGAAGTCACTTGATAATTATTTGTTCTGCTCATTCCTCTGAGACAATTGGCATTGCCCAGTGTTGGAAGACAGGATACTGAACTCGATGGACCTTTGGTCTGACCTAGTATGGCCATTCTTATGTTCTATGTTATTTAGGTTCTGCTAAGTTGCCCCTCACCATGTCATCTGAGCGTAACATTTTGGGAGCCGCTCTAGAAGAGCACATCACCCTACCTTAGACAGGCATTTCTCTGCTGGTTATTGTGGTCAGACAACTCCAACCAAGAACTTTCCCTTGCTCTCCTTGTAACAATTTGGACGTTCAAAGATGTTGGCTGACCCAGTATCTCACAGTCCTTGTGCTCAGGAATTGCAGAGACTGGGAGTGGGAGCATCATGGCTCATGTGCATGAGCACAAAGAAAGTTGAGAACCTTTTTTATTCTCTCTTCTCATGTGCAGACTCTAATAATATCCTTTGAAGTTAAACTTCCATTGACTTTAATGGCTGCTGGCTCATGTTCTTACACTCGGTCAGATACAAGCTACTCCTTCCTACCCGTTGAAGTCCTAGAAAGCCCAGTGACTGGATGTTTCCAACTTGTTAAGCTTTTAACCTTCTGATTGTTTCCCTATTCATGGCATGGGAGCTGCTGAAACACACAAATGCATCTGGCTATGGTCAGCTTTGTAGGAAGTGGCTAATCTATTTTCATGTTGACATAACCTACTCCGGATGGTGAAGAAGTATCCTGCATGAAGGAGTTGGCTATTACACCCAGCAACCAGAATTGAAAGTCCAGAACAACTTCTTATGCCTTCCACGTACTCGCTTTCTGCCTGGAGTTGTACAGAATAGCTTGGATATGGTAAACACAGTCACAGCACTTCCAATGGTTTAGGCAAAGGGTTTAGTAGTCTCATGGTCTATTTATACTATAAGCTGTTGTTTCTATCTTAGTCATTGTAGGATGGAAATTTCTGAGGCAGGTTATGACATTTAGTATATGATCAGTTAGTGATTCACCACTGTGGTATTCTAATTCTATGCCACGAGAACACCCCTGAGAATAGCCCTGGCTCTAGAACATAGGGCTTGTCTGCATGGTATGGCAATGGTGGGATTTCCAACATGCATTAATATACGGGGCTCTAGCTGGGCCATGCAGACCCTGCTGGTGTGCATTATAGGCTCTCCACATCACTTTAATATAGTACTGTTTCTGAAGGAACAATGTTGAAGATAAATAGGGAACTTTTAGTGCCCACCAGAAGGATCTAGATGGACTAATAGAGTCTAGTATGTTAGAGTGTGTAAAAAATTATACCTCCTGTAGCACACACTACTGTGCCCTGTAGATAAGCCTCCTGGACTCCTGTGGATTAAAACTGCAGGCAACATATTTGTGTGGAAACCATATCTTGGCCAGCACACCACTGACGTAGGCACTGCCAGGGCTAAAGGCATGAACTGCTTCTGGTCTACCCACCGTTAGAACAGTGCAGCTGTGGCCACACTAGCCTCTTGTTTCAGAGGGGCTATGCTAACATGGCACTTTGGAATATGCTAATGAGGCACTGCTATGAATATGCAGCACCTCATTAGCATAATAGTGGCTGTGCACACTTCAAAACTGCCCGTTTCCAAACGCATGCCACCCGTGTAGCCGGCGGTCTTTCAAAACTTCCCCCCTGATTTTGAAAGCTCCTTCTTGACTTTTGGTTTTGGGAAGAAGGGGCTTTCAAAATCAGGGGGGTCATTTCAAAAGGCTCCCGGTTACACGGGTGGTGTGCACCTTGATACTGGCAGTTTCGAAGCACGGGTGGCCGTCATTATGCTAACGAGGGGCTGAATATTCATAGCAGCACCTCATTAGCATATTCCAATGTGCTATATTACCATAACCCCTCTGAAAGGAGGGGCTAGTGTGGCTACAGCCTGCATGTCCCCTGTGGATGAGCACAGATGGGGACCTCTAACACACTCACCAGTGTGTTACATTGGCCCTTTCTAAAGCGCTTGACTTCAGTAGGGCCCTTGAGCTCTGAATGGAAGAAGTCAGTGATGTTACTCTTTTGTGAAACTGGAGTAACACAGGGGTGAATCAGAACCCGACATTTCAGTTAAGTGCATCTAGCTGCTCTGCTGACGTTAGCTCAGCCTGCCTGCTGCTAAGTGGGATGCGACTCCACCTGTGTTAGAGAGATTGGGAGCCCTTGTACAGAGAGCTGGCCGTAGGCCCTACTGTAAGCCTGGTGGCAGGCAGACTGGCTGTGAGCAGGGTAGGACGCAAGGAGATAAAAACAGTTCTGAGAGCCAGTAGCCCACTGACAATAGGCCTCCAACTGGTGCCCATGGCTCTGACCTGCTCACCCTTCTATTTTCAATTCTTCAGTGTCTCCCCCTGCTCTGACACATCAGTCATAAGCTGTCTTCACTTTAAGGTCACTTATGACTAGGCCCCTGCCAAGTTCACAGCCATAAAAACACATTACAGACTGAAATCTGGTCACCTCCCTGAAATCTGGTCTTTTGTGTACTTGTTTCCCTACACTGTACTATACAACAGGGTAAAAGCCTACTAACGGGCACTGTGTTTCTCAGATGGGGGAGGGGTCTAGCCCAAAAGTGGATGGCATGCCTATTGTAAGGAGGGAGGGGTCACGATATTGCCACCCTTACTCATGTGCTGCCTTCAGAGCTGTGGCCAGAGAGTGGTGGCCATTGGCTGGGCTCCCGCCTCTAGTACAGGGGCAGGCAGAGGAGGGGAGGGATGTCACTTTGGGAGGGAGGGTTGTCACAGTGTATAATATTTTCAAAGGGGGTCTTAGCAAAAGAAATGTGGGAACTCCTGATTTAGCAGATTCCCTTAGCCAGGGTGACTTACAAAGGTAACTATAGTAGTAATAGGCCCTATATAGAATGAAAGAATCAGAGGATACTAGAACTGGAAGGGACCATAAGAGGTCATCAAGTCCAGTTCCCTGCCCTCATGGCAGGACCAGGCACTATCAAGATCATCCCTGTTAGCTCTTTATCTAACCTGTTCTTAAATATCTCCAATGATGGTAATTCCACACCCTCCCTAGGCAATTTATTCCAGTGTTTAACAACTCTGAGGCTATGTCTACACTAGCCCCTTGTTTCTGAAAGGGGCTTGGTAATGAGCAAGGTCAGAAGATGTTAATGAGGCAATGCCATAAATATTCAGCGCCTTATTAGCATAATGGCAGCCACAGCAATTTGAAAGTGCTGCTTTCGAATCATGTGCTGCCCATGTAGATGCAAGCCTTTTGAAAGGATCCCCTGGACTTCAAAAGCTCCTTATTCCTATCTGGTTTTAGGAATAAGGGGCTTTCGAAGTGTGGGGGGTCCTTTCGAAAAGACCCCGTCTACACGGGCGACGCGTGATTAGAAAGTGGCAATTTCAAATTGCCGTGGCAGTCATTATGCTAATGAGGCGATGTATATTCATGGCAGTGCCTCATTAGCATCTTCCGACCTTACTCGTCACCATGCCCCTTTCGAAAAGAAGGGGCTCGTGTAGACATAGCCTTCCAGTTAAAAAGTTTTTCACAACGTCCAACCTAAACCTCCATCTCTGCAGTTTAAGCCCATTGCTTCTTACACTGTCATTAGAGGTCAAGGAGAAAAATTTTCCTTACAGCACCCCTTTTAGGTACTTAAAAACTGCTATATGTTACCTCTCAGTTTTCTCTTTTCCAGACTAAACAAATCCAGTTCTTTCAGTCTTCCCTCACTGGTCATATTTGCTAGACCTTTAATAATTTTTGTTGCTCTTCTCTGGACTGTCTCCAATTTCTGCACACCTTTCTTGACATGCAGTGTCCAGAATTGGACACACTACTCCAGTCAAGGCCTAATCAGTAGAGTGGAAGGATCACTTCTTGTGTCTTGGAAAAATATCTGGGGAGAAACCAGTTATTCAGCCAGTTTGCACATGCTTTACAGTAGCCCCATCTATGTTACCTTTCCCTAGTTTATTGATAAGAAGGTCATGCAAGACCATATCAATTGCTTTGCTGAAGTCTAGGTATACCACATCTACCACTTCCCCCTTATCCATAAGACTTGTTATCCAATCAAAAAAAGCTATCAGATTGATTGGACATGATTTGTTCTTTATAAACCCATGTTGTCTGTTACCTATCATATTATTATCATCCAGATGTTTGCAGATTAACTTCTTAATATATACTTTAGGAACACATTTGTAAAATTTGCTACTGAGGCTATGACTAACCCACTAAAAATCTCTGATTTCTCTGTGACATAAGTAACTCTACTCATGACCTTAATTATCCATATCTGAGTCCTCTCTTTTTCTCTATTCATTTGTCAGGTTCTGCCTCTGATTAGCCCATGATGCCAGCCTCTACTATCCACTGCAAGAATTTTCTACCACACACCATTGTGCTTTCTCCCATGATGGCTCTCATGCTTAGTAAAAGCTCTGCAAACATATCTGCAATATTAGTGTTTTATCTTCCTCCTCCAAAAAGCCTCTTGGAATCTTTTCTTTGCTGTGATCCCTCTAACCCAGGGGTGAGCAAAATCATGCTCAGGGGCTGGATTTGGCCCACCAAGCATTTCTTTCCAGCCTGCCCACCTGATTAGCGGAGCATGCATACTGACAGCCAGCGGCATGTGTTCAGCTGCTGCTCCTCCCACCTTGTTCCATCTGCAGCAGAGCTGCTGCTAGGATTCTCCTGCTACCTGTGCCAGGCAGGAGACAGAGGAGAAGTGAGAGGATACTGCTGGGTGTTCCTCTGCTCCTGTGTCCCATCTCTGCAGAGCAGGGATCAGGGAAAGGGAGAAAAACAGCAAAGCTGCTTCAGTCTAGAGGATGGATAGGAATGGACTCAGGAGTGCAGAGCAGGGGATGATGGAGACAACAGAGCAGGACAAATTTCCTTAAAGAGATAGAAGGTGGCTACTTTCAGAAACTTACCCATCAGCAGCCAGCACACACACTCTGTGTCACTGTCTCACATACACAGTCTGGGCTACGCTCACTTTATCAATGTCACATCTTGCTCTAAAAGCTTGGCACCAGTTAGGCTGGTGATATGCTGAGATACAGACTCCCATGCTGACCTATAGTATCCAGTGGTCTCCTTGTACCCTATTGCTTACCATCTGTTGTCTTCTATCTCGTACTTAGATTGTAATCTCCTTGAGAAAGGGCCCATCTTCTGGTTCCATGTCAGCATAGTATGTTGCACAATGGGCCTTGGTCCAGGACCGGGGCTCCAAGTGTCATAGTAATAATAATAATGATAATAAATAGTTTCCAACATGGGTAGAGCTGAGCCAGCATCACTAAGAGTGGGACATTTTGATAAATTTCCCTCATCACAACTTTTTCCTGCATGTAGAAACTTCATACTGAGATCAGGACCCCAACGTATAAGACGCTGTGAAAACACAGTCAGAAACTATCCTGACCCCAGAGCTAAGATGGGATGGATGGGAAAGAAAGCACTATTGGTTCCATTTCTCAGACAGAGAACTGAGGCTCACAGGGATTTGTGACTTTCCCAAGGGAGAGCTGTATGAAACATCTCAAACAAATCATTTAGGGAAGCTTTGTAAAATGTTAGCATTGTATTTCTTGCCATAGAAATGAGTTAAAGAAAGAATTCTAGTGAACCCTTTCCTTTGTATTTTAACAATGACAGGAAGCTCAACTTTGTCCAAGGAATTTCCTAAGGCACTAAATAGGCCCTGGCTATTGAGTGGTTGAGCAGGATCCTTATGACTCCCTGAGCAAAGAAGTTTTAGCAGCAGTGGCAGATAGAGAAGTAAGATCTATTCCTGGCACTTGCACATTCCCCAGTCTCTTTTATAGGCTGATTTACAGGTGCAACTAGAAAAAAAATGAAGACACACCACCCAGCGAGCTAGTGTGTAGAGAAGGTATTACTACAGCCTTCCCCAGCAAAGGAACCAAACCAGAAGTCAGTCATCTCCTACAGCCAGCTGTGTGGGAAAGAGGACACTTCATTGTGTTGTCACAGAACGAGGCAAAGAAAGCAGAAGTGACAGGCCCGAGGGCACTCAGGAAAGCTGGACAAAGGCAAAAACTGGACCTGAATCAAAGGTCAGGTCTTCCATTATCAGCCCATCCACTGCCCAGTTGGGTGCAGCTACATTAGTGGAAGAAAGACAGACAGTAGTCCCCTTTATCCCACATGCATCCATGCAGTACTCTCACAATATGGCACGAGCTCATGCCACTGGCAACGGTTACCAGCTCAGAGCAATGTGCTAGCTCAGGGAAAGGAAATGGTCCTTGTTCTTTCCTGCACATCAGCTGGCAGCAGCAAAGCTGAAGTGGTGGGTTTGCACCTTCCAAGGAATACAGCAAGACCTGCTCTCTCCACACCTTTCTTCAGAGCCCCAAGTGAGCACGTCCCTCCCTAGTGTAATGGCTGGGACACAGGTTAGCACCACAGTGTTTGCAAAAAGGGCAGCCATCTTCCTGCAGTTCTTCCCTCCGGAGGCTCCAATTACTGCCCAACGGGACTTGAAAGAGGCAAGGAGCAGAGCTGTTGTTTCAGTGCTGGTGTCAGTCACCTCTGCTGGGAGCTAGGATAGCAGAAGTGAAGATTCAGGGATGGGTTCAGAGCATCTCTCTTCAATTCTCTGCTCCACCGCAGCCTTCCTGTGGGACCATGGGCATAAGGGGGTAATAGCATGTGCCGACCTCACTGGCTGTATCAGGGGAACAATGCTCAGTATTTGGGTGCTCATATACAGTGATGCTTGAGGGGGTCACATAAACCTCTAGATTGGCAGGCACTCAGTGCACAATAGCTTCAGTGCCACACAGTGCCCAGAGGGACAGTGCAGTGAACTGTCTATTCCAAGTGACCTTTGAGTCCCCCCTAACAGGAACATTTAATTAATGTGTTGGAGTGAAATAGCGGAATAACAAGCTGAGCTGGGAAGAAAAAGAACCTACTTCCGCTTACTCAACAGTGGTTCAGTGTGACTTTGGGATTTAGCCCTCTGGCTGTTATGACTGTTGCTGTATGAGCTGAGGAAGGGGGAATTTGTGAGCTGAATATGTGACCATAAAAGCACACTGTTATATAATTGCAACACTCTAATGCCAAGTGTGACACATGGCCAGAAAGAATTAAGTATCCTGCAGGCTAAGTGACCCAGAGTAAGCTTGTAGAGACATAAAAAACCCAAGCTGTTATGTGGTGCCTTAAAGACTAAATTTTTAGTCTTTAAGATGCTACAGGACTGCTTGTGTCTGTTTTCTTCGTGATGCTCCACACTAATAGAGTTACCCCTCTGAGACTATTTACTTGTAAAGACATGTTAGGAAAGTATGTCAATGGTAATAAGGGCCATTCAATGCTAGATAGGTTAAAACTTTGAAATGCAAACGTAATTGTGTGTATTTAATTATATATCTTGTTAGATGATAGCCCTGTAAGCAGACAGTTCCTGTCTATTACTATAGCTGTTGAATAGAAACTCAAAGGAACTATGATTTAAATGACTCTTGGGTGAAATAATTTCATTGGTTATGTGTCTCTTTAAAGTTTGTGATAAACAGTTTAATGGACAAATTACCTTATGTTAAACACCATGATGTTCAGGAAACAGAAGGTTACATCAAAAGCCTATTGTTCGCTGAGGATTGTATGGTCAAGAGGCTGGCAGGAAATGGTATAATAACAGAGAGGTAGCTGTGTTAGTCTGCACTCCAACAAAACAAAACAGCAGAAATGTAGCAATTAAAAGACTAACACAATTTATTTGGTGATGAGCTTTTGTGGGACTGATCCACTTCATCAGATCAATCTCATTTCCAATACAGACTGGTATTTATAAGTACTGAGGACCAACAAAAAAATTACAATAAAAACTGACAAATCAAATACATAGGCAGGGGATGAGGGTTTGGGGGATGTTAATTGTCCTGCCCGAGATAATTATGAGTATCAAAGGAAGGGAAGCATTCTTGTAATGAGGGAGGTAATTGATGTGTCTGTCCCTACCATGTGTTAACGTGTTGAATTCAAATTTGGTCCTCTGTACTGATAAATGTCAGTCTGTATTGGAAATGAGATCCATCTGATGGGTCTGTCCCATCACAGTATGAGCTTTCATGGTATAAGAAGGTCATTGAGTCCTGATCCTGTCATGTCTGATCTGTTTATGGTTTCATTTCAGGGAAACCTAAGCCTTAAGGGTTGAGATCCCAGTCCTAAACTGGTACACCCTGAATATGACGTTGGACATTCAGTTATAACTTTTGGACTAAATTCTAAAAGAACTCTATTGCTGTGTCTATGCTACGAAGTTTTGTCAACAGAAGAGTCCTTCTGTCAACAAAACTAGGGACCGTCCGCACTACAAACGTGTTCTGTCTAGAACCTGTTGACAGAACACAGCAGTTTTGCCAGCAGAGTTCTTTCTGGAAAGTTTGAGACATAGTACTTCTGTAGACAGATTCTGCCAACAGAATAGTAGCATAGACACTCTTCTGTCGACAGAGGGGTCCTTTGTGGCATCAGCCATCTGGGGCTGGGAGATGCTGTCTCCACCACAAGCAGAGCTCTGTGCTCTGCTCCTCCAGCCAGCCTTAAAGGGACAGCAGCCCTGGAAACCCCATACCAGGAAATAGGAAGCACGCAAGCAGCCCAGGCAGCATGTGTGCCTGCAGTCTGCACACAGCCATGCCCTGCAGCCACTCCAAAGCCATGGCAGCAGCCCAGCCCACCAGGGAGCAGGGAGAGGAGCTCCAGAATTCACCTCCGGCCAGGAGAAAGTGTGCCCTGTCCTGCATGGATCCCAAGGTCCAAGACATGATAAGCCTCTGGGTGGAGGAGACAGTGCTCCTAGACCTGGCAGCCACGAGGAGGAATGCCCCAGGCTACAACCAGGTCGCAAGAGCCATGGCAGACCGGGGTCACCATGCCTGGACCATGTAGTAGGTCCAGGCCAAAATTAAAGGGATGTGGCTATATCCACTGTAACAGGGAGCTCCAAATGCTCCTTTGGGTGGAGGACACTTCACGCCACCCAGCTTCCTGGACACTTCTGGGGAGCCCTGCTGCCAGTGGAGCCAGAGTTCCACTTGGGGGAGCAGCAGCCCGAGGGCAAGGGCAACACCGCCTCTCTGGTTACTGAGGGGACCCTGGCCGTCAGCATGGAGTTGGGCCCTTCCTCCAGCCAGGACACCTCCAGGGTCTCACTGGACCTTTTCGAGATCCCTGATGGTGAGTACCACATGAGGCACACTCTCCAGGGACCGGGGAGGGCAGGCAAGGGTGGGGTATGCGACTATCACCACTGGGCCAGATCAGGTGGGATCCCATCCTATGAACCCAGCACCTGTACATGTGCTCACAGAACCATAGTCCACCCAGTCCAGCCATGCAGCTGCAGGGCACAGGCACTGGCCTACTCCCAGCCCCAGGGGAGGCTGAAAAGGCCACAGGGCCCTGGGGCGGGGGCAAGGACTGCCTGCCCTGACATGGCTGTGGGTGGGACAGACACTTGGGCAAGGTCCAAACCCCAGACACACCACTGGGGACTGTGACCCTCTGCTTGCAGACATGTCTGCAGGACACAAGCAGCACCCACACCCATGGACCGTGCCCTGAGCCTCATGTGTGCAGGGGCAGGGAGGTGGGAAGGCCCTAGGGGCCACGTGGAGGGAAGGAATTACCATCTCGCCTCCTTGTCCCCACTCCAGCTGGACCATTGGTAGGCCAGGACGTCCCCATCTGTTAGCCAGGGCCAGTCAAGTGGGCAAGGGACTGGGAATGACAGGCTCAGGCATGGGACCAGCTGACGTCCCTCCAGGACAGTGGCACTGTCATCTAGTGGGACCAGCTGGCACAGTCACCCACTCCCCACTGCCCCCACCCCCGTGCTCTCCTTCCCCCTGAAGCTCCCACTCCCCTGGCCCCAGCTGCCCTTCTCCCCAAACCTCCCCTCAGCTGTCCTGGCCCTTGCCCAATGGACCCTATCCTCAGACAACTCCCTGCCCCTCAGACCCCTCCACTCCTCCAGCCACACCTGAACCCCCTTCCCCCCTGACCACAACAGCGGAGCCTGACCCTGCCATAGCCCCTCCAGACCCACACCTCCCCATGACACCAGCCCCTACTCTGCTCTAACAAGGACCCTGAACCTGTGGTGGTAGAGGATCCTGCGGCCAGGGCTGCTGGGGTCTCACTCTCCTGTGGGGTTATGGCCCACCACCCCTTGCCTAGAGTGAGGCCTGCACTCCCCTTTCCAAGGCCCTATCTCACTGTAAATAGTTTGTCCCCCCTGCACTTTATAAATAGTTCTTTGTTTGCTTGTTTTTGCACACGTTCCTCTGTTAAAAGTCAAGGTTTATTTGTTCACAACCCCTGTGTCTCTAGTTATTGGAGAGGGGCCGTTTAAGGCTGGGTAGGCAAAGAGAGGGGCCAGGGTGGGACAGCGGGCCTGAGACCCCCACAAGGGTGCCATGGAGGCAGGGGAGGGCTATGGGGTCCCTGGGAGAACTGCTCACACAGGGTATCCCAGATGCGCAGCCCATCTTGGTAGGTCTGGTGAATGGGGGCTGCGCCAGGCTCCTAAAAGGTGTGGCCAGCAGGCAGGCCCCCCAGCAGGAGCAAGGCCTTCCCCTACCCCTCCAGAAGGTTGTGGAGAGCATAGCAGGCCCCCACCACTTGGGGTACATTGCCCCCCCCAATGTCCAGGGTGAGTAAGCACCGGAATGGGGCCTTCAGATGGCCAAAGGCATGCTCTACGAGCAAACAGGCCTAGTTCAGCCACGAGTTAAAGAGGTCTTGGGTGGGGTCCAGGTGTCTGGTTTGGAGCTGCATGAGCCATGGTACTAGTATGTAGGCAGCATCCCCCCATGCACATAGGCATGTGCACATCTCTGAGAGCCAGCTCCCAGCGGGGGATGAAGTTGCCTGCCTCCATCTTCCGGAAGAGGCTGGAGTTCTGGAACACCCTCACCTCGTGTGCCCAGCTGGCCCACCTGACGTACATGTCAATGAAGTGCCCACAATGGTCCACCAGGGCCTGCAGTACGATTGAGTGGTACCCCTTCCTATTGATGAACCACGCTGCACTGTGGTCCGGGGCATGGATAGGAATGTGGGTCCTGTTGATAGCCCTGAAGCAGTTTGGGAACCCCAGAGTCTCGAATCCAGCCACTGCAGTGTCTACATCATACAGGCAGATGACCCTCCGCTTCAGCAGGGAGTTGATGGCCCTCACTACCTGTGGTGGAAGGAGGTGGGGCACACAGGTGAGGGACTGGGGTAGTCAGGACCTTGGTCCCAGGGTGTTCCCCATCGCCCTTGGCCTACACCACCCTTTCAGGCCCCCTCCCATGAGGTCACCCCCATGCACCAGGGCTGTGAGTCAATGGGACGGCATGGTGCCTTTGGGATGGGGCTTCTCTCCCTCCCATTCCATCCCCTCACACCTCTGCACCTGCTCCCTGAGAATCTCCCTGGGCCAGCACCCCTCTCCCCACAGGCAGAGCCTGCAGCCCCAGAGCACCTTAGTTGCATGAGGATGGTGCTGATGGTGGACCTCCCCATGCTGTACCAGTTCCTGACAGATTGGTAGCTGTCGGGGGTAGCCAGCTTCCAGGGGGTGATGGCTGCCCTCTTTTCCAGGGAGATGACGAGCAGAGGTGGGTGTGCTCCCTGCAGAGGATGGGGGTGAGCCCAGCACATAGCTCTAGAAAGGTGTCCTTCCACGTGCAGAGATTCTGGACACCATGCTGGTCATCCCACTTGCTGATCACCAGCTGGTCCCAACAGTCTGAGCTGGTGGTGTAGTGCCAGATGTGCCTGATGACTCGGGGGCAAAGGCACCATTGCAGCAAGACAGCAGCAACAATGGCACGTCAGGCTCATCCCTCCTCCAGAGGAGGAGGAGAAGGACGGCAGAGATGATGTGCCACAGAAGCTGCAGCAGCCATGGGTGTGGCCAGAGCAAGCCCGGGGTCTGCTCTGGTGGCATAGTTAACTGGAAAGACCAAAGTGTCTCTCAGTAAGCCAGGAAGCCCTGCACTAGCTTTGCTATCCCTCCAAGAGGTATGCAAGCCTCAGCATGGGCAGGGAATGTGGCCCGGGGATACCCTTTAAAGGTGGGCTGGGCTGTTGCTGAGGGAGGGCTCGGTGTCCATGTAACCCTGCATTCCAGGTCATTGGAGCCTACTCTGTTGACAGAGCAGTCAGGGAGTCTGGGCACTCTCTGTCAACAGAAGGAGTCAACAGAGGGAGCCTGTATTAGATGTGGACGTGTTCTCTGTAGTGTATACGCAGCTTTTGTAACTACAGAGCTTGCCCTCTGTACTGTGAATCTGATTTTCAAATGGTTCTCACATCTGCATGTATATTGATCTTTTAGGTAGTGCTCTCTCTCACTTCATTTTTGATAAATGTTACTTTATTTAATAAGAATTGACTGTAAGTGTGGATTGGGGATAAGTTTTAAAATATGCATGGCCTGGGGTGGTAATATGTCCAATCCTTTGGAATTAGGATAATTTTATTTGTTAGGTGTTTCAGTCAAGGCCTAAGGCTGGGTTGCTTTGAGGAAAGGATACAGTTGGCTTCTGGGTAACTAGCACATATAGCAGAGACTGTTCTGTGCTGGTGTGATAAATCTAAGTATTAGTATAACTACCAGTTTTGGAGCATGGCTGTCCCATTCTTTGCAATTCACCCTAGTAGACTGACCTCAGGAGGTTCCCCTGGGACCCTGATCCCAGTAGTGTAGTCTGGATAGGATACAAATTACCTCAGGTTAACTGGGGTTTTGGATCAGAACCACACTCTTGTCAAAAGTTAATTTCGATATTAGAGAGTTTCAAGGCTATGATTTGTTACAATGAGTGCACATGATATGAGGGTCTTGACAGAAAAACCCTGGAAGATTAGCGTTCACAACAGAAGCTAACGTTGAGAAAGAAAGACCCAAAACAAGAACTGGAAGGCTTTCTAGTGGCCAGTGACCAGCAAGCAGCGGCACAGTCCCTACCTGCTACTAATGAAGCGTCTGGAATGCAAATGGTGGCATTCAAGCAACAGACTGAACTTGAGGAGAAACTTGAAGACTTTAATTTACTGGAAAAGCAGAAAGTAGCTGATGTGGGAAGGAAACCAGGGAAAGAGAGAAAGGAGTCTTTATGAGGCACATGGACATCTAGATGATGTGAAGACAGCTCAGAAGCAGCGGGACTGGGTTCACAAGAGCTGCGTCTACACGTGCACGTTACTTCGAAGTAGCGGCACTAACTTCGAAATAGCGCCCGTCACGTCTACACGCGTCGGGCGCTATTTCGAAGTTGAAATCGACGTTAGGCGGCGAGACGTCGAAGTCGCTAACCCCATGAGGGGATGGGAATAGCGCCCTACTTCGACGTTCAACATCGAAGTAGGGACGTGTAGACGATCCGCGTCCCGCAACATCGAAATAGCGGGGTCCTCCATGGCGGCCATCAGCTGGGGGGTTGAGAGATACTCTCTCTCCAGCCCTTGCGGGGCTCTGTGGTCACCGTGGGCAGCAGCCCTTAGCCCAGGGCTTCTGGCTGCTGCTGCTGCAGCTGGGGGTCCGTGCTGCATATACAGGGTCTGCAACTAGTTGTTGGCTCTGTGTATCTTGCACTGTTTAATGAAAGTGTGTCTGGGAGGGGCCCTTTAAGGGAGCGACTTGCTGTTGAGTCCGCCCCGTGACCCTGTCTGCAGCTGTGCCTGGCTCCCTTATTTCGATGTGTGCTACTTTGCCGTGTAGACGTTCCCTCGCTGTGCCTATTTCGATGTTGGGCTGAGCAACGTCGAAGTTGAACATCGACGTTGCCAGCCCTGGAGGACGTGTAGACGTTATTCATCGAAATAGCCTATTTCGATGTCGCAACATCGAAATAAGCTATTTCGAAGTTGGGTGCACGTGTAGACGTAGCCAAGATAAAAAAGGAACATGCCAAATGTCAGCTCCAGGTGTTACTCAGCACTGCCACCTGGAACTCTGCTTTCCCCCCAGCAAATAAAAGAAAATTGGGAAAGGGTGTGCCCCATCTATGAAGATACTGAGGCTGCAGAGGCATTTCTGTCTATCTTTGAATGTGTATGCACTATGGATGGTGTCCCAGACAAGCAGCAGATGTCTATGCTGTTGAGCACCTTGACTGGAAAAGCCAGGGAAGAATTTCAAGAATTAAAGCAACAAGAAGCCTTAGATTATGTGCTGTTTAAAAATGAGCAATTTAAGTTCCTTCCTGAATCTTATTGAGCTAAGTTTAGAAAACGTAAACTGTGTAATGATTGTACTCTTGTCGAATGTGCTCATAAGCTAATAGGTTTTGTTAAAAAGTGGGTTGTAGGAGAAAAAAAGCACATGGGGGTTTTGAAAAACTACTGGATTTAAGAACTGTGGAATACTTTTGGACTTTGTCCCTTTAAAGCAGCTGCCTGTGATAGAAAGCCTGAACCTGTCTTATGTACCACATAAATTGTGGATACTGAAAACAGGGTTCAGGAAGTGTGTAGTTCCTCTGGGAAGAGTAAGCATACTTCTTGCCAATTTTAAAAGGAGAGAAGGTTTTAAAAATAAATGTAATACAGACTCTAATAAGAGAGCCCAAGAGAGCCCAGAGGTGTCATCTCTGTTATGCTCGGCCACATAAGAAAGATTAAGGGGCAATGGAGTTAGAAATACTAAACCAGGAACCTATCCTTATAATAAACCCGGTTGCCCACTCTGTCCACATATCTGTACTAGAGACACTCACTGGACCTAACCACATCAGTCCACCATCAGGGGCTCATGCACCTGTACATCCCCTTAGCTGCGTCTACACGTGCACGCTACTTCGAAGTAGCGGCACCAACTTTGAAATAGCGCCCGTCGCGTCTACACGCATCGGGCGCTATTTCGAAGTTAACTTCGACGTTAGGCGGCGAGACGTCGAAGTCGCTAACCTCATGAGGAGATAGGAATAGCGCCCTACTTCGACGTTCAACGTCGAAGTAGGGACCATGTAGACGATCCGCGTCCCGCAACGTTGAAATTGCTGGGTCCTCCATGGCGGCCATCAGCTGGGGGGTTGAGAGATGCTCTCTCTCCAGCCCCTGCGGGGCTCTATGGTCACCGTGGGCAGCAGCCCTTAGCCCAGGGCTTCTGGCTGCTTCTGCGGCAGCTGGGGATCTATGCTGCAGGCACAGGGTCTGCAACCAGTTGTCAGCTCTGTGTATCTTGTGTTCTTTAGTGCAACTGTGTCTGGGAGGGGCCCTTTAAGGGAGCGGCTGGCTGTTGAGTCCGCCCTGTGACCCTGTCTGCAGCTGTGCCTGGCATCCCTATTTCAATGTGTGCTACTTTGACGTGTAGACGTTCCCTCGCTGCGCCTATTTCGATGTTGGGCTGAGCAACGTCGAAGTTGAACATCGACGTTGCCGGCCCTGGAGGACGTGTAGACGTTATTCGTTTCGATGTTGGCTGCACGTGTAGACGTAGCCCTTATGTGATATATGCCAATATGTGCTATGTTTCTCTGCCATGTGCATTGGACAAACTGGACAGTACCTGCATCAAAGGATGAATAGACATAAATCGGACATCAGGAACATTTTAACTTCCCAGGACATGCAATAATGGGCCTTAAATTGGCCATCCTGTTACAAAAGGATTTTGCCACTAAATTACATAGGAAGGTGTGTATTGGAATTCATTTGAAAATTTGACACATTTAACCTGGGACTTAACAGACATCTCAATTATCTTAGGGCATTACAAGGACAATTTTCCCACCATTGATATTCCATCCCACCTAATTTACTTCTTCCACTGGTTCTATTAATAATTGGTGACTCCCCCACCCACCGCTTTTTTCCCTCTTCTTCCTCTCCCTCTCCCAAACCCCCTGCTATATATATGTCCTGGATTCTTATTTTTGCTCCAAATCTGAAGCAGTGGGTCTTACCCACAAAACCTCATTACCTAATAAATGAAATTATTAGTCTTTAAGGTGCTACAGGACTTCTTGTTGTTTTTTTTTCAGAATACTCTGTCAAACTGCCAATGGCTATAATCTACCTCACGTGGAAAGGCTTTTAAGGCTATTGGATTGAATGGTGTCTGAGATTTCATTCCATCAGAGGTTTAAGTGGTACATAACATAGTAGATGCTCTTGGCTGACTTAATGTCATAACCAGGTCACAAAGGAGATACAGTTCTGAGGAGGATATCCTGGCTGGTGACCATGAAGAAAAATGGGAGCAGACAGATAATGTCTCTCTGCCTTGGCTATTTGGTTTGGCCAGAGATGGTTCTAAACTTGAATGAAACCCAGAAAAAATTTCGTACGACACCTCAGAATGATGTGTCCCTAGAGAGAGCCAGGAATGAGGCTCAGGGTCAAGTCCATGCTGGGAAAGGGAGAGGTAGGATGTTTCCATGCAAGATAGTTTGTTGTATAGCGAACGGTCTCTGGGAAGAAAGCATCCCCACGCAGGGGTTTGCAAACAGCTTGTGATACCTGAGGGATACTGCAGAGCTATTTGAAATTATCTTAGGATGGTTCATCTAAAGGACATCCCTTTGTAGGCAAAACATGTGACAGGCTGAAGCAAAATTCCTACTGCCCTCATCTTCTTAGATCAGTGAGAGAGTATTGAAGGAACTGTGAACTATGTAAGAAGCGTAAAGGGGGCCTAGCAAGAGGCTCTTCCAGACTCTGCCCCTTATGGGGGAGGCATTTGACAAGATGTTGTAGATTGTGTGGGACCACTCCCAAAATCTTCCAGGCATGGGTGGAAAAATGTCCTTGTGATGGCAGATTTTTCCATGCTCAATTCTGAGGCTGTAGCATTGTTTTAATAGAGAGGCAGAGGCAGTGCAATAGCCTTATTCAATATATTTAGCAGAGTGGGTTTCCTTAAGGAAATGCTGTGTGTTTAATTTTATGTTAGCTGTTTTTAAGCAGTGGCAGGAATCACATGGGGGGAAAGTACCTCAGTGCCTTTCTCCACTAGCAGACGAATGGTTCGGTGGAACAGGCCAATGGAACTTTGAAAGCTATGCTGAAAATGTGTGTGAACAGGTACCAGAATGACTGGGACATTATGCTGCCATATCTGTTGTATGGCTACTGGAAAGTACCCCAAGAATCTACAGGGTTTGCTCTATTTGAACTGTGTGATGAGCTGGATCACAAGAGTCCCCTTTGGATTATCGTCCAGTGTGCTGGCCACAACACTGAGTCCACCTCCATATCCTCTGGGTCACCCTTCCACCCTGTCCTGCTGGGTCAGAAGCTCTGGTCTTCCCAAAGCAGGGAAGAGAGGTGGGGTAATAGCCCTCCCAACAGAACAACACAGGCGCTGAACCTGTCCCACTCTGGGAGGCCTTAGTTTTAAGACCATTGACAGAACCCAGGAACACAACCCTCAAAAGGGACCAAAACCCCAAATAAATCCATCTTACTCTTTATGAACATCTTACAGAGAGAAAACTTGTAAGTTCAGCCTCTTCATCAATGAAAGTGAGATCTGTACAGTGGTTGCTCCCCATGTCCCCAGTAAGAAATATTTCCACAGGGTTTGATAATAAACAAAAGTGTTTCTATTAAGCAGAAAAAGTAGGACTGAGGTGATTGCAAGTGAAAACAGACAGATCAAAGTAATTTACTAATCTAAAATAAATAAAACACACCAGCTAATCTTAATATATTAAGAAACTCATGACATGCAAAGTCTTACCCGAACAGGTGTTCTAATCATCACTTTCACAAGCAAGGCAGCATCTTAGCTTGGATCCAATCCTTCCCCCTATTCAGTCTGAGATATTTCCATAGGTCATCTTGGGTGATAAGTGGGGGTCTTGTGACATCTGGCCACTCCCTATTGTTTGGTTCCCCCCTTTGTATCCCTCTTGCCCTAAGCAGGAATTCTTTGTGTTCAGTTCAAACTTTTCTTATCTTGAGAGTAAAAGGACCAGATCCAAGTAGGTGCCAGCATTAGGTGGTCTGGTCATATGTCTTTGTAGGACCAAGCAGAGTTTAGGCTTATGGGAAAACCAAAACCATTTACAGGTTGTTGACTTGATCACCCAGTCACTAACTTCCTAATGTATCATTAATGTATTTTACTAGAATACCTGGACTAATAAAACAGGTTCCCACTTAACCTTTCTAATTTCCCATACAACAAAGACACTTGCACACAATTAGGATACACAGATTCAGCACACTACAACTTTTCAAATAAGATGTTACCTGATGTACTTCTCATAAAGCATCTTTGAATTTATGAGAAATTGCTATATTGGCAGAAAGTCAGGGAACCCCTACATCTGGTTGGTAATTCTTGGGGAGGGAAAGTTGACGAGGAAGCAGCTGGGTATATGACTCATTTGGGGAATTTTGCAGAATATATTTGGTTCATCAGAATCTGAAAGAAAGCCAAGAAGCACTGAAGGCATCATATGACAAACAAGCTGAAGAAAGAACATTTGAAATAGGTGACATGGTGCTGGTGTTAGATCCAGTGAGGAAAATTAAAATGGAAAACATTTTGAATGTGAAGGCCAGCACTCTAACAGAGTTTAAAATAGAGCTTGATACATTTTTGGAGGTTAGGTCCATAAATGGCTATTAGCCAAGGGTAAAGTATGGTGCCCCTAGCCTTTAGTCAAAGGCTGGAGACAGATGGTAGGAGACAAATCGCTTGATCATTGTCTTCGGTTCACCTCCTCTGGGGCACCTGGCACTGGCCACTGTCGGCAGACAGGATACTGGGCTCGATGGACCTTTGGTCTGACCCAGTATGGCCGTTCTTATGTTCTTAATGGACTTTTTGAGGTAGTGGAAAGACTTAGTGAGATTATCTATGATGTGACAGGACCCCATGGTATGGGAAGCGTGCAGACAGTGCACGTTAACAGGCTGAAAGCATACCATGAAAAGGAGGTAAATATAGACATGGTCTGTTGTTCTGATGAAGAGACAGCATACGGCCATTTAATTGGTATGATTACTGAAAGCAGGGGAAAGATGCCTCTTGAGAGCTTTGAGATGGAGAAAAGCTTAACTCCAGCTCAAAGAAAGGAAATATGAGCTCCATTAAAGCATCAGAATTGAACATTCACAAACAGACCAGGTCTCGATGATAGGATGACACACTACATGCAGGCTGCAGGTCCTTGCCCTGCTCCTAGCAAAGCTTACAGTGTCAAGGGAGAAATGCAGGAACAGATTTAGGAAGAACTGGAAAGCATGTTGGCAATGGGAGTATTCACCAAGCCCAAAAGCCCCTGGGCATATTCTATTGTGATGGTGCCCAAAAGGAGAAGACCATGAGATTCTGTGTGGCTTATACAAAGTAAATACTATCACTCAGGCTGATCACTACCTTACACACAGAACTGAGGCTCTGTTGGACATTCTGGGGGAGGGCAAAGTTTATAAGCACCCTGGATCTGACTAGGGGATACTGGCAAATATCATGGAACCATACACTCCCAGGGCTGGAAGGGACCTCAGGAGATCATCATGTCCAGCCCCCTGCCTAAAGCAGGATCAATCCTAACTAAATCATTCCAGCCAGGACTTTGTCAAGCCAGGACTTAAAACCTCTAAGGATGGAGATTCCACTGTTTCTCTAGGTAACACATTCCAGTGCTTCACCATAGAATCATAGAACAATAGAGCTGGAAGAGACCTAAAAAAAGCCATCGAGTCCAGCCCCCTGCCCCAAGCAGGACCAAACCCATCAGATCAGCCCCACCAGGGCTTTGTTGAGGAGAGACTTAAACAGCTCCAGGGATGGAGACTCCACCACCTGGGTAGACCATTCCAACGCTTCACCACCTTCCTAGTGAAAAAAGTTTTTCCTAATGTTCAACCTGAATCTTTCCAACCACAACTTGAGACCATTGTTCCGTGTCCTGCCATCCGTGACCAGCCTCTCTGCATCCTCTTTGCAGCCTCCCTTCAGTAAGTTGAAGGCTGTTATCAAGTCCTCCCTTAGTCTTCTCTTCTGCAGACTAAACAGTCCCAATTCCCTCAACTTTTCTTCATAAGTCATATGCTCCAGCCCCCTAATTATTTTGGTCACCCTCCGCTGGGCCCTCTCCAGTGTATCCACATCCTTCCTATAAATGGGGGCCCAGAACTGGACACAGTACTCCAGATGTGGCCTCATCAAAGCCAAGTAAAGAGGAATAATCACTTCTCTGGATCTGCTGGCAACGCTCCTCTTGATGCAACCTAATATGCCATTAGCTTTCTTGGCTACAACAGCACACTGTTGACTCATGTCCAGCTTCTCGTCCACTACAACTCCCAGATCCTTTTCTGCAAAACTACTACCAAGCCAGTCAGACCCCACCCTGTAACAATGCTTGGAATTCTTCCGGACCAAGTGCAGGACTCTGCACTTGCCCTCATTGAACCTCATCAGATTTCTTGCAGCCCAGTCTTCCAATTTTTCTAAGTCAGCTTGAACCCTATCCCTACCCTCCAGCGTATCTACCTCCCCACCTAGGTTAGTGTCATCCGCAAACTTGCTGAGGGTACAATCCAACCCCTCATCCAGGTCATCGATAAATATGTTGAACAGAACAGGACCCAGAACCGAACCTTGCACTCCACTAGAAACCACCCTCCTGGTGAAATAGTTTTTCCTAATTTTCAACCACTCCCCATGCTTCTGTGACTTGAGACCACTGCTCCTTGTTCTGCCATCCCTCACTGCTGAGAACAACCTCTCTCCATCCTCTTTACAGTTCCCCTTCAGGAATTTGAAGGCTCGTATCAAATCACCCCTCACTCTTCTCTTTTGCAAACTAAGCAAGCTCAAGTCCCTCAACCTCTGCTCCTGGATCATGTGCTCCAGCCCCCTAATC